>NC_092614.1:2500-673333 GCF_047663525.1 Anas platyrhynchos
CCCTAACCCTAACGGATCTAACCCTAACCCCCAACCCTAACAGATCTAACCCTAACCCTAATCCTCTAACCCTAACCCCCCATCCTAACCCCCCAAGTACCCAACCCCAACCCCCAAACCCCCTAACCCTAACCCCCCAACCCCCTAACCCCACACCCTAAACCCCCAACCCTAACCCCCTAACCCTAACGGATCTAACCCTAATCCTCTAACCCTAACGCCCAAACCCCCTAACCCCCTAAACCTAACGGATCTAAGCCTAACCCTAACCCTCTAACCCTAACCCCCCCAACCCCCTAACCCCCTAACCCTAACGGATCTAAGCCTAACCCTAACCCTCTAACCCTAACCCCCCCAACCCCCTAACCCCCTAACCCTAACGGATCTAACCCTAATCCTCTAACCCTAACGCCCAAACCCCCTAACCCCCTAACCCTAACAGATCTAAGCCTAACCCTAACCCCCCAACCCTAACCCCCGACTCCCCAACCATAACCCCCTAACCCTAACGGATCTATCCCTAACCCTAACCCTCTAACCCTAACCCCCCAACCCCCTAACCCCCCAACCCTAACCCCCTAACCCTAACGGATCTAACCCTAACCCTCTAACCCCTAACCCCCCAACCCCCTAACCCCACAACCCTAACCCCCTAACCCTAACGGATCTAACCCTAACCCCCCAACCCTAATAGATCTAACCCTAACCCTAATCCTCTAACCCTAACCCCCCAACACCTAACCCCCCAAGAACCCAACCCCAACCCCCAAACCCCCTAACCCTAACCCCCCAACCCCCTAACCCCCAACCCTAAACCCCCAACCCTAAACCCCGACCCCCCAACCCTAACAGATCTAACCCTAACACTCTAACCCTAACCCCCCAAGTACCCAACCCCAACCCCCAAACCCCCTAATCCCCCAACCCCCTAACCCCCAACCCTAAACCCCCAACCCTAACCCCCAAACCCAACCCTAACCCCCTAACCCTAACGGATCTAACCCTAACCCTAACCCTAACCCCATGGACCCCCATTCTCATTTTGGTTCCCCCCCCAACTCATTTTGGTTCCCCCCCCGGTGCGCCCCACAAATGGGTCCCCCCGGAAACAAAACCCCGCACACTTGGTTCCCCCCTCATTTTGGTTCCCCCCCCCCGGTGCGCCCCACAAATGGGTCCTCCCGGAAACAAAACCCCGCACACTTGGTTCCCCCCTCATTTTGGTTCCCCCCCCCGGTGCGCCCCACAAATGGGTCCCCCCGGAAACAAAACCCCGCACACTTGGTTCCCCCCTCATTTTGGTTCCCCCCCCCCCCCCGGTGCGCCCCACAAATGGGTCCCCCCGGAAACAAAACCCCGCACACTTGGTTCCCCCCTCATTTTGGTTCCCCCCCCCGGTGCGCCCCACAAATGGGTCCCCCCGGAAACAAAACCCCACACACTTGGTTCCCGCCTCATTTGGTTCCCCCCCCCCCCCCGCCCCATCCTTGGGGTCCCCCTAGCCCCATGGACCCCCTCCCCCCTTGGTGCCCCCCCCCCATTTTGTCTCCCCCCCCGTCCTACCCGTGCCCGCAGCAGCCGCTCGCACTCTGCCAGCGCCTTCCGCACCCGATGCTGCATCTCGGCCAGGTGGAGGCAAGCGCTGGAGTGGGGGGAATAAATTGGGGGGGTCAATCTGGGGGGGGTCTGGGGGCATTTTGGGGGTTGGGGGCGCATTTAGGGGGCGGAGGGGACTGGTTCTCACCTGTAGGACTCGGCGTCGAGCCCCCCCGGGGGCAGCTGCAGGGCCAGGATGCCTGGGGGGGTGCGGGGAGGGGCATGTCAGCACCCCCCAGACCGAAACCCCAAAACCGCTGCCGTTGACCCCAAAACCGCCGCCGTTGACCCCAAGGTGGCCGCTGGTGACGCCGGTAGGGCCACCGGGCGCCCCGCGGGCCACAAGTACCCAACCCCAACCCCCAAACCCCCTAACCCTAACCCCCCAACCCTAACCCCCGACCCCCCAACCATAACCCCCTAACCCTAACGGATCTAACCCTAACCCTAACCCTCTAACCCTAACCCCCCAACCCCCTAACCCCCCAACCCTAACCCCCTAACCCCCCAACCGATCTAACCCTAACCCTAACCCTCTAACCCTAACCCCCCAACCCTAACCCCCGACCCCCCAACCCTAACCCTAACGGATCTAACCCTAACCCCCCAACCCTAACAGATCTAACCCTAACCCTAATCCTCTAACCCTAACGCCCAAACCCCCTAACCCCCTAACCCTAACGGATCTAACCCTAATCCTCTAACCCTAACGCCCAAACCCCCTAACCCCCTAAACCTAACGGATCTAAGCCTAACCCTAACCCTCTAACCCTAACCCCCCCAACCCCCTAACCCCCTAACCCTAACGGATCTAACCCTAATCGTCTAACCCTAACGCCCAAACCCCCTAACCCCCTAACCCTAACAGATCTAAGCCTAACCCTAACCCCCCAACCCTAACCCCCGACTCCCCAACCATAACCCCCTAACCCTAACGGATCTAACCCTAACCCTAACCCTCTAACCCTAACCCCCCAACCCCCTAACCCCCCAACCCTAACCCCCTAACCCTAACGGATCTAACCCTAACCCTCTAACCCTAACCCCCCAACCCCCTAACCCCCCAACCCTAACCCCCTAACCCTAACGGATCTAACCCTAACCCCCCAACCCTAATAGATCTAACCCTAACCCTAATCCTCTAACCCTAACCCCCCAACACCTAACCCCCCAAGAACCCAACCCCAACCCCCAAACCCCCTAACCCTAACCCCCCAACCCCCTAACCCCCAACCCTAAACCCCCAACCCTAAACCCCGACCCCCCAACCCTAACAGATCTAACCCTAACACTCTAACCCTAACCCCCCAAGTACCCAACCCCAACCCCCAAACCCCCTAATCCCCCAACCCCCTAACCCCCAACCCTAAACCCCCAACCCTAACCCCCAAACCCCAACCCTAACCCCCTAACCCTAACGGATCTAACCCTAACCCTAACCCTAACCCTAACCCCATGGACCCCCATTCTCATTTTGGTTCCCCCCCCAACTCATTTTGGTTCCCCCCCCCGGTGCGCCCCACAAATGGGTCCCCCCGGAAACAAAACCACGCACACTTGGTTCCCCCCTCATTTTGGTTCCCCCCGGTACGCCCCACAAATGGGTCCCCCCGGAAACAAAACCCCGCACACTTGGTTCCCCCCTCATTTTGGTTCCCCCCCCGGTGCGCCCCACAAATGGGTCCCCCCGGAAACAAAACCCCGCACACTTGGTTCCCCCCTCATTTTGGTTCCCCCCCCGGTGCGCCCCACAAATGGGTCCCCCCGGAAACAAAACCCCGCACACTTGGTTCCCCCCTCATTTTGGTTCCCCCCCCCCCCCCGGTGCGCCCCACAAATGGGTCCCCCCGGAAACAAAACCCCACACACTTGGTTCCCGCCTCATTTTGGTTCCCCCCCCCCCCCCGCCCCATCCTTGGGGTCCCCCCTAGCCCCATGGACCCCCTCCCCCCTTGGTGCCCCCCCCCCATTTTGTCTCCCCCCCCGTCCTACCCGTGCCCGCAGCAGCCGCTCGCACTCTGCCAGCGCCTTCCGCACCCGATGCTGCATCTCGGCCAGGTGGAGGCAAGCGCTGGAGTGGGGGGAATAAATTGGGGGGGGTCAATCTGGGGGGGGTCTGGGGGCATTTTGGGGGTTGGGGGCGCATTTAGGGGGCGGAGGGGACTGGTTCTCACCTGTAGGACTCGGCGTCGAGCCCCCCCGGGGGCAGCTGCAGGGCCAGGATGCCTGGGGGGGTGCGGGGAGGGGCATGTCAGCACCCCCCAGACCGAAACCCCAAAACCGCTGCCGTTGACCCCAAAACCGCCGCCGTTGACCCCAAGGTGGCCGCTGGTGACGCCGGTAGGGCCACCGGGCGCCCCGCGGGCCACAAGTACCCAACCCCAACCCCCAAACCCCCTAACCCTAACCCCCCAACCCTAACCCCCGACCCCCCAACCATAACCCCCTAACCCTAACGGATCTAACCCTAACCCTAACCCTCTAACCCTAACCCCCCAACCCCCTAACCCCCCAACCCTAACCCCCGACCCCCCAACCGATCTAACCCTAACCCTAACCCTCTAACCCTAACCCCCCAACCCTAGCCCCCGACCCCCCAACCCTAACCCTAACGGATCTAACCCTAACCCCCCAACCCTAACAGATCTAACCCTAACCCTAATCCTCTAACCCTAACCCCCCATCCTAACCCCCCAAGTACCCAACCCCAACCCCCAAACCCCCTAACCCTAACCCCCCAACCCCCTAACCCCACACCCTAAACCCCCAACCCTAACCCCCTAACCCTAACGGATCTAACCCTAATCCTCTAACCCTAACGCCCAAACCCCCTAACCCCCTAAACCTAACGGATCTAAGCCTAACCCTAACCCTCTAACCCTAACCCCCCCAACCCCCTAACCCCCTAACCCTAACGGATCTAAGCCTAACCCTAACCCTCTAACCCTAACCCCCCCAACCCCCTAACCCCCTAACCCTAACGGATCTAACCCTAATCCTCTAACCCTAACGCCCAAACCCCATAACATCCTAACCCTAACAGATCTAAGCCTAACCCTAACCCCCCAACCCTAACCCCCGACTCCCCAACCATAACCCCCTAACCCTAACGGATCTAACCCTAACCCTAACCCTCTAACCCTAACCCCCCAACCCCCTAACCCCCCAACCCTAACCCCCTAACCCTAACGGATCTAACCCTAACCCTCTAACCCTAACCCCCCAACCCCCTAACCCCACAACCCTAACCCCCTAACCCTAACGGATCTAACCCTAACCCCCCAACCCTAATAGATCTAACCCTAACCCTAATCCTCTAACCCTAACCCCCCAACACCTAACCCCCCAAGAACCCAACCCCAACCCCCAAACCCCCTAACCCTAACCCCCCAACCCCCTAACCCCCAACCCTAAACCCCCAACCCTAAACCCCGACCCCCCAACCCTAACAGATCTAACCCTAACACTCTAACCCTAACCCCCCAAGTACCCAACCCCAACCCCCAAACCCCCTAATCCCCCAACCCCCTAACCCCCAACCCTAAACCCCCAACCCTAACCCCCAAACCCCAACCCTAACCCCCTAACCCTAACGGATCTAACCCTAACCCCATGGACCCCCATTCTCATTTTGGTTCCCCCCCCAACTCATTTTGGTTCCCCCCCGGTGCGCCCCACAAATGGGTCCCCCCGGAAACAAAACCCCGCACACTTGGTTCCCCCCTCATTTTGGTTCCCCCCCGGTACGCCCCACAAATGTGTCCCCCCGGAAACAAAACCCCGCACACTTGGTTCCCCCCTCATTTTGGTTCCCCCCCCCCGGTGCGCCCCACAAATGTGTCCCGCCGGAAACAAAACCCCGCACACTTGGTTCCCCCCTCATTTTGGTTCCCCCCCCCGGTGCGCCCCACAAATGGGTCCCCCCGGAAACAAAACCCCGCACACTTGGTTCCCCCCTCATTTTGGTTCCCCCCCCGGTGCGCCCCACAAATGGGTCCCCCCGGAAACAAAACCCCGCACACTTGGTTCCCCCCTCATTTTGGTTCCCCCCCCGGTGCGCCCCACAAATGGGTCCCCCCGGAAACAAAACCCCGCACACTTGGTTCCCCCCTCATTTTGGTTCCCCCCCCGGTGCGCCCCACAAATGGGTCCCCCCGGAAACAAAACCCCGCACACTTGGTTCCCCCCTCATTTTGGTTCCCCCCCCGGTGCGCCCCACAAATGGGTCCCCCCGGAAACAAAACCCCACACACTTGGTTCCCGCCTCATTTTGGTTCCCCCCCCCCCCCGCCCCATCCTTGGGGTCCCCCCTAGCCCCATGGACCCCCTCCCCCCTTGGTGCCCCCCCCCCATTTTGTCTCCCCCCCCGTCCTACCCGTGCCCGCAGCAGCCGCTCGCACTCTGCCAGCGCCTTCCGCACCCGATGCTGCATCTCGGCCAGGTGGAGGCAAGCGCTGGAGTGGGGGGAATAAATTGGGGGGGGTCAATCTGGGGGGGGTCTGGGGGCATTTTGGGGGTTGGGGGCGCATTTAGGGGGCGGAGGGGACTGGTTCTCACCTGTAGGACTCGGCGTCGAGCCCCCCCGGGGGCAGCTGCAGGGCCAGGATGCCTGGGGGGGTGCGGGGAGGGGCATGTCAGCACCCCCCAGACCGAAACCCCAAAACCGCTGCCGTTGACCCCAAAACCGCCGCCGTTGACCCCAAGGTGGCCGCTGGTGACGCCGGTAGGGCCACCGGGCGCCCCGCGGGCCACAAGTACCCAACCCCAACCCCCAAACCCCCTAACCCTAACCCCCCAACCCTAACCCCCGACCCCCCAACCATAACCCCCTAACCCTAACGGATCTAACCCTAACCCTAACCCTCTAACCCTAACCCCCCAACCCCCTAACCCCCCAACCCTAACCCCCGACCCCCCAACCGATCTAACCCTAACCCTAACCCTCTAACCCTAACCCCCCAACCCTAACCCCCGACCCCCCAACCCTAACCCTAACGGATCTAACCCTAACCCCCCAACCCTAACAGATCTAACCCTAACCCTAATCCTCTAACCCTAACGCCCAAACCCCCTAACCCCCTAACCCTAACGGATCTAACCCTAATCCTCTAACCCTAACGCCCAAACCCCCTAACCCCCTAAACCTAACGGATCTAAGCCTAACCCTAACCCTCTAACCCTAACCCCCCCAACCCCCTAACCCCCTAACCCTAACGGATCTAACCCTAATCGTCTAACCCTAACGCCCAAACCCCCTAACCCCCTAACCCTAACAGATCTAAGCCTAACCCTAACCCCCCAACCCTAACCCCCGACTCCCCAACCATAACCCCCTAACCCTAACGGATCTAACCCTAACCCTAACCCTCTAACCCTAACCCCCCAACCCCCTAACCCCCCAACCCTAACCCCCTAACCCTAACGGATCTAACCCTAACCCTCTAACCCTAACCCCCCAACCCCCTAACCCCCCAACCCTAACCCCCTAACCCTAACGGATCTAACCCTAACCCCCCAACCCTAATAGATCTAACCCTAACCCTAATCCTCTAACCCTAACCCCCCAACACCTAACCCCCCAAGAACCCAACCCCAACCCCCAAACCCCCTAACCCTAACCCCCCAACCCCCTAACCCCCAACCCTAAACCCCCAACCCTAAACCCCGACCCCCCAACCCTAACAGATCTAACCCTAACACTCTAACCCTAACCCCCCAAGTACCCAACCCCAACCCCCAAACCCCCTAATCCCCCAACCCCCTAACCCCCAACCCTAAACCCCCAACCCTAACCCCCAAACCCCAACCCTAACCCCCTAACCCTAACGGATCTAACCCTAACCCTAACCCTAACCCCATGGACCCCCATTCTCATTTTGGTTCCCCCCCCAACTCATTTTGGTTCCCCCCCCGGTGCGCCCCACAAATGGGTCCCCCCGGAAACAAAACCCCGCACACTTGGTTCCCCCCTCATTTTGGTTCCCCCCCCCCGGTGCGCCCCACAAATGGGTCCCCCCGGAAACAAAACCCCGCACACTTGGTTCCCCCCTCATTTTGGTTCCCCCCCCCGGTGCGCCCCACAAATGGGTCCCCCCGGAAACAAAACCCCACACACTTGGTTCCCGCCTCATTTTGGTTCCCCCCCCCCCCCGCCCCATCCTTGGGGTCCCCCCTAGCCCCATGGACCCCCTCCCCCCTTGGTGCCCCCCCCCCATTTTGTCTCCCCCCCCGTCCTACCCGTGCCCGCAGCAGCCGCTCGCACTCTGCCAGCGCCTTCCGCACCCGATGCTGCATCTCGGCCAGGTGGAGGCAAGCGCTGGAGTGGGGGGAATAAATTGGGGGGGGTCAATCTGGGGGGGGTCTGGGGGCATTTTGGGGGTTGGGGGCGCATTTAGGGGGCGGAGGGGACTGGTTCTCACCTGTAGGACTCGGCGTTGAGCCCCCCCGGGGGCAGCTGCAGGGCCAGGATGCCTGGGGGGGTGCGGGGAGGGGCATGTCAGCACCCCCCAGACCGAAACCCCAAAACCGCTGCCGTTGACCCCAAAACCGCCGCCGTTGACCCCAAGGTGGCCGCTGGTGACGCCGGTAGGGCCACCGGGCGCCCCGCGGGCCACAAGTACCCAACCCCAACCCCCAAACCCCCTAACCCTAACCCCCCAACCCTAACCCCCGACCCCCCAACCATAACCCCCTAACCCTAACGGATCTAACCCTAACCCTAACCCTCTAACCCTAACCCCCCAACCCCCTAACCCCCCAACCCTAACCCCCGACCCCCCAACCGATCTAACCCTAACCCTAACCCTCTAACCCTAACCCCCCAACCCTAACCCCCGACCCCCCAACCCTAACCCTAACGGATCTAACCCTAACCCCCCAACCCTAACAGATCTAACCCTAACCCTAATCCTCTAACCCTAACGCCCAAACCCCCTAACCCCCTAACCCTAACGGATCTAACCCTAATCCTCTAACCCTAACGCCCAAACCCCCTAACCCCCTAAACCTAACGGATCTAAGCCTAACCCTAACCCTCTAACCCTAACCCCCCCAACCCCCTAACCCCCTAACCCTAACGGATCTAACCCTAATCGTCTAACCCTAACGCCCAAACCCCCTAACCCCCTAACCCTAACAGATCTAAGCCTAACCCTAACCCCCCAACCCTAACCCCCGACTCCCCAACCATAACCCCCTAACCCTAACGGATCTAACCCTAACCCTAACCCTCTAACCCTAACCCCCCAACCCCCTAACCCCCCAACCCTAACCCCCTAACCCTAACGGATCTAACCCTAACCCTCTAACCCTAACCCCCCAACCCCCTAACCCCCCAACCCTAACCCCCTAACCCTAACGGATCTAACCCTAACCCCCCAACCCTAATAGATCTAACCCTAACCCTAATCCTCTAACCCTAACCCCCCAACACCTAACCCCCCAAGAACCCAACCCCAACCCCCAAACCCCCTAACCCTAACCCCCCAACCCCCTAACCCCCAACCCTAAACCCCCAACCCTAAACCCCGACCCCCCAACCCTAACAGATCTAACCCTAACACTCTAACCCTAACCCCCCAAGTACCCAACCCCAACCCCCAAACCCCCTAATCCCCCAACCCCCTAACCCCCAACCCTAAACCCCCAACCCTAACCCCCAAACCCCAACCCTAACCCCCTAACCCTAACGGATCTAACCCTAACCCTAACCCTAACCCCATGGACCCCCATTCTCATTTTGGTTCCCCCCCCAACTCATTTTGGTTCCCCCCCCGGTGCGCCCCACAAATGGGTCCCCCCGGAAACAAAACCCCGCACACTTGGTTCCCCCCTCATTTTGGTTCCCCCCCCCCGGTGCGCCCCACAAATGGGTCCCCCCGGAAACAAAACCCCGCACACTTGGTTCCCCCCTCATTTTGGTTCCCCCCCCCCCGGTGCGCCCCACAAATGGGTCCCCCCGGAAACAAAACCCCACACACTTGGTTCCCGCCTCATTTTGGTTCCCCCCCCCCCCCGCCCCATCCTTGGGGTCCCCCCTAGCCCCATGGACCCCCTCCCCCCTTGGTGCCCCCCCCCCATTTTGTCTCCCCCCCCGTCCTACCCGTGCCCGCAGCAGCCGCTCGCACTCTGCCAGCGCCTTCCGCACCCGATGCTGCATCTCGGCCAGGTGGAGGCAAGCGCTGGAGTGGGGGGAATAAATTGGGGGGGGTCAATCTGGGGGGGGTCTGGGGGCATTTTGGGGGTTGGGGGCGCATTTAGGGGGCGGAGGGGACTGGTTCTCACCTGTAGGACTCGGCGTCGAGCCCCCCCGGGGGCAGCTGCAGGGCCAGGATGCCTGGGGGGGTGCGGGGAGGGGCATGTCAGCACCCCCCAGACCGAAACCCCAAAACCGCTGCCGTTGACCCCAAAACCGCCGCCGTTGACCCCAAGGTGGCCGCTGGTGACGCCGGTAGGGCCACCGGGCGCCCCGCGGGCCACAAGTACCCAACCCCAACCCCCAAACCCCCTAACCCTAACCCCCCAACCCTAACCCCCGACCCCCCAACCATAACCCCCTAACCCTAACGGATCTAACCCTAACCCTAACCCTCTAACCCTAACCCCCCAACCCCCTAACCCCCCAACCCTAACCCCCGACCCCCCAACCGATCTAACCCTAACCCTAACCCTCTAACCCTAACCCCCCAACCCTAACCCCCGACCCCCCAACCCTAACCCTAACGGATCTAACCCTAACCCCCCAACCCTAACAGATCTAACCCTAACCCTAATCCTCTAACCCTAACGCCCAAACCCCCTAACCCCCTAACCCTAACGGATCTAACCCTAATCCTCTAACCCTAACGCCCAAACCCCCTAACCCCCTAAACCTAACGGATCTAAGCCTAACCCTAACCCTCTAACCCTAACCCCCCCAACCCCCTAACCCCCTAACCCTAACGAATCTAACCCTAATCCTCTAACCCTAACACCCAAACCCCCTAACCCCCTAACCCTAACAGATCTAAGCCTAACCCTAACCCCCCAACCCTAACCCCCGACTCCCCAACCATAACCCCCTAACCCTAACGGATCTAACCCTAACCCTAACCCTCTAACCCTAACCCCCCAACCCCCTAACCCCCCAACCCTAACCCCCTAACCCTAACGGATCTAACCCTAACCCTCTAACCCTAACCCCCCAACCCCCTAACCCCCCAACCCTAACCCCCTAACCCTAACGGATCTAACCCTAACCCCCCAACCCTAATAGATCTAACCCTAACCCTAATCCTCTAACCCTAACCCCCCAACACCTAACCCCCCAAGAACCCAACCCCAACCCCCAAACCCCCTAACCCTAACCCCCCAACCCCCTAACCCCCAACCCTAAACCCCCAACCCTAAACCCCGACCCCCCAACCCTAACAGATCTAACCCTAACACTCTAACCCTAACCCCCCAAGTACCCAACCCCAACCCCCAAACCCCCTAATCCCCCAACCCCCTAACCCCCAACCCTAAACCCCCAACCCTAACCCCCAAACCCCAACCCTAACCCCCTAACCCTAACGGATTTAACCCTAACCCCATGGACCCCCATTCTCATTTTGGTTCCCCCCCCAACTCATTTTGGTTCCCCCCCCGGTGCGCCCCACAAATGGGTCCCCCCGGAAACAAAACCCCGCACACTTGGTTCCCCCCTCATTTTGGTTCCCCCCGGTACGCCCCACAAATGGGTCCCCCCGGAAACAAAACCCCGCACACTTGGTTCCCCCCTCATTTTGGTTCCCCCCCCCGGTGCGCCCCACAAATGGGTCCCCCCGGAAACAAAACCCCGCACACTTGGTTCCCCCCTCATTTTGGTTCCCCCCCCCCGGTGCGCCCCACAAATGGGTCCCCCCGGAAACAAAACCCCGCACACTTGGTTCCCCCCTCATTTTGGTTCCCCCCCCCCGGTGCGCCCCACAAATGGGTCCCCCCGGAAACAAAACCCCACACACTTGGTTCCCGCCTCATTTTGGTTCCCCCCCCCCCCCGCCCCATCCTTGGGGTCCCCCCTAGCCCCATGGACCCCCTCCCCCCTTGGTGCCCCCCCCCCATTTTGTCTCCCCCCCCGTCCTACCCGTGCCCGCAGCAGCCGCTCGCACTCTGCCAGCGCCTTCCGCACCCGATGCTGCATCTCGGCCAGGTGGAGGCAAGCGCTGGAGTGGGGGGAATAAATTGGGGGGGGTCAATCTGGGGGGGGTCTGGGGGCATTTTGGGGGTTGGGGGCGCATTTAGGGGGCGGAGGGGACTGGTTCTCACCTGTAGGACTCGGCGTCGAGCCCCCCCGGGGGCAGCTGCAGGGCCAGGATGCCTGGGGGGGTGCGGGGAGGGGCATGTCAGCACCCCCCAGACCGAAACCCCAAAACCGCTGCCGTTGACCCCAAAACCGCCGCCGTTGACCCCAAGGTGGCCGCTGGTGACGCCGGTAGGGCCACCGGGCGCCCCGCGGGCCACAAGTACCCAACCCCAACCCCCAAACCCCCTAACCCTAACCCCCCAACCCTAACCCCCGACCCCCCAACCATAACCCCCTAACCCTAACGGATCTAACCCTAACCCTAACCCTCTAACCCTAACCCCCCAACCCCCTAACCCCCCAACCCTAACCCCCGACCCCCCAACCGATCTAACCCTAACCCTAACCCTCTAACCCTAACCCCCCAACCCTAACCCCCGACCCCCCAACCCTAACCCTAACGGATCTAACCCTAACCCCCCAACCCTAACAGATCTAACCCTAACCCTAATCCTCTAACCCTAACGCCCAAACCCCCTAACCCCCTAACCCTAACGGATCTAACCCTAATCCTCTAACCCTAACGCCCAAACCCCCTAACCCCCTAAACCTAACGGATCTAAGCCTAACCCTAACCCTCTAACCCTAACCCCCCCAACCCCCTAACCCCCTAACCCTAACGAATCTAACCCTAATCCTCTAACCCTAACGCCCAAACCCCCTAACCCCCTAACCCTAACAGATCTAAGCCTAACCCTAACCCCCCAACCCTAACCCCCGACTCCCCAACCATAACCCCCTAACCCTAACGGATCTAACCCTAACCCTAACCCTCTAACCCTAACCCCCCAACCCCCTAACCCCCCAACCCTAACCCCCTAACCCTAACGGATCTAACCCTAACCCTCTAACCCTAACCCCCCAACCCCCTAACCCCCCAACCCTAACCCCCTAACCCTAACGGATCTAACCCTAACCCCCCAACCCTAATAGATCTAACCCTAACCCTAATCCTCTAACCCTAACCCCCCAACACCTAACCCCCCAAGAACCCAACCCCAACCCCCAAACCCCCTAACCCTAACCCCCCAACCCCCTAACCCCCAACCCTAAACCCCCAACCCTAAACCCCGACCCCCCAACCCTAACAGATCTAACCCTAACACTCTAACCCTAACCCCCCAAGTACCCAACCCCAACCCCCAAACCCCCTAATCCCCCAACCCCCTAACCCCCAACCCTAAACCCCCAACCCTAACCCCCAAACCCCAACCCTAACCCCCTAACCCTAACGGATTTAACCCTAACCCTAACCCCATGGACCCCCATTCTCATTTTGGTTCCCCCCCCAACTCATTTTGGTTCCCCCCCCCGGTGCGCCCCACAAATGGGTCCCCCCGGAAACAAAACCCCGCACACTTGGTTCCCCCCTCATTTTGGTTCCCCCCGGTACGCCCCACAAATGGGTCCCCCCGGAAACAAAACCCCGCACACTTGGTTCCCCCCTCATTTTGGTTCCCCCCCCCCGGTGCGCCCCACAAATGGGTCCCCCCGGAAACAAAACCCCGCACACTTGGTTCCCGCCTCATTTTGGTTCCCCCCCCCCGGTGCGCCCCACAAATGGGTCCTCCCGGAAACAAAACCCCGCACACTTGGTTCCCCCCTCATTTTGGTTCCCCCCCCCCGGTGCGCCCCACAAATGGGTCCCCCCGGAAACAAAACCCCGCACACTTGGTTCCCCCCTCATTTTGGTTCCCCCCCCCGGTGCGCACCACAAATGGGTCCCCCCGGAAACAAAACCCCACACACTTGGTTCCCGCCTCATTTTGGTCCCCCCCCCCCCCCGCCCCATCCTTGGGGTCCCCCCTAGCCCCATGCACCCCCTCCCCCCTTGGTGCCCCCCCCCCATTTTGTCTCCCCCCCCGTCCTACCCGTGCCCGCAGCAGCCGCTCGCACTCTGCCAGCACCTTCCGCACCCGATGCTGCATCTCGGCCAGGTGGAGGCAAGCGCTGGAGTGGGGGGAATAAATTGGGGGGGGTCAATTTGGGGGGGGTCTGGGGGCATTTTGGGGGTTGGGGGCGCATTTAGGGGGCGGAGGGGACTGGTTCTCACCTGTAGGACTCGGCGTCGAGCCCCCCCGGGGGCAGCTGCAGGGCCAGGATGCCTGGGGGGATGCGGGGAGGGGCATGTCAGCACCCCCCAGACCGAAACCCCAAAACCGCTGCCGTTGACCCCAAAACCGCCGCCGTTGACCCCAAGGTGGCCGCTGGTGACGCCGGTAGGGCCACCGGGCGCCCCGCGGGCCACAAGTACCCAACCCCAACCCCCAAACCCCCTAACCCTAACCCCCCAACCCTAACCCCCGACCCCCCAACCGATCTAACCCTAACCCTAACCCTCTAACCCTAACCCCCCAACCCTAACCCCCGACCCCCCAACCCTAACCCTAACGGATCTAACCCTAACCCCCCAACCCTAACAGATCTAACCCTAACCCTAATCCTCTAACCCTAACCCCCCATCCTAACCCCCCAAGTACCCAACCCCAACCCCCAAACCCCCTAACCCTAACCCCCCAACCCCCTAACCCCACACCCTAAACCCCCAACCCTAACCCCCTAACCCTAACGGATCTAACCCTAATCCTCTAACCCTAACGCCCAAACCCCCTAACCCCCTAAACCTAACGGATCTAAGCCTAACCCTAACCCTCTAACCCTAACCCCCCCAACCCCCTAACCCCCTAACCCTAACAGATCTAAGCCTAACCCTAACCCCCCAACCCTAACCCCCGACTCCCCAACCATAGCCCCCTAACCCTAACGGATCTAACCCTAACCCTAACCCTCTAACCCTAACCCCCCAACCCCCTAACCCCCCAACCCTAACCCCCTAACCCTAACGGATCTAACCCTAACCCTCTAACCCTAACCCCCCAACCCCCTAACCCCCTAACCCTAACGGATC
Organism: Anas platyrhynchos; assembly: GCF_047663525.1. Classification (NCBI taxonomy): domain Eukaryota; kingdom Metazoa; phylum Chordata; class Aves; order Anseriformes; family Anatidae; genus Anas; species Anas platyrhynchos. The sequence continues at coordinate 17,329 of NC_092614.1, forward strand.
TAACCCTAACCCCCCAACCCTAATAGATCTAACCCTAACCCTAATCCTCTAACCCTAACCCCCCAACACCTAACCCCCCAAGAACCCAACCCCAACCCCCAAACCCCCTAACCCTAACCCCCCAACCCCCTAACCCCCAACCCTAAACCCCCAACCCTAAACCCCGACCCCCCAACCCTAACAGATCTAACCCTAACACTCTAACCCTAACCCCCCAAGTACCCAACCCCAACCCCCAAACCCCCTAATCCCCCAACCCCCTAACCCCCAACCCTAAACCCCCAACCCTAACCCCCAAACCCCAACCCTAACCCCCTAACCCTAACGGATCTAACCCTAACCCTAACCCTAACCCCATGGACCCCCATTCTCATTTTGGTTCCCCCCCCAACTCATTTTGGTTCCCCCCCCGGTGCGCCCCACAAATGGGTCCCCCCGGAAACAAAACCCCGCACACTTGGTTCCCCCCTCATTTTGGTTCCCCCCGGTACGCCCCACAAATGGGTCCCCCCGGAAACAAAACCCCGCACACTTGGTTCCCCCCTCATTTTGGTTCCCCCCCCCGGTGCGCCCCACAAATGGGTCCCCCCGGAAACAAAACCCCGCACACTTGGTTCCCCCCTCATTTTGGTTCCCCCCCCCCGGTGCGCCCCACAAATGGGTCCCCCCGGAAACAAAACCCCGCACACTTGGTTCCCCCCTCATTTTGGTTCCCCCCCCGGTGCGCCCCACAAATGGGTCCCCCCGGAAACAAAACCCCACACACTTGGTTCCCGCCTCATTTTGGTTCCCCCCCCCCCCCCGCCCCATCCTTGGGGTCCCCCCTAGCCCCATGGACCCCCTCCCCCCTTGGTGCCCCCCCCCCATTTTGTCTCCCCCCCCGTCCTACCCGTGCCCGCAGCAGCCGCTCGCACTCTGCCAGCGCCTTCCGCACCCGATGCTGCATCTCGGCCAGGTGGAGGCAAGCGCTGGAGTGGGGGGAATAAATTGGGGGGGGTCAATCTGGGGGGGGTCTGGGGGCATTTTGGGGGTTGGGGGCGCATTTAGGGGGCGGAGGGGACTGGTTCTCACCTGTAGGACTCGGCGTCGAGCCCCCCCGGGGGCAGCTGCAGGGCCAGGATGCCTGGGGGGGTGCGGGGAGGGGCATGTCAGCACCCCCCAGACCGAAACCCCAAAACCGCTGCCGTTGACCCCAAAACCGCCGCCGTTGACCCCAAGGTGGCCGCTGGTGACGCCGGTAGGGCCACCGGGCGCCCCGCGGGCCACAAGTACCCAACCCCAACCCCCAAACCCCCTAACCCTAACCCCCCAACCCTAACCCCCGACCCCCCAACCCTAACCCCCTAACCCTAACGGATCTAACCCTAACCCTAACCCTCTAACCCTAACCCCCCAACCCCCTAACCCCCCAACCCTAACCCCCGACCCCCCAACCGATCTAACCCTAACCCTAACCCTCTAACCCTAACCCCCCAACCCTAACCCCCGACCCCCCAACCCTAACCCTAACGGATCTAACCCTAACCCCCCAACCCTAACAGATCTAACCCTAACCCTAATCCTCTAACCCTAACGCCCAAACCCCCTAACCCCCTAACCCTAACGGATCTAACCCTAATCCTCTAACCCTAACGCCCAAACCCCCTAACCCCCTAAACCTAACGGATCTAAGCCTAACCCTAACCCTCTAACCCTAACCCCCCCAACCCCCTAACCCCCTAACCCTAACGGATCTAACCCTAATCCTCTAACCCTAACGCCCAAACCCCCTAACCCCCTAACCCTAACAGATCTAAGCCTAACCCTAACCCCCCAACCCTAACCCCCGACTCCCCAACCATAACCCCCTAACCCTAACGAATCTAACCCTAATCCTCTAACCCTAACGCCCAAACCCCCTAACCCCCTAACCCTAACAGATCTAAGCCTAACCCTAACCCCCCAACCCTAACCCCCGACTCCCCAACCATAACCCCCTAACCCTAACGGATCTAACCCTAACCCTAACCCTCTAACCCTAACCCCCCAACCCCCTAACCCCCCAACCCTAACCCCCTAACCCTAACGGATCTAACCCTAACCCTCTAACCCTAACCCCCCAACCCCCTAACCCCCCAACCCTAACCCCCTAACCCTAACGGATCTAACCCTAACCCCCCAACCCTAATAGATCTAACCCTAACCCTAATCCTCTAACCCTAACCCCCCAACACCTAACCCCCCAAGAACCCAACCCCAACCCCCAAACCCCCTAACCCTAACCCCCCAACCCCCTAACCCCCAACCCTAAACCCCCAACCCTAAACCCCGACCCCCCAACCCTAACAGATCTAACCCTAACACTCTAACCCTAACCCCCCAAGTACCCAACCCCAACCCCCAAACCCCCTAATCCCCCAACCCCCTAACCCCCAACCCTAAACCCCCAACCCTAACCCCCAAACCCCAACCCTAACCCCCTAACCCTAACGGATTTAACCCTAACCCTAACCCCATGGACCCCCATTCTCATTTTGGTTCCCCCCCCAACTCATTTTGGTTCCCCCCCCGGTGCGCCCCACAAATGGGTCCCCCCGGAAACAAAACCCCGCACACTTGGTTCCCCCCTCATTTTGGTTCCCCCCCCCGGTGCGCCCCACAAATGGGTCCCCCCGGAAACAAAACCCCGCACACTTGGTTCCCCCCTCATTTTGGTTCCCCCCCCGGTGCGCCCCACAAATGGGTCCCCCCGGAAACAAAACCCCACACACTTGGTTCCCGCCTCATTTTGGTTCCCCCCCCCCCCCCGCCCCATCCTTGGGGTCCCCCCTAGCCCCATGGACCCCCTCCCCCCTTGGTGCCCCCCCCCCATTTTGTCTCCCCCCCCGTCCTACCCGTGCCCGCAGCAGCCGCTCGCACTCTGCCAGCGCCTTCCGCACCCGATGCTGCATCTCGGCCAGGTGGAGGCAAGCGCTGGAGTGGGGGGAATAAATTGGGGGGGGTCAATCTGGGGGGGGTCTGGGGGCATTTTGGGGGTTGGGGGCGCATTTAGGGGGCGGAGGGGACTGGTTCTCACCTGTAGGACTCGGCGTCGAGCCCCCCCGGGGGCAGCTGCAGGGCCAGGATGCCTGGGGGGGTGCGGGGAGGGGCATGTCAGCACCCCCCAGACCGAAACCCCAAAACCGCTGCCGTTGACCCCAAAACCGCCGCCGTTGACCCCAAGGTGGCCGCTGGTGACGCCGGTAGGGCCACCGGGCGCCCCGCGGGCCACAAGTACCCAACCCCAACCCCCAAACCCCCTAACCCTAACCCCCCAACCCTAACCCCCGACCCCCCAACCCTAACCCCCTAACCCTAACGGATCTAACCCTAACCCTAACCCTCTAACCCTAACCCCCCAACCCCCTAACCCCCCAACCCTAACCCCCGACCCCCCAACCGATCTAACCCTAACCCTAACCCTCTAACCCTAACCCCCCAACCCTAACAGATCTAACCCTAACCCTAATCCTCTAACCCTAACGCCCAAACCCCCTAACCCCCTAACCCTAACGGATCTAACCCTAATCCTCTAACCCTAACGCCCAAACCCCCTAACCCCCTAAACCTAACGGATCTAAGCCTAACCCTAACCCTCTAACCCTAACCCCCCCAACCCCCTAACCCCCTAACCCTAACGGATCTAACCCTAATCCTCTAACCCTAACGCCCAAACCCCCTAACCCCCTAACCCTAACAGATCTAAGCCTAACCCTAACCCCCCAACCCTAACCCCCGACTCCCCAACCATAACCCCCTAACCCTAACGGATCTAACCCTAACCCTAACCCTCTAACCCTAACCCCCCAACCCCCTAACCCCCCAACCCTAACCCCCTAACCCTAACGGATCTAACCCTAACCCTCTAACCCTAACCCCCCAACCCCCTAACCCCCCAACCCTAACCCCCTAACCCTAACGGATCTAACCCTAACCCCCCAACCCTAATAGATCTAACCCTAACCCTAATCCTCTAACCCTAACCCCCCAACACCTAACCCCCCAAGAACCCAACCCCAACCCCCAAACCCCCTAACCCTAACCCCCCAACCCCCTAACCCCCAACCCTAAACCCCCAACCCTAAACCCCGACCCCCCAACCCTAACAGATCTAACCCTAACACTCTAACCCTAACCCCCCAAGTACCCAACCCCAACCCCCAAACCCCCTAATCCCCCAACCCCCTAACCCCCAACCCTAAACCCCCAACCCTAACCCCCAAACCCCAACCCTAACCCCCTAACCCTAACGGATCTAACCCTAACCCTAACCCTAACCCCATGGACCCCCATTCTCATTTTGGTTCCCCCCCCAACTCATTTTGGTTCCCCCCCCGGTGCGCCCCACAAATGGGTCCCCCCGGAAACAAAACCCCGCACACTTGGTTCCCCCCTCATTTTGGTTCCCCCCCCCCGGTGCGCCCCACAAATGGGTCCCCCCGGAAACAAAACCCCGCACACTTGGTTCCCCCCTCATTTTGGTTCCCCCCCCCGGTGCGCCCCACAAATGGGTCCCCCCGGAAACAAAACCCCACACACTTGGTTCCCGCCTCATTTTGGTTCCCCCCCCCCCCGCCCCATCCTTGGGGTCCCCCCTAGCCCCATGGACCCCCTCCCCCCTTGGTGCCCCCCCCCCATTTTGTCTCCCCCCCCGTCCTACCCGTGCCCGCAGCAGCCGCTCGCACTCTGCCAGCGCCTTCCGCACCCGATGCTGCATCTCGGCCAGGTGGAGGCAAGCGCTGGAGTGGGGGGAATAAATTGGGGGGGGTCAATCTGGGGGGGGTCTGGGGGCATTTTGGGGGTTGGGGGCGCATTTAGGGGGCGGAGGGGACTGGTTCTCACCTGTAGGACTCGGCGTCGAGCCCCCCCGGGGGCAGCTGCAGGGCCAGGATGCCTGGGGGGGTGCGGGGAGGGGCATGTCAGCACCCCCCAGACCGAAACCCCAAAACCGCTGCCGTTGACCCCAAAACCGCCGCCGTTGACCCCAAGGTGGCCGCTGGTGACGCCGGTAGGGCCACCGGGCGCCCCGCGGGCCACAAGTACCCAACCCCAACCCCCAAACCCCCTAACCCTAACCCCCCAACCCTAACCCCCGACCCCCCAACCATAACCCCCTAACCCTAACGGATCTAACCCTAACCCTAACCCTCTAACCCTAACCCCCCAACCCCCTAACCCCCCAACCCTAACCCCCGACCCCCCAACCGATCTAACCCTAACCCTAACCCTCTAACCCTAACCCCCCAACCCTAACCCCCGACCCCCCAACCCTAACCCTAACGGATCTAACCCTAACCCCCCAACCCTAACAGATCTAACCCTAACCCTAATCCTCTAACCCTAACGCCCAAACCCCCTAACCCCCTAACCCTAACGGATCTAACCCTAATCCTCTAACCCTAACGCCCAAACCCCCTAACCCCCTAAACCTAACGGATCTAAGCCTAACCCTAACCCTCTAACCCTAACCCCCCCAACCCCCTAACCCCCTAACCCTAACGAATCTAACCCTAATCCTCTAACCCTAACGCCCAAACCCCCTAACCCCCTAACCCTAACAGATCTAAGCCTAACCCTAACCCCCCAACCCTAACCCCCGACTCCCCAACCATAACCCCCTAACCCTAACGGATCTAACCCTAACCCTAACCCTCTAACCCTAACCCCCCAACCCCCTAACCCCCCAACCCTAACCCCCTAACCCTAACGGATCTAACCCTAACCCTCTAACCCTAACCCCCCAACCCCCTAACCCCCCAACCCTAACCCCCTAACCCTAACGGATCTAACCCTAACCCCCCAACCCTAATAGATCTAACCCTAACCCTAATCCTCTAACCCTAACCCCCCAACACCTAACCCCCCAAGAACCCAACCCCAACCCCCAAACCCCCTAACCCTAACCCCCCAACCCCCTAACCCCCAACCCTAAACCCCCAACCCTAAACCCCGACCCCCCAACCCTAACAGATCTAACCCTAACACTCTAACCCTAACCCCCCAAGTACCCAACCCCAACCCCCAAACCCCCTAATCCCCCAACCCCCTAACCCCCAACCCTAAACCCCCAACCCTAACCCCCAAACCCCAACCCTAACCCCCTAACCCTAACGGATTTAACCCTAACCCTAACCCCATGGACCCCCATTCTCATTTTGGTTCCCCCCCCAACTCATTTTGGTTCCCCCCCCGGTGCGCCCCACAAATGGGTCCCCCCGGAAACAAAACCCGCACACTTGGTTCCCCCCTCATTTTGGTTCCCCCCGGTACGCCCCACAAATGGGTCCCCCCGGAAACAAAACCCCGCACACTTGGTTCCCCCCTCATTTTGGTTCCCCCCCCGGTGCGCCCCACAAATGGGTCCCCCCGGAAACAAAACCCCGCACACTTGGTTCCCGCCTCATTTTGGTTCCCCCCCCCCGGTGCGCCCCACAAATGGGTCCTCCCGGAAACAAAACCCCGCACACTTGGTTCCCCCCTCATTTTGGTTCCCCCCCCCGGTGCGCCCCACAAATGGGTCCCCCCGGAAACAAAACCCCGCACACTTGGTTCCCCCCTCATTTTGGTTCCCCCCCCCGGTGCGCACCACAAATGGGTCCCCCCGGAAACAAAACCCCACACACTTGGTTCCCGCCTCATTTTGGTCCCCCCCCCCCCCCGCCCCATCCTTGGGGTCCCCCCTAGCCCCATGCACCCCCTCCCCCCTTGGTGCCCCCCCCCCATTTTGTCTCCCCCCCCGTCCTACCCGTGCCCGCAGCAGCCGCTCGCACTCTGCCAGCACCTTCCGCACCCGATGCTGCATCTCGGCCAGGTGGAGGCAAGCGCTGGAGTGGGGGGAATAAATTGGGGGGGGTCAATTTGGGGGGGGTCTGGGGGCATTTTGGGGGTTGGGGGCGCATTTAGGGGGCGGAGGGGACTGGTTCTCACCTGTAGGACTCGGCGTCGAGCCCCCCCGGGGGCAGCTGCAGGGCCAGGATGCCTGGGGGGATGCGGGGAGGGGCATGTCAGCACCCCCCAGACCGAAACCCCAAAACCGCTGCCGTTGACCCCAAAACCGCCGCCGTTGACCCCAAGGTGGCCGCTGGTGACGCCGGTAGGGCCACCGGGCGCCCCGCGGGCCACAAGTACCCAACCCCAACCCCCAAACCCCCTAACCCTAACCCCCCAACCCTAACCCCCGACCCCCCAACCGATCTAACCCTAACCCTAACCCTCTAACCCTAACCCCCCAACCCTAACCCCCGACCCCCCAACCCTAACCCTAACGGATCTAACCCTAACCCCCCAACCCTAACAGATCTAACCCTAACCCTAATCCTCTAACCCTAACCCCCCATCCTAACCCCCCAAGTACCCAACCCCAACCCCCAAACCCCCTAACCCTAACCCCCCAACCCCCTAACCCCACACCCTAAACCCCCAACCCTAACCCCCTAACCCTAACGGATCTAACCCTAATCCTCTAACCCTAACGCCCAAACCCCCTAACCCCCTAAACCTAACGGATCTAAGCCTAACCCTAACCCTCTAACCCTAACCCCCCCAACCCCCTAACCCCCTAACCCTAACAGATCTAAGCCTAACCCTAACCCCCCAACCCTAACCCCCGACTCCCCAACCATAGCCCCCTAACCCTAACGGATCTAACCCTAACCCTAACCCTCTAACCCTAACCCCCCAACCCCCTAACCCCCCAACCCTAACCCCCTAACCCTAACGGATCTAACCCTAACCCTCTAACCCTAACCCCCCAACCCCCTAACCCCCTAACCCTAACGGATCTAACCCTAACCCCCCAACCCTAATAGATCTAACCCTAACCCTAATCCTCTAACCCTAACCCCCCAACACCTAACCCCCCAAGAACCCAACCCCAACCCCCAAACCCCCTAACCCTAACCCCCCAACCCCCTAACCCCCAACCCTAAACCCCCAACCCTAAACCCCGACCCCCCAACCCTAACAGATCTAACCCTAACACTCTAACCCTAACCCCCCAAGTACCCAACCCCAACCCCCAAACCCCCTAATCCCCCAACCCCCTAACCCCCAACCCTAAACCCCCAACCCTAACCCCCAAACCCCAACCCTAACCCCCTAACCCTAACGGATCTAACCCTAACCCTAACCCTAACCCCATGGACCCCCATTCTCATTTTGGTTCCCCCCCCAACTCATTTTGGTTCCCCCCCCGGTGCGCCCCACAAATGGGTCCCCCCGGAAACAAAACCCCGCACACTTGGTTCCCCCCTCATTTTGGTTCCCCCCGGTACGCCCCACAAATGGGTCCCCCCGGAAACAAAACCCCGCACACTTGGTTCCCCCCTCATTTTGGTTCCCCCCCCCGGTGCGCCCCACAAATGGGTCCCCCCGGAAACAAAACCCCGCACACTTGGTTCCCCCCTCATTTTGGTTCCCCCCCCCGGTGCGCCCCACAAATGGGTCCCCCCGGAAACAAAACCCCGCACACTTGGTTCCCCCCTCATTTTGGTTCCCCCCCCGGTGCGCCCCACAAATGGGTCCCCCCGGAAACAAAACCCCACACACTTGGTTCCCGCCTCATTTTGGTTCCCCCCCCCCCCCCGCCCCACCCTTGGGGTCCCCCCTAGCCCCATGGACCCCCTCCCCCCTTGGTGCCCCCCCCCCATTTTGTCTCCCCCCCCGTCCTACCCGTGCCCGCAGCAGCCGCTCGCACTCTGCCAGCGCCTTCCGCACCCGATGCTGCATCTCGGCCAGGTGGAGGCAAGCGCTGGAGTGGGGGGAATAAATTGGGGGGGGTCAATCTGGGGGGGGTCTGGGGGCATTTTGGGGGTTGGGGGCGCATTTAGGGGGCGGAGGGGACTGGTTCTCACCTGTAGGACTCGGCGTCGAGCCCCCCCGGGGGCAGCTGCAGGGCCAGGATGCCTGGGGGGGTGCGGGGAGGGGCATGTCAGCACCCCCCAGACCGAAACCCCAAAACCGCTGCCGTTGACCCCAAAACCGCCGCCGTTGACCCCAAGGTGGCCGCTGGTGACGCCGGTAGGGCCACCGGGCGCCCCGCGGGCCACAAGTACCCAACCCCAACCCCCAAACCCCCTAACCCTAACCCCCCAACCCTAACCCCCGACCCCCCAACCCTAACCCCCTAACCCTAACGGATCTAACCCTAACCCTAACCCTCTAACCCTAACCCCCCAACCCCCTAACCCCCCAACCCTAACCCCCGACCCCCCAACCGATCTAACCCTAACCCTAACCCTCTAACCCTAACCCCCCAACCCTAACCCCCGACCCCCCAACCCTAACCCTAACGGATCTAACCCTAACCCCCCAACCCTAACAGATCTAACCCTAACCCTAATCCTCTAACCCTAACGCCCAAACCCCCTAACCCCCTAACCCTAACGGATCTAACCCTAATCCTCTAACCCTAACGCCCAAACCCCCTAACCCCCTAAACCTAACGGATCTAAGCCTAACCCTAACCCTCTAACCCTAACCCCCCCAACCCCCTAACCCCCTAACCCTAACGGATCTAACCCTAATCCTCTAACCCTAACGCCCAAACCCCCTAACCCCCTAACCCTAACAGATCTAAGCCTAACCCTAACCCCCCAACCCTAACCCCCGACTCCCCAACCATAACCCCCTAACCCTAACGAATCTAACCCTAATCCTCTAACCCTAACGCCCAAACCCCCTAACCCCCTAACCCTAACAGATCTAAGCCTAACCCTAACCCCCCAACCCTAACCCCCGACTCCCCAACCATAACCCCCTAACCCTAACGGATCTAACCCTAATCCTCTAACCCTAACGCCCAAACCCCCTAACCCCCTAAACCTAACGGATCTAAGCCTAACCCTAACCCTCTAACCCTAACCCCCCCAACCCCCTAACCCCCTAACCCTAACAGATCTAAGCCTAACCCTAACCCCCCAACCCTAACCCCCGACTCCCCAACCATAACCCCCTAACCCTAACGGATCTAACCCTAACCCTAACCCTCTAACCCTAACCCCCCAACCCCCTAACCCCCCAACCCTAACCCCCTAACCCTAACGGATCTAACCCTAACCCTCTAACCCTAACCCCCCAACCCCCTAACCCCCCAACCCTAACCCCCTAACCCTAACGGATCTAACCCTAACCCCCCAACCCTAATAGATCTAACCCTAACCCTAATCCTCTAACCCTAACCCCCCAACACCTAACCCCCCAAGAACCCAACCCCAACCCCCAAACCCCCTAACCCTAACCCCCCAACCCCCTAACCCCCAACCCTAAACCCCCAACCCTAAACCCCGACCCCCCAACCCTAACAGATCTAACCCTAACACTCTAACCCTAACCCCCCAAGTACCCAACCCCAACCCCCAAACCCCCTAATCCCCCAACCCCCTAACCCCCAACCCTAAACCCCCAACCCTAACCCCCAAACCCCAACCCTAACCCCCTAACCCTAACGGATTTAACCCTAACCCTAACCCCATGGACCCCCATTCTCATTTTGGTTCCCCCCCCAACTCATTTTGGTTCCCCCCCCGGTGCGCCCCACAAATGGGTCCCCCCGGAAACAAAACCCCGCACACTTGGTTCCCCCCTCATTTTGGTTCCCCCCCCCGGTGCGCCCCACAAATGGGTCCCCCCGGAAACAAAACCCCGCACACTTGGTTCCCCCCTCATTTTGGTTCCCCCCCCCCGGTGCGCCCCACAAATGGGTCCCCCCGGAAACAAAACCCCGCACACTTGGTTCCCCCCTCATTTTGGTTCCCCCCCCGGTGCGCCCCACAAATGGGTCCCCCCGGAAACAAAACCCCACACAATTGGTTCCCGCCTCATTTTGGTTCCCCCCCCCCCCCCGCCCCATCCTTGGGGTCCCCCCTAGCCCCATGGACCCCCTCCCCCCTTGGTGCCCCCCCCCCATTTTGTCTCCCCCCCCGTCCTACCCGTGCCCGCAGCAGCCGCTCGCACTCTGCCAGCGCCTTCCGCACCCGATGCTGCATCTCGGCCAGGTGGAGGCAAGCGCTGGAGTGGGGGGAATAAATTGGGGGGGGTCAATCTGGGGGGGGTCTGGGGGCATTTTGGGGGTTGGGGGCGCATTTAGGGGGCGGAGGGGACTGGTTCTCACCTGTAGGACTCGGCGTCGAGCCCCCCCGGGGGCAGCTGCAGGGCCAGGATGCCTGGGGGGGTGCGGGGAGGGGCATGTCAGCACCCCCCAGACCGAAACCCCAAAACCGCTGCCGTTGACCCCAAAACCGCCGCCGTTGACCCCAAGGTGGCCGCTGGTGACGCCGGTAGGGCCACCGGGCGCCCCGCGGGCCACAAGTACCCAACCCCAACCCCCAAACCCCCTAACCCTAACCCCCCAACCCTAACCCCCGACCCCCCAACCCTAACCCCCTAACCCTAACGGATCTAACCCTAACCCTAACCCTCTAACCCTAACCCCCCAACCCCCTAACCCCCCAACCCTAACCCCCGACCCCCCAACCGATCTAACCCTAACCCTAACCCTCTAACCCTAACCCCCCAACCCTAACAGATCTAACCCTAACCCTAATCCTCTAACCCTAACGCCCAAACCCCCTAACCCCCTAACCCTAACGGATCTAACCCTAATCCTCTAACCCTAACGCCCAAACCCCCTAACCCCCTAAACCTAACGGATCTAAGCCTAACCCTAACCCTCTAACCCTAACCCCCCCAACCCCCTAACCCCCTAACCCTAACGGATCTAACCCTAATCCTCTAACCCTAACGCCCAAACCCCCTAACCCCCTAACCCTAACAGATCTAAGCCTAACCCTAACCCCCCAACCCTAACCCCCGACTCCCCAACCATAACCCCCTAACCCTAACGGATCTAACCCTAACCCTAACCCTCTAACCCTAACCCCCCAACCCCCTAACCCCCCAACCCTAACCCCCTAACCCTAACGGATCTAACCCTAACCCTCTAACCCTAACCCCCCAACCCCCTAACCCCACAACCCTAACCCCCTAACCCTAACGGATCTAACCCTAACCCCCCAACCCTAATAGATCTAACCCTAACCCTAATCCTCTAACCCTAACCCCCCAACACCTAACCCCCCAAGAACCCAACCCCAACCCCCAAACCCCTTAACCCTAACCCCCCAACCCCCTAACCCCCAACCCTAAACCCCCAACCCTAAACCCCGACCCCCCAACCCTAACAGATCTAACCCTAACACTCTAACCCTAACCCCCCAAGTACCCAACCCCAACCCCCAAACCCCCTAATCCCCCAACCCCCTAACCCCCAACCCTAAACCCCCAACCCTAACCCCCAAACCCCAACCCTAACCCCCTAACCCTAACGGATCTAACCCTAACCCTAACCCTAACCCCATGGACCCCCATTCTCATTTTGGTTCCCCCCCCAACTCATTTTGGTTCCCCCCCCGGTGCGCCCCACAAATGGGTCCCCCCGGAAACAAAACCCCGCACACTTGGTTCCCCCCTCATTTTGGTTCCCCCCCCCGGTGCGCCCCACAAATGGGTCCCCCCGGAAACAAAACCCCGCACACTTGGTTCCCCCCTCATTTTGGTTCCCCCCCCCGGTGCGCCCCACAAATGGGTCCCCCCGGAAACAAAACCCCACACACTTGGTTCCCGCCTCATTTTGGTTCCCCCCCCCCCCCGCCCCATCCTTGGGGTCCCCCCTAGCCCCATGGACCCCCTCCCCCCTTGGTGCCCCCCCCCCATTTTGTCTCCCCCCCCGTCCTACCCGTGCCCGCAGCAGCCGCTCGCACTCTGCCAGCGCCTTCCGCACCCGATGCTGCATCTCGGCCAGGTGGAGGCAAGCGCTGGAGTGGGGGGAATAAATTGGGGGGGGTCAATCTGGGGGGGGTCTGGGGGCATTTTGGGGGTTGGGGGCGCATTTAGGGGGCGGAGGGGACTGGTTCTCACCTGTAGGACTCGGCGTCGAGCCCCCCCGGGGGCAGCTGCAGGGCCAGGATGCCTGGGGGTGTGCGGGGAGGGGCATGTCAGCACCCCCCAGACCGAAACCCCAAAACCGCTGCCGTTGACCCCAAAACCGCCGCCGTTGACCCCAAGGTGGCCGCTGGTGACGCCGGTAGGGCCACCGGGCGCCCTGCGGGCCACAAGTACCCAACCCCAACCCCCAAACCCCCTAACCCTAACCCCCCAACCCTAACCCCCGACCCCCCAACCCTAACCCTAACGGATCTAACCCTAACCCCCCAACCCTAACAGATCTAACCCTAACCCTAATCCTCTAACCCTAACCCCCCATCCTAACCCCCCAAGTACCCAACCCCAACCCCCCAACCCCCTAACCCCACACCCTAAACCCCCAACCCTAACCCCCTAACCCTAACGGATCTAACCCTAATCCTCTAACCCTAACGCCCAAACCCCCTAACCCCCTAAACCTAACGGATCTAAGCCTAACCCTAACCCTCTAACCCTAACCCCCCCAACCCCCTAACCCCCTAACCCTAACGGATCTAAGCCTAACCCTAACCCTCTAACCCTAACCCCCCCAACCCCCTAACCCCCTAACCCTAACGGATCTAACCCTAATCCTCTAACCCTAACGCCCAAACCCCCTAACCCCCTAACCCTAACAGATCTAAGCCTAACCCTAACCCCCCAACCCTAACCCCCGACTCCCCAACCATAACCCCCTAACCCTAACGGATCTAACCCTAACCCTAACCCTCTAACCCTAACCCCCCAACCCCCTAACCCCCCAACCCTAACCCCCTAACCCTAACGGATCTAACCCTAACCCTCTAACCCTAACCCCCCAACCCCCTAACCCCCCAACCCTAACCCCCTAACCCTAACGGATCTAACCCTAACGGATCCCCCCCCCCCCCGCCCCATCCTTGGGGTCCCCCCTAGCCCCATGGACCCCCTCCCCCCTTGGTGCCCCCCCCCCATTTTGTCTCCCCCCCCGTCCTACCCGTGCCCGCAGCAGCCGCTCGCACTCTGCCAGCGCCTTCCGCACCCGATGCTGCATCTCGGCCAGGTGGAGGCAAGCGCTGGAGTGGGGGGAATAAATTGGGGGGGGTCAATCTGGGGGGGGTCTGGGGGCATTTTGGGGGTTGGGGGCGCATTTAGGGGGCGGAGGGGACTGGTTCTCACCTGTAGGACTCGGCGTCGAGCCCCCCCGGGGGCAGCTGCAGGGCCAGGATGCCTGGGGGGGTGCGGGGAGGGGCATGTCAGCACCCCCCAGACCGAAACCCCAAAACCGCTGCCGTTGACCCCAAAACCGCCGCCGTTGACCCCAAGGTGGCCGCTGGTGACGCCGGTAGGGCCACCGGGCGCCCCGCGGGCCACAAGTACCCAACCCCAACCCCCAAACCCCCTAACCCTAACCCCCCAACCCTAACCCCCGACCCCCCAACCCTAACCCCCTAACCCTAACGGATCTAACCCTAACCCTAACCCTCTAACCCTAACCCCCCAACCCCCTAACCCCCCAACCCTAACCCCCGACCCCCCAACCGATCTAACCCTAACCCTAACCCTCTAACCCTAACCCCCCAACCCTAACCCCCGACCCCCCAACCCTAACCCTAACGGATCTAACCCTAACCCCCCAACCCTAACAGATCTAACCCTAACCCTAATCCTCTAACCCTAACGCCCAAACCCCCTAACCCCCTAACCCTAACGGATCTAACCCTAATCCTCTAACCCTAACGCCCAAACCCCCTAACCCCCTAAACCTAACGGATCTAAGCCTAACCCTAACCCTCTAACCCTAACCCCCCCAACCCCCTAACCCCCTAACCCTAACGGATCTAACCCTAATCCTCTAACCCTAACGCCCAAACCCCCTAACCCCCTAACCCTAACAGATCTAAGCCTAACCCTAACCCCCCAACCCTAACCCCCGACTCCCCAACCATAACCCCCTAACCCTAACGGATCTAACCCTAACCCTAACCCTCTAACCCTAACCCCCCAACCCCCTAACCCCCCAACCCTAACCCCCTAACCCTAACGGATCTAACCCTAACCCTCTAACCCTAACCCCCCAACCCCCTAACCCCCCAACCCTAACCCCCTAACCCTAACGGATCTAACCCTAACCCCCCAACCCTAATAGATCTAACCCTAACCCTAATCCTCTAACCCTAACCCCCCAACACCTAACCCCCCAAGAACCCAACCCCAACCCCCAAACCCCCTAACCCTAACCCCCCAACCCCCTAACCCCCAACCCTAAACCCCCAACCCTAAACCCCGACCCCCCAACCCTAACAGATCTAACCCTAACACTCTAACCCTAACCCCCCAAGTACCCAACCCCAACCCCCAAACCCCCTAATCCCCCAACCCCCTAACCCCCAACCCTAAACCCCCAACCCTAACCCCCAAACCCCAACCCTAACCCCCTAACCCTAACGGATCTAACCCTAACCCTAACCCTAACCCCATGGACCCCCATTCTCATTTTGGTTCCCCCCCCAACTCATTTTGGTTCCCCCCCCCCGGTGCGCCCCACAAATGGGTCCCCCCGGAAACAAAACCCCGCACACTTGGTTCCCCCCTCATTTTGGTTCCCCCCCCCCGGTGCGCCCCACAAATGGGTCCCCCCGGAAACAAAACCCCGCACACTTGGTTCCCCCCTCATTTTGGTTCCCCCCCCCGGTGCGCCCCACAAATGGGTCCCCCCGGAAACAAAACCCCACACACTTGGTTCCCGCCTCATTTTGGTCCCCCCCCCCCCCCCGCCCCATCCTTGGGGTCCCCCCTAGCCCCATGGACCCCCTCCCCCCTTGGTGCCCCCCCCCCATTTTGTCTCCCCCCCCGTCCTACCCGTGCCCGCAGCAGCCGCTCGCACTCTGCCAGCGCCTTCCGCACCCGATGCTGCATCTCGGCCAGGTGGAGGCAAGCGCTGGAGTGGGGGGAATAAATTGGGGGGGGTCAATCTGGGGGGGGTCTGGGGGCATTTTGGGGGTTGGGGGCGCATTTAGGGGGCGGAGGGGACTGGTTCTCACCTGTAGGACTCGGCGTCGAGCCCCCCCGGGGGCAGCTGCAGGGCCAGGATGCCTGGGGGGGTGCGGGGAGGGGCATGTCAGCACCCCCCAGACCGAAACCCCAAAACCGCTGCCGTTGACCCCAAAACCGCCGCCGTTGACCCCAAGGTGGCCGCTGGTGACGCCGGTAGGGCCACCGGGCGCCCCGCGGGCCACAAGTACCCAACCCCAACCCCCAAACCCCCTAACCCTAACCCCCCAACCCTAACCCCCGACCCCCCAACCATAACCCCCTAACCCTAACGGATCTAACCCTAACCCTAACCCTCTAACCCTAACCCCCCAACCCCCTAACCCCCCAACCCTAACCCCCGACCCCCCAACCGATCTAACCCTAACCCTAACCCTCTAACCCTAACCCCCCAACCCTAACCCCCGACCCCCCAACCCTAACCCTAACGGATCTAACCCTAACCCCCCAACCCTAACAGATCTAATCCTAACCCTAATCCTCTAACCCTAACGCCCAAACCCCCTAACCCCCTAACCCTAACGGATCTAACCCTAATCCTCTAACCCTAACGCACAAACCCCCTAACCCCCTAAACCTAACGGATCTAAGCCTAACCCTAACCCTCTAACCCTAACCCCCCCAACCCCCTAACCCCCTAACCCTAACGGATCTAACCCTAATCGTCTAACCCTAACGCCCAAACCCCCTAACCCCCTAACCCTAACAGATCTAAGCCTAACCCTAACCCCCCAACCCTAACCCCCGACTCCCCAACCATAACCCCCTAACCCTAACGGATCTAAGCCTAACCCTAACCCTCTAACCCTAACCCCCCAACCCCCTAACCCCCCAACCCTAACCCCCTAACCCTAACGGATCTAACCCTAACCCCCCAACCCTAATAGATCTAACCCTAACCCTAATCCTCTAACCCTAACCCCCCAACACCTAACCCCCCAAGAACCCAACCCCAACCCCCAAACCCCCTAACCCTAACCCCCCAACCCCCTAACCCCCAACCCTAAACCCCCAACCCTAAACCCCGACCCCCCAACCCTAACACTCTAACCCTAACCCCCCAAGTACCCAACCCCAACCCCCAAACCCCCTAATCCCCCAACCCCCTAACCCCCAACCCTAAACCCCCAACCCTAACCCCCAAACCCCAACCCTAACCCCCTAACCCTAACGGATCTAACCCTAACCCTAACCCTAACCCCATGGACCCCCATTCTCATTTTGGTTCCCCCCCCAACTCATTTTGGTTCCCCCCCCCGGTGCGCCCCACAAATGGGTCCCCCCGGAAACAAAACCACGCACACTTGGTTCCCCCCTCATTTTGGTTCCCCCCGGTACGCCCCACAAATGGGTCCCCCCGGAAACAAAACCCCGCACACTTGGTTCCCCCCTCATTTTGGTTCCCCCCCCCCGGTGCGCCCCACAAATGGGTCCCCCCGGAAACAAAACCCCGCACACTTGGTTCCCCCCTCATTTTGGTTCCCCCCCCCCGGTGCGCCCCACAAATGGGTCCCCCCGGAAACAAAACCCCGCACACTTGGTTCCCCCCTCATTTTGGTTCCCCCCCCCGGTGCGCCCCACAAATGGTTCCCCCCGGAAACAAAACCCCACACACTTGGTTCCCGCCTCATTTTGGTTCCCCCCCCCCCCGCCCCATCCTTGGGGTCCCCCCTAGCCCCATGGACCCCCTCCCCCCTTGGTGCCCCCCCCCATTTTGTCTCCCCCCCCGTCCTACCCGTGCCCGCAGCAGCCGCTCGCACTCTGCCAGCGCCTTCCGCACCCGATGCTGCATCTCGGCCAGGTGGAGGCAAGCGCTGGAGTGGGGGGAATAAATTGGGGGGGGTCAATCTGGGGGGGGTCTGGGGGCATTTTGGGGGTTGGGGGCGCATTTAGGGGGCGGAGGGGACTGGTTCTCACCTGTAGGACTCGGCGTCGAGCCCCCCCGGGGGCAGCTGCAGGGCCAGGATGCCTGGGGGGGTGCGGGGAGGGGCATGTCAGCACCCCCCAGACCGAAACCCCAAAACCGCTGCCGTTGACCCCAAAACCGCCGCCGTTGACCCCAAGGTGGCCGCTGGTGACGCCGGTAGGGCCACCGGGCGCCCCACGGGCCACAAGTACCCAACCCCAACCCCCAAACCCCCTAACCCTAACCCCCCAACCCTAACCCCCGACCCCCCAACCCTAACCCTAACGGATCTAACCCTAACCCCCCAACCCTAACAGATCTAACCCTAACCCTAATCCTCTAACCCTAACCCCCCATCCTAACCCCCCAAGTACCCAACCCCAACCCCCAAACCCCCTAACCCTAACCCCCCAACCCCCTAACCCCACACCCTAAACCCCCAACCCTAACCCCCTAACCCTAACGGATCTAACCCTAATCCTCTAACCCTAACGCCCAAACCCCCTAACCCCCTAAACCTAACGGATCTAAGCCTAACCCTAACCCTCTAACCCTAACCCCCCCAACCCCCTAACCCCCTAACCCTAACGGATCTAAGCCTAACCCTAACCCTCTAACCCTAACCCCCCCAACCCCCTAACCCCCTAACCCTAACGGATCTAACCCTAATCCTCTAACCCTAACGCCCAAACCCCCTAACCCCCTAACCCTAACAGATCTAAGCCTAACCCTAACCCCCCAACCCTAACCCCCGACTCCCCAACCATAACCCCCTAACCCTAACGGATCTATCCCTAACCCTAACCCTCTAACCCTAACCCCCCAACCCCCTAACCCCCCAACCCTAACCCCCTAACCCTAACGGATCTAACCCTAACCCTCTAACCCTAACCCCCCAACCCCCTAACCCCACAACCCTAACCCCCTAACCCTAACGGATCTAACCCTAACCCCCCAACCCTAATAGATCTAACCCTAACCCTAATCCTCTAACCCTAACCCCCCAACACCTAACCCCCCAAGAACCCAACCCCAACCCCCAAACCCCCTAACCCTAACCCCCCAACCCCCTAACCCCCAACCCTAAACCCCCAACCCTAAACCCCGACCCCCCAACCCTAACAGATCTAACCCTAACACTCTAACCCTAACCCCCCAAGTACCCAACCCCAACCCCCAAACCCCCTAATCCCCCAACCCCCTAACCCCCAACCCTAAACCCCCAACCCTAACCCCCAAACCCCAACCCTAACCCCCTAACCCTAACGGATCTAACCCTAACCCTAACCCTAACCCCATGGACCCCCATTCTCATTTTGGTTCCCCCCCCAACTCATTTTGGTTCCCCCCCCGGTGCGCCCCACAAATGGGTCCCCCCGGAAACAAAACCCCGCACACTTGGTTCCCCCCTCATTTTGGTTCCCCCCCCCCGGTGCGCCCCACAAATGGGTCCTCCCGGAAACAAAACCCCGCACACTTGGTTCCCCCCTCATTTTGGTTCCCCCCCCCGGTGCGCCCCACAAATGGGTCCCCCCGGAAACAAAACCCCGCACACTTGGTTCCCCCCTCATTTTGGTTCCCCCCCCCCCCGGTGCGCCCCACAAATGGGTCCCCCCGGAAACAAAACCCCGCACACTTGGTTCCCCCCTCATTTTGGTTCCCCCCCCCGGTGCGCCCCACAAATGGGTCCCCCCGGAAACAAAACCCCACACACTTGGTTCCCGCCTCATTTTGGTTCCCCCCCCCCCCCGCCCCATCCTTGGGGTCCCCCCTAGCCCCATGGACCCCCTCCCCCCTTGGTGCCCCCCCCCCATTTTGTCTCCCCCCCCGTCCTACCCGTGCCCGCAGCAGCCGCTCGCACTCTGCCAGCGCCTTCCGCACCCGATGCTGCATCTCGGCCAGGTGGAGGCAAGCGCTGGAGTGGGGGGAATAAATTGGGGGGGGTCAATCTGGGGGGGGTCTGGGGGCATTTTGGGGGTTGGGGGCGCATTTAGGGGGCGGAGGGGACTGGTTCTCACCTGTAGGACTCGGCGTCGAGCCCCCCCGGGGGCAGCTGCAGGGCCAGGATGCCTGGGGGGGTGCGGGGAGGGGCATGTCAGCACCCCCCAGACCGAAACCCCAAAACCGCTGCCGTTGACCCCAAAACCGCCGCCGTTGACCCCAAGGTGGCCGCTGGTGACGCCGGTAGGGCCACCGGGCGCCCCGCGGGCCACAAGTACCCAACCCCAACCCCCAAACCCCCTAACCCTAACCCCCCAACCCTAACCCCCGACCCCCCAACCATAACCCCCTAACCCTAACGGATCTAACCCTAACCCTAACCCTCTAACCCTAACCCCCCAACCCCCTAACCCCCCAACCCTAACCCCCTAACCCCCCAACCGATCTAACCCTAACCCTAACCCTCTAACCCTAACCCCCCAACCCTAACCCCCGACCCCCCAACCCTAACCCTAACGGATCTAACCCTAACCCCCCAACCCTAACAGATCTAACCCTAACCCTAATCCTCTAACCCTAACGCCCAAACCCCCTAACCCCCTAACCCTAACGGATCTAACCCTAATCCTCTAACCCTAACGCCCAAACCCCCTAACCCCCTAAACCTAACGGATCTAAGCCTAACCCTAACCCTCTAACCCTAACCCCCCCAACCCCCTAACCCCCTAACCCTAACGGATCTAACCCTAATCGTCTAACCCTAACGCCCAAACCCCCTAACCCCCTAACCCTAACAGATCTAAGCCTAACCCTAACCCCCCAACCCTAACCCCCGACTCCCCAACCATAACCCCCTAACCCTAACGGATCTAACCCTAACCCTAACCCTCTAACCCTAACCCCCCAACCCCCTAACCCCCCAACCCTAACCCCCTAACCCTAACGGATCTAACCCTAACCCTCTAACCCTAACCCCCCAACCCCCTAACCCCCCAACCCTAACCCCCTAACCCTAACGGATCTAACCCTAACCCCCCAACCCTAATAGATCTAACCCTAACCCTAATCCTCTAACCCTAACCCCCCAACACCTAACCCCCCAAGAACCCAACCCCAACCCCCAAACCCCCTAACCCTAACCCCCCAACCCCCTAACCCCCAACCCTAAACCCCCAACCCTAAACCCCGACCCCCCAACCCTAACAGATCTAACCCTAACACTCTAACCCTAACCCCCCAAGTACCCAACCCCAACCCCCAAACCCCCTAATCCCCCAACCCCCTAACCCCCAACCCTAAACCCCCAACCCTAACCCCCAAACCCCAACCCTAACCCCCTAACCCTAACGGATCTAACCCTAACCCTAACCCTAACCCTAACCCCATGGACCCCCATTCTCATTTTGGTTCCCCCCCCAACTCATTTTGGTTCCCCCCCCCGGTGCGCCCCACAAATGGGTCCCCCCGGAAACAAAACCACGCACACTTGGTTCCCCCCTCATTTTGGTTCCCCCCGGTACGCCCCACAAATGGGTCCCCCCGGAAACAAAACCCCGCACACTTGGTTCCCCCCTCATTTTGGTTCCCCCCCCCGGTGCGCCCCACAAATGGGTCCCCCCGGAAACAAAACCCCGCACACTTGGTTCCCCCCTCATTTTGGTTCCCCCCCCGGTGCGCCCCACAAATGGGTCCCCCCGGAAACAAAACCCCGCACACTTGGTTCCCCCCTCATTTTGGTTCCCCCCCCCCCCCCCCGGTGCGCCCCACAAATGGGTCCCCCCGGAAACAAAACCCCACACACTTGGTTCCCGCCTCATTTTGGTTCCCCCCCCCCCCCGCCCCATCCTTGGGGTCCCCCCTAGCCCCATGGACCCCCTCCCCCCTTGGTGCCCCCCCCCCATTTTGTCTCCCCCCCCGTCCTACCCGTGCCCGCAGCAGCCGCTCGCACTCTGCCAGCGCCTTCCGCACCCGATGCTGCATCTCGGCCAGGTGGAGGCAAGCGCTGGAGTGGGGGGAATAAATTGGGGGGGGTCAATCTGGGGGGGGTCTGGGGGCATTTTGGGGGTTGGGGGCGCATTTAGGGGGCGGAGGGGACTGGTTCTCACCTGTAGGACTCGGCGTCGAGCCCCCCCGGGGGCAGCTGCAGGGCCAGGATGCCTGGGGGGGTGCGGGGAGGGGCATGTCAGCACCCCCCAGACCGAAACCCCAAAACCGCTGCCGTTGACCCCAAAACCGCCGCCGTTGACCCCAAGGTGGCCGCTGGTGACGCCGGTAGGGCCACCGGGCGCCCCGCGGGCCACAAGTACCCAACCCCAACCCCCAAACCCCCTAACCCTAACCCCCCAACCCTAACCCCCGACCCCCCAACCATAACCCCCTAACCCTAACGGATCTAACCCTAACCCTAACCCTCTAACCCTAACCCCCCAACCCCCTAACCCCCCAACCCTAACCCCCGACCCCCCAACCGATCTAACCCTAACCCTAACCCTCTAACCCTAACCCCCCAACCCTAGCCCCCGACCCCCCAACCCTAACCCTAACGGATCTAACCCTAACCCCCCAACCCTAACAGATCTAACCCTAACCCTAATCCTCTAACCCTAACCCCCCATCCTAACCCCCCAAGTACCCAACCCCAACCCCCAAACCCCCTAACCCTAACCCCCCAACCCCCTAACCCCACACCCTAAACCCCCAACCCTAACCCCCTAACCCTAACGGATCTAACCCTAATCCTCTAACCCTAACGCCCAAACCCCCTAACCCCCTAAACCTAACGGATCTAAGCCTAACCCTAACCCTCTAACCCTAACCCCCCCAACCCCCTAACCCCCTAACCCTAACGGATCTAAGCCTAACCCTAACCCTCTAACCCTAACCCCCCCAACCCCCTAACCCCCTAACCCTAACGGATCTAACCCTAATCCTCTAACCCTAACGCCCAAACCCCATAACATCCTAACCCTAACAGATCTAAGCCTAACCCTAACCCCCCAACCCTAACCCCCGACTCCCCAACCATAACCCCCTAACCCTAACGGATCTAACCCTAACCCTAACCCTCTAACCCTAACCCCCCAACCCCCTAACCCCCCAACCCTAACCCCCTAACCCTAACGGATCTAACCCTAACCCTCTAACCCTAACCCCCCAACCCCCTAACCCCACAACCCTAACCCCCTAACCCTAACGGATCTAACCCTAACCCCCCAACCCTAATAGATCTAACCCTAACCCTAATCCTCTAACCCTAACCCCCCAACACCTAACCCCCCAAGAACCCAACCCCAACCCCCAAACCCCCTAACCCTAACCCCCCAACCCCCTAACCCCCAACCCTAAACCCCCAACCCTAAACCCCGACCCCCCAACCCTAACAGATCTAACCCTAACACTCTAACCCTAACCCCCCAAGTACCCAACCCCAACCCCCAAACCCCCTAATCCCCCAACCCCCTAACCCCCAACCCTAAACCCCCAACCCTAACCCCCAAACCCCAACCCTAACCCCCTAACCCTAACGGATCTAACCCTAACCCCATGGACCCCCATTCTCATTTTGGTTCCCCCCCCAACTCATTTTGGTTCCCCCCCGGTGCGCCCCACAAATGGGTCCCCCCGGAAACAAAACCCCGCACACTTGGTTCCCCCCTCATTTTGGTTCCCCCCCGGTACGCCCCACAAATGTGTCCCCCCGGAAACAAAACCCCGCACACTTGGTTCCCCCCTCATTTTGGTTCCCCCCCCCCGGTGCGCCCCACAAATGTGTCCCGCCGGAAACAAAACCCCGCACACTTGGTTCCCCCCTCATTTTGGTTCCCCCCCCCGGTGCGCCCCACAAATGGGTCCCCCCGGAAACAAAACCCCGCACACTTGGTTCCCCCCTCATTTTGGTTCCCCCCCCGGTGCGCCCCACAAATGGGTCCCCCCGGAAACAAAACCCCGCACACTTGGTTCCCCCCTCATTTTGGTTCCCCCCCGGTGCGCCCCACAAATGGGTCCCCCCGGAAACAAAACCCCGCACACTTGGTTCCCCCCTCATTTTGGTTCCCCCCCCGGTGCGCCCCACAAATGGGTCCCCCCGGAAACAAAACCCCGCACACTTGGTTCCCCCCTCATTTTGGTTCCCCCCCCGGTGCGCCCCACAAATGGGTCCCCCCGGAAACAAAACCCCACACACTTGGTTCCCGCCTCATTTTGGTTCCCCCCCCCCCCCGCCCCATCCTTGGGGTCCCCCCTAGCCCCATGGACCCCCTCCCCCCTTGGTGCCCCCCCCCCATTTTGTCTCCCCCCCCGTCCTACCCGTGCCCGCAGCAGCCGCTCGCACTCTGCCAGCGCCTTCCGCACCCGATGCTGCATCTCGGCCAGGTGGAGGCAAGCGCTGGAGTGGGGGGAATAAATTGGGGGGGGTCAATCTGGGGGGGGTCTGGGGGCATTTTGGGGGTTGGGGGCGCATTTAGGGGGCGGAGGGGACTGGTTCTCACCTGTAGGACTCGGCGTCGAGCCCCCCCGGGGGCAGCTGCAGGGCCAGGATGCCTGGGGGGGTGCGGGGAGGGGCATGTCAGCACCCCCCAGACCGAAACCCCAAAACCGCTGCCGTTGACCCCAAAACCGCCGCCGTTGACCCCAAGGTGGCCGCTGGTGACGCCGGTAGGGCCACCGGGCGCCCCGCGGGCCACAAGTACCCAACCCCAACCCCCAAACCCCCTAACCCTAACCCCCCAACCCTAACCCCCGACCCCCCAACCATAACCCCCTAACCCTAACGGATCTAACCCTAACCCTAACCCTCTAACCCTAACCCCCCAACCCCCTAACCCCCCAACCCTAACCCCCGACCCCCCAACCGATCTAACCCTAACCCTAACCCTCTAACCCTAACCCCCCAACCCTAACCCCCGACCCCCCAACCCTAACCCTAACGGATCTAACCCTAACCCCCCAACCCTAACAGATCTAACCCTAACCCTAATCCTCTAACCCTAACGCCCAAACCCCCTAACCCCCTAACCCTAACGGATCTAACCCTAATCCTCTAACCCTAACGCCCAAACCCCCTAACCCCCTAAACCTAACGGATCTAAGCCTAACCCTAACCCTCTAACCCTAACCCCCCCAACCCCCTAACCCCCTAACCCTAACGGATCTAACCCTAATCGTCTAACCCTAACGCCCAAACCCCCTAACCCCCTAACCCTAACAGATCTAAGCCTAACCCTAACCCCCCAACCCTAACCCCCGACTCCCCAACCATAACCCCCTAACCCTAACGGATCTAACCCTAACCCTAACCCTCTAACCCTAACCCCCCAACCCCCTAACCCCCCAACCCTAACCCCCTAACCCTAACGGATCTAACCCTAACCCTCTAACCCTAACCCCCCAACCCCCTAACCCCCCAACCCTAACCCCCTAACCCTAACGGATCTAACCCTAACCCCCCAACCCTAATAGATCTAACCCTAACCCTAATCCTCTAACCCTAACCCCCCAACACCTAACCCCCCAAGAACCCAACCCCAACCCCCAAACCCCCTAACCCTAACCCCCCAACCCCCTAACCCCCAACCCTAAACCCCCAACCCTAAACCCCGACCCCCCAACCCTAACAGATCTAACCCTAACACTCTAACCCTAACCCCCCAAGTACCCAACCCCAACCCCCAAACCCCCTAATCCCCCAACCCCCTAACCCCCAACCCTAAACCCCCAACCCTAACCCCCAAACCCCAACCCTAACCCCCTAACCCTAACGGATCTAACCCTAACCCTAACCCTAACCCCATGGACCCCCATTCTCATTTTGGTTCCCCCCCCAACTCATTTTGGTTCCCCCCCCGGTGCGCCCCACAAATGGGTCCCCCCGGAAACAAAACCCCGCACACTTGGTTCCCCCCTCATTTTGGTTCCCCCCCCCCGGTGCGCCCCACAAATGGGTCCCCCCGGAAACAAAACCCCGCACACTTGGTTCCCCCCTCATTTTGGTTCCCCCCCCCCGGTGCGCCCCACAAATGGGTCCCCCCGGAAACAAAACCCCACACACTTGGTTCCCGCCTCATTTTGGTTCCCCCCCCCCCCCGCCCCATCCTTGGGGTCCCCCCTAGCCCCATGGACCCCCTCCCCCCTTGGTGCCCCCCCCCCATTTTGTCTCCCCCCCCGTCCTACCCGTGCCCGCAGCAGCCGCTCGCACTCTGCCAGCGCCTTCCGCACCCGATGCTGCATCTCGGCCAGGTGGAGGCAAGCGCTGGAGTGGGGGGAATAAATTGGGGGGGGTCAATCTGGGGGGGGTCTGGGGGCATTTTGGGGGTTGGGGGCGCATTTAGGGGGCGGAGGGGACTGGTTCTCACCTGTAGGACTCGGCGTTGAGCCCCCCCGGGGGCAGCTGCAGGGCCAGGATGCCTGGGGGGGTGCGGGGAGGGGCATGTCAGCACCCCCCAGACCGAAACCCCAAAACCGCTGCCGTTGACCCCAAAACCGCCGCCGTTGACCCCAAGGTGGCCGCTGGTGACGCCGGTAGGGCCACCGGGCGCCCCGCGGGCCACAAGTACCCAACCCCAACCCCCAAACCCCCTAACCCTAACCCCCCAACCCTAACCCCCGACCCCCCAACCATAACCCCCTAACCCTAACGGATCTAACCCTAACCCTAACCCTCTAACCCTAACCCCCCAACCCCCTAACCCCCCAACCCTAACCCCCGACCCCCCAACCGATCTAACCCTAACCCTAACCCTCTAACCCTAACCCCCCAACCCTAACCCCCGACCCCCCAACCCTAACCCTAACGGATCTAACCCTAACCCCCCAACCCTAACAGATCTAACCCTAACCCTAATCCTCTAACCCTAACGCCCAAACCCCCTAACCCCCTAACCCTAACGGATCTAACCCTAATCCTCTAACCCTAACGCCCAAACCCCCTAACCCCCTAAACCTAACGGATCTAAGCCTAACCCTAACCCTCTAACCCTAACCCCCCCAACCCCCTAACCCCCTAACCCTAACGGATCTAACCCTAATCGTCTAACCCTAACGCCCAAACCCCCTAACCCCCTAACCCTAACAGATCTAAGCCTAACCCTAACCCCCCAACCCTAACCCCCGACTCCCCAACCATAACCCCCTAACCCTAACGGATCTAACCCTAACCCTAACCCTCTAACCCTAACCCCCCAACCCCCTAACCCCCCAACCCTAACCCCCTAACCCTAACGGATCTAACCCTAACCCTCTAACCCTAACCCCCCAACCCCCTAACCCCCCAACCCTAACCCCCTAACCCTAACGGATCTAACCCTAACCCCCCAACCCTAATAGATCTAACCCTAACCCTAATCCTCTAACCCTAACCCCCCAACACCTAACCCCCCAAGAACCCAACCCCAACCCCCAAACCCCCTAACCCTAACCCCCCAACCCCCTAACCCCCAACCCTAAACCCCCAACCCTAAACCCCGACCCCCCAACCCTAACAGATCTAACCCTAACACTCTAACCCTAACCCCCCAAGTACCCAACCCCAACCCCCAAACCCCCTAATCCCCCAACCCCCTAACCCCCAACCCTAAACCCCCAACCCTAACCCCCAAACCCCAACCCTAACCCCCTAACCCTAACGGATCTAACCCTAACCCTAACCCTAACCCCATGGACCCCCATTCTCATTTTGGTTCCCCCCCCAACTCATTTTGGTTCCCCCCCCGGTGCGCCCCACAAATGGGTCCCCCCGGAAACAAAACCCCGCACACTTGGTTCCCCCCTCATTTTGGTTCCCCCCCCCCGGTGCGCCCCACAAATGGGTCCCCCCGGAAACAAAACCCCGCACACTTGGTTCCCCCCTCATTTTGGTTCCCCCCCCCCGGTGCGCCCCACAAATGGGTCCCCCCGGAAACAAAACCCCACACACTTGGTTCCCGCCTCATTTTGGTTCCCCCCCCCCCCCGCCCCATCCTTGGGGTCCCCCCTAGCCCCATGGACCCCCTCCCCCCTTGGTGCCCCCCCCCCATTTTGTCTCCCCCCCCGTCCTACCCGTGCCCGCAGCAGCCGCTCGCACTCTGCCAGCGCCTTCCGCACCCGATGCTGCATCTCGGCCAGGTGGAGGCAAGCGCTGGAGTGGGGGGAATAAATTGGGGGGGGTCAATCTGGGGGGGGTCTGGGGGCATTTTGGGGGTTGGGGGCGCATTTAGGGGGCGGAGGGGACTGGTTCTCACCTGTAGGACTCGGCGTCGAGCCCCCCCGGGGGCAGCTGCAGGGCCAGGATGCCTGGGGGGGTGCGGGGAGGGGCATGTCAGCACCCCCCAGACCGAAACCCCAAAACCGCTGCCGTTGACCCCAAAACCGCCGCCGTTGACCCCAAGGTGGCCGCTGGTGACGCCGGTAGGGCCACCGGGCGCCCCGCGGGCCACAAGTACCCAACCCCAACCCCCAAACCCCCTAACCCTAACCCCCCAACCCTAACCCCCGACCCCCCAACCATAACCCCCTAACCCTAACGGATCTAACCCTAACCCTAACCCTCTAACCCTAACCCCCCAACCCCCTAACCCCCCAACCCTAACCCCCGACCCCCCAACCGATCTAACCCTAACCCTAACCCTCTAACCCTAACCCCCCAACCCTAACCCCCGACCCCCCAACCCTAACCCTAACGGATCTAACCCTAACCCCCCAACCCTAACAGATCTAACCCTAACCCTAATCCTCTAACCCTAACGCCCAAACCCCCTAACCCCCTAACCCTAACGGATCTAACCCTAATCCTCTAACCCTAACGCCCAAACCCCCTAACCCCCTAAACCTAACGGATCTAAGCCTAACCCTAACCCTCTAACCCTAACCCCCCCAACCCCCTAACCCCCTAACCCTAACGAATCTAACCCTAATCCTCTAACCCTAACACCCAAACCCCCTAACCCCCTAACCCTAACAGATCTAAGCCTAACCCTAACCCCCCAACCCTAACCCCCGACTCCCCAACCATAACCCCCTAACCCTAACGGATCTAACCCTAACCCTAACCCTCTAACCCTAACCCCCCAACCCCCTAACCCCCCAACCCTAACCCCCTAACCCTAACGGATCTAACCCTAACCCTCTAACCCTAACCCCCCAACCCCCTAACCCCCCAACCCTAACCCCCTAACCCTAACGGATCTAACCCTAACCCCCCAACCCTAATAGATCTAACCCTAACCCTAATCCTCTAACCCTAACCCCCCAACACCTAACCCCCCAAGAACCCAACCCCAACCCCCAAACCCCCTAACCCTAACCCCCCAACCCCCTAACCCCCAACCCTAAACCCCCAACCCTAAACCCCGACCCCCCAACCCTAACAGATCTAACCCTAACACTCTAACCCTAACCCCCCAAGTACCCAACCCCAACCCCCAAACCCCCTAATCCCCCAACCCCCTAACCCCCAACCCTAAACCCCCAACCCTAACCCCCAAACCCCAACCCTAACCCCCTAACCCTAACGGATTTAACCCTAACCCCATGGACCCCCATTCTCATTTTGGTTCCCCCCCCAACTCATTTTGGTTCCCCCCCCGGTGCGCCCCACAAATGGGTCCCCCCGGAAACAAAACCCCGCACACTTGGTTCCCCCCTCATTTTGGTTCCCCCCGGTACGCCCCACAAATGGGTCCCCCCGGAAACAAAACCCCGCACACTTGGTTCCCCCCTCATTTTGGTTCCCCCCCCCGGTGCGCCCCACAAATGGGTCCCCCCGGAAACAAAACCCCGCACACTTGGTTCCCCCCTCATTTTGGTTCCCCCCCCCCGGTGCGCCCCACAAATGGGTCCCCCCGGAAACAAAACCCCGCACACTTGGTTCCCCCCTCATTTTGGTTCCCCCCCGGTGCGCCCCACAAATGGGTCCCCCCGGAAACAAAACCCCACACACTTGGTTCCCGCCTCATTTTGGTTCCCCCCCCCCCCGCCCCATCCTTGGGGTCCCCCCAGCCCCATGGACCCCCTCCCCCCTTGGTGCCCCCCCCCCATTTGTCTCCCCCCCGTCCTACCCGTGCCCGCAGCAGCCGCTCGCACTCTGCCAGCGCCTTCCGCACCCGATGCTGCATCTCGGCCAGGTGGGAGGCAAGCGCTGGAGTGGGGGGAATAAATTGGGGGTCAATCTGGGGTCTGGGGGCATTTTGGGGGTTGGGGGCGCATTTAGGGGGCGGAGGGGACTGGTTCTCACCTGTAGGACTCGGCGTCGAGCCCCCCCGGGGGCAGCTGCAGGGCCAGGATGCCTGGGGGGGTGCGGGGAGGGGCATGTCAGCACCCCCCAGACCGAAACCCCAAAACCGCTGCCGTTGACCCCAAAACCGCCGCCGTTGACCCCAAGGTGGCCGCTGGTGACGCCGGTAGGGCCACCGGGCGCCCCGCGGGCCACAAGTACCCAACCCCAACCCCCAAACCCCCTAACCCTAACCCCCCAACCCTAACCCCCGACCCCCCAACCATAACCCCCTAACCCTAACGGATCTAACCCTAACCCTAACCCTCTAACCCTAACCCCCCAACCCCCTAACCCCCCAACCCTAACCCCCGACCCCCCAACCGATCTAACCCTAACCCTAACCCTCTAACCCTAACCCCCCAACCCTAACCCCCGACCCCCCAACCCTAACCCTAACGGATCTAACCCTAACCCCCCAACCCTAACAGATCTAACCCTAACCCTAATCCTCTAACCCTAACGCCCAAACCCCCTAACCCCCTAACCCTAACGGATCTAACCCTAATCCTCTAACCCTAACGCCCAAACCCCCTAACCCCCTAAACCTAACGGATCTAAGCCTAACCCTAACCCTCTAACCCTAACCCCCCCAACCCCCTAACCCCCTAACCCTAACGAATCTAACCCTAATCCTCTAACCCTAACGCCCAAACCCCCTAACCCCCTAACCCTAACAGATCTAAGCCTAACCCTAACCCCCCAACCCTAACCCCCGACTCCCCAACCATAACCCCCTAACCCTAACGGATCTAACCCTAACCCTAACCCTCTAACCCTAACCCCCCAACCCCCTAACCCCCCAACCCTAACCCCCTAACCCTAACGGATCTAACCCTAACCCTCTAACCCTAACCCCCCAACCCCCTAACCCCCCAACCCTAACCCCCTAACCCTAACGGATCTAACCCTAACCCCCCAACCCTAATAGATCTAACCCTAACCCTAATCCTCTAACCCTAACCCCCCAACACCTAACCCCCCAAGAACCCAACCCCAACCCCCAAACCCCCTAACCCTAACCCCCCAACCCCCTAACCCCCAACCCTAAACCCCCAACCCTAAACCCCGACCCCCCAACCCTAACAGATCTAACCCTAACACTCTAACCCTAACCCCCCAAGTACCCAACCCCAACCCCCAAACCCCCTAATCCCCCAACCCCCTAACCCCCAACCCTAAACCCCCAACCCTAACCCCCAAACCCCAACCCTAACCCCCTAACCCTAACGGATTTAACCCTAACCCTAACCCCATGGACCCCCATTCTCATTTTGGTTCCCCCCCCAACTCATTTTGGTTCCCCCCCCCGGTGCGCCCCACAAATGGGTCCCCCCGGAAACAAAACCCCGCACACTTGGTTCCCCCCTCATTTTGGTTCCCCCCGGTACGCCCCACAAATGGGTCCCCCGGAAACAAAACCCCGCACACTTGGTTCCCCCCTCATTTTGGTTCCCCCCCCCGGTGCGCCCCACAAATGGGTCCCCCCGGAAACAAAACCCCGCACACTTGGTTCCCGCCTCATTTTGGTTCCCCCCCGGTGCGCCCCACAAATGGGTCCTCCCGGAAACAAAACCCCGCACACTTGGTTCCCCCCTCATTTTGGTTCCCCCCCCCCGGTGCGCCCCACAAATGGGTCCCCCCGGAAACAAAACCCCGCACACTTGGTTCCCCCCTCATTTTGGTTCCCCCCCCCCGGTGCGCACCACAAATGGGTCCCCCCGGAAACAAAACCCCACACACTTGGTTCCCGCCTCATTTTGGTCCCCCCCCCCCCCCCTGCCCCATCCTTGGGTCCCCCCTTAGCCCCATGCACCCCCTCCCCCCTTGGTGCCCCCCCCCCATTTTGTCTCCCCCCCCGTCCTACCCGTGCCCGCAGCAGCCGCTCGCACTCTGCCACACCTTCCGCACCCGATGCTGCATCTCGGCCAGGTGGAGGCAAGCGCTGGAGTGGGGGGAATAAATTGGGGGGGGTCAATTTGGGGGGGGTCTGGGGGCATTTTGGGGGTTGGGGGCGCATTTAGGGGGCGGAGGGGACTGGTTCTCACCTGTAGGACTCGGCGTCGAGCCCCCCCGGGGGCAGCTGCAGGGCCAGGATGCCTGGGGGGATGCGGGGAGGGGCATGTCAGCACCCCCCAGACCGAAACCCCAAAACCGCTGCCGTTGACCCCAAAACCGCCGCCGTTGACCCCAAGGTGGCCGCTGGTGACGCCGGTAGGGCCACCGGGCGCCCCGCGGGCCACAAGTACCCAACCCCAACCCCCAAACCCCCTAACCCTAACCCCCCAACCCTAACCCCCGACCCCCCAACCGATCTAACCCTAACCCTAACCCTCTAACCCTAACCCCCCAACCCTAACCCCCGACCCCCCAACCCTAACCCTAACGGATCTAACCCTAACCCCCCAACCCTAACAGATCTAACCCTAACCCTAATCCTCTAACCCTAACCCCCCATCCTAACCCCCCAAGTACCCAACCCCAACCCCCAAACCCCCTAACCCTAACCCCCCAACCCCCTAACCCCACACCCTAAACCCCCAACCCTAACCCCCTAACCCTAACGGATCTAACCCTAATCCTCTAACCCTAACGCCCAAACCCCCTAACCCCCTAAACCTAACGGATCTAAGCCTAACCCTAACCCTCTAACCCTAACCCCCCCAACCCCCTAACCCCCTAACCCTAACAGATCTAAGCCTAACCCTAACCCCCCAACCCTAACCCCCGACTCCCCAACCATAGCCCCCTAACCCTAACGGATCTAACCCTAACCCTAACCCTCTAACCCTAACCCCCCAACCCCCTAACCCCCCAACCCTAACCCCCTAACCCTAACGGATCTAACCCTAACCCTCTAACCCTAACCCCCCAACCCCCTAACCCCCTAACCCTAACGGATCTAACCCTAACCCCCCAACCCTAATAGATCTAACCCTAACCCTAATCCTCTAATCCTAACCCCCCAACACCTAACCCCCCAAGAACCCAACCCCAACCCCCAAACCCCCTAACCCTAACCCCCCAACCCCCTAACCCCCAACCCTAAACCCCCAACCCTAAACCCCGACCCCCCAACCCTAACAGATCTAACCCTAACACTCTAACCCTAACCCCCCAAGTACCCAACCCCAACCCCCAAACCCCCTAATCCCCCAACCCCCTAACCCCCAACCCTAAACCCCCAACCCTAACCCCCAAACCCCAACCCTAACCCCCTAACCCTAACGGATCTAACCCTAACCCTAACCCTAACCCCATGGACCCCCATTCTCATTTTGGTTCCCCCCCCAACTCATTTTGGTTCCCCCCCCGGTGCGCCCCACAAATGGGTCCCCCCGGAAACAAAACCCCGCACACTTGGTTCCCCCCTCATTTTGGTTCCCCCCGGTACGCCCCACAAATGGGTCCCCCCGGAAACAAAACCCCGCACACTTGGTTCCCCCCTCATTTTGGTTCCCCCCCCCGGTGCGCCCCACAAATGGGTCCCCCCGGAAACAAAACCCCGCACACTTGGTTCCCCCCTCATTTTGGTTCCCCCCGGTGCGCCCCACAAATGGGTCCCCCCGGAAACAAAACCCCGCACACTTGGTTCCCCCCTCATTTTGGTTCCCCCCCCCGGTGCGCCCCACAAATGGGTCCCCCCGGAAACAAAACCCCACACACTTGGTTCCCGCCTCATTTTGGTTCCCCCCCCCCCCCCGCCCCATCCTTGGGGTCCCCCCTAGCCCCATGGACCCCCTCCCCCCTTGGTGCCCCCCCCATTTGTCTCCCCCCCCGTCCTACCCGTGCCCGCAGCAGCCGCTCGCACTCTGCCAGCGCCTTCCGCACCCGATGCTGCATCTCGGCCAGGTGGAGGCAAGCGCTGGAGTGGGGAAGAAATTGGGGGGTCAATCTGGGGGGGTCTGGGGGCATTTTGGGGGTTGGGGGCGCATTTAGGGGGCGGAGGGGACTGGTTCTCACCTGTAGGACTCGGCGTCGAGCCCCCCGGGGGCAGCTGCAGGGCCAGGATGCCTGGGGGGGTGCGGGGAGGGGCATGTCAGCACCCCCCAGACCGAAACCCCAAAACCGCTGCCGTTGACCCCAAAACCGCCGCCGTTGACCCCAAGGTGGCCGCTGGTGACGCCGGTAGGGCCACCGGGCGCCCCGCGGGCCACAAGTACCCAACCCCAACCCCCAAACCCCCTAACCCTAACCCCCCAACCCTAACCCCCGACCCCCCAACCCTAACCCCCTAACCCTAACGCACTGAAACCTAACCCTAACCCTCTAACCCTAACCCCCCAACCCCCTAACCCCCCAACCCTAACCCCCGACCCCCCAACCGATCTAACCCTAACCCTAACCCTCTAACCCTAACCCCCCAACCCTAACCCCCGACCCCCCAACCCTAACCCTAACGGATCTAACCCTAACCCCCCAACCCTAACAGATCTAACCCTAACCCTAATCCTCTAACCCTAACGCCCAAACCCCCTAACCCCCTAACCCTAACGGATCTAACCCTAATCCTCTAACCCTAACGCCCAAACCCCCTAACCCCCTAAACCTAACGGATCTAAGCCTAACCCTAACCCTCTAACCCTAACCCCCCCAACCCCCTAACCCCCTAACCCTAACGGATCTAACCCTAATCCTCTAACCCTAACGCCCAAACCCCCTAACCCCCTAACCCTAACAGATCTAAGCCTAACCCTAACCCCCCAACCCTAACCCCCGACTCCCCAACCATAACCCCCTAACCCTAACGAATCTAACCCTAATCCTCTAACCCTAACGCCCAAACCCCCTAACCCCCTAACCCTAACAGATCTAAGCCTAACCCTAACCCCC
This sequence comes from Anas platyrhynchos, assembly GCF_047663525.1. Lineage (NCBI taxonomy): Eukaryota > Metazoa > Chordata > Aves > Anseriformes > Anatidae > Anas > Anas platyrhynchos. Next base: position 52,263 of record NC_092614.1, read on the forward strand.
CAACCCTAACCCCCGACTCCCCAACCATAACCCCCTAACCCTAACGGATCTAACCCTAACCCTAACCCTCTAACCCTAACCCCCCAACCCCCTAACCCCCCAACCCTAACCCCCTAACCCTAACGGATCTAACCCTAACCCTCTAACCCTAACCCCCCAACCCCCTAACCCCCCAACCCTAACCCCCTAACCCTAACGGATCTAACCCTAACCCCCCAACCCTAATAGATCTAACCCTAACCCTAATCCTCTAACCCTAACCCCCCAACACCTAACCCCCCAAGAACCCAACCCCAACCCCCAAACCCCCTAACCCTAACCCCCCAACCCCCTAACCCCCAACCCTAAACCCCCAACCCTAAACCCCGACCCCCCAACCCTAACAGATCTAACCCTAACACTCTAACCCTAACCCCCCAAGTACCCAACCCAACCCCCAAACCCCCTAATCCCCCAACCCCCTAACCCCCAACCCTAAACCCCCAACCCTAACCCCCAAACCCCAACCCTAACCCCCTAACCCTAACGGATTTAACCCTAACCCTAACCCCATGGACCCCCATTCTCATTTTGGTTCCCCCCCCAACTCATTTTGGTTCCCCCCCCGGTGCGCCCCACAAATGGGTCCCCCCGGAAACAAAACCCCGCACACTTGGTTCCCCCCTCATTTTGGTTCCCCCCCCGGTGCGCCCCACAAATGGGTCCCCCCGGAAACAAAACCCCGCACACTTGGTTCCCCCCTCATTTTGGTTCCCCCCCCCGGTGCGCCCCACAAATGGGTCCCCCCGGAAACAAAACCCCGCACACTTGGTTCCCCCCTCATTTTGGTTCCCCCCCCGGTGCGCCCCACAAATGGGTCCCCCCGGAAACAAAACCCCACACACTTGGTTCCCGCCTCATTTTGGTTCCCCCCCCCCCCCCGCCCCATCCTTGGGGTCCCCCCTAGCCCCATGGACCCCCTCCCCCCTTGGTGCCCCCCCCCCATTTTGTCTCCCCCCGTCCTACCCGTGCCCGCAGCAGCCGCTCGCACTCTGCCAGCGCCTTCCGCACCCGATGCTGCATCTCGGCCAGGTGGAGGCAAGCGCTGGAGTGGGGGGAATAAATTGGGGGGGGTCAATCTGGGGGGGGTCTGGGGGCATTTTGGGGGTTGGGGGCGCATTTAGGGGGCGGAGGGGACTGGTTCTCACCTGTAGGACTCGGCGTCGAGCCCCCCCGGGGGCAGCTGCAGGGCCAGGATGCCTGGGGGGTGCGGGGAGGGGCATGTCAGCACCCCCCAGACCGAAACCCCAAAACCGCTGCCGTTGACCCCAAAACCGCCGCCGTTGACCCCAAGGTGGCCGCTGGTGACGCCGGTAGGGCCACCGGGCGCCCCGCGGGCCACAAGTACCCAACCCCAACCCCCAAACCCCCTAACCCTAACCCCCCAACCCTAACCCCCGACCCCCCAACCCTAACCCCCTAACCCTAACGGATCTAACCCTAACCCTAACCCTCTAACCCTAACCCCCCAACCCCCTAACCCCCCAACCCTAACCCCCGACCCCCCAACCGATCTAACCCTAACCCTAACCCTCTAACCCTAACCCCCCAACCCTAACAGATCTAACCCTAACCCTAATCCTCTAACCCTAACGCCCAAACCCCCTAACCCCCTAACCCTAACGGATCTAACCCTAATCCTCTAACCCTAACGCCCAAACCCCCTAACCCCCTAAACCTAACGGATCTAAGCCTAACCCTAACCCTCTAACCCTAACCCCCCCAACCCCCTAACCCCCTAACCCTAACGGATCTAACCCTAATCCTCTAACCCTAACGCCCAAACCCCCTAACCCCCTAACCCTAACAGATCTAAGCCTAACCCTAACCCCCCAACCCTAACCCCCGACTCCCCAACCATAACCCCCTAACCCTAACGGATCTAACCCTAACCCTAACCCTCTAACCCTAACCCCCCAACCCCCTAACCCCCCAACCCTAACCCCCTAACCCTAACGGATCTAACCCTAACCCTCTAACCCTAACCCCCCAACCCCCTAACCCCCCAACCCTAACCCCCTAACCCTAACGGATCTAACCCTAACCCCCCAACCCTAATAGATCTAACCCTAACCCTAATCCTCTAACCCTAACCCCCCAACACCTAACCCCCCAAGAACCCAACCCCAACCCCCAAACCCCCTAACCCTAACCCCCCAACCCCCTAACCCCCAACCCTAAACCCCCAACCCTAAACCCCGACCCCCCAACCCTAACAGATCTAACCCTAACACTCTAACCCTAACCCCCCAAGTACCCAACCCCAACCCCCAAACCCCCTAATCCCCCAACCCCCTAACCCCCAACCCTAAACCCCCAACCCTAACCCCCAAACCCCAACCCTAACCCCCTAACCCTAACGGATCTAACCCTAACCCTAACCCTAACCCCATGGACCCCCATTCTCATTTTGGTTCCCCCCCCAACTCATTTTGGTTCCCCCCCCGGTGCGCCCCACAAATGGGTCCCCCCGGAAACAAAACCCCGCACACTTGGTTCCCCCCTCATTTTGGTTCCCCCCCCCCGGTGCGCCCCACAAATGGGTCCCCCCGGAAACAAAACCCCGCACACTTGGTTCCCCCCTCATTTTGGTTCCCCCCCCCGGTGCGCCCCACAAATGGGTCCCCCCGGAAACAAAACCCCACACACTTGGTTCCCGCCTCATTTTGGTTCCCCCCCCCCCCCGCCCCATCCTTGGGGTCCCCCCTAGCCCCATGGACCCCCTCCCCCCTTGGTGCCCCCCCCCCATTTTGTCTCCCCCCCCGTCCTACCCGTGCCCGCAGCAGCCGCTCGCACTCTGCCAGCGCCTTCCGCACCCGATGCTGCATCTCGGCCAGGTGGAGGCAAGCGCTGGAGTGGGGGGAATAAATTGGGGGGGGTCAATCTGGGGGGGGTCTGGGGGCATTTTGGGGGTTGGGGGCGCATTTAGGGGGCGGAGGGGACTGGTTCTCACCTGTAGGACTCGGCGTCGAGCCCCCCCGGGGGCAGCTGCAGGGCCAGGATGCCTGGGGGGGTGCGGGGAGGGGCATGTCAGCACCCCCCAGACCGAAACCCCAAAACCGCTGCCGTTGACCCCAAAACCGCCGCCGTTGACCCCAAGGTGGCCGCTGGTGACGCCGGTAGGGCCACCGGGCGCCCCGCGGGCCACAAGTACCCAACCCCAACCCCCAAACCCCCTAACCCTAACCCCCCAACCCTAACCCCCGACCCCCCAACCATAACCCCCTAACCCTAACGGATCTAACCCTAACCCTAACCCTCTAACCCTAACCCCCCAACCCCCTAACCCCCCAACCCTAACCCCCGACCCCCCAACCGATCTAACCCTAACCCTAACCCTCTAACCCTAACCCCCCAACCCTAACCCCCGACCCCCCAACCCTAACCCTAACGGATCTAACCCTAACCCCCCAACCCTAACAGATCTAACCCTAACCCTAATCCTCTAACCCTAACGCCCAAACCCCCTAACCCCCTAACCCTAACGGATCTAACCCTAATCCTCTAACCCTAACGCCCAAACCCCCTAACCCCCTAAACCTAACGGATCTAAGCCTAACCCTAACCCTCTAACCCTAACCCCCCCAACCCCCTAACCCCCTAACCCTAACGAATCTAACCCTAATCCTCTAACCCTAACGCCCAAACCCCCTAACCCCCTAACCCTAACAGATCTAAGCCTAACCCTAACCCCCCAACCCTAACCCCCGACTCCCCAACCATAACCCCCTAACCCTAACGGATCTAACCCTAACCCTAACCCTCTAACCCTAACCCCCCAACCCCCTAACCCCCCAACCCTAACCCCCTAACCCTAACGGATCTAACCCTAACCCTCTAACCCTAACCCCCCAACCCCCTAACCCCCCAACCCTAACCCCCTAACCCTAACGGATCTAACCCTAACCCCCCAACCCTAATAGATCTAACCCTAACCCTAATCCTCTAACCCTAACCCCCCAACACCTAACCCCCCAAGAACCCAACCCCAACCCCCAAACCCCCTAACCCTAACCCCCCAACCCCCTAACCCCCAACCCTAAACCCCCAACCCTAAACCCCGACCCCCCAACCCTAACAGATCTAACCCTAACACTCTAACCCTAACCCCCCAAGTACCCAACCCCAACCCCCAAACCCCCTAATCCCCCAACCCCCTAACCCCCAACCCTAAACCCCCAACCCTAACCCCCAAACCCCAACCCTAACCCCCTAACCCTAACGGATTTAACCCTAACCCTAACCCCATGGACCCCCATTCTCATTTTGGTTCCCCCCCCAACTCATTTTGGTTCCCCCCCCCGGTGCGCCCCACAAATGGGTCCCCCCGGAAACAAAACCCGCACACTTGGTTCCCCCCTCATTTTGGTTCCCCCCGGTACGCCCCACAAATGGGTCCCCCCGGAAACAAAACCCCGCACACTTGGTTCCCCCCTCATTTTGGTTCCCCCCCCGGTGCGCCCCACAAATGGGTCCCCCCGGAAACAAAACCCCGCACACTTGGTTCCCGCCTCATTTTGGTTCCCCCCCCCCGGTGCGCCCCACAAATGGGTCCTCCCGGAAACAAAACCCCGCACACTTGGTTCCCCCCTCATTTTGGTTCCCCCCCCCCGGTGCGCCCCACAAATGGGTCCCCCCGGAAACAAAACCCCGCACACTTGGTTCCCCCCTCATTTTGGTTCCCCCCCCCGGTGCGCACCACAAATGGGTCCCCCCGGAAACAAAACCCCACACACTTGGTTCCCGCCTCATTTTGGTCCCCCCCCCCCCCCGCCCCATCCTTGGGGTCCCCCCTAGCCCCATGCACCCCCTCCCCCCTTGGTGCCCCCCCCCCATTTTGTCTCCCCCCCCGTCCTACCCGTGCCCGCAGCAGCCGCTCGCACTCTGCCAGCACCTTCCGCACCCGATGCTGCATCTCGGCCAGGTGGAGGCAAGCGCTGGAGTGGGGGGAATAAATTGGGGGGGGTCAATTTGGGGGGGGTCTGGGGGCATTTTGGGGGTTGGGGGCGCATTTAGGGGGCGGAGGGGACTGGTTCTCACCTGTAGGACTCGGCGTCGAGCCCCCCCGGGGGCAGCTGCAGGGCCAGGATGCCTGGGGGGATGCGGGGAGGGGCATGTCAGCACCCCCCAGACCGAAACCCCAAAACCGCTGCCGTTGACCCCAAAACCGCCGCCGTTGACCCCAAGGTGGCCGCTGGTGACGCCGGTAGGGCCACCGGGCGCCCCGCGGGCCACAAGTACCCAACCCCAACCCCCAAACCCCCTAACCCTAACCCCCCAACCCTAACCCCCGACCCCCCAACCGATCTAACCCTAACCCTAACCCTCTAACCCTAACCCCCCAACCCTAACCCCCGACCCCCCAACCCTAACCCTAACGGATCTAACCCTAACCCCCCAACCCTAACAGATCTAACCCTAACCCTAATCCTCTAACCCTAACCCCCCATCCTAACCCCCCAAGTACCCAACCCCAACCCCCAAACCCCCTAACCCTAACCCCCCAACCCCCTAACCCCACACCCTAAACCCCCAACCCTAACCCCCTAACCCTAACGGATCTAACCCTAATCCTCTAACCCTAACGCCCAAACCCCCTAACCCCCTAAACCTAACGGATCTAAGCCTAACCCTAACCCTCTAACCCTAACCCCCCCAACCCCCTAACCCCCTAACCCTAACAGATCTAAGCCTAACCCTAACCCCCCAACCCTAACCCCCGACTCCCCAACCATAGCCCCCTAACCCTAACGGATCTAACCCTAACCCTAACCCTCTAACCCTAACCCCCCAACCCCCTAACCCCCCAACCCTAACCCCCTAACCCTAACGGATCTAACCCTAACCCTCTAACCCTAACCCCCCAACCCCCTAACCCCCTAACCCTAACGGATCTAACCCTAACCCCCCAACCCTAATAGATCTAACCCTAACCCTAATCCTCTAACCCTAACCCCCCAACACCTAACCCCCCAAGAACCCAACCCCAACCCCCAAACCCCCTAACCCTAACCCCCCAACCCCCTAACCCCCAACCCTAAACCCCCAACCCTAAACCCCGACCCCCCAACCCTAACAGATCTAACCCTAACACTCTAACCCTAACCCCCCAAGTACCCAACCCCAACCCCCAAACCCCCTAATCCCCCAACCCCCTAACCCCCAACCCTAAACCCCCAACCCTAACCCCCAAACCCCAACCCTAACCCCCTAACCCTAACGGATCTAACCCTAACCCTAACCCTAACCCCATGGACCCCCATTCTCATTTTGGTTCCCCCCCCAACTCATTTTGGTTCCCCCCCCGGTGCGCCCCACAAATGGGTCCCCCCGGAAACAAAACCCCGCACACTTGGTTCCCCCCTCATTTTGGTTCCCCCCGGTACGCCCCACAAATGGGTCCCCCCGGAAACAAAACCCCGCACACTTGGTTCCCCCCTCATTTTGGTTCCCCCCCCCGGTGCGCCCCACAAATGGGTCCCCCCGGAAACAAAACCCCGCACACTTGGTTCCCCCCTCATTTTGGTTCCCCCCCCCGGTGCGCCCCACAAATGGGTCCCCCCGGAAACAAAACCCCGCACACTTGGTTCCCCCCTCATTTTGGTTCCCCCCCCGGTGCGCCCCACAAATGGGTCCCCCCGGAAACAAAACCCCACACACTTGGTTCCCGCCTCATTTTGGTTCCCCCCCCCCCCCCGCCCCACCCTTGGGGTCCCCCCTAGCCCCATGGACCCCCTCCCCCCTTGGTGCCCCCCCCCCATTTTGTCTCCCCCCCCGTCCTACCCGTGCCCGCAGCAGCCGCTCGCACTCTGCCAGCGCCTTCCGCACCCGATGCTGCATCTCGGCCAGGTGGAGGCAAGCGCTGGAGTGGGGGGAATAAATTGGGGGGGGTCAATCTGGGGGGGGTCTGGGGGCATTTTGGGGGTTGGGGGCGCATTTAGGGGGCGGAGGGGACTGGTTCTCACCTGTAGGACTCGGCGTCGAGCCCCCCCGGGGGCAGCTGCAGGGCCAGGATGCCTGGGGGGGTGCGGGGAGGGGCATGTCAGCACCCCCCAGACCGAAACCCCAAAACCGCTGCCGTTGACCCCAAAACCGCCGCCGTTGACCCCAAGGTGGCCGCTGGTGACGCCGGTAGGGCCACCGGGCGCCCCGCGGGCCACAAGTACCCAACCCCAACCCCCAAACCCCCTAACCCTAACCCCCCAACCCTAACCCCCGACCCCCCAACCCTAACCCCCTAACCCTAACGGATCTAACCCTAACCCTAACCCTCTAACCCTAACCCCCCAACCCCCTAACCCCCCAACCCTAACCCCCGACCCCCCAACCGATCTAACCCTAACCCTAACCCTCTAACCCTAACCCCCCAACCCTAACCCCCGACCCCCCAACCCTAACCCTAACGGATCTAACCCTAACCCCCCAACCCTAACAGATCTAACCCTAACCCTAATCCTCTAACCCTAACGCCCAAACCCCCTAACCCCCTAACCCTAACGGATCTAACCCTAATCCTCTAACCCTAACGCCCAAACCCCCTAACCCCCTAAACCTAACGGATCTAAGCCTAACCCTAACCCTCTAACCCTAACCCCCCCAACCCCCTAACCCCCTAACCCTAACGGATCTAACCCTAATCCTCTAACCCTAACGCCCAAACCCCCTAACCCCCTAACCCTAACAGATCTAAGCCTAACCCTAACCCCCCAACCCTAACCCCCGACTCCCCAACCATAACCCCCTAACCCTAACGAATCTAACCCTAATCCTCTAACCCTAACGCCCAAACCCCCTAACCCCCTAACCCTAACAGATCTAAGCCTAACCCTAACCCCCCAACCCTAACCCCCGACTCCCCAACCATAACCCCCTAACCCTAACGGATCTAACCCTAATCCTCTAACCCTAACGCCCAAACCCCCTAACCCCCTAAACCTAACGGATCTAAGCCTAACCCTAACCCTCTAACCCTAACCCCCCCAACCCCCTAACCCCCTAACCCTAACAGATCTAAGCCTAACCCTAACCCCCCAACCCTAACCCCCGACTCCCCAACCATAACCCCCTAACCCTAACGGATCTAACCCTAACCCTAACCCTCTAACCCTAACCCCCCAACCCCCTAACCCCCCAACCCTAACCCCCTAACCCTAACGGATCTAACCCTAACCCTCTAACCCTAACCCCCCAACCCCCTAACCCCCCAACCCTAACCCCCTAACCCTAACGGATCTAACCCTAACCCCCCAACCCTAATAGATCTAACCCTAACCCTAATCCTCTAACCCTAACCCCCCAACACCTAACCCCCCAAGAACCCAACCCCAACCCCCAAACCCCCTAACCCTAACCCCCCAACCCCCTAACCCCCAACCCTAAACCCCCAACCCTAAACCCCGACCCCCCAACCCTAACAGATCTAACCCTAACACTCTAACCCTAACCCCCCAAGTACCCAACCCCAACCCCCAAACCCCCTAATCCCCCAACCCCCTAACCCCCAACCCTAAACCCCCAACCCTAACCCCCAAACCCCAACCCTAACCCCCTAACCCTAACGGATTTAACCCTAACCCTAACCCCATGGACCCCCATTCTCATTTTGGTTCCCCCCCCAACTCATTTTGGTTCCCCCCCCGGTGCGCCCCACAAATGGGTCCCCCCGGAAACAAAACCCCGCACACTTGGTTCCCCCCTCATTTTGGTTCCCCCCCCCGGTGCGCCCCACAAATGGGTCCCCCCGGAAACAAAACCCCGCACACTTGGTTCCCCCCTCATTTTGGTTCCCCCCCCCCGGTGCGCCCCACAAATGGGTCCCCCCGGAAACAAAACCCCGCACACTTGGTTCCCCCCTCATTTTGGTTCCCCCCCCGGTGCGCCCCACAAATGGGTCCCCCCGGAAACAAAACCCCACACACTTGGTTCCCGCCTCATTTTGGTTCCCCCCCCCCCCCCCGCCCCATCCTTGGGGTCCCCCCTAGCCCCATGGACCCCCTCCCCCCTTGGTGCCCCCCCCCCATTTTGTCTCCCCCCCCGTCCTACCCGTGCCCGCAGCAGCCGCTCGCACTCTGCCAGCGCCTTCCGCACCCGATGCTGCATCTCGGCCAGGTGGAGGCAAGCGCTGGAGTGGGGGGAATAAATTGGGGGGGGTCAATCTGGGGGGGGTCTGGGGGCATTTTGGGGGTTGGGGGCGCATTTAGGGGGCGGAGGGGACTGGTTCTCACCTGTAGGACTCGGCGTCGAGCCCCCCCGGGGGCAGCTGCAGGGCCAGGATGCCTGGGGGGGTGCGGGGAGGGGCATGTCAGCACCCCCCAGACCGAAACCCCAAAACCGCTGCCGTTGACCCCAAAACCGCCGCCGTTGACCCCAAGGTGGCCGCTGGTGACGCCGGTAGGGCCACCGGGCGCCCCGCGGGCCACAAGTACCCAACCCCAACCCCCAAACCCCCTAACCCTAACCCCCCAACCCTAACCCCCGACCCCCCAACCCTAACCCCCTAACCCTAACGGATCTAACCCTAACCCTAACCCTCTAACCCTAACCCCCCAACCCCCTAACCCCCCAACCCTAACCCCCGACCCCCCAACCGATCTAACCCTAACCCTAACCCTCTAACCCTAACCCCCCAACCCTAACAGATCTAACCCTAACCCTAATCCTCTAACCCTAACGCCCAAACCCCCTAACCCCCTAACCCTAACGGATCTAACCCTAATCCTCTAACCCTAACGCCCAAACCCCCTAACCCCCTAAACCTAACGGATCTAAGCCTAACCCTAACCCTCTAACCCTAACCCCCCCAACCCCCTAACCCCCTAACCCTAACGGATCTAACCCTAATCCTCTAACCCTAACGCCCAAACCCCCTAACCCCCTAACCCTAACAGATCTAAGCCTAACCCTAACCCCCCAACCCTAACCCCCGACTCCCCAACCATAACCCCCTAACCCTAACGGATCTAACCCTAACCCTAACCCTCTAACCCTAACCCCCCAACCCCCTAACCCCCCAACCCTAACCCCCTAACCCTAACGGATCTAACCCTAACCCTCTAACCCTAACCCCCCAACCCCCTAACCCCACAACCCTAACCCCCTAACCCTAACGGATCTAACCCTAACCCCCCAACCCTAATAGATCTAACCCTAACCCTAATCCTCTAACCCTAACCCCCCAACACCTAACCCCCCAAGAACCCAACCCCAACCCCCAAACCCCTTAACCCTAACCCCCCAACCCCCTAACCCCCAACCCTAAACCCCCAACCCTAAACCCCGACCCCCCAACCCTAACAGATCTAACCCTAACACTCTAACCCTAACCCCCCAAGTACCCAACCCCAACCCCCAAACCCCCTAATCCCCCAACCCCCTAACCCCCAACCCTAAACCCCCAACCCTAACCCCCAAACCCCAACCCTAACCCCCTAACCCTAACGGATCTAACCCTAACCCTAACCCTAACCCCATGGACCCCCATTCTCATTTTGGTTCCCCCCCCAACTCATTTTGGTTCCCCCCCCCGGTGCGCCCCACAAATGGGTCCCCCCGGAAACAAAACCCCGCACACTTGGTTCCCCCCTCATTTTGGTTCCCCCCCCCGGTGCGCCCCACAAATGGGTCCCCCCGGAAACAAAACCCCGCACACTTGGTTCCCCCCTCATTTTGGTTCCCCCCCCCGGTGCGCCCCACAAATGGGTCCCCCCGGAAACAAAACCCCACACACTTGGTTCCCGCCTCATTTTGGTTCCCCCCCCCCCCCGCCCCATCCTTGGGGTCCCCCCTAGCCCCATGGACCCCCTCCCCCCTTGGTGCCCCCCCCCCATTTTGTCTCCCCCCCCGTCCTACCCGTGCCCGCAGCAGCCGCTCGCACTCTGCCAGCGCCTTCCGCACCCGATGCTGCATCTCGGCCAGGTGGAGGCAAGCGCTGGAGTGGGGGGAATAAATTGGGGGGGGTCAATCTGGGGGGGGTCTGGGGGCATTTTGGGGGTTGGGGGCGCATTTAGGGGGCGGAGGGGACTGGTTCTCACCTGTAGGACTCGGCGTCGAGCCCCCCCGGGGGCAGCTGCAGGGCCAGGATGCCTGGGGGTGTGCGGGGAGGGGCATGTCAGCACCCCCCAGACCGAAACCCCAAAACCGCTGCCGTTGACCCCAAAACCGCCGCCGTTGACCCCAAGGTGGCCGCTGGTGACGCCGGTAGGGCCACCGGGCGCCCTGCGGGCCACAAGTACCCAACCCCAACCCCCAAACCCCCTAACCCTAACCCCCCAACCCTAACCCCCGACCCCCCAACCCTAACCCTAACGGATCTAACCCTAACCCCCCAACCCTAACAGATCTAACCCTAACCCTAATCCTCTAACCCTAACCCCCCATCCTAACCCCCCAAGTACCCAACCCCAACCCCCCAACCCCCTAACCCCACACCCTAAACCCCCAACCCTAACCCCCTAACCCTAACGGATCTAACCCTAATCCTCTAACCCTAACGCCCAAACCCCCTAACCCCCTAAACCTAACGGATCTAAGCCTAACCCTAACCCTCTAACCCTAACCCCCCCAACCCCCTAACCCCCTAACCCTAACGGATCTAAGCCTAACCCTAACCCTCTAACCCTAACCCCCCCAACCCCCTAACCCCCTAACCCTAACGGATCTAACCCTAATCCTCTAACCCTAACGCCCAAACCCCCTAACCCCCTAACCCTAACAGATCTAAGCCTAACCCTAACCCCCCAACCCTAACCCCCGACTCCCCAACCATAACCCCCTAACCCTAACGGATCTAACCCTAACCCTAACCCTCTAACCCTAACCCCCCAACCCCCTAACCCCCCAACCCTAACCCCCTAACCCTAACGGATCTAACCCTAACCCTCTAACCCTAACCCCCCAACCCCCTAACCCCCCAACCCTAACCCCCTAACCCTAACGGATCTAACCCTAACGGATCCCCCCCCCCCCCGCCCCATCCTTGGGGTCCCCCCTAGCCCCATGGACCCCCTCCCCCCTTGGTGCCCCCCCCCCATTTTGTCTCCCCCCCCGTCCTACCCGTGCCCGCAGCAGCCGCTCGCACTCTGCCAGCGCCTTCCGCACCCGATGCTGCATCTCGGCCAGGTGGAGGCAAGCGCTGGAGTGGGGGGAATAAATTGGGGGGGGTCAATCTGGGGGGGGTCTGGGGGCATTTTGGGGGTTGGGGGCGCATTTAGGGGGCGGAGGGGACTGGTTCTCACCTGTAGGACTCGGCGTCGAGCCCCCCCGGGGGCAGCTGCAGGGCCAGGATGCCTGGGGGGGTGCGGGGAGGGGCATGTCAGCACCCCCCAGACCGAAACCCCAAAACCGCTGCCGTTGACCCCAAAACCGCCGCCGTTGACCCCAAGGTGGCCGCTGGTGACGCCGGTAGGGCCACCGGGCGCCCCGCGGGCCACAAGTACCCAACCCCAACCCCCAAACCCCCTAACCCTAACCCCCCAACCCTAACCCCCGACCCCCCAACCCTAACCCCCTAACCCTAACGGATCTAACCCTAACCCTAACCCTCTAACCCTAACCCCCCAACCCCCTAACCCCCCAACCCTAACCCCCGACCCCCCAACCGATCTAACCCTAACCCTAACCCTCTAACCCTAACCCCCCAACCCTAACCCCCGACCCCCCAACCCTAACCCTAACGGATCTAACCCTAACCCCCCAACCCTAACAGATCTAACCCTAACCCTAATCCTCTAACCCTAACGCCCAAACCCCCTAACCCCCTAACCCTAACGGATCTAACCCTAATCCTCTAACCCTAACGCCCAAACCCCCTAACCCCCTAAACCTAACGGATCTAAGCCTAACCCTAACCCTCTAACCCTAACCCCCCCAACCCCCTAACCCCCTAACCCTAACGGATCTAACCCTAATCCTCTAACCCTAACGCCCAAACCCCCTAACCCCCTAACCCTAACAGATCTAAGCCTAACCCTAACCCCCCAACCCTAACCCCCGACTCCCCAACCATAACCCCCTAACCCTAACGGATCTAACCCTAACCCTAACCCTCTAACCCTAACCCCCCAACCCCCTAACCCCCCAACCCTAACCCCCTAACCCTAACGGATCTAACCCTAACCCTCTAACCCTAACCCCCCAACCCCCTAACCCCCCAACCCTAACCCCCTAACCCTAACGGATCTAACCCTAACCCCCCAACCCTAATAGATCTAACCCTAACCCTAATCCTCTAACCCTAACCCCCCAACACCTAACCCCCCAAGAACCCAACCCCAACCCCCAAACCCCCTAACCCTAACCCCCCAACCCCCTAACCCCCAACCCTAAACCCCCAACCCTAAACCCCGACCCCCCAACCCTAACAGATCTAACCCTAACACTCTAACCCTAACCCCCCAAGTACCCAACCCCAACCCCCAAACCCCCTAATCCCCCAACCCCCTAACCCCCAACCCTAAACCCCCAACCCTAACCCCCAAACCCCAACCCTAACCCCCTAACCCTAACGGATCTAACCCTAACCCTAACCCTAACCCCATGGACCCCCATTCTCATTTTGGTTCCCCCCCCAACTCATTTTGGTTCCCCCCCCCCGGTGCGCCCCACAAATGGGTCCCCCCGGAAACAAAACCCCGCACACTTGGTTCCCCCCTCATTTTGGTTCCCCCCCCCGGTGCGCCCCACAAATGGGTCCCCCCGGAAACAAAACCCCGCACACTTGGTTCCCCCCTCATTTTGGTTCCCCCCCCCGGTGCGCCCCACAAATGGGTCCCCCCGGAAACAAAACCCCACACACTTGGTTCCCGCCTCATTTTGGTTCCCCCCCCCCCCCCGCCCCATCCTTGGGGTCCCCCCTAGCCCCATGGACCCCCTCCCCCCTTGGTGCCCCCCCCCCATTTTGTCTCCCCCCCCGTCCTACCCGTGCCCGCAGCAGCCGCTCGCACTCTGCCAGCGCCTTCCGCACCCGATGCTGCATCTCGGCCAGGTGGAGGCAAGCGCTGGAGTGGGGGGAATAAATTGGGGGGGGTCAATCTGGGGGGGGTCTGGGGGCATTTTGGGGGTTGGGGGCGCATTTAGGGGGCGGAGGGGACTGGTTCTCACCTGTAGGACTCGGCGTCGAGCCCCCCCGGGGGCAGCTGCAGGGCCAGGATGCCTGGGGGGGTGCGGGGAGGGGCATGTCAGCACCCCCCAGACCGAAACCCCAAAAGGCTGCCGTTGACCCCAAAACCGCCGCCGTTGACCCCAAGGTGGCCGCTGGTGACGCCGGTAGGGCCACCGGGCGCCCCGCGGGCCACAAGTACCCAACCCCAACCCCCAAACCCCCTAACCCTAACCCCCCAACCCTAACCCCCGACCCCCCAACCATAACCCCCTAACCCTAACGGATCTAACCCTAACCCTAACCCTCTAACCCTAACCCCCCAACCCCCTAACCCCCCAACCCTAACCCCCGACCCCCCAACCGATCTAACCCTAACCCTAACCCTCTAACCCTAACCCCCCAACCCTAACCCCCGACCCCCCAACCCTAACCCTAACGGATCTAACCCTAACCCCCCAACCCTAACAGATCTAATCCTAACCCTAATCCTCTAACCCTAACGCCCAAACCCCCTAACCCCCTAACCCTAACGGATCTAACCCTAATCCTCTAACCCTAACGCACAAACCCCCTAACCCCCTAAACCTAACGGATCTAAGCCTAACCCTAACCCTCTAACCCTAACCCCCCCAACCCCCTAACCCCCTAACCCTAACGGATCTAACCCTAATCGTCTAACCCTAACGCCCAAACCCCCTAACCCCCTAACCCTAACAGATCTAAGCCTAACCCTAACCCCCCAACCCTAACCCCCGACTCCCCAACCATAACCCCCTAACCCTAACGGATCTAAGCCTAACCCTAACCCTCTAACCCTAACCCCCCAACCCCCTAACCCCCCAACCCTAACCCCCTAACCCTAACGGATCTAACCCTAACCCCCCAACCCTAATAGATCTAACCCTAACCCTAATCCTCTAACCCTAACCCCCCAACACCTAACCCCCCAAGAACCCAACCCCAACCCCCAAACCCCCTAACCCTAACCCCCCAACCCCCTAACCCCCAACCCTAAACCCCCAACCCTAAACCCCGACCCCCCAACCCTAACAGATCTAACCCTAACACTCTAACCCTAACCCCCCAAGTACCCAACCCCAACCCCCAAACCCCCTAATCCCCCAACCCCCTAACCCCCAACCCTAAACCCCCAACCCTAACCCCCAAACCCCAACCCTAACCCCCTAACCCTAACGGATCTAACCCTAACCCTAACCCTAACCCCATGGACCCCCATTCTCATTTTGGTTCCCCCCCCAACTCATTTTGGTTCCCCCCCCCGGTGCGCCCCACAAATGGGTCCCCCCGGAAACAAAACCCCGCACACTTGGTTCCCCCCTCATTTTGGTTCCCCCCCCCCCGGTGCGCCCCACAAATGGGTCCTCCCGGAAACAAAACCCCGCACACTTGGTTCCCCCCTCATTTTGGTTCCCCCCCCGGTGCGCCCCACAAATGGGTCCCCCCGGAAACAAAACCCCGCACACTTGGTTCCCCCCTCATTTTGGTTCCCCCCCCCCGGTGCGCCCCACAAATGGGTCCCCCCGGAAACAAAACCCCGCACACTTGGTTCCCCCCTCATTTTGGTTCCCCCCCCCGGTGCGCCCCACAAATGGGTCCCCCCGGAAACAAAACCCCACACACTTGGTTCCCGCCTCATTTTGGTTCCCCCCCCCCCCCGCCCCATCCTTGGGGTCCCCCCTAGCCCCATGGACCCCCTCCCCCCTTGGTGCCCCCCCCCCATTTTGTCTCCCCCCCCGTCCTACCCGTGCCCGCAGCAGCCGCTCGCACTCTGCCAGCGCCTTCCGCACCCGATGCTGCATCTCGGCCAGGTGGAGGCAAGCGCTGGAGTGGGGGGAATAAATTGGGGGGGGTCAATCTGGGGGGGGTCTGGGGGCATTTTGGGGGTTGGGGGCGCATTTAGGGGGCGGAGGGGACTGGTTCTCACCTGTAGGACTCGGCGTCGAGCCCCCCCGGGGGCAGCTGCAGGGCCAGGATGCCTGGGGGGGTGCGGGGAGGGGCATGTCAGCACCCCCCAGACCGAAACCCCAAAACCGCTGCCGTTGACCCCAAAACCGCCGCCGTTGACCCCAAGGTGGCCGCTGGTGACGCCGGTAGGGCCACCGGGCGCCCCGCGGGCCACAAGTACCCAACCCCAACCCCCAAACCCCCTAACCCTAACCCCCCAACCCTAACCCCCGACCCCCCAACCATAACCCCCTAACCCTAACGGATCTAACCCTAACCCTAACCCTCTAACCCTAACCCCCCAACCCCCTAACCCCCCAACCCTAACCCCCGACCCCCCAACCGATCTAACCCTAACCCTAACCCTCTAACCCTAACCCCCCAACCCTAACCCCCGACCCCCCAACCCTAACCCTAACGGATCTAACCCTAACCCCCCAACCCTAACAGATCTAATCCTAACCCTAATCCTCTAACCCTAACGCCCAAACCCCCTAACCCCCTAACCCTAACGGATCTAACCCTAATCCTCTAACCCTAACGCCCAAACCCCCTAACCCCCTAACCCTAACGGATCTAAGCCTAACCCTAACCCTCTAACCCTAACCCCCCCAACCCCCTAACCCCCTAACCCTAATGGATCTAACCCTAATCGTCTAACCCTAACGCCCAAACCCCCTAACCCCCTAACCCTAACAGATCTAAGCCTAACCCTAACCCCCCAACCCTAACCCCCGACTCCCCAACCATAACCCCCTAACCCTAACGGATCTAACCCTAACCCTAACCCTCTAACCCTAACCCCCCAACCCCCTAACCCCCCAACCCTAACCCCCTAACCCTAACGGATCTAACCCTAACCCCCCAACCCTAATAGATCTAACCCTAACCCTAATCCTCTAACCCTAACCCCCCAACACCTAACCCCCCAAGAACCCAACCCCAACCCCCAAACCCCCTAACCCTAACCCCCCAACCCCCTAACCCCCAACCCTAAACCCCCAACCCTAAACCCCGACCCCCCAACCCTAACAGATCTAACCCTAACACTCTAACCCTAACCCCCCAAGTACCCAACCCCAACCCCCAAACCCCCTAATCCCCCAACCCCCTAACCCCCAACCCTAAACCCCCAACCCTAACCCCCAAACCCCAACCCTAACCCCCTAACCCTAACGGATCTAACCCTAACCCTAACCCTAACCCCATGGACCCCCATTCTCATTTTGGTTCCCCCCCCAACTCATTTTGGTTCCCCCCCCCGGTGCGCCCCACAAATGGGTCCCCCCGGAAACAAAACCCCGCACACTTGGTTCCCCCCTCATTTTGGTTCCCCCCCCCCCGGTGCGCCCCACAAATGGGTCCTCCCGGAAACAAAACCCCGCACACTTGGTTCCCCCCTCATTTTGGTTCCCCCCCCGGTGCGCCCCACAAATGGGTCCCCCCGGAAACAAAACCCCGCACACTTGGTTCCCCCCTCATTTTGGTTCCCCCCCCCCGGTGCGCCCCACAAATGGGTCCCCCCGGAAACAAAACCCCGCACACTTGGTTCCCCCCTCATTTTGGTTCCCCCCCCCGGTGCGCCCCACAAATGGGTCCCCCCGGAAACAAAACCCCACACACTTGGTTCCCGCCTCATTTTGGTTCCCCCCCCCCCCCGCCCCATCCTTGGGGTCCCCCCTAGCCCCATGGACCCCCTCCCCCCTTGGTGCCCCCCCCCCATTTTGTCTCCCCCCCCGTCCTACCCGTGCCCGCAGCAGCCGCTCGCACTCTGCCAGCGCCTTCCGCACCCGATGCTGCATCTCGGCCAGGTGGAGGCAAGCGCTGGAGTGGGGGGAATAAATTGGGGGGCTCAATCTGGGGGGGGTCTGGGGGCATTTTGGGGGTTGGGGGCGCATTTAGGGGGCGGAGGGGACTGGTTCTCACCTGTAGGACTCGGCGTCGAGCCCCCCCGGGGGCAGCTGCAGGGCCAGGATGCCTGGGGGGGTGCGGGGAGGGGCATGTCAGCACCCCCCAGACCGAAACCCCAAAACCGCTGCCGTTGACCCCAAAACCGCCGCCGTTGACCCCAAGGTGGCCGCTGGTGACGCCGGTAGGGCCACCGGGCGCCCCGCGGGCCACAAGTACCCAACCCCAACCCCCAAACCCCCTAACCCTAAACCCCCAACCCTAACCCCCGACCCCCCAACCATAACCCCCTAACCCTAACGGATCTAACCCTAACCCTAACCCTCTAACCCTAACCCCCCAACCCCCTAACCCCCCAACCCTAACCCCCGACCCCCCAACCGATCTAACCCTAACCCTAACCCTCTAACCCTAACCCCCCAACCCTAACCCCCGACCCCCCAACCCTAACCCTAACGGATCTAACCCTAACCCCCCAACCCTAACAGATCTAACCCTAACCCTAATCCTCTAACCCTAACGCCCAAACCCCCTAACCCCCTAACCCTAACGGATCTAACCCTAATCCTCTAACCCTAACGCCCAAACCCCCTAACCCCCTAAACCTAACGGATCTAAGCCTAACCCTAACCCTCTAACCCTAACCCCCCCAACCCCCTAACCCCCTAACCCTAACGGATCTAACCCTAATCGTCTAACCCTAACGCCCAAACCCCCTAACCCCCTAACCCTAACAGATCTAAGCCTAACCCTAACCCCCCAACCCTAACCCCCGACTCCCCAACCATAACCCCCTAACCCTAACGGATCTAACCCTAACCCTAACCCTCTAACCCTAACCCCCCAACCCCCTAACCCCCCAACCCTAACCCCCTAACCCTAACGGATCTAACCCTAACCCTCTAACCCTAACCCCCCAACCCCCTAACCCCCCAACCCTAACCCCCTAACCCTAACGGATCTAACCCTAACCCCCCAACCCTAATAGATCTAACCCTAACCCTAATCCTCTAACCCTAACCCCCCAACACCTAACCCCCCAAGAACCCAACCCCAACCCCCAAACCCCCTAACCCTAACCCCCCAACCCCCTAACCCCCAACCCTAAACCCCCAACCCTAAACCCCGACCCCCCAACCCTAACAGATCTAACCCTAACACTCTAACCCTAACCCCCCAAGTACCCAACCCCAACCCCCAAACCCCCTAATCCCCCAACCCCCTAACCCCCAACCCTAAACCCCCAACCCTAACCCCCAAACCCCAACCCTAACCCCCTAACCCTAACGGATCTAACCCTAACCCTAACCCTAACCCTAACCCCATGGACCCCCATTCTCATTTTGGTTCCCCCCCCAACTCATTTTGGTTACCCCCCGGTGCGCCCCACAAATGGGTCCCCCCGGAAACAAAACCCCGCACACTTGGTTCCCCCCTCATTTTGGTTCCCCCCGGTACGCCCCACAAATGGGTCCCCCCGGAAACAAAACCCCGCACACTTGGTTCCCCCCTCATTTTGGTTCCCCCCCCCCGGTGCGCCCCACAAATGGGTCCCCCCGGAAACAAAACCCCGCACACTTGGTTCCCCCCTCATTTTGGTTCCCCCCCCGGTGCGCCCCACAAATGGGTCCTCCCGGAAACAAAACCCCGCACACTTGGTTCCCCCCTCATTTTGGTTCCCCCCCCGGTGCGCCCCACAAATGGGTCCCCCCGGAAACAAAACCCCGCACACTTGGTTCCCCCCTCATTTTGGTTCCCCCCCCCGGTGCGCCCCACAAATGGGTCCCCCCGGAAACAAAACCCCGCACACTTGGTTCCCCCCTCATTTTGGTTCCCCCCCCGGTGCGCCCCACAAATGGGTCCCCCCGGAAACAAAACCCCACACACTTGGTTCCCGCCTCATTTTGGTTCCCCCCCCCCCCCGCCCCATCCTTGGGGTCCCCCCTAGCCCCATGGACCCCCTCCCCCCTTGGTGCCCCCCCCCCATTTTGTCTCCCCCCCCGTCCTACCCGTGCCCGCAGCAGCCGCTCACACTCTGCCAGCGCCTTCCGCACCCGATGCTGCATCTCGGCCAGGTGGAGGCAAGCGCTGGAGTGGGGGGAATAAATTGGGGGGGGTCAATCTGGGGGGGGTCTGGGGGCATTTTGGGGGTTGGGGGCGCATTTAGGGGGCGGAGGGGACTGGTTCTCACCTGTAGGACTCGGCGTCGAGCCCCCCCGGGGGCAGCTGCAGGGCCAGGATGCCTGGGGGGGTGCGGGGAGGGGCATGTCAGCACCCCCCAGACCGAAACCCCAAAACCGCTGCCGTTGACCCCAAAACCGCCGCCGTTGACCCCAAGGTGGCCGCTGGTGACGCCGGTAGGGCCACCGGGCGCCCCGCGGGCCACAAGTACCCAACCCCAACCCCCAAACCCCCTAACCCTAACCCCCCAACCCTAACCCCCGACCCCCCAACCATAACCCCCTAACCCTAACGGATCTAACCCTAACCCTAACCCTCTAACCCTAACCCCCCAACCCCCTAACCCCCCAACCCTAACCCCCGACCCCCCAACCGATCTAACCCTAACCCTAACCCTCTAACCCTAACCCCCCAACCCTAACCCCCGACCCCCCAACCCTAACCCTAACGGATCTAACCCTAACCCCCCAACCCTAACAGATCTAACCCTAACCCTAATCCTCTAACCCTAACGCCCAAACCCCCTAACCCCCTAACCCTAACGGATCTAACCCTAATCCTCTAACCCTAACGCCCAAACCCCCTAACCCCCTAAACCTAACGGATCTAAGCCTAATCCTCTAACCCTAACGCCCAAACCCCCTAACCCCCTAACCCTAACAGATCTAAGCCTAACCCTAACCCCCCAACCCTAACCCCCGACTCCCCAACCATAACCCCCTAACCCTAACGGATCTAACCCTAACCCTAACCCTCTAACCCTAACCCCCCAACCCCCTAACCCCCCAACCCTAACCCCCTAACCCTAACGGATCTAACCCTAACCCTCTAACCCTAACCCCCCAACCCCCTAACCCCCCAACCCTAACCCCCTAACCCTAACGGATCTAACCCTAACCCCCCAACCCTAATAGATCTAACCCTAACCCTAATCCTCTAACCCTAACCCCCCAACACCTAACCCCCCAAGAACCCAACCCCAACCCCCAAACCCCCTAACCCTAACCCCCCAACCCCCTAACCCACAACCCTAAACCCCCAACCCTAAACCCCGACCCCCCAACCCTAACAGATCTAACCCTAACACTCTAACCCTAACCCCCCAAGTACCCAACCCCAACCCCCAAACCCCCTAATCCCCCAACCCCCTAACCCCCAACCCTAAACCCCCAACCCTAACCCCCAAACCCCAACCCTAACCCCCTAACCCTAACGGATCTAACCCTAACCCTAACCCTAACCCCATGGACCCCCATTCTCATTTTGGTTCCCCCCCCAACTCATTTTGGTTCCCCCCCCGGTGCGCCCCACAAATGGGTCCCCCCGGAAACAAAACCCCGCACACTTGGTTCCCCCCTCATTTTGGTTCCCCCCGGTACGCCCCACAAATGGGTCCCCCCGGAAACAAAACCCCGCACACTTGGTTCCCCCCTCATTTTGGTTCCCCCCCCCGGTGCGCCCCACAAATGGGTCCCCCCGGAAACAAAACCCCGCACACTTGGTTCCCCCCTCATTTTGGTTCCCCCCCCCCGGTGCGCCCCACAAATGGGTCCCCCCGGAAACAAAACCCCACACACTTGGTTCCCGCCTCATTTTGGTTCCCCCCCCCCCCCGCCCCATCCTTGGGGTCCCCCCTAGCCCCATGGACCCCCTCCCCCCTTGGTGCCCCCCCCCCATTTTGTCTCCCCCCCCGTCCTACCCGTGCCCGCAGCAGCCGCTCGCACTCTGCCAGCGCCTTCCGCACCCGATGCTGCATCTCGGCCAGGTGGAGGCAAGCGCTGGAGGGGGGGGAATAAATTGGGGGGGGTCAATTTGGGGGGGGTCTGGGGGCATTTTGGGGGTTGGGGGCGCATTTAGGGGGCGGAGGGGACTGGTTCTCACCTGTAGGACTCGGCGTCGAGCCCCCCCGGGGGCAGCTGCAGGGCCAGGATGCCTGGGGGGGTGCGGGGAGGGGCATGTCAGCACCCCCCAGACCGAAACCCCAAAACCGCTGCCGTTGACCCCAAAACCGCCGCCGTTGACCCCAAGGTGGCCGCTGGTGACGCCGGTAGGGCCACCGGGCGCCCCGCGGGCCACAAGTACCCAACCCCAACCCCCAAACCCCCTAACCCTAACCCCCCAACCCTAACCCCCGACCCCCCAACCATAACCCCCTAACCCTAACGGATCTAACCCTAACCCTAACCCTCTAACCCTAACCCCCCAACCCCCTAACCCCCCAACCCTAACCCCCGACCCCCCAACCGATCTAACCCTAACCCTAACCCTCTAACCCTAACCCCCCAACCCTAACCCCCGACCCCCCAACCCTAACCCTAACGGATCTAACCCTAACCCCCCAACCCTAACAGATCTAACCCTAACCCTAATCCTCTAACCCTAACCCCCCATCCTAACCCCCCAAGTACCCAACCCCAAGCCCCAAACCCCCTAACCCTAACCCCCCAACCCCCTAACCCCACACCCTAAACCCCCAAACCTAACCCCCTAACCCTAACGGATCTAAGCCTAACCCTAACCCCCCAACCCTAACCCCCCCAACCCCCTAACCCCCTAACCCTAACGGATCTAACCCTAATCCTCTAACCCTAACGCCCAAACCCCCTAACCCCCTAACGCTAACCGATCTAAGCCTAACCCTAACCCCCCAACCCTAACCCCCGACTCCCCAACCATAACCCCCTAACCCTAACGGATCTAACCCTAACCCTAACCCTCTAACCCTAACCCCCCAACCCCCTAACCCCCCAACCCTAACCCCCTAACCCTAACGGATCTAACCCTAACCCTCTAACCCTAACCCCCCAACCCCCTAACCCCACAACCCTAACCCCCTAACCCTAACGGATCTAACCCTAACCCCCCAACCCTAATAGATCTAACCCTAACCCTAATCCTCTAACCCTAACCCCCCAACACCTAACCCCCCAAGAACCCAACCCCAACCCCCAAACCCCCTAACCCTAACCCCCCAACCCCCTAACCCCCAACCCTAAACCCCCAACCCTAAACCCCGACCCCCCAACCCTAACAGATCTAACCCTAACACTCTAACCCTAACGCCCAAACCCCCTAACCCCCTAAACCTAACGGATCTAAGCCTAACCCTAACCCTCTAACCCTAACCCCCCCAACCCCCTAACCCCCTAACCCTAACGGATCTAACCCTAATCCTCTAACCCTAACGCCCAAACCCCCTAACCCCCTAACCCTAACAGATCTAAGCCTAACCCTAACCCCCCAACCCTAACCCCCGACTCCCCAACCATAACCCCCTAACCCTAACGGATCTAACCGTAACCCTAACCCTCTAACCCTAACCCCCCAACCCCCTAACCCCCCAACCCTAACCCCCTAACCCTAACGGATCTAACCCTAACCCTCTAACCCTAACCCCCCAACCCCCTAACCCCCCAACCCTAACCCCCTAACCCTAACGGATCTAACCCTAACCCCCCAACCCTAATAGATCTAACCCTAACCCTAATCCTCTAACCCTAACCCCCCAACACCTAACCCCCCAAGAACCCAACCCCAACCCCCAAACCCCCTAACCCTAACCCCCCAACCCCCTAACCCCCAACCCTAAACCCCCAACCCTAAACCCCGACCCCCCAACCCTAACAGATCTAACCCTAACACTCTAACCCTAACCCCCCAAGTACCCAACCCCAACCCCCAAACCCCCTAATCCCCCAACCCCCTAACCCCCAACCCTAAACCCCCAACCCTAACCCCCAAACCCCAACCCTAACCCCCTAACCCTAACGGATCTAACCCTAACCCTAACCCTAACCCCATGGACCCCCATTCTCATTTTGGTTCCCCCCCCAACTCATTTTGGTTCCCCCCCCGGTGCGCCCCACAAATGGGTCCCCCCGGAAACAAAACCCCGCACACTTGGTTCCCCCCTCATTTTGGTTCCCCCCCGGTACGCCCCACAAATGTGTCCCCCCGGAAACAAAACCCCGCACACTTGGTTCCCCCCTCATTTTGGTTCCCCCCCCCCGGTGCGCCCCACAAATGGGTCCCCCCGGAAACAAAACCCCGCACACTTGGTTCCCCCGTCATTTTGGTTCCCCCCCCCCGGTGCGCCCCACAAATGGGTCCTCCCGGAAACAAAACCCCGCACACTTGGTTCCCCCCTCATTTTGGTTCCCCCCCCCGGTGCGCCCCACAAATGGGTCCCCCCGGAAACAAAACCCCGCACACTTGGTTCCCGCCTCATTTTGGTCCCCCCCCCCCCCCCGCCCCATCCTTGGGGTCCCCCCTAGCCCCATGGACCCCCTCCCCCCTTGGTGCCCCCCCCCCATTTTGTCTCCCCCCCCGTCCTACCCGTGCCCGCAGCAGCCGCTCGCACTCTGCCAGCACCTTCCGCACCCGATGCTGCATCTCGGCCAGGTGGAGGCAAGCGCTGGAGTGGGGGGAATAAATTGGGGGGGGTCAATTTGGGGGGGGTCTGGGGGCATTTTGGGGGTTGGGGGCGCATTTAGGGGGCGGAGGGGACTGGTTCTCACCTGTAGGACTCGGCGTCGAGCCCCCCCGGGGGCAGCTGCAGGGCCAGGATGCCTGGGGGGATGCGGGGAGGGGCATGTCAGCACCCCCCAGACCGAAACCCCAAAACCGCTGCCGTTGACCCCAAAACCGCCGCCGTTGACCCCAAGGTGGCCGCTGGTGACGCCGGTAGGGCCACCGGGCGCCCCGCGGGCCACAAGTACCCAACCCCAACCCCCAAACCCCCTAACCCTAACCCCCCAACCCTAACCCCCGACCCCCCAACCGATCTAACCCTAACCCTAACCCTCTAACCCTAACCCCCCAACCCTAACCCCCGACCCCCCAACCCTAACCCTAACGGATCTAACCCTAACCCCCCAACCCTAACAGATCTAACCCTAACCCTAATCCTCTAACCCTAACCCCCCATCCTAACCCCCCAAGTACCCAACCCCAACCCCCAAACCCCCTAACCCTAACCCCCCAACCCCCTAACCCCACACCCTAAACCCCCAACCCTAACCCCCTAACCCTAACGGATCTAACCCTAATCCTCTAACCCTAACGCCCAAACCCCCTAACCCCCTAAACCTAACGGATCTAAGCCTAACCCTAACCCTCTAACCCTAACCCCCCCAACCCCCTAACCCCCTAACCCTAACAGATCTAAGCCTAACCCTAACCCTCTAACCCTAACCCCCCAACCCCCTAACCCCCCAACCCTAACCCCCTAACCCTAACGGATCTAACCCTAACCCTCTAACCCTAACCCCCCAACCCCCTAACCCCCCAACCCTAACCCCCTAACCCTAACGGATCTAACCCTAACCCCCCAACCCTAATAGATCTAACCCTAACCCTAATCCTCTAACCCCAACCCCCCAACACCTAACCCCCCAAGAACCCAACCCCAACCCCCAAACCCCCTAACCCTAACCCCCCAACCCCCTAACCCCCAACCCTAAACCCCCAACCCTAAACCCCGACCCCCCAACCCTAACAGATCTAACCCTAACACTCTAACCCTAACCCCCCAAGTACCCAACCCCAACCCCCAAACCCCCTAATCCCCCAACCCCCTAACCCCCAACCCTAAACCCCCAACCCTAACCCCCAAACCCCAACCCTAACCCCCTAACCCTAACGGATCTAACCCTAACCCTAACCCTAACCCCATGGACCCCCATTCTCATTTTGGTTCCCCCCCCAACTCAATTTGGTTCCCCCCCCCGGTGCGCCCCACAAATGGGTCCCCCCGGAAACAAAACCCCGCACACTTGGTTCCCCCCTCATTTTGGTTCCCCCCGGTACGCCCCACAAATGGGTCCCCCCGGAAACAAAACCCCGCACACTTGGTTCCCCCCTCATTTTGGTTCCCCCCCCCGGTGCGCCCCACAAATGGGTCCCCCCGGAAACAAAACCCCGCACACTTGGTTCCCCCCTCATTTTGGTTCCCCCCCCCGGTGCGCCCCACAAATGGGTCCCCCCGGAAACAAAACCCCGCACACTTGGTTCCCCCCTCATTTTGGTTCCCCCCCCCCCCGGTGCGCCCCACAAATGGGTCCCCCCGGAAACAAAACCCCACACACTTGGTTCCCGCCTCATTTTGGTTCCCCCCCCCCCCCGCCCCATCCTTGGGGTCCCCCCTAGCCCCATGGACCCCCTCCCCCCTTGGTGCCCCCCCCCCATTTTGTCTCCCCCCCCGTCCTACCCGTGCCCGCAGCAGCCGCTCGCACTCTGCCAGCGCCTTCCGCACCCGATGCTGCATCTCGGCCAGGTGGAGGCAAGCGCTGGAGTGGGGGGAATAAATTGGGGGGGGTCAATCTGGGGGGGGTCTGGGGGCATTTTGGGGGTTGTAGGCGCATTTAGGGGGCGGAGGGGACTGGTTCTCACCTGTAGGACTCGGCGTCGAGCCCCCCCGGGGGCAGCTGCAGGGCCAGGATGCCTGGGGGGGTGCGGGGAGGGGCATGTCAGCACCCCCCAGACCGAAACCCCAAAACCGCTGCCGTTGACCCCAAAACCGCCGCCGTTGACCCCAAGGTGGCCGCTGGTGACGCCGGTAGGGCCACCGGGCGCCCCGCGGGCCACAAGTACCCAACCCCAACCCCCAAACCCCCTAACCCTAACCCCCCAACCCTAACCCCCGACCCCCCAACCCTAACCCTAACGGATCTAACCCTAACCCCCCAACCCTAACAGATCTAACCCTAACCCTAATCCTCTAACCCTAACCCCCCATCCTAACCCCCCAAGTACCCAACCCCAACCCCCAAACCCCCTAACCCTAACCCCCCAACCCCCTAACCCCACACCCTAAACCCCCAACCCTAACCCCCTAACCCTAACGGATCTAACCCTAATCCTCTAACCCTAACGCCCAAACCCCCTAACCCCCTAAACCTAACGGATCTAAGCCTAACCCTAACCCTCTAACCCTAACCCCCCCAACCCCCTAACCCCCTAACCCTAACGGATCTAAGCCTAACCCTAACCCTCTAACCCTAACCCCCCCAACCCCCTAACCCCCTAACCCTAACGGATCTAACCCTAATCCTCTAACCCTAACGCCCAAACCCCCTAACCCCCTAACCCTAACAGATCTAAGCCTAACCCTAACCCCCCAACCCTAACCCCCGACTCCCCAACCATAACCCCCTAACCCTAACGGATCTAACCCTAACCCTAACCCTCTTACCCTAACCCCCCAACCCCCTAACCCCCCAACCCTAACCCCCTAACCCTAACGGATCTAACCCTAACCCTCTAACCCTAACCCCCCAACCCCCTAACCCCCCAACCCTAACCCCCTAACCCTAACGGATCTAACCCTAACCCCCCAACCCTAATAGATCTAACCCTAACCCTAATCCTCTAACCCTAACCCCCCAACACCTAACCCCCCAAGAACCCAACCCCAACCCCCAAACCCCCTAACCCTAACCCCCCAACCCCCTAACCCCCAACCCTAAACCCCCAACCCTAAACCCCGACCCCCCAACCCTAACAGATCTAACCCTAACACTCTAACCCTAACCCCCCAAGTACCCAACCCCAACCCCCAAACCCCCTAATCCCCCAACCCCCTAACCCCCAACCCTAAACCCCCAACCCTAACCCCCAAACCCCAACCCTAACCCCCTAACCCTAACGGATCTAACCCTAACCCTAACCCTAACCCCATGGACCCCCATTCTCATTTTGGTTCCCCCCCCAACTCATTTTGGTTCCCCCCCCCGGTGCGCACCACAAATGGGTCCCCCCGGAAACAAAACCCCGCACACTTGGTTCCCCCCTCATTTTGGTTCCCCCCCTCCCGGTGAGCCCCACAAATGGGTCCCCCCGGAAACAAAACCCCGCACACTTGGTTCCCCCCTCATTTTGGTTCCCCCCCCGGTGCGCCCCACAAATGGGTCCCCCCGGAAACAAAACCCCGCACACTTGGTTCCCCCCTCATTTTGGTTCCCCCCCCCCGGTGCGCCCCACAAATGGGTCCCCCCGGAAACAAAACCCCGCACACTTGGTTCCCCCCTCATTTTGGTTCCCCCCCCCGGTGCGCCCCACAAATGGGTCCCCCCGGAAACAAAACCCCACACACTTGGTTCCCGCCTCATTTTGGTTCCCCCCCCCCCCCGCCCCATCCTTGGGGTCCCCCCTAGCCCCATGGACCCCCTCCCCCCTTGGTGCCCCCCCCCCATTTTGTCTCCCCCCCCGTCCTACCCGTGCCCGCAGCAGCCGCTCGCACTCTGCCAGCGCCTTCCGCACCCGATGCTGCATCTCGGCCAGGTGGAGGCAAGCGCTGGAGTGGGGGGAATAAATTGGGGGGGGTCAATCTGGGGGGGGTCTGGGGGCATTTTGGGGGTTGGGGGCGCATTTAGGGGGCGGAGGGGACTGGTTCTCACCTGTAGGACTCGGCGTCGAGCCCCCCCGGGGGCAGCTGCAGGGCCAGGATGCCTGGGGGGGTGCGGGGAGGGGCATGTCAGCACCCCCCAGACCGAAACCCCAAAACCGCTGCCGTTGACCCCAAAACCGCCGCCGTTGACCCCAAGGTGGCCGCTGGTGACGCCGGTAGGGCCACCGGGCGCCCCGCGGGCCACAAGTACCCAACCCCAACCCCCAAACCCCCTAACCCTAACCCCCCAACCCTAACCCCCGACCCCCCAACCATAACCCCCTAACCCTAACGGATCTAACCCTAACCCTAACCCTCTAACCCTAACCCCCCAACCCCCTAACCCCCCAACCCTAACCCCCGACCCCCCAACCGATCTAACCCTAACCCTAACCCTCTAACCCTAACCCCCCAACCCTAACCCCCGACCCCCCAACCCTAACCCTAACGGATCTAACCCTAACCCCCCAACCCTAACAGATCTAACCCTAACCCTAATCCTCTAACCCTAACGCCCAAACCCCCTAACCCCCTAACCCTAACGGATCTAACCCTAATCCTCTAACCCTAACGCCCAAACCCCCTAACCCCCTAAACCTAACGGATCTCAGCCTAACCCTAACCCTCTAACCCTAACCCCCCCAACCCCCTAACCCCCTAACCCTAACGGATCTAACCCTAATCCTCTAACCCTAACGCCCAAACCCCCTAACCCCCTAACCCTAACAGATCTAAGCCTAACCCTAACCCCCCAACCCTAACCCCCGACTCCCCAACCATAACCCCCTAACCCTAACGGATCTAACCCTAACCCTAATCCCCCAACCCCCTAACCCCCCAACCCTAACCCCCGACCCCCCAACCGATCTAACCCTAACCCTAACCCTCTAACCCTAACCCCCCAACCCTAACCCCCGACCCCCCAACCCTAACCCTAACGGATCTAACCCTAACCCCCCAACCCTAACAGATCTAACCCTAACCCTAATCCTCTAACCCTAACGCCCAAACCCCCTAACCCCCTAACCCTAACGGATCTAACCCTAATCCTCTAACCCTAACGCCCAAACCCCCTAACCCCCTAAACCTAACGGATCTCAGCCTAACCCTAACCCTCTAACCCTAACCCCCCCAACCCCCTAACCCCCTAACCCTAACGGATCTAACCCTAATCCTCTAACCCTAACGCCCAAACCCCCTAACCCCCTAACCCTAACAGATCTAAGCCTAACCCTAACCCCCCAACCCTAACCCCCGACTCCCCAACCATAACCCCCTAACCCTAACGGATCTAACCCTAACCCTAACCCTCTAACCCTAACCCCCCAACCCCCTAACCCCCCAACCCTAACCCCCTAACCCTAACGGATCTAACCCTAACCCTCTAACCCTAACCCCCCAACCCCCTAACCCTCCAACCCTAACCCCCTAACCCTAACGGATCTAACCCTAACCCTAACCCTCTAACCCTAACCCCCCAACCCCCTAACCCCCCAACCCTAACCCCCTAACCCTAACGGATCTAACCCTAACCCTCTAACCCTAACCCCCCAACCCCCTAACCCCCCAACCCTAACCCCCTAACCCTAACGGATCTAACCCTAACCCCCCAACCCTAATAGATCTAACCCTAACCCTAATCCTCTAACCCTAACCCCCCAACACCTAACCCCCCAAGAACCCAACCCCAACCCCCAAACCCCCTAATCCCCCAACCCCCTAACCCCCAACCCTAAACCCCCAACCCTAAACCCCGACCCCCCAACCCTAACAGATCTAACCCTAACACTCTAACCCTAACCCCCCAAGTACTCAACCCCAATCCCCAAACCCCCTAATCCCCCAACCCCCTAACCCCCAACCCTAAACCCCCAACCCTAACCCCCAAACCCCAACCCTAACCCCCTAACCCTAACGGATCTAACCCTAACCCTAACCCTAACCCCATGGACCCCCATTCTCATTTTGGTTCCCCCCCCAACTCATTTTGGTTCCCCCCCCGGTGCGCCCCACAAATGTGTCCCCCCGGAAACAAAACCCCGCACACTTGGTTCCCCCCTCATTTTGGTTCCCCCCGGTACGCCCCACAAATGGGTCCCCCCGGAAACAAAACCCCGCACACTTGGTTCCCCCCTCATTTTGGTTCCCCCCCCGGTGCGCCCCACAAATGGGTCCTCCCGGAAACAAAACCCCGCACACTTGGTTCCCCCCTCATTTTGGTTCCCCCCCCGGTGCGCCCCACAAATGGGTCCCCCCGGAAACAAAACCCCGCACACTTGGTTCCCCCCTCATTTTGGTTCCCCCCCCCCGGTGCGCCCCACAAATGGGTCCCCCCGGAAACAAAACCCCACACACTTGGTTCCCGCCTCTTTTTGGTTCCCCCCCCCCCCGCCCCATCCTTGGGGTCCCCCCTAGCCCCATGGACCCCCTCCCCCCTTGGTGCCCCCCCCCCATTTTGTCTCCCCCCCCGTCCTACCCGTGCCCGCAGCAGCCGCTCGCACTCTGCCAGCGCCTTCCGCACCCGATGCTGCATCTCGGCCAGGTGGAGGCAAGCGCTGGAGTGGGGGGAATAAATTGGGGGGGGTCAATCTGGGGGGGGTCTGGGGGCATTTTGGGGGTTGGGGGCGCATTTAGGGGGCGGAGGGGACTGGTTCTCACCTGTAGGACTCGGCGTCGAGCCCCCCCGGGGGCAGCTGCAGGGCCAGGATGCCTGGGGGGGTGCGGGGAGGGGCATGTCAGCACCCCCCAGACCGAAACCCCAAAACCGCTGCCGTTGACCCCAAAACCGCCGCCGTTGACCCCAAGGTGGCCGCTGGTGACGCCGGTAGGGCCACCGGGCGCCCCGCGGGCCACAAGTACCCAACCCCAACCCCCAAACCCCCTAACCCTAACCCCCCAACCCTAACCCCCGACCCCCCAACCATAACCCCCTAACCCTAACGGATCTAACCCTAACCCTAACCCTCTAACCCTAACCCCCCAACCCCCTAACCCCCCAACCCTAACCCCCGACCCCCCAACCGATCTAACCCTAACCCTAACCCTCTAACCCTAACCCCCCAACCCTAACCCCCGACCCCCCAACCCTAACCCTAACGGATCTAACCCTAACCCCCCAACCCTAACAGATCTAACCCTAACCCTAATCCTCTAACCCTAACGCCCAAACCCCCTAACCCCCTAAACCTAACGGATCTAAGCCTAACCCTAACCCTCTAACCCTAACCCCCCCAACCCCCTAACCCCCTAACCCTAACGAATCTAACCCTAATCCTCTAACCCTAACGCCCAAACCCCCTAACCCCCTAACCCTAACAGATCTAAGCCTAACCCTAACCCCCCAACCCTAACCCCCGACTCCCCAACCATAACCCCCTAACCCTAACGGATCTAACCCTAACCCTAACCCCCCAACCCTAACCCCCGACCCCCCAACCGATCTAACCCTAACCCTAACCCTCTAACCCTAACCCCCCAACCCTAACCCCCGACCCCCCAACCCTAACCCTAACGGATCTAACCCTAACCCCCCAACCCTAACAGATCTAACCCTAACCCTAATCCTCTAACCCTAACGCCCAAACCCCCTAACCCCCTAACCCTAACGGATCTAACCCTAATCCTCTAACCCTAACGCCCAAACCCCCTAACCCCCTAAACCTAACGGATCTAAGCCTAACCCTAACCCTCTAACCCTAACCCCCCCAACCCCCTAACCCCCTAACCCTAACGGATCTAACCCTAATCCTCTAACCCTAACGCCCAAACCCCCTAACCCCCTAACCCTAACAGATCTAAGCCTAACCCTAACCCCCCAACCCTAACCCCCGACTCCCCAACCATAACCCCCTAACCCTAACGGATCTAACCCTAACCCTAACCCTCTAACCCTAACCCCCCAACCCCCTAACCCCCCAACCCTAACCCCCTAACCCTAACGGATCTAACCCTAACCCTCTAACCCTAACCCCCCAACCCCCTAACCCCCCAACCCTAACCCCCTAACCCTAACGGATCTAACCCTAACCCCCCAACCCTAATAGATCTAACCCTAACCCTAATCCTCTAACCCTAACCCCCCAACACCTAACCCCCCAAGAACCCAACCCCAACCCCCAAACCCCCTAACCCTAACCCCCCAACCCCCTAACCCCCAACCCTAAACCCCCAACCCTAAACCCCGACCCCCCAACCCTAACAGATCTAACCCTAACACTCTAACCCTAACCCCCCAAGTACCCAACCCCAACCCCCAAACCCCCTAATCCCCCAACCCCCTAACCCCCAACCCTAAACCCCCAACCCTAACCCCCAAACCCCAACCCTAACCCCCTAACCCTAACGGATCTAACCCTAACCCTAACCCTAACCCCATGGACCCCCATTCTCATTTTGGTTCCCCCCCCAACTCATTTTGGTTCCCCCCCCGGTGCGCCCCACAAATGGGTCCCCCCGGAAACAAAACCCCGCACACTTGGTTCCCCCCTCATTTTGGTTCCCCCCCTCCCGGTGCGCCCCACAAATGGGTCCCCCCGGAAACAAAACCCCGCACACTTGGTTCCCCCCTCATTTTGGTTCCCCCCCCCCGGTGCGCCCCACAAATGGGTCCCCCCGGAAACAAAACCCCGCACACTTGGTTCCCCCCTCATTTTGGTTCCCCCCCCGGTGCGCCCCACAAATGGGTCCTCCCGGAAACAAAACCCCGCACACTTGGTTCCCCCCTCATTTTGGTTCCCCCCCGGTGCGCCCCACAAATGGGTCCCCCCGGAAACAAAACCCCGCACACTTGGTTCCCCCCTCATTTTGGTTCCCCCCCCCGGTGCGCCCCACAAATGGGTCCCCCCGGAAACAAAACCCCACACACTTGGTTCCCGCCTCATTTTGGTTCCCCCCCCCCCCCGCCCCATCCTTGGGGTCCCCCCTAGCCCCATGGACCCCCTCCCCCCTTGGTGCCCCCCCCCCATTTTGTCTCCCCCCCCGTCCTACCCGTGCCCGCAGCAGCCGCTCGCACTCTGCCAGCGCCTTCCGCACCCGATGCTGCATCTCGGCCAGGTGGAGGCAAGCGCTGGAGTGGGGGGAATAAATTGGGGGGGGTCAATCTGGGGGGGGTCTGGGGGCATTTTGGGGGTTGGGGGCGCATTTAGGGGGCGGAGGGGACTGGTTCTCACCTGTAGGACTCGGCGTCGAGCCCCCCCGGGGGCAGCTGCAGGGCCAGGATGCCTGGGGGGGTGCGGGGAGGGGCATGTCAGCACCCCCCAGACCGAAACCCCAAAACCGCTGCCGTTGACCCCAAAACCGCCGCCGTTGACCCCAAGGTGGCCGCTGGTGACGCCGGTAGGGCCACCGGGCGCCCCGCGGGCCACAAGTACCCAACCCCAACCCCCAAACCCCCTAACCCTAACCCCCCAACCCTAACCCCCCAACCCCCTAACCACCCAACCCTAACCCCCGACCCCCCAACCGATCTAACCCTAACCCTAACCCTCTAACCCTAACCCCCCAACCCTAACCCCCGACCCCCCAACCCTAACCCTAACGGATCTAACCCTAACCCCCCAACCCTAACAGATCTAACCCTAACCCTAATCCTCTAACCCTAACGCCCAAACCCCCTAACCCCCTAACCCTAACGGATCTAACCCTAATCCTCTAACCCTAACGCCCAAACCCCCTAACCCCCTAAACCTAACGGATCTAAGCCTAACCCTAACCCTCTAACCCTAACCCCCCCAACCCCCTAACCCCCTAACCCTAACGGATCTAACCCTAATCCTCTAACCCTAACGCCCAAACCCCCTAACCCCCTAACCCTAACAGATCTAAGCCTAACCCTAACCCCCCAACCCTAACCCCCGACTCCCCAACCATAACCCCCTAACCCTAACGGATCTAACCCTAACCCTAACCCTCTAACCCTAACCCCCCAACCCCCTAACCCCCCAACCCTAACCCCCTAACCCTAACGGATCTAACCCTAACCCTCTAACCCTAACCCCCCAACCCCCTAACCCCCCAACCCTAACCCCCTAACCCTAACGGATCTAACCCTAACCCCCCAACCCTAATAGATCTAACCCTAACCCTAATCCTCTAACCCTAACCCCCCAACACCTAACCCCCCAAGAACCCAACCCCAACCCCCAAACCCCCTAACCCTAACCCCCCAACCCCCTAACCCCCAACCCTAAACCCCCAACCCTAAACCCCGACCCCCCAACCCTAACAGATCTAACCCTAACACTCTAACCCTAACCCCCCAAGTACCCAACCCCAACCCCCAAACCCCCTAATCCCCCAACCCCCTAACCCCCAACCCTAAACCCCCAACCCTAACCCCCAAACCCCAACCCTAACCCCCTAACCCTAACGGATCTAACCCTAACCCTAACCCTAACCCCATGGACCCCCATTCTCATTTTGGTTCCCCCCCCAACTCATTTTGGTTCCCCCCCCGGTGCGCCCCACAAATGGGTCCCCCCGGAAACAAAACCCCGCACACTTGGTTCCCCCCTCATTTTGGTTCCCCCCTCCCGGTGCGCCCCACAAATGGGTCCCCCCGGAAACAAAACCCCGCACACTTGGTTCCCCCCTCATTTTGGTTCCCCCCCCCAGTGCGCCCCACAAATGGGTCCCCCCGGAAACAAAACCCCGCACACTTGGTTCCCCCCTCATTTTGGTTCCCCCCCCGGTGCGCCCCACAAATGGGTCCCCCCGGAAACAAAACCCCGCACACTTGGTTCCCCCCTCATTTTGGTTCCCCCCCGGTGCGCCCCACAAATGGGTCCCCCCGGAAACAAAACCCCGCACACTTGGTTCCCCCCTCATTTTGGTTCCCCCCCCCGGTGCGCCCCACAAATGGGTCCCCCCGGAAACAAAACCCCACACACTTGGTTCCCGCCTCATTTTGGTTCCCCCCCCCCCCCGCCCCATCCTTGGGGTCCCCCCTAGCCCCATGGACCCCCTCCCCCCTTGGTGCCCCCCCCCCATTTTGTCTCCCCCCCCGTCCTACCCGTGCCCGCAGCAGCCGCTCGCACTCTGCCAGCGCCTTCCGCACCCGATGCTGCATCTCGGCCAGGTGGAGGCAAGCGCTGGAGTGGGGGGAATAAATTGGGGGGGGTCAATCTGGGGGGGGTCTGGGGGCATTTTGGGGGTTGGGGGCGCATTTAGGGGGCGGAGGGGACTGGTTCTCACCTGTAGGACTCGGCGTCGAGCCCCCCCGGGGGCAGCTGCAGGGCCAGGATGCCTGGGGGGGTGCGGGGAGGGGCATGTCAGCACCCCCCAGACCGAAACCCCAAAACCGCTGCCGTTGACCCCAAAACCGCCGCCGTTGACCCCAAGGTGGCCGCTGGTGACGCCGGTAGGGCCACCGGGCGCCCCGCGGGCCACAAGTACCCAACCCCAACCCCCAAACCCCCTAACCCTAACCCCCCAACCCTAACCCCCCAACCCCCTAACCACCCAACCCTAACCCCCGACCCCCCAACCGATCTAACCCTAACCCTAACCCTCTAACCCTAACCCCCCAACCCTAACCCCCGACCCCCCAACCCTAACCCTAACGGATCTAACCCTAACCCCCCAACCCTAACAGATCTAACCCTAACCCTAATCCTCTAACCCTAACGCCCAAACCCCCTAACCCCCTAACCCTAACGGATCTAACCCTAATCCTCTAACCCTAACGCCCAAACCCCCTAACCCCCTAAACCTAACGGATCTAAGCCTAACCCTAACCCTCTAACCCTAACCCCCCCAACCCCCTAACCCCCTAACCCTAACGGATCTAACCCTAATCCTCTAACCCTAACGCCCAAACCCCCTAACCCCCTAACCCTAACAGATCTAAGCCTAACCCTAACCCCCCAACCCTAACCCCCGACTCCCCAACCATAACCCCCTAACCCTAACGGATCTAACCCTAACCCTAACCCTCTAACCCTAACCCCCCAACCCCCTAACCCCCCAACCCTAACCCCCTAACCCTAACGGATCTAACCCTAACCCTCTAACCCTAACCCCCCAACTCCCTAACCCCCCAACCCTAACCCCCTAACCCTAACGGATCTAACCCTAACCCCCCAACCCTAATAGATCTAACCCTAACCCTAATCCTCTAACCCTAACCCCCCAACACCTAACCCCCCAAGAACCCAACCCCAACCCCCAAACCCCCTAACCCTAACCCCCCAACCCCCTAACCCCCAACCCTAAACCCCCAACCCTAAACCCCGACCCCCCAACCCTAACAGATCTAACCCTAAGACTCTAACCCTAACCCCCCAAGTACCCAACCCCAACCCCCAAACCCCCTAATCCCCCAACCCCCTAACCCCCAACCCTAAACCCCCAACCCTAACCCCCAAACCCCAACCCTAACCCCCTAACCCTAACGGATCTAACCCTAACCCTAACCCTAACCCCATGGACCCCCATTCTCATTTTGGTTCCCCCCCAACTCATTTTGGTTCCCCCCCCCGGTGCGCCCCACAAATGGGTCCCCCCGGAAACAAAACCCCGCACACTTGGTTCCCCCCTCATTTTGGTTCCCCCGGTACGCCCCACAAATGTGTCCCCCCGGAAACAAAACCCCGCACACTTGGTTCCCCCCTCATTTTGGTTCCCCCCCCCGGTGCGCCCCACAAATGGGTCCCCCCGGAAACAAAACCCCGCACACTTGGTTCCCCCCTCATTTTGGTTCCCCCCCCCGGTGCGCCCCACAAATGGGTCCTCCCGGAAACAAAACCCCGCACACTTGGTTCCCCCCTCATTTTGGTTCCCCCCCCCGGGTGCGCCCCACAAATGGGTCCCCCCGGAAACAAAACCCCGCACACTTGGTTCCCGCCTCATTTTGGTTCCCCCCCCCCCCGCCCCATCCTTGGGGTCCCCCCTAGCCCCATGGACCCCCTCCCCCCTTGGTGCCCCCCCCCCATTTTGTCTCCCCCCCCGTCCTACCCGTGCCCGCAGCAGCCGCTCGCACTCTGCCAGCACCTTCCGCACCCGATGCTGCATCTCGGCCAGGTGGAGGCAAGCGCTGGAGTGGGGGGAATAAATTGGGGGGGGTCAATCTGGGGGGGGTCTGGGGGCATTTTGGGGGTTGGGGGCGCATTTAGGGGGCGGAGGGGACTGGTTCTCACCTGTAGGACTCGGCGTCGTGCCCCCCCGGGGGCAGCTGCAGGGCCAGGATGCCTGGGGGGGTGCGGGGAGGGGCATGTCAGCACCCCCCAGACCGAAACCCCAAAACCGCTGCCGTTGACCCCAAAACCGCCGCCGTTGACCCCAAGGTGGCCGCTGGTGACGCCGGTAGGGCCACCGGGCGCCCCGCGGGCCACAAGTACCCAACCCCAACCCCCAAACCCCCTAACCCTAACCCCCCAACCCTAACCCCCGACCCCCCAACCATAACCCCCTAACCCTAACGGATCTAACCCTAACCCTAACCCTCTAACCCTAACCCCCCAACCCCCTAACCCCCCAACCCTAGCCCCCGACCCCCCAACCGATCTAACCCTAACCCTAACCCTCTAACCCTAACCCCCCAACCCTAACCCCCGACCCCCCAACCCTAACCCTAACGGATCTAACCCTAACCCCCCAACCCTAACAGATCTAACCCTAACCCTAACCCTCTAACCCTAACCCCCCCAACCCCCTAACCCCCTAACCCTAATGGATCTAACCCTAATCGTCTAACCCTAACGCCCAAACCCCCTAACCCCCTAACCCTAACAGATCTAAGCCTAACCCTAACCCCCCAACCCTAACCCCCGACTCCCCAACCATAACCCCCTAACCCTAACGGATCTAACCCTAACCCTAACCCTCTAACCCTAACCCCCCAACCCCCTAACCCCCCAACCCTAACCCCCTAACCCTAACGG
This sequence comes from Anas platyrhynchos, assembly GCF_047663525.1. Classification (NCBI taxonomy): domain Eukaryota; kingdom Metazoa; phylum Chordata; class Aves; order Anseriformes; family Anatidae; genus Anas; species Anas platyrhynchos. The sequence goes on from NC_092614.1 coordinate 90,718, forward strand.
ATCTAACCCTAACCCCCCAACCCTAATAGATCTAACCCTAACCCTAATCCTCTAACCCTAACCCCCCAACACCTAACCCCCCAAGAACCCAACCCCAACCCCCAAACCCCCTAACCCTAACCCCCCAACCCCCTAACCCCCAACCCTAAACCCCCAACCCTAAACCCCGACCCCCCAACCCTAACAGATCTAACCCTAACACTCTAACCCTAACCCCCCAAGTACCCAACCCCAACCCCCAAACCCCCTAATCCCCCAACCCCCTAACCCCCAACCCTAAACCCCCAACCCTAACCCCCAAACCCCAACCCTAACCCCCTAACCCTAACGGATCTAACCCTAACCCTAACCCTAACCCCATGGACCCCCATTCTCATTTTGGTTCCCCCCCCAACTCATTTTGGTTCCCCCCCCCGGTGCGCCCCACAAATGGGTCCCCCCGGAAACAAAACCCCGCACACTTGGTTCCCCCCTCATTTTGGTTCCCCCCCCCGGTGCGCCCCACAAATGGGTCCTCCCGGAAACAAAACCCCGCACACTTGGTTCCCCCCTCATTTTGGTTCCCCCCCCCGGTGCGCCCCACAAATGGGTCCCCCCGGAAACAAAACCCCGCACACTTGATTCCCCCCTCATTTTGGTCCCCCCCCGGTGCGCCCCACAAATGGGTCCCCCCGGAAACAAAACCCCGCACATTTGGTTCCCCCCTCATTTTGGTTCCCCCCCCCGGTGCGCCCCACAAATGGGTCCCCCCGGAAACAAAACCCCACACACTTGGTTCCCGCCTCATTTTGGTTCCCCCCCCCCCCCGCCCCATCCTTGGGGTCCCCCCTAGCCCCATGGACCCCCTCCCCCCTTGGTGCCCCCCCCCCATTTTGTCTCCCCCCCCGTCCTACCCGTGCCCGCAGCAGCCGCTCGCACTCTGCCAGCGCCTTCCGCACCCGATGCTGCATCTCGGCCAGGTGGAGGCAAGCGCTGGAGTGGGGGGAATAAATTGGGGGGGGTCAATCTGGGGGGGGTCTGGGGGCATTTTGGGGGTTGGGGGCGCATTTAGGGGGCGGAGGGGACTGGTTCTCACCTGTAGGACTCGGCGTCGAGCCCCCCCGGGGGCAGCTGCAGGGCCAGGATGCCTGAGGGGGTGCGGGGAGGGGCATGTCAGCACCCCCCAGACCGAAACCCCAAAACCGCTGCCGTTGACCCCAAAACCGCCGCCGTTGACCCCAAGGTGGCCGCTGGTGACGCCGGTAGGGCCACCGGGCGCCCCGCGGGCCACAAGTACCCAACCCCAACCCCCAAACCCCCTAACCCTAACCCCCCAACCCTAACCCCCGACCCCCCAACCATAACCCCCTAACCCTAACGGATCTAACCCTAACCCTAACCCTCTAACCCTAACCCCCCAACCCCCTAACCCCCCAACCCTAACCCCCGACCCCCCAACCGATCTAACCCTAACCCTAACCCTCTAACCCTAACCCCCCAACCCTAACCCCCGACCCCCCAACCCTAACCCTAACGGATCTAACCCTAACCCCCCAACCCTAACAGATCTAACCCTAACCCTAATCCTCTAACCCTAACCCCCCATCCTAACCCCCCAAGTACCCAACCCCAACTCCCAAACCCCCTAACCCTAACACCCCAACCCCCTAACCCCACACCCTAAACCCCCAACCCTAACCCCCTAACCCTAACGGATCTAACCCTAATCCTCTAACCCTAACGCCCAAACCCCATAACCCCCTAACCCTAACAGATCTAAGCCTAACCCTAACCCCCCAACCCTAACCCCCGACCCCCCAACCATAACCCCCTAACCCTAACGGATCTAACCCTAACCCTAACCCCCCAACCCTAACCCCCGACCCCCCAACCGATCTAACCCTAACCCTAACCCTCTAACCCTAACCCCCCAACCCTAACCCCCGACCCCCCAACCCTAACCCTAACGGATCTAACCCTAACCCCCCAACCCTAACAGATCTAACCCTAACCCTAATCCTCTAACCCTAACGCCCAAACCCCCTAACCCCCTAACCCTAACGGATCTAACCCTAATCCTCTAACCCTAACGCCCAAACCCCCTAACCCCCTAAACCTAACGGATCTAAGCCTAACCCTAACCCTCTAACCCTAACCCCCCCAACCCCCTAACCCCCTAACCCTAACGGATCTAACCCTAATCCTCTAACCCTAACGCCCAAACCCCCTAACCCCCTAACCCTAACAGATCTAAGCCTAACCCTAACCCCCCAACCCTAACCCCCGACTCCCCAACCATAACCCCCTAACCCTAACGGATCTAACCCTAACCCTAACCCTCTAACCCTAACCCCCCAACCCCCTAACCCCCCAACCCTAACCCCCTAACCCTAACGGATCTAACCCTAACCCTCTAACCCTAACCCCCCAACCCCCTAACCCCCCAACCCTAACCCCCTAACCCTAACGGATCTAACCCTAACCCCCCAACCCTAATAGATCTAACCCTAACCCTAATCCTCTAACCCTAACCCCCCAACACCTAACCCCCCAAGAACCCAACCCCAACCCCCAAACCCCCTAACCCTAACCCCCCAACCCCCTAACCCCCAACCCTAAACCCCCAACCCTAAACCCCGACCCCCCAACCCTAACAGATCTAACCCTAACACTCTAACCCTAACCCCCCAAGTACCCAACCCCAACCCCCAAACCCCCTAATCCCCCAACCCCCTAACCCCCAACCCTAAACCCCCAACCCTAACCCCCAAACCCCAACCCTAACCCCCTAACCCTAACGGATCTAACCCTAACCCTAACCCTAACCCCATGGACCCCCATTCTCATTTTGGTTCCCCCCCCAACTCATTTTGGTTCCCCCCCCGGTGCGCCCCACAAATGGGTCCCCCCGGAAACAAAACCCCGCACACTTGGTTCCCCCCTCATTTTGGTTCCCCCCCGGTGCGCCCCACAAATGGGTCCCCCCGGAAACAAAACCCCGCACACTTGGTTCCCCCCTCATTTTGGTTCCCCCCCCCGGTGCGCCCCACAAATGGGTCCCCCCGGAAACAAAACCCCACACACTTGGTTCCCGCCTCATTTTGGTTCCCCCCCCCCCCCGCCCCATCCTTGGGGTCCCCCCTAGCCCCATGGACCCCCTCCCCCCTTGGTGCCCCCCCCCCATTTTGTCTCCCCCCCCGTCCTACCCGTGCCCGCAGCAGCCGCTCGCACTCTGCCAGCGCCTTCCGCACCCGATGCTGCATCTCGGCCAGGTGGAGGCAAGCGCTGGAGTGGGGGGAATAAATTGGGGGGGGTCAATCTGGGGGGGGTCTGGGGGCATTTTGGGGGTTGGGGGCGCATTTAGGGGGCGGAGGGGACTGGTTCTCACCTGTAGGACTCGGCGTCGAGCCCCCCCGGGGGCAGCTGCAGGGCCAGGATGCCTGGGGGGGTGCGGGGAGGGGCATGTCAGCACCCCCCAGACCGAAACCCCAAAACCGCTGCCGTTGACCCCAAAACCGCCGCCGTTGACCCCAAGGTGGCCGCTGGTGACGCCGGTAGGGCCACCGGGCGCCCCGCGGGCCACAAGTACCCAACCCCAACCCCCAAACCCCCTAACCCTAACCCCCCAACCCTAACCCCCGACCCCCCAACCATAACCCCCTAACCCTAACGGATCTAACCCTAACCCTAACCCTCTAACCCTAACCCCCCAACCCCCTAACCCCCCAACCCTAGCCCCCGACCCCCCAACCGATCTAACCCTAACCCTAACCCTCTAACCCTAACCCCCCAACCCTAACCCCCGACCCCCCAACCCTAACCCTAACGGATCTAACCCTAACCCCCCAACCCTAACAGATCTAACCCTAACCCTAACCCTCTAACCCTAACCCCCCCAACCCCCTAACCCCCTAACCCTAATGGATCTAACCCTAATCGTCTAACCCTAACGCCCAAACCCCCTAACCCCCTAACCCTAACAGATCTAAGCCTAACCCTAACCCCCCAACCCTAACCCCCGACTCCCCAACCATAACCCCCTAACCCTAACGGATCTAACCCTAACCCTAACCCTCTAACCCTAACCCCCCAACCCCCTAACCCCCCAACCCTAACCCCCTAACCCTAACGGATCTAACCCTAACCCCCCAACCCTAATAGATCTAACCCTAACCCTAATCCTCTAACCCTAACCCCCCAACACCTAACCCCCCAAGAACCCAACCCCAACCCCCAAACCCCCTAACCCTAACCCCCCAACCCCCTAACCCCCAACCCTAAACCCCCAACCCTAAACCCCGACCCCCCAACCCTAACAGATCTAACCCTAACACTCTAACCCTAACCCCCCAAGTACCCAACCCCAACCCCCAAACCCCCTAATCCCCCAACCCCCTAACCCCCAACCCTAAACCCCCAACCCTAACCCCCAAACCCCAACCCTAACCCCCTAACCCTAACGGATCTAACCCTAACCCTAACCCTAACCCCATGGACCCCCATTCTCATTTTGGTTCCCCCCCCAACTCATTTTGGTTCCCCCCCCCGGTGCGCACCACAAATGGGTCCCCCCGGAAACAAAACCCCGCACACTTGGTTCCCCCCTCATTTTGGTTCCCCCCGGTACGCCCCACAAATGTGTCCCCCCGGAAACAAAACCCCACACACTTGGTTCCCCCCTCATTTTGGTTCCCCCCGGTATGCCCCACAAATGGGTCCCCCCGGAAACAAAACCCCGCACACTTGGTTCCCCCCTCATTTTGGTTCCCCCCGGTACGCCCCACAAATGGGTCCCCCCGGAAACAAAACCCCGCACACTTGGTTCCCCCCTCATTTTGGTTCCCCCCCCCGGTTCGCCCCACAAATGGGTCCCCCCGGAAACAAAACCCCGCACACTTGGTTCCCCCCTCACTTTGGTTCCCCCCCCCCGGTGCGCCCCAAAAATGGGTCCCCCCGGAAACAAAACCCCGCACACTTGGTTCCCCCCTCATTTTGGTTCCCCCCCCGGTGCGCCCCACAAATGGGTCCCCCCGGAAACAAAACCCCGCACACTTGGTTCCCCCCTCATTTTGGTTCCCCCCCCCCGGTGCGCCCCACAAATGGGTCCCCCCGGAAACAAAACCCCACACACTTGGTTCCCGCCTCATTTTGGTTCCCCCCCCCCGCCGCCCCATCCTTGGGGTCCCCCCTAGCCCCATGGACCCCCTCCCCCCTTGGTGCCCCCCCCCCATGTTGTCTCCCCCCCCGTCCTACCCGTGCCCGCAGCAGCCGCTCGCACTCTGCCAGCGCCTTTCGCACCCGATGCTGCATCTCGGCCAGGTGGAGGCAAGCGCTGGAGTGGGGGGAATAAATTGGGGGGGGTCAATTTGGGGGGGTCTGGGGGCATTTTGGGGGTTGGGGGCGCATTTAGGGGGCGGAGGGGACTGGTTCTCACCTGTAGGACTCGGCGTCGAGCCCCCCCGGGGGCAGCTGCAGGGCCAGGATGCCTGGGGGGGTGCGGGGAGGGGCATGTCAGCACCCCCCAGACCGAAACCCCAAAACCGCTGCCGTTGACCCCAAAACCGCCGCCGTTGACCCCAAGGTGGCCGCTGGTGACGCCGGTAGGGCCACCGGGCGCCCCGCGGGCCACAAGTACCCAACCCCAACCCCCAAACCCCCTAACCCTAACCCCCCAACCCTAACCCCCGACCCCCCAACCATAACCCCCTAACCCTAACGGATCTAACCCTAACCCTAACCCTCTAACCCTAACCCCCCAACCCTAACCCCCGACCCCCCAACCCTAACCCTAACGGATCTAACCCTAACCCCCCAACCCTAACAGATCTAACCCTAACCCTAATCCTCTAACCCTAACCCCCCATCCTAACCCCCCAAGTACCCAACCCCAACTCCCAAACCCCCTAACCCTAACCCCCCAACCCCCTAACCCCACACCCTAAACCCCCAACCCTAACCCCCTAACCCTAACGGATCTAACCCTAATCCTCTAACCCTAACGCCCAAACCCCCTAACCCCCTAAACCTAACGGATCTAAGCCTAACCCTAACCCTCTAACCCTAACCCCCCCAACCCCCTAACCCCCTAACCCTAACGGATCTAAGCCTAACCCTAACCCTCTAACCCTAACCCCCCCAACCCCCTAACCCCTTAACCCTAACGGATCTAACCCTAATCCTCTAACCCTAACGCCCAAACTCCCTAACCCCCTAACCCTAACAGATCTAAGCCTAACCCTAAGCCCCCAACCCTAACCCCCGACTCCCCAACCATAACCCCCTAACCCTAACGGATCTAACCCTAACCCTAACCCTCTAACCCTAACCCCCCAACCCCCTAACCCCCCAACCCTAACCCCCTAACCCTAACGGATCTAACCCTAACCCTCTAACCCTAAACCCCAACCCCCTAACCCCCCAACCCTAACCCCCTAACCCTAACGGATCTAACCCTAACCCCCCAACCCTAATAGATCTAACCCTAACCCTAACGGATCTAACCCTAACACCCCAACACCTAACCCCCCAAGAACCCAACCCCAACCCCCAAACCCCCTAACCCTAACCCCCCAACCCCCTAACCCCCAACCCTAAACCCCCAACCCTAAACCCCGACCCCCCAACCCTAACAGATCTAACCCTAACACTCTAACCCTAACGCCCAAACCCCCTAACCCCCTAAACCTAACGGATCTAAGCCTAACCCTAACCCTCTAACCCTAACCCCCCCAACCCCCTAACCCCCTAACCCTAACGGATCTAACCCTGATCCTCTAACCCTAACGCCCAAACCCCCTAACCCCCTAAACCTAACGGATCTAAGCCTAACCCTAACCCTCTAACCCTAACGCCCAAACCCCCTAACCCCCTAAACCTAACGGATCTAAGCCTAATCCTCTAACCCTAACGCCCAAACCCCCTAACCCCCTAACCCTAACAGATCTAAGCCTAACCCTAACCCCCCAACCCTAACCCCCGACTCCCCAACCATAACCCCCTAACCCTAACGGATCTAACCCTAACCCTAACCCTCTAACCCTAACCCCCCAACCCCCTAACCCCCCAACCCTAACCCCCTAACCCTAACGGATCTAACCCTAACCCTCTAACCCTAACCCCCCAACCCCCTAACCCCCCAACCCTAACCCCCTAACCCTAACGGATCTAACCCTAACCCCCCAACCCTAATAGATCTAACCCTAACCCTAATCCTCTAACCCTAACCCCCCAACACCTAACCCCCCAAGAACCCAACCCCAACCCCCAAACCCCCTAACCCTAACCCCCCAACCCCCTAACCCCCAACCCTAAACCCCCAACCCTAAACCCCGACCCCCCAACCCTAACAGATCTAACCCTAACACTCTAACCCTAACCCCCCAAGTACCCAACCCCAACCCCCAAACCCCCTAATCCCCCAACCCCCTAACCCCCAACCCTAAACCCCCAACCCTAACCACCAAACCCCAACCCTAACCCCCTAACCCTAACGGATCTAACCCTAACCCTAACCCTAACCCCATGGAGCCCATTCTCATTTTGGTTCCCCCCCCAACTCATTTTGGTTCCCCCCCCGGTGCGCCCCACAAATGGGTCCCCCCGGAAACAAAACCCCGCACACTTGGTTCCCCCCTCATTTTGGTTCCCCCCCTCCCGGTGCGCCCCACAAATGGGTCCCCCCGGAAACAAAACCCCGCACACTTGGTTCCCCCCTCATTTTGGTTCCCCCCCCGGTGCGCCCCACAAATGGGTTCCCCCCGGAAACAAAACCCCGCACACTTGGTTCCCCCCTCATTTTGGTTCCCCCCCCCGGTGCGCCCCACAAATGGGTCCCCCCGGAAACAAAACCCCACACACTTGGTTCCCGCCTCATTTTGGTTCCCCCCCCCCCCCCGCCCCATCCTTGGGGTCCCCCCTAGCCCCATGGACCCCCTCCCCCCTTGGTGCCCCCCCCCCATTTTGTCTCCCCCCCCGTCCTACCCGTGCCCGCAGCAGCCGCTCGCACTCTGCCAGCGCCTTTCGCACCCGATGCTGCATCTCGGCCAGGTGGAGGCAAGCGCTGGAGTGGGGGGAATAAATTGGGGGGGGTCAATTTGGGGGGGGTCTGGGGGCATTTTGGGGGTTGGGGGCGCATTTAGGGGGCGGAGGGGACTGGTTCTCACCTGTAGGACTCGGCGTCGAGCCCCCCCGGGGGCAGCTGCAGGGCCAGGATGCCTGGGGGGGTGCGGGGAGGGGCATGTCAGCACCCCCCAGACCGAAACCCCAAAACCGCTGCCGTTGACCCCAAAACCGCCGCCGTTGACCCCAAGGTGGCCGCTGGTGACGCCGGTAGGGCCACCGGGCGCCCCGCGGGCCACAAGTACCCAACCCCAACCCCCAAACACCCTAACCCTAACCCCCCAACCCTAACCCCCGACCCCCCAACCATAACCCCCTAACCCTAACGGATCTAACCCTAACCCTAACCCTCTAACCCTAACCCCCAACCCCCTAACCCCCCAACCCTAACCCCCGACCCCCCAACCGATCTAACCCTAACCCTAACCCTCTAAACCTAACCCCCCAACCCTAACCCCCGACCCCCCAACCCTAACCCTAACGGATCTAACCCTAACCCCCCAACCCTAACAGATCTAACCCTAACCCTAATCCTCTAACCCTAACCCCCCATCCTAACCCCCCAAGTACCCAACACCAACTCCCAAACCCCCTAACCCTAACCCCCCAACCCCCTAACCCCACACCCTAAACCCCCAACCCTAACCCCCTAACCCTAACGGATCTAACCCTAATCCTCTAACCCTAACGCCCAAACCCCCTAACCCCCTAAACCTAACGGATCTAAGCCTAACCCTAACCCTCTAACCCTAACCCCCCCAACCCCCTAACCCCCTAACCCTAACGGATCTAAGCCTAACCCTAACCCTCTAACCCTAACCCCCCCAACCCCCTAACCCCCTAACCCTAACGGATCTAACCCTAATCCTCTAACCCTAACGCCCAAACCCCCTAACCCCCTAACCCTAACAGATCTAAGCCTAACCCTAACCCCCCAACCCTAACCCCCGACTCCCCAACCATAACCCCCTAACCCTAACGGATCTAACCCTAACCCTAACCCTCTAACCCTAACCCCCCAACCCCCTAACCCCCCAACCCTAACCCCCTAACCCTAACGGATCTAACCCTAACCCTCTAACCCTAACCCCCCAACCCCCTAACCCCCCAACCCTAACCCCCTAACCCTAACGGATCTAACCCTAACCCCCCAACCCTAATAGATCTAACCCTAACCCTAATCCTCTAACCCTAACCCCCCAACACCTAACCCCCCAAGAACCCAACCCCAACCCCCAAACCCCCTAACCCTAACCCCCCAACCCCCTAACCCCCAACCCTAAACCCCCAACCCTAAACCCCGACCCCCCAACCCTAACAGATCTAACCCTAACACTCTAACCCTAACGCCCAAACCCCCTAACCCCCTAAACCTAACGGATCTAAGCCTAACCCTAACCCTCTAACCCTAACCCCCCCAACCCCCTAACCCCCTAACCCTAACGGATCTAACCCTAATCCTCTAACCCTAACGCCCAAACCCCCTAACCCCCTAACCCTAACAGATCTAAGCCTAACCCTAACCCCCCAACCCTAACCCCCGACTCCCCAACCATAACCCCCTAACCCTAACGGATCTAACCCTAACCCTAACCCTCTAACCCTAACCCCCCAACCCCCTAACCCCCCAACCCTAACCCCCTAACCCTAACGGATCTAACCCTAACCCTCTAACCCTAACCCCCCAACCCCCTAACCCCCCAACCCTAACCCCCTAACCCTAACGGATCTAACCCTAACCCCCCAACCCTAATAGATCTAACCCTAACCCTAATCCTCTAACCCTAACCCCCCAACACCTAACCCCCCAAGAACCCAACCCCAACCCCCAAACCCCCTAACCCTAACCCCCCAACCCCCTAACCCCCAACCCTAAACCCCCAACCCTAAACCCCGACCCCCCAACCCTAACAGATCTAACCCTAACACTCTAACCCTAACCCCCCAAGTACCCAACCCCAACCCCCAAACCCCCTAATCCCCCAACCCCCTAACCCCCAACCCTAAACCCCCAACCCTAACCACCAAACCCCAACCCTAACCCCCTAACCCTAACGGATCTAACCCTAACCCTAACCCTAACCCCATGGACCCCCATTCTCATTTTGGTTCCCCCCCCAACTCATTTTGGTTCCCCCCCCCGGTGCGCCCCACAAATGGGTCCCCCCGGAAACAAAACCCCGCACACTTGGTTCCCCCCTCATTTTGGTTCCCCCCCCCGGTGCGCCCCACAAATGGGTCCTCCCGGAAACAAAACCCCGCACACTTGGTTCCCCCCTCATTTTGGTTCCCCCCCCCGGTGCGCCCCACAAATGGGTCCCCCCGGAAACAAAACCCCGCACACTTGATTCCCCCCTCATTTTGGTCCCCCCCCCGGTGCGCCCCACAAATGGGTCCCCCCGGAAACAAAACCCCGCACACTTGGTTCCCCCCTCATTTTGGTTCCCCCCCCCCGGTGCGCCCCACAAATGGGTCCCCCCGGAAACAAAACCCCACACACTTGGTTCCCGCCTCATTTTGGTTCCCCCCCCCCCCCGCCCCATCCTTGGGGTCCCCCCTAGCCCCATGGACCCCCTCCCCCCTTGGTGCCCCCCCCCCATTTTGTCTCCCCCCCCGTCCTACCCGTGCCCGCAGCAGCCGCTCGCACTCTGCCAGCGCCTTCCGCACCCGATGCTGCATCTCGGCCAGGTGGAGGCAAGCGCTGGAGTGGGGGGAATAAATTGGGGGGGGTCAATCTGGGGGGGGTCTGGGGGCATTTTGGGGGTTGGGGGCGCATTTAGGGGGCGGAGGGGACTGGTTCTCACCTGTAGGACTCGGCGTCGAGCCCCCCCGGGGGCAGCTGCAGGGCCAGGATGCCTGAGGGGGTGCGGGGAGGGGCATGTCAGCACCCCCCAGACCGAAACCCCAAAACCGCTGCCGTTGACCCCAAAACCGCCGCCGTTGACCCCAAGGTGGCCGCTGGTGACGCCGGTAGGGCCACCGGGCGCCCCGCGGGCCACAAGTACCCAACCCCAACCCCCAAACCCCCTAACCCTAACCCCCCAACCCTAACCCCCGACCCCCCAACCATAACCCCCTAACCCTAACGGATCTAACCCTAACCCTAACCCTCTAACCCTAACCCCCCAACCCCCTAACCCCCCAACCCTAACCCCCGACCCCCCAACCGATCTAACCCTAACCCTAACCCTCTAACCCTAACCCCCCAACCCTAACCCCCGACCCCCCAACCCTAACCCTAACGGATCTAACCCTAACCCCCCAACCCTAACAGATCTAACCCTAACCCTAATCCTCTAACCCTAACCCCCCATCCTAACCCCCCAAGTACCCAACCCCAACTCCCAAACCCCCTAACCCTAACACCCCAACCCCCTAACCCCACACCCTAAACCCCCAACCCTAACCCCCTAACCCTAACGGATCTAACCCTAATCCTCTAACCCTAACGCCCAAACCCCCTAACCCCCTAAACCTAACGGATCTAAGCCTAACCCTAACCCTCTAACCCTAACCCCCCCAACCCCCTAACCCCCTAACCCTAACGGATCTAAGCCTAACCCTAACCCTCTAACCCTAACCCCCCCAACCCCCTAACCCCCTAACCCTAACGGATCTAACCCTAATCCTCTAACCCTAACGCCCAAACCCCATAACATCCTAACCCTAACAGATCTAAGCCTAACCCTAACCCCCCAACCCTAACCCCCGACTCCCCAACCATAACCCCCTAACCCTAACGGATCTAACCCTAACCCTAACCCTCTAACCCTGACCCCCCAACCCCCTAACCCCCCAACCCTAACCCCCTAACCCTAACGGATCTAACCCTAACCCTCTAACCCTAACCCCCCAACCCCCTAACCCCACAACCCTAACCCCCTAACCCTAACGGATCTAACCCTAACCCCCCAACCCTAATAGATCTAACCCTAACCCTAATCCTCTAACCCTAACCCCCCAACACCTAACCCCCCAAGAACCCAACCCCAACCCCCAAACCCCCTAACCCTAACCCCCCAACCCCCTAACCCCCAACCCTAAACCCCCAACCCTAAACCCCGACCCCCCAACCCTAACAGATCTAACCCTAACACTCTAACCCTAACCCCCCAAGTACCCAACCCCAACCCCCAAACCCCCTAATCCCCCAACCCCCTAACCCCCAACCCTAAACCCCCAACCCTAACCCCCAAACCCCAACCCTAACCCCCTAACCCTAACGGATCTAACCCTAACCCCATGGACCCCCATTCTCATTTTGGTTCCCCCCCCAACTCATTTTGGTTCCCCCCCGGTGCGCCCCACAAATGGGTCCCCCCGGAAACAAAACCCCGCACACTTGGTTCCCCCCTCATTTTGGTTCCCCCCCGGTACGCCCCACAAATGTGTCCCCCCGGAAACAAAACCCCGAACACTTGGTTCCCCCCTCATTTTGGTTCCCCCCCCGGTACGCCCCACAAATGTGTCCCCCCGGAAACAAAACCCCGCACACTTGGTTCCCCCCTCATTTTGGTTCCCCCCCCGGTGCGCCCCACAAATGGGTCCCCCCGGAAACAAAACCCCGCACACTTGGTTCCCCCCTCATTTTGGTTCCCCCCCCGGTGCGCCCCACAAATGGGTCCCCCCGGAAACAAAACCCCGCACACTTGGTTCCCCCCTCATTTTGGTTCCCCCCCGGTGCGCCCCACAAATGGGTCCCCCCGGAAACAAAACCCCGCACACTTGGTTCCCCCCTCATTTTGGTTCCCCGCCCGGTGCGCCCCACAAATGGGTCCCCCCGGAAACAAAACCCCACACACTTGGTTCCCGCCTCATTTTGGTTCCCCCCCCCCCCGCCCCATCCTTGGGGTCCCCCCTAGCCCCATGGACCCCCTCCCCCCTTGGTGCCCCCCCCCCATTTTGTCTCCCCCCCCGTCCTACCCGTGCCCGCAGCAGCCGCTCGCACTCTGCCAGCGCCTTCCGCACCCGATGCTGCATCTCGGCCAGGTGGAGGCAAGCGCTGGAGTGGGGGGAATAAATTGGGGGGGGTCAATCTGGGGGGGGTCTGGGGGCATTTTGGGGGTTGGGGGCGCATTTAGGGGGCGGAGGGGACTGGTTCTCACCTGTAGGACTCGGCGTCGAGCCCCCCCGGGGGCAGCTGCAGGGCCAGGATGCCTGGGGGGGTGCGGGGAGGGGCATGTCAGCACCCCCCAGACCGAAACCCCAAAACCGCTGCCGTTGACCCCAAAACCGCCGCCGTTGACCCCAAGGTGGCCGCTGGTGACGTCGGTAGGGCCACCGGGCGCCCCGCGGGCCACAAGTACCCAACCCCAACCCCCAAACCCCCTAACCCTAACCCCCCAACCCTAACCCCCGACCCCCCAACCATAACCCCCTAACCCTAACGGATCTAACCCTAACCCTAACCCTCTAACCCTAACCCCCCAACCCCCTAACCCCCCAACCCTAACCCCCGACCCCCCAACCGATCTAACCCTAACCCTAACCCTCTAACCCTAACCCCCCAACCCTAACCCCCGACCCCCCAACCCTAACCCTAACGGATCTAACCCTAACCCCCCAACCCTAACAGATCTAACCCTAACCCTAATCCTCTAACCCTAACGCCCAAACCCCCTAACCCCCTAACCCTAACGGATCTAACCCTAATCCTCTAACCCTAACGCCCAAACCCCCTAACCCCCTAAACCTAACGGATCTAAGCCTAACCCTAACCCTCTAACCCTAACCCCCCCAACCCCCTAACCCCCTAACCCTAACGGATCTAACCCTAATCCTCTAACCCTAACGCCCAAACCCCCTAACCCCCTAACCCTAACAGATCTAAGCCTAACCCTAACCCCCCAACCCTAACCCCCGACTCCCCAGCCATAACCCCCTAACCCTAACGGATCTAACCCTAACCCTAACCCTCTAACCCTAACCCCCCAACCCCCTAACCCCCCAACCCTAACCCCCTAACCCTAACGGATCTAACCCTAACCCTCTAACCCTAACCCCCCAACCCCCTAACCCCCCAACCCTAACCCCCTAACCCTAACGGATCTAACCCTAACCCCCCAACCCTAATAGATCTAACCCTAACCCTAATCCTCTAACCCTAACCCCCCAACACCTAACCCCCCAAGAACCCAACCCCAACCCCCAAACCCCCTAACCCTAACCCCCCAACCCCCTAACCCCCAACCCTAAACCCCCAACCCTAAACCCCGACCCCCCAACCCTAACAGATCTAACCCTAACACTCTAACCCTAACCCCCCAAGTACCCAACCCCAACCCCCAAACCCCCTAATCCCCCAACCCCCTAACCCCCAACCCTAAACCCCCAACCCTAACCCCCAAACCCCAACCCTAACCCCCTAACCCTAACGGATCTAACCCTAACCCTAACCCTAACCCCATGGACCCCCATTCTCATTTTGGTTCCCCCCCCAACTCATTTTGGTTCCCCCCCCGGTGCGCCCCACAAATGGGTCCCCCCGGAAACAAAACCCCGCACACTTGGTTCCCCCCTCATTTTGGTTCCCCCCGGTACGCCCCACAAATGGGTCCCCCCGGAAACAAAACCCCGCACACTTGGTTCCCCCCTCATTTTGGTTCCCCCCCCCCGGTGCGCCCCACAAATGGGTCCCCCCGGAAACAAAACCCCGCACACTTGGTTCCCCCCTCATTTTGGTTCCCCCCCCCGGTGCGCCCCACAAATGGGTCCCCCCGGAAACAAAACCCCACACACTTGGTTCCCCCCTCATTTTGGTTCCCCCCCCCCCCCGCCCCATCCTTGGGGTCCCCCCTAGCCCCATGGACCCCCTCCCCCCTTGGTGCCCCCCCCCCATTTTGTCTCCCCCCCCGTCCTACCCGTGCCCGCAGCAGCCGCTCGCACTCTGCCAGCGCCTTCCGCACCCGATGCTGCATCTCGGCCAGGTGGAGGCAAGCGCTGGAGTGGGGGGAATAAATTGGGGGGGGTCAATCTGGGGGGGGTCTGGGGGCATTTTGGGGGTTGGGGGCGCATTTAGGGGGCGGAGGGGACTGGTTCTCACCTGTAGGACTCGGCGTCGAGCCCCCCCGGGGGCAGCTGCAGGGCCAGGATGCCTGGGGGGGTGCGGGGAGGGGCATGTCAGCACCCCCCAGACCGAAACCCCAAAACCGCTGCCGTTGACCCCAAAACCGCCGCCGTTGACCCCAAGGTGGCCGCTGGTGACGCCGGTAGGGCCACCGGGCGCCCCGCGGGCCACAAGTACCCAACCCCAACCCCCAAACCCCCTAACCCTAACCCCCCAACCCTAACCCCCGACCCCCCAACCATAACCCCCTAACCCTAACGGATCTAACCCTAACCCTAACCCTCTAACCCTAACCCCCCAACCCCCTAACCCCCCAACCCTAACCCCCGACCCCCCAACCGATCTAACCCTAACCCTAACCCTCTAACCCTAACACCCCAACCCTAACCCCCGACCCCCCAACCCTAACCCTAACGGATCTAACCCTAACCCCCCAACCCTAACAGATCTAACCCTAACCCTAATCCTCTAACCCTAACCCCCCATCCTAACCCCCCAAGTACCCAACCCCAACCCCCAAACCCCCTAACCCTAACCCCCCAACCCCCTAACCCCACACCCTAAACCCCCAACCCTAACCCCCTAACCCTAACGGATCTAACCCTAATCCTCTAACCCTAACGCCCAAACCCCCTAACCCCCTAAACCTAACGGATCTAAGCCTAACCCTAACCCTCTAACCCTAACCCCCCCAACCCCCTAACCCCCTAACCCTAACGGATCTAAGCCTAACCCTAACCCTCTAACCCTAACCCCCCCAACCCCCTAACCCCCTAACCCTAACGGATCTAACCCTAATCCTCTAACCCTAACGCCCAAACCCCATAACATCCTAACCCTAACAGATCTAAGCCTAACCCTAACCCCCCAACCCTAACCCCCGACTCCCCAACCATAACCCCCTAACCCTAACGGATCTAACCCTAACCCTAACCCTCTAACCCTAACCCCCCAACCCCCTAACCCCCCAACCCTAACCCCCTAACCCTAACGGATCTAACCCTAACCCTCTAACCCTAACCCCCCAACCCCCTAACCCCACAACCCTAACCCCCTAACCCTAACGGATCTAACCCTAACCCCCCAACCCTAATAGATCTAACCCTAACCCTAATCCTCTAACCCTAACCCCCCAACACCTAACCCCCCAAGAACCCAACCCCAACCCCCAAACCCCCTAACCCTAACCCCCCAACCCCCTAACCCCCAACCCTAAACCCCCAACCCTAAACCCCGACCCCCCAACCCTAACAGATCTAACCCTAACACTCTAACCCTAACCCCCCAAGTACCCAACCCCAACCCCCAAACCCCCTAATCCCCCAACCCCCTAACCCCCAACCCTAAACCCCCAACCCTAACCCCCAAACCCCAACCCTAACCCCCTAACCCTAACGGATCTAACCCTAACCCTAACCCCATGGACCCCCATTCTCATTTTGGTTCCCCCCCCAACTCATTTTGGTTCCCCCCCCGGTGCGCCCCACAAATGGGTCCCCCCGGAAACAAAACCCCGCACACTTGGTTCCCCCCTCATTTTGGTTCCCCCCCCCGGTGCGCCCCACAAATGGGTCCTCCCGGAAACAAAACCCCGCACACTTGGTTCCCCCCTCATTTTGGTTCCCCCCCCCCGGTGCGCCCCACAAATGGGTCCCCCCGGAAACAAAACCCCGCACACTTGGTTCCCCCCTCATTTTGGTTCCCCCCCCCCGGTGCGCCCCACAAATGGGTCCCCCCGGAAACAAAACCCCGCACACTTGGTTCCCCCCTCATTTTGGTTCCCCCCCCGGTGCGCCCCACAAATGGGTCCCCCCGGAAACAAAACCCCACACACTTGGTTCCCGCCTCATTTTGGTTCCCCCCCCCCCGCCGCCCCATCCTTGGGGTCCCCCCTAGCCCCATGGACCCCCTCCCCCCTTGGTGCCCCCCCCCCATTTTGTCTCCCCCCCCGTCCTACCCGTGCCCGCAGCAGCCGCTCGCACTCTGCCAGCGCCTTTCGCACCCGATGCTGCATCTCGGCCAGGTGGAGGCAAGCGCTGGAGTGGGGGGAATAAATTG
The DNA here is from genome assembly GCF_047663525.1 of Anas platyrhynchos. NCBI lineage: Eukaryota > Metazoa > Chordata > Aves > Anseriformes > Anatidae > Anas > Anas platyrhynchos. The sequence goes on from NC_092614.1 coordinate 107,939, forward strand.
GGGGGGGTCAATTTGGGGGGGGTCTGGGGGCATTTTGGGGGTTGGGGGCGCATTTAGGGGGCGGAGGGGACTGGTTCTCACCTGTAGGACTCGGCGTCGAGCCCCCCCGGGGGCAGCTGCAGGGCCAGGATGCCTGGGGGGGTGCGGGGAGGGGCATGTCAGCACCCCCCAGACCGAAACCCCAAAACCGCTGCCGTTGACCCCAAAACCGCCGCCGTTGACCCCAAGGTGGCCGCTGGTGACGCCGGTAGGGCCACCGGGCGCCCCGCGGGCCACAAGTACCCAACCCCAACCCCCAAACCCCCTAACCCTAACCCCCCAACCCTAACCCCCGACCCCCCAACCATAACCCCCTAACCCTAACGGATCTAACCCTAACCCTAACCCTCTAACCCTAACCCCCAACCCCCTAACCCCCCAACCCTAACCCCCGATCCCCCAACCGATCTAACCCTAACCCTAACCCTCTAACCCTAACCCCCCAACCCTAACCCCCGACCCCCCAACCCTAACCCTAACGGATCTAACCCTAACCCCCCAACCCTAACAGATCTAACCCTAACCCTAATCCTCTAACCCTAACCCCCCATCCTAACCCCCCAAGTACCCAACCCCAACTCCCAAACCCCCTAACCCTAACCCCCCAACCCCCTAACCCCACACCCTAAACCCCCAACCCTAACCCCCTAACCCTAACGGATCTAACCCTAATCCTCTAACCCTAACGCCCAAACCCCCTAACCCCCTAAACCTAACGGATCTAAGCCTAACCCTAACCCTCTAACCCTAACCCCCCCAACCCCCTAACCCCCTAACCCTAACGGATCTAAGCCTAACCCTAACCCTCTAACCCTAACCCCCCCAACCCCCTAATCCCCCAACCCTAACGGATCTAACCCTAATCCTCTAACCCTAACGCCCAAACCCCATAACCCCCTAACCCTAACAGATCTAAGCCTAACCCTAACCCCCCAACCCTAACCCCCGACTCCCCAACCATAACCCCCTAACCCTAACGGATCTAACCCTAACCCTAACCCTCTAACCCTAACCCCCCAACCCCCTAACCCCCTAACCCCCCAACCCTAACCCCCTAACCCTAACGGATCTAACCCTAACCCTCTAACCCTAACCCCCCAACCCCCTAACCCCACAACCCTAACCCCCTAACCCTAACGGATCTAACCCTAACCCCCCAACCCTAATAGATCTAACCCTAACCCTAATCCTCTAACCCTAACCCTCCAACACCTAACCCCCCAAGAACCCAACCCCAACCCCCAAACCCCCTAACCCTAACCCCCCAACCCCCTAACCCCCAACCCTAAACCCCCAACCCTAAACCCCGACCCCCCAACCCTAACAGATCTAACCCTAACACTCTAACCCTAACCCCCCAAGTACCCAACCCCAACCCCCAAACCCCCTAATCCCCCAACCCCCTAACCCCCAACCCTAAACCCCCAACCCTAACCCCCAAACCCCAACCCTAACCCCCTAACCCTAACGGATCTAACCCTAACCCTAACCCTAACCCCATGGACCCCCATTCTCATTTTGGTTCCCCCCCAACTCATTTTGGTTCCCCCCCCGGTGCGCCCCACAAATGGGTCCCCCCGGAAACAAAACCCCGCACACTTGGTTCCCCCCTCATTTTGGTTCCCCCCCCGGTGCTCCCCACAAATGGGTCCCCCCGGAAACAAAACCCCGCACACTTGGTTCCCCCCTCATTTTGGTTCCCCCCCCCGGTGCGCCCCACAAATGTGTCCCCCCGGAAACAGCACCCCGTACACTTGGTTCCCGCCTCATTTTGGTTCCCCCCCACCCTTGGGGTCCCCCCAAGCCCCATGGACCCCCCCCCCTGGGTGCCCCACCCCCAATTTGTCTCTCCCCCCGTCCTACCCGTGCCCGCAGCAGCCGCTCGCACTCTGCCAGCGCCTTCCGCACCCGATGCTGCATCTCGGCCAGGTGGAGGCAAGCGCTGGAGGGGGGGGAATAAATTGGGGGGGGTCAATTTGGGGGGGGTCTGGGGGCATTTTGGGGGTTGGGGGCGCATTTAGGGGGCGGAGGGGACTGGTTCTCACCTGTAGGACTCGGCGTCGAGCCCCCCCGGGGGCAGCTGCAGGGCCAGGATGCCTGGGGGGGTGCGGGGAGGGGCATGTCAGCACCCCCCAGACCGAAACCCCAAAACCGCTGCCGTTGACCCCAAAACCGCCGCCGTTGACCCCAAGGTGGCCGCTGGTGACGCCGGTAGGGCCACCGGGCGCCCCGCGGGCCACAAGTACCCAACCCCAACCCCCAAACCCCCTAACCCTAACCCCCCAACCCTAACCCCCGACCCCCCAACCGATCTAACCCTAACCCTAACCCTCTAACCCTAACCCCCCAACCCTAACCCCCGACCCCCCAACCCTAACCCCCTAACCCTAACGGATCTAACCCTAACCCCCCAACCCTAACAGATCTAACCCTAACCCTAATCCTCTAACCCTAACCCCCCATCCCCTAACCCCCCAAGTACCCAACCCCAACCCCCAAACCCCCTAACCCTAACCCCCCAACCCCCTAACCCCCAACCCTAAACCCCCAACCCTAACCCCCTAACCCTAACGGATCTAACCCTAATCCTCTAACCCTAACGCCCAAACCCCCTAACCCCCTAACCCTAACGGATCTAACCCTAATCCTCTAACCCTAACGCCCAAACCCCCTAACCCCCTAACCCTAACGGATCTAACCCTAACCCTCTAACCCTAACGCCCAAACCCCCTAACCCCCTAACCCTAACGGATCTAAGCCTAACCCTAACCCCCCAACCCTAACCCCCGACTCCCCAACCATAACCCCCTAACCCTAATGGATCTAACCCTAACCCTAACCCCCCAACCCCCTAACGCCCCCAACCCTAACCCCCTAACCCTAACGGATCTAACCCTAACCCTCTAACCCTAACCCCCCAACCCCCTAACCCCCCAACCCTAACCCCCTAACCCTAACAGATCTAACCCTAACCCCCCAACCCTAATAGATCTAACCCTAACCCTAATCCTCTAACCCTAACCCCCCAACCCCTAACCACCCAAGTACCCAACCCCAACCCCCAAACCCCCTAACCCTAACCCCCCAACCCCCTAACCCCCCAACCCTAAACCCCCAACCCTAACCCCCGACCCCCCAACCATAACCCCCTAACCCTAACGGATCTAAGCCTAACCCTAACCCTCTAACCCTAACCCCCTAACCCCCAAACCCCCTAACCCTAAACCCCAAATCCCCTAACCCCCAACCCTAAACCCCCAACCCTAACCCCCTAACCCTAACGGATCTAACCCTAATCCTCTAACCCTAACGCCCAAACCCCCTAACCCCCTAACCCTAACGGATCTAAGCCTAACCCTAACCCTCTAACCCTAACCCCCCCAACCCCCTAACCCCCCAACCCTAACGGATCTAACCCTAACCCTCTAACCCTAACGCCCAAACCCCCTAACCCCCTAACCCTAACGGATCTAACCCTAACCCCCCAACCCTAATAGATCTAACCCTAACCCTAATCCTCTAACCCTAACCCCCCAACCCCTAACCCCCCAAGTACCCAACCCCAACCCCCAAACCCCCTAACCCTAACCCCCCAACCCCCTAACCCCCCAACCCTAAACCCCCAACCCTAGCCCCCGACCCCCCAACCATAACCCCCTAACCCTAACAGATCTAACCCTAACCCCCCGACCCTAATAGATCTAACCCTAACCCTAATCCTCTAACCCTAACCCCCCAAACCCTAACCCCCCAAGTACCCAACCCCAACCCCCAAACCCCCTAACCCTAACCCCCCAACCCCCTAACTCCCAACCCTAAACCCCCAACCCTAACCCCCAACCCCCCAACCCTAACAGATCTAACCCTAACACTCTAACCCTAACCCCCCAACCCCTAACCCCCAAGTACCCAACCCCAACCCCCAAACCCCCTAACCCCCCAACCCCCTAACCCCCAACCCTAAACCCCCAACCCTAACCCCCGAACCCCAACCCTAACCCCCTAACCCTAACGGATCTAACCCTAACCCTAACCCTAACCCCATGGAACCCCCTGGTGCGCCCCGCAAATGCGTCCCCCCGGCAACAGCACCCCGCAAACTTGGTTCCCCCCTCATTTTGGTTCCGCCGGTGCGCCCCACAAATGTTTCCCCCCTGGAAACAAAACCACGCACACTTGGTTCCCCCCTCATTTTGGTTCCCACCCGTGCGCCCCACAAATGGGTCCCCCCGGAAACAAAACCCCGCACACTTGGTTCCCCCCTCATTTTGGTTCCCCCCGGTGCGCCCCACAAATGGGTCCCCCCGGAAACAAAACCCCGCACACTTGGTTCCCCCCTCATTTTGGTTCCCCCGGTGCGCCCCACAAATGTGTCCCCCCGGAAACAAAACCCCGCACACTTGGTTCCCCCCTCATTTTGGGTCCCCCCCCCCCCCCGGTGCGCCCCACAAATGTGTCCCCCCAGAAACAAAACCCCGCACACTTGGTTCCCCCCTCATTTTGGTTCCTCCCCCCGGTGCGCCCCACAAATGTTTCCCCCCGGAAACAGCACCCCGCACACTTGGTTCCCCCCTCATTTTGGTTCCCCCCCCTTCCGCCCCCCCGTTGGGGTCCCCACTAGCCCCATGGACCCCCCCCCCGGTGCGCCCCGCAAATGCGTCCCCCCGGCAACAGCACCCCGCAAACTTGGTTCCCCCCTCATTTTGGTTCCCCCCCACCCTTGGGGTCCCCCCAAGCCCCATGGACCCCCCCCCCCTTGGTGCTCCCCCCCCAGTTTGTCTCTCCCCCCGTCCTACCCGTGCCCGCAGCAGCCGCTCGCACTCTGCCAGCGCCTTCCGCACCCGATGCTGCATCTCGGCCAGGTGGAGGCAAGCGCTGGAGGGGGGGGAATAAATTGGGGGGGGTCAATTTGGGGGGGGTCTGGGGGCATTTTGGGGGTTGGGGGCGCATTTAGGGGGCGGAGGGGACTGGTTCTCACCTGTAGGACTCGGCGTCGAGCCCCCCCGGGGGCAGCTGCAGGGCCAGGATGCCTGGGGGGGTGCGGGGGGGGGCATGTCAGCACCCCCCAGACCGAAACCCCAAAACCGCTGCCGTTGACCCCAAAACCGCCGCCGTTGACCCCAAGGTGGCCGCTGGTGACGCCGGTAGGGCCACCGGGCGCCCCGCGGGCCACAAGTACCCAACCCCAACCCCCAAACCCCCTAACCCTAACCCCCCAACCCTAACCCCCGACCCCCCAACCGATCTAACCCTAACCCTAACCCTCTAACCCTAACCCCCCAACCCTAACCCCCGACCCCCCAACCCTAACCCCCTAACCCTAACGGATCTAACCCTAACCCCCCAACCCTAACAGATCTAACCCTAACCCTAATCCTCTAACCCTAACCCCCCATCCCCTAACCCCCCAAGTACCCAACCCCAACCCCCAAACCCCCTAACCCTAACCCCCCAACCCCCTAACCCCCAACCCTAAACCCCCAACCCTAACCCCCTAACCCTAACGGATCTAACCCTAATCCTCTAACCCTAACGCCCAAACCCCCTAACCCCCTAACCCTAACGGATCTAAGCCTAACCCTAACCCTCTAACCCTAACCCCCCCAACCCCCTAACCCCCCAACCCTAACGGATCTAACCCTAATCCTCTAACCCTAACGCCCAAACCCCCTAACCCCCTAACCCTAACGGATCTAAGCCTAACCCTAACCCCCCAACCCTAACCCCCAACTCCCCAGCCATAACCCCCTAACCCTAATGGATCTAACCCTATCCCTAACCCCCCAACCCCCTAACCCCCCAACCCTAACCCCTAACCCTAACGGATCTAACCCTAATCCTCTAACCCTAACCCCCCAACCCCCTAACCCCCCAACCCTAACCCCCTAACCCTAACGGATCTAACCCTAACCCCCCAACCCTAATAGATCTAACCCTAACCCTAATCCTCTAACCCTAACCCCCCAAACCCTAACCCCCCAAGTACCCAACCCCAACCCCCAAACCCCCTAACCCTAACCCCCCAACCCCCTAACCCCCCAACCCTAAACCCCCAACCCTAACCCCCGACCCCCCAACCATAACCCCCTAACCCTAACGGATCTAACCCTAACCCTAACCCTCTAACCCTAACCCCCTAACCCCCAAACCCCCTAACCCTAACCCCCAAACCCCCTAACCCCCAACCCTAAACCCCCAACCCTAACCCCCTAACCCTAACGGATCTAACCCTAACCCCCCAACCCTAATAGATCTAACCCTAACCCTAATCCTCTAACCCTAACCCCCCAAACCCTAACCCCCCAAGTACCCAACCCCAACCCCCAAACCCCCTAACCCTAACCCCCCAACCCCCTAACCCCCAACCCTAAACCCCCCTAACCCTAACGGATCTAACCCTAACACTAACCCTAACCCCATGGACCCCCCCTGGTGCGCCCCGCAAATGCGTCCCCCCGGCAACAGCACCCCGCAAACTTGGTTCCCCCCTCATTTTGGTTCCCCCCGGTTCGCCCCAAAAATGTGTCCCCTCGGCAACCGCACCCCGCACACTTGGTTCCCCCCTCATTTTGGTTCCCCCCCGGTGCGCCCCAAAAATGTGTCTCCCCGGAAACAAAACCCCGCACACTTGGTTCCCCCCTCATTTTGGTTCCCCCCCCAGGTGCGCCCCACAAATGTGTCACCCCGGAAACTAGACCCCAAGGCGGCCGCTGGTGACGCCGGTAGGGCCACTGGGCGCCCCGTGGGCCACTGGGAGCGGAAGACGGGCATGAAGCTGCCAGTGGACGGCGGCCACGCTAAAATGCTAGGTCAGCCGTGGGGTTGGGGCTCTGGGGGGGGGCACCCCATAGGGTCACAACCCCCCCAAAACCCCCCCGGCCCCATAGAGACCCCCCCAGCCCCACAGATCCCACCCCAAACCCTGTAGGTGCTCCCCCAAACCCTACAGGCACCTTCTCCAGATGTTCCCCACAACCTCCCAGCCCCACAAGTACAATGTGTCCGGGCAGCGTCGCACTAAAATGTGCCCTAACCCTAACCCTAACCCTAACCCTAACCCTATCCCTAACCCTGCATTTCCAGGCATGCTCTGGGCACCCAACATAGCCTCCCGGAAGCCTGGTGCCGGAAAACTATATTTACCTGCATTCCTTGGACAGCCGGCACAGCCAATCACGGGCCGAGTTTTCGAGAATTACATTTACCAGCACTCACTGTAACCCTAGCCCTTACCGCCTTTACAAAAAAGCCTCAAGCCCTAACCCTAAAAATCCTCGAAAACCCTACAGACATAACCCAAAATATTTACCACAATAAACACCTGAAGACCTATGCCTAAAACTCCTAACCCAATAAATTAAGACGTTCAAATCCCAAGCCCAAAAAATAGGACTCTCAAAACCTAAACCCAAAAACTGAGGACGCTCCAAACACTAATCCCAAAAAATAAGACGCTCAAAGCACTAACACAAAATATTAAGATGCTCAAAACCCTAATGCAAAAAATTAAGATGCTCCAAACCCTAACCCAAAAAATTAGGACACTCAAAACCCTAACCCTGGAGAACCTAACCTGAAAAAATAAATAAATAAAAATAAAATTTTAAAACCCTAACCCTAAATAACTGACCAAAAAGAAAACCATAAGACCCTAACCCTAAAAAAACTATCAACACTACAACCCATAAACTCTAAAACCCTAAAACGCTAACACTGAAAACCTTAAAACCTTAACCCCCAAATCCCTAAAATCCTAACTGTTAAAAATCCAACCCTAAAAAACATAAAATCCTAAACATAAACCCTGAGAATGCTTACCCTGAAACCCTAACCCTAGTGCCCTACCCCTGAAACCTTAAAAGCATGCATCAATCTTTGGAAAATAACATAGGCTCAGTAGAGGATCTCAGTACCCTGACCCTAACCCTAACCCTACCCCTAACCCTAACCCTTAACCCTAACCCTAACCCTAACCCTAACCCTAAACCTAAACCCCTAACCCTAAACCGTAACCCTAATCCTAACCCTAACCCTAGTTCCCGAGATCTACATTTCCCGGTATGCTCTGGGCACACAACATGGCCTCCCGGACGTCCAGAGTTCCAGAACTACAGTTCCCGATATGCTCTGGGCACCCAACATGGCCTCCCGGAAGTCCAGAGTCCCAGAACTACATCTCCTGGCATGCTCTGGGCACCAAACATGGCCTCCCGGAAGTTCAGAGTCCGAGAACTACATCTCCCGGCATGCTCTAGGCATCAAACATGGTCTCCCGGAAGCCCGGTGCTGGAAAACTACGCCTACCAGCATTCCCCAGGCAGCTGGCTTGACCAATCACAGGCCGAGTGTTCGATAAATACATTTACCAGTACTCTCTGTAACCCAAGCACTTACCGGCCTTTCAAAAAAGCCTCAAGCCCTATCACTAAAAAACTTTGAAACCCCTACAGGCCTAACCCAAACTATTTACCACACTAAACCCCTGAAGTCCTATGCCTAAAAGCCCTAACCCAAACGCTTAAGACGCTCAAAACCCAAACCCAAAACATTAGGATTCTCAAAGCCCTAAACAACAAAATTAGAACGCTTGAAGCCCTAACCCCAAAATTAAGATGATCAAAACACAAAGCCAACCCAAAACAGTAGGATGCTCAAAACCCTAACTCAAAACATTAGGACGCTCAAAACACAAACCAAAACCCAAAACTTTACGACGCTCTAAGCACAAACTGAAAACATTAAGACACACAAAACTCTAACCCAAAAATTAAGATGCTTAAAACCCAAAGCCCTAGCACAAAACATTAGGACGCTCAACACCATAACCCAAACAATTAGGATGCTCAAAACCCTAACCCTGGAGAACCTAACCTGAAAAAAAAAAAAAAAAAAAAAAAAAAAAGGATCTTAACACACTAACCCTAAATAACTGACAAAAATAAAACCCTAGGCCCCTAACCTTAAAAAACATAGCAACACTGCATCCCCAAAAAACCCTAACCCCTAACCCTAACCCCAACCCTCTAACCCTAACACTAACCCTAACCCCTAACCCTAGCCCTAACCCTAACCCCTAACCCTAAGGCCCTAACCCTAACCCTCTAACCCTAACCCTCTAACCCTAACCCTTACACTAACCCCTAACCCCAACCCTCAACCCCTACCGCAACCTCTAACCTTAACTCTAATTCCCGAGAACTACACTTCCCGATATGCTCTGGGCACCCAACATGGCCTCCCGGAAGTCTGGAGTCCCAGAACTACATTTCCCGGTATGCTCTGGGCACCCAACATGGCCTCCCGGAAGTCCGGAGTCCGAGAACTTCATTTCCCGATATGCTCTGGGCTCCCAACATGGCCTCCCGGAAGTCCGGAGTCCGAGAACTTCATTTCCCGGCATGCTCTGGGCACCCAACATGGCCTCCCGGAAGTCCGGAGTCCGAGAACTTCATTTCCCGGTATGCTCTGGGCACCCAACATGGCCTCCCGGAAGCCTGGTGCCGGAAAACTACAACTACCAGCATTCCCTGTAGAGCCGGCATGGCCAATCAAGAGAACCTTAGCCCTTAACCCCCTTACACAAAAAAGCCTCAAGCCCTAACCCTAAAAATCCACAAACCCACAAAATTAAGACTCTCAAATCCCAAACCCAAAAAAATAGGACCCTCAAAACCCAAACCCAAAAAATGAGGACGCTCCAAACACTAACCCAAAATATTAGGATGCTCCAAACCCTAACCCAAAACATTAGGACACTCAAAACCCTAACCCTGGAGAACCTAACCTGAAAAAAAAAATCAAGATCTTAAAACCCTAACCCTAAATAACTGGCCAAAAATAAAACCCTAAGACCCTAACCCTAAAAAAACTATCAACACTACAACACAAAAAACTCTAAAACCCTAACATGCTAATCCTGAAACCCTTAAAACCCTAACCCCCACATCCCTAAAATACTAACCGTTAAAACTCCAACCCTAAAAACCTTAAAATCCTAAACATAAACCCTGAGAACACTTACCCTGAAACCCAACCCTAGTGCCCTATCCCTGAAACCTTAAAACCGTGAATCAATCTGTAGCCAGTAACATAGACTCAGGAGAGGATCTCAGTACAGTAGCATTTTTATTTGAGATTACAATGGCGGGCGTCCCGCAAGCAGGAGGGTGCCTACTAATTCCATACACAGTTTATACACTTTTTTTTTTGCTCCCAAGGACCAGGACCCTTCCCTGTTTCTCCATCAACTGTGCAACCCAGGTTCATACTCTAGCTAGTGCTTCACAGAAAATACACAGCTGCTGTCACGGCCCTGCGTGAGCCTGGCATGGCACAGGGGAGCCAAGAGGGGACAAAGCATGGGGGCATCCTGACATTTGAGCGTTTGCTGTGACTTTCCCAGGCAGGATCTGCCACCGGCTGTGCATGCTGAGTTGCAGGCACACGCAGGCAAGAGCTGGGTTGCAGACATCCTCCAGGACCCACGCTCACTTTTAAAGCCCCCATCTATCACCCCACTCAAAGGACAGTGGATGCAGCCAGGGAGGTTTTGGCACCAGAGCTGCTGTTTCTGGGTTGCAGAGTAACTCTGCACCTCGGTTTCCCCACCCTGAACAGAGCAGATAAGAAAGGGGCCCTCCTCTGAGCTCACGGAGAGGACACAACGTTCCCTAATTGCTCCTGGGATCTGCTGGACCTTAAAAGAGAGGGTTTATCATCATTTTCTCCCTGCTACACGGTCAGGAGTGGGCCTGGTCTGGGAGGTAATGAAGTCCCCTGTACTCAGAAGTGTCGCATTGGAGGGAAAACACCAGGGAAGGTGCCACAGTGGGTGCACAGTGAACGTGGATGCCTCTGTGCAAGAAGGGCATTTTCTGGAGTCTCCCTGGGCAGTGTCATGTTTGTTTTTTGTTCATTTGTTTGTTTGTTTCTCCTGTTGTTTCCCTTTTAGTCAGGAGTCATGGAGGCAATGGCAAAGCTTCCTTTCAGCAGCACTGGTCTTCCTGCTTGTGGGGGTTGCTGGGCCAAATGGTAGGCTCATGGTAATGGAATAAGGGGCCTTTGTCCCCTGCCAGCACCTGTGCTCACAGCAGGAGCCAGGGTGACTCTGGGGCTGTCTGGTTTCTCACACCAAAGGGATGACTATGTGCATAGCAGTTGGCTGCAGGACCTAGCTGGGAATGTTGCAGGGGATGTGACTAGGCTTCTGGGGTCCCTGCTTTTGTCATCACTGCCACTTCTCAGAAAACCATTTATGGTGCCCTTCAGCTCTGGACACTCACTGGGCTGTCTGACAGCCCTCTGTGCACTGCCAGGGGCAGCCATGGCCCCCCACAACCCCGGAACCCACTGCTCCTCTGCCCAGGAAATACTGGGAAAGGCCACTTCCAGCCACGTTTTCTCCTGTGGTTGGAAAGGAGTGGGCACACGCTGCTCCACCCCGTCTGAGCATTTAGGTAACAACTCAGAACCCTCGCAAGTCTCAGCGTTCCCCTGTCCTGGACACCGCACCAGGGCAGCCCCTGCTTGTCTTCAGTCCACCAGGACTACAGTTCCCAGGACAAACTGCAGCGGGAGAGACGCAGCCAATGGCGAGTGGTCTTGCTCAACCAGGGGGCCGCCGCTGGGCTCGCCTGGAATCGTACACTGCCCGGCAAGGCGGAGAAGAACTACACTTCCCAGAACGCCACGAAGAAGCGTGGGCCAATAAGGAGCGGGCGTCTTGGCATAGTGCGCAGACGCAGTGTGGCTGGCGGTCGTGGATTCATGTGGAGGTCAGGGGCGCTGCAGGAGGAGGGAGGAGGGAGGAGGGGGGAGAGAAGCGAGAAGCGGGGGCGGCTCCGGGGCCCGGGCTGCTGCGTGGGAGCGGGGTTGGGCCGGGCTGGGCCGCGGGAGGCAGCAGGACGTGGGCTCGCGAGGCGCCCGGCCTAGGGGTGAGCGGCCATGGAGCAGGAGGAAGGGGGGAGGAGGGGGGGGCAGCGTAGAGGAGAGCGGGGATCGGGGCAGCGCGGGGCGGGGGGGGGGCAGAGCCGCGGCCTAGGGGCGGGCGGCTCGGGCCTGCGGGGTGGTGCTGCGGCGGGGAGGAGGCCCCGGGGCGCGGGCGTCCGCGAGGACCTTGGGCTTAGAGCTGCAGGGAGAAATAGCTCGGGGTGGAGGGTGCCGGTGTGGCTGAAGTGGCCGTTGAGGGGGAGAAAAGGAGCTGCTGGGGTGAACGCTGACGTCGCAGGTTGGGATTTTTGGAGGAGGATTAATTCTCAGATCTGTGGGCAAGTGCATGCAAAGTTGTGTGTTTTTGCAGGAGGGGCTTCTTAAAGGGGCTAGAACTTCACATGTGAAATGGCTGCAAAAGTGTTTGAAAGCCTTGGGAAATTTGGCCTGGGATTGGCTGTTGCAGGTGGAGTAGTTAATTCTGCTCTTTACAATGGTGAGTGGCAGTATGTCTTTTACTTCATAAAGGATATCACTTTATATTCTTTTTGTCAGCATTTTGGTTGCTTTGTGCTTTTATTGCTAACGGCATCTGGGGAAAACAGTCACGAAGCCCTGCTGAGCTGTTTTATGCCTTATATGTTCCATAGGCAAGAGGATTGCAGAGTCCTTTCTCAAGAAAGCTGTCAAATTAGATGCTGCTCTTGTGAGCAGCCTGAGGGGTCACCAGTTATGGCTGAGACTTTTCATTTCCTTTGTTATTCCTGACAGTATAATTAATGTCACCAGTTTCCTATAGCAAACAATCTTAACTCATCTCAGTAGATTGTTTCTACAGAGAAGGTTCTGATGGTGTGTACTTTAAGCTGGTGATAATAGTTAAACCACTATTGCTTCCACAGTTGATGCAGGCCACAGAGCCGTTATCTTTGACCGATTCCGTGGGGTCCAGGACACAGTAGTAGGAGAAGGTACCCACTTCCTCATCCCCTGGGTACAGAAACCAATCATTTTTGATTGCCGTTCTCGCCCTCGTAACATACCTGTCATCACTGGCAGCAAAGGTGAGTATTTGAACCAGACAGCTGTATGAGTTCACTGCTTAATTAGCAGCTAGATGGACAGAGGCATGAGAAAAAACTTTATCACAGTCGTGACTTCTATGATCTCTAGCCTGCAGAAAAGGAATATTTGCGTGAGGGTTTTCTCTTCTGGACACGGGGTTTCCATATATGCTGAGTCCAGTTTGGCACAGCATCAGTAATGGTTTGATCTGTCTTCCAGTTACAGAATGGATTAAGGGATCCTTCCTTCAGTTCTGTAAATCTTCCCTTAAACATAAAAGCTCTATGTGTACAGTAGGGCCAGTAATTTCCTGCATTGGAAACTGAAGCTTAAATCCTATCTGTAAGGAAGATTTGGATCCCTAGATGGAAGGAATATTAAGTTACTCATTTTGGTTGGCAAAAAGAAGTCCGAGTGTTTATCCTTTCTCATTTAGTTACTCTAGAGAGGACAACTTCAAAATATTTCCTGTTGCTGTGGTTTGCAGCTAAACTTCTGGCTGTATTTCTCCAGATCTGCAGAATGTGAACATCACATTACGTATTCTGTTTAGACCAGTGACTGCCCAGTTACCCCGGATTTTCACAAGTATTGGAGAGGACTATGATGAGCGTGTTCTGCCGTCAATCACAACTGAAATCCTGAAGTCTGTTGTGGTAAGAATGGAGTGAAAACTGCTGAGCTCCACCTGTCACATTTCTTCTGTTTAGTATCCAAGGGACCAGACAGAGCGTAGAAGATGTAAGATGTAGTGCTCCAAACTAAGAAATCTCTTTCCACCTCCAGCTGTAATGGGCAATCCAGAAGAGCTAATTGTAGCTATGCTACAATTTTGTGTTCCTCTGTCATTCTAACTGCTTGGCCTTCACTCAAGTGGAATGATGTCTGGATGGAAGGAGGCGTCTTCACAACTTGCTGTTAGTGCTGCCTTTCAGAGTGGGAGTCTGAGTCAGAAGACTTGGATTCTCGCTTCTCATTTATTCTTACATTTCAGCTTTCTGAAGTTTTCTGGTTTTGGAAGCATCCCTAGGGGACTACTGAATAAGCTCTAACCATCTGTAGTACAGTTTGTATACTTCTATGTGAGGTGCTCAGTTGGACAGCAATTCCCAATCTTTCTCTTAATTCAAATAGAATCATTTAGGTTAGAAAAGATGATTAAGATCATCAAGTCCCACCATCACCAAATGCTACCAAGTCCATCACTAAACCATGTCCCTAAATACTACATCCACACATTTCTTGTATACCTCCAGGGATGGTGACTCTACCACATCTCTGGGCAGCCTGTTCAATGCTGAAATGCATGGGTAGCTCAGTGTTTGCAAGCTTTGGGAGATGAATTGGATTAACTCTGGGGCTTATGGGTGCAAAGATGAGCAGGCATGGAGAATCATTTATAGGAGCCATTTTCTCACTGTTGTTCACCCTGACTTCAGGCTCGCTTTGATGCTGGAGAATTGATCACTCAGAGAGAGCTGGTCTCCAGGCAAGTGAGTGAAGACCTCACAGAGAGAGCAGCAACTTTTGGCCTGATTCTGGATGATGTATCCTTGGTAAGGGTTCTTCCTTTTCAGTTTTTCTCTTTGCCCAAATAAGAGCAGTAGGGAAGAGAATCAATGGATGACCAAAGAAGGGGCCTGGAAGTTTAGACTATGTTTGTTTGTCTGCAGTTGCACGTGGTGTAGTGGTTACAGTTCAAATCAGTACCTCTAGTATTGTCACTGGCCTTCTGTGACCTTGAACAAGCTCTTGCAGGCTCCAATGCACTGGCTTATCAACAGACTCCACTACTGTAGGGCTTTTATAGTTAAAAATGAGAAGAAAATGATTTTGTGGGTGATAGATCAGTCTGCAGTTTGCTATAAAGAAAGGCTGCTGTTCCACAGGCACCCTGAGACACAGGGGAAAGTCTTAGGCATAAGGAGGCAGTGAAAATGTATACTTTTGATAGCATTTTTTTTTTCTACTATGTATGCTACTTTCTCCTGGTTGTAATGTCTTCTAAGGCTATTCGAGGGAGGGAGCTCTCCCATCCTTCCCTCTACCTCCTTATAAGCTTTGAAAATGAAACCTTGTGCAGTCTGACTTAAATGTGCATATCTCTCTTCTGAGATTTCCTTCACAAAATCTGCCTAAAGTAAGTAACTCTCATTTAGCTTTGAACATATAGGAAGTGTTCACAGGAAGGTGGCTTTCTAATTATTTTTTAATTTTTTTTCTAAATATACCACTTAAGGAAACTCCCCTTTCCCCTGTAATATCCCAGTGATCTGTATGCATCTACAGCAGCTCAGGCAGAGCATGCCACTGAATAATTGAGCATGAGAAGTTCATGGCTGTTTGGCAGACTGCAGGCTTGTGCTTACGGTTTTTCTCTTGACTCTTCCAAACAAGTTGAGAAGGCCTGCTTGGTATAGTTCCTGTTACTTTGCAGTTCTTTTAGAGATACTGGTTTTCCTTCTTCACAGATACAGGCAGGCTGCCTTCTACCTCAGAGGTGTGCTGTTTATAGCAGTGCTGCAGTAAATTGTCATTGTTGTGTATTGTGATTTCTGTCCTCCAGACACATCTGACCTTTGGCAAGGAGTTCACTGAGGCGGTTGAAATGAAGCAAGTGGCCCAGCAGGAAGCAGAACGAGCCAGATTTATTGTGGAAAAGGTACGTTATCCTTCAGAGGAACTTTAGCTTGGAAACAGTTCCTGGTATCTCTTTGCCAATCCAGCTTGTAGTGAACATCCTCCTGTTCAGGGTACTGGACAGGTGAATGAGAGATGTCAGAGGGTCATAATGCTTATACAGCTCTCAGCTCTGGCCCATCATTGTTGGATAGGTAAAGCCTAATGTTCTGTTCATTTTTCTTTTTCCTTTTTTATTTCATGTCATAATCTTGTAAGACTTCAGGACAGAAGTGCCTGCAAGGATGGGAAGAGAGAATACTCTCAAGGGAAAATGTTACTTATAAATGGGGATAAAGGTTGAGATTTACCTTTAAAGGTTGAGATCAACCTGAGTGATCCTGCTGCTTGTGAATTTTGAGAGGTGGCTGAAGTTTTCCGTCGTGTTTGGTATCATGGGCATGACGCCTGTGTCATAGGAGTGTTATTAATTGCATGGGAGACTATGTAATCTCACATCAACCCAGGATGTCAGTGAGGAGCCTGAACACCCACAGAAATAATTTCATGTAAAACTACCCTGATAGAGCTGAGAACCTGCTAAACACCTGTTAAGATTGCAAGAACATGAAGCTACACCCAGAATTCATCCAGTGGATGTAGTAAGATGCATGTAATCAGACAGGATACTTAAACAGCACAAGAGTTTATTTAGCTCCACTGGCAAAGATCTCAAATCTTTTTTAGATAACTTTCTACTAGGAGTACCCTTAGGTGGGTTGATGTTCCATGAGATTAAGACAATCTCAAAAAGATTTTTAAACCTTTTTTCCACAGTAGACAAAAAAAAAAAAAAAAAGAAGTCAAAATACAACTTTAAAATAAAACCACCTTCTGTTTTATCTCTCTTAAGTATCCTAATTGGGGAAAGAGCAGTAGGGTGGTGAAATAGGAATTGCTACTTTAAACAGGACAGTAGCATTTTCCTTACCTTTTGCTCTTGTTTTCTGTGTTTCATTTTCCTTCTCATTTGTTCCCTCTCAGGCTGAGCAGCAGAAGAAAGCAGCTGTCATCTCTGCTGAGGGAGACTCAAAAGCAGCTGAGCTGATTGCCAATTCACTGGCCACTGCAGGTGATGGATTGATTGAACTACGCAAGCTGGAGGCAGCTGAAGACATTGCTTATCAGCTCTCACGGTCCCGCAACATCACCTACCTGCCTTCCGGACAGTCTGTGCTCCTCCAGCTGCCACAGTGAACCTGTCTTTGCAGCTGTAGGTAGCCTGATCACCTTTATCTACCAGATCAGCCCTTTGCAAAAGAATCTTTGTAATTTCCTGGTTGCCTAAAAGCAGAGAAAATTAAAATACAATTGATTTTGAATTCTTAAATAAAACTGAATACTCTTCAGAACAAACCGGCGTTCCTTCCATGTATGGTCAGAGTAGTGGCTCCACTGACTGCTAAGCTAGGTTCGAGAACTGCACCTTCTCATGCAGTCTGTGCAACAGGAGCAGTTTTCATGTTTGCTCCTGGCATGAACAAGTAGCCCAGAAGCCTCCCAGAACATGAGTGCTTGTATCAGGTATCACAGTGATGTTCAGAATGTTTAGGTTGGCTGAACAGAGGTTGTCCCATAGTTACAGGTCTTGGACTATGGAATAGGGATGCTCAGGCCTTGCTCTTCAGGGAGACCTTATAGCAGCCTTCCACTACCTAAAGGGGGCTACAGGAAATCTGTGGAAGGACTCTGTCAGAGACTGTAGTGACAGGACAAGGAATAATAGTTTCAAACCAAAAAAAAAAAAAAAAAAAAAGATTAGATATTAGGAATAAATTCTTTACTATGAGGGGTGGTGAGACACTGGAAAAGGTTGCCCAGAGAAGTTGTGGCTGTATGTCCTGGTTTCAGTTAGAACAGAATTAATTTTCTTCCTAGTAGCTGGTGGAATGCTGTGTTTTGGCTTAGGATGAGAAGAGTGTTGATAACACCCCGATGCTTTAATTGTTGCAGAGCAGTGCTTATACTAAGCCAAGGACATCTCAGCTTTTTGCTCTGTCCTGCCAATTCCTGGAATTGTTTGAGGCCAGATTGGATGGGACTTGGAACAACCTGGTCTAGTGGGAGGTTTCCCTGACCATGGCAGGGGGTTGGAATTAGATGCTGTTGAAGGTCCCTTTCAACCCAAACCACTCTATGATTCTGTGGTTCTATAACAGGCTGCATAAACTCTAAAGAACACTCGAGAAGAGTTCACCTCTTTTAGAAGGCAAAATGAATACAAACTGGAGTGGATGAGGCCGGCAGCCAGGCTGCTCTCCCACCAGATGGCAGCAGCAATTCTGCTCTTTGCATGGCAGGAGTGGTAGGGACAAAGGTGCGTGTGCCTCTGCCTCCATGTCCGGACATGTAAGCAGGTCACCCTGCCCTGAGCTGAGGATGCACGCAGTGGACCTGGACAAGGGCACACACAAGAGGACACAGTGTTTGGGGATGGGGGGAGCACAAGCTGCCATACGAGCTTTCTGACAGGCAGTGCTGTGACAGCAGGTAGGCACAAACATTTACTCCCTGTACCAGGCTGTGCTGGTAAGCCTCTAATACCCATTTGACTCTGTATTGAGCGTTTCTGATCCTTCTCCAGGCTTTAACCCACAGTAACACACTGAAGTGTGCAAATGTCTGTCTCCTTTTCTAACATTGGTCCCAGGGTGGCTTGGCTTTACAGCGTGTCTCTTTGTAGCCCTTTCAGTGTTCTTACTGTGTCCTTTTCCTAACCCCCAAAGGCCTTCCCTAGCTCAATACTAATTCACAGTGAACAGAAGTAACAGAAACATCTAGAGTAACTTCAGTGGCACAAGCTCATTTAGCTTGATATTAGAAAACTGCATTGAGTCTTTGGATCCAGACCATTAGTATGATGATTTCATATCGGAAGACCTAGTGTTTGTAAAACCTTGGCAGTTTTTTAATCTGAAGTCCTGTATTTAGTTGGCACCAGAGCAATTACAGTAATGGCAACACAGACTTGTTGCTTGTATTTCTGTGAATACAGCCCAAAAACTCAGCTATGCGGACCCAGTTTGAGGCAAGATCTTCTGTTTATAGGCAACGAGAGACCTGCTGGGGCTGCTGCAGGGCCCTGTATGAGGGGGAGAGCAACCCTCTGTGCTGGCAAAAAGTTGATAGAATACATCTCCCACTTGAGACTGAAGAGCAGCAGCTGGTTGCCACCTTCGCACATCAATGCCCTACAACCCATAGTGAAATCTCCCTGTCCGCCCCACTCTGCCTTGGCTGCAAACTTCCAAAGAGGTGGTCTGAGTGTTTTTTTCTTTTCTACTTTCCCCCCAGGAGATTTGGTTTTACTTCTCTTTCCTTTCATGCTAGTGGAAGAGCTCAGTTTTTGCAGATAGGCCAGTCTGCTAGCAATGTTCAGACCAGCCAAGCAAACTTTTGTTCATGATAAAGAGGAAACTGCCTGATTTCCTCTGTTCACCCTCTCTCTTCCTATTTAACAGATAACCAGCCTATCTGACTTGCAAGGAGACAACCAAAAGCAACCACATGGACAGACACTCTGGAGCAGTTGTAATTTGCAGAATGGCTGTTGCATAGGAATGGGCATCTACTTCCTGATAGTTACTGATGCACCAGAGCTGCTGACGCCTCTCCAGGTAGGGAAGCTACCCAAGCTTGTAATGATTTGTACCCTGTAGCAAGCTGGCAGCAGTTAGAATGAGGAATAGCGAGGAGTTTCCTTATAGCTCCCTTTGTGCTGTTTATATCCACACGGATCAAGCAGAAAATGCCTCTGTCCTAAAATGCAGAGGATGGGGCAGAAACACTCAAGGTAGGAGGTAGGAAGTAAATAATTGCCTATTCCAGGCTAGAGCTCAGATGGACGATGGGGATCAATTCTTAGGACCAAATTTAGTTTAATTATTCCTCACCTGGCACTAGGTAGCACAGAGGGCAGAGATGTTCCTCATATGCCTGTTTCCCACCAGCAGAATTAAGCTGATTTCAGTCCAGCAAGTCCATCCTGACATACACAAGTGTAAGTAAATCTCAGAGGTGGGTCAGGTTTACTTAGAGATGACAACTCCCTGTGCTTTGTTTTTCTGCTTGGTGAAGCATAAGGTGAGAGTCACACCTAATGAGAAATATCAGTGATGGAGGACAGTGTACTCTAGCTAAGGGGATGCAGAACAAACTCCAGAGAAGGTGACATATCTGATGTCTCAGAAGAAATACAGTGGATACTTCTTTTAACCATGTGCTCACCATAACCATGGTGGGTTCACCTTCCCCACCCATAGAAAGTAATAAAAAAATAAATTTATGGGCAAAGGACCTGCGGTAGAGCAGCCATCCATTTCTTGCTGAGCTCTTCCCCAGAAAGGAAAGGAACTAGAGAAGCTAGGGAAACACCAAGGGGACCTGTCCCGCTTGAAGAAAGCATCGTCACAGTTAGTGGTTCAGCTACAGCAGCCATCTGTTGCAGCTGCCTTAGCCAGGCTGAGTTTAAACTCTTAATGCACACGGCCCTGTAAAATCATGCTGAAAACACCTGTCCTTGCTCTGTCCCCGAAGAGTTGCCCCTCAGAACCAAGATTCCTGCAGCATTAAAATACTTGCCAGAGAAAGTTGTGTGTGTCTTCTCAGAAAGAGAAGGGGCTGGTCTTAGCAAAGTGCTTGTGCTCTGCTCCTTTCCTATGCCCCCACAGTAAGGGTTGTTCGGGCAAAGAAGAAAGATGGCAACATCATTCTGATCCACCACGGGGCTTCTCCAGCATGTACTGCCCCTGTTTGATCATGCACTTTGAGAGTCCCAACCCCTGCTCTGCACAGGGAGCTCAAACCTGGATTTTAAGTTCAGTAATCAAGAAAAGATCAAATATACTAGCAGAAAGCATTTCAGAGGACAGATGTTTTTTGTTTGGTTTATTTTTTTACAGAACCTCAAATCAAGTGCTCTATGCTGTTGTGGGAGTATTTGCAGCAAACAGCAGATAAGACAACAAACCACAGGTAAAGAAAGGGTTGTAGACTAAAAGATAAAAAAAAAAAAGCGGATGCTATGGCAGGGACATGAGTCTGAAAGTGGGCAGGAGGGAGTCAAAGTACATGACATGAGATTCCTGAAGTCCCTGGGATGCAGCTAACTACCAAAACCACTGGTGCCTTTCACCCTTTTCCGGTTTCTGCTTCTTCTGCTAATTCTTTTGCTGCTGCTAAACCTAAACCACAGCAGAGCTCTTCCCTCCTACACAGTGCTCATAAGTGGTTTTCAAGACTATGGAGCAAGGCTTTGCAGCTTCCTGGCAGAGGTTGTACTGCTGCGAAACGCTGTGCCAGCCTGGAAAGAAGCAGCTCTGACCCACTCCATATCCTGTTATGAACCCCATACCTGGCACAGTGAGTTCTACCAGCAAATAAACATTTTTAACTCGTCACATTTCTCTCTCATATGTCACACTTAGGCCCTGTAGGTGGATGCAATCAAGAAACCACAAGGTAGAGTTAAGTATTTATTAGTATTGTAATGGGAGAGAAAGGTTGGAGCAAGTGGCTACCTGGGGTCTGGCATAACCGAAGCAATAGGCTCTTCCATCGAGTCAAATTGGGCCTCGCTAATAAGGCCCTTTTTAAGGTCTTACCTGGCTCTTGGGCGCAGCTCCGTGACACCCTACACGGCAAGTCACCTTCCAAGGCACCTCCCAGCCCGAGCCCGCCACCACCGCCCCTGCACGGCGGCCACTCCGTGAGGCCTTACCCACATTGATCCCGGCGAAGCAGGGCCCCGAGGCCCGGCACCGGCCCGCCTCTCGTTCCGGCCGTTATTCCCCAGGCTGCCGGCGGCAACGCTGCGACCGGGGCCTTCGCCAGAGCCGCGGAGGGAGGCGCGGGCCAGGGTCAGCCACAGCGCGGCGAAGCGCTCGCCGCGGCTCGCCCGGCTCAGCTGACTGCAAGTAGGGCGGCCTCGAGAACTACCTCACGGAGCAACGGCCGGCCCCGCCGGGGGAGCGCGGCGAAGAGGAGCCAGCGCCGTGCTCCTCCCCCCTCACCTGAGCCCCGCGGGGCGCTGGACCCCGCGCATGCGCGCCCCCCGCCCCCGGGCCTCACCTGCGCGCCGCGCTCCCCTCCGGCTCCGCCGCGGCCCGAGGTGAATCGCGGGCAGGCGGGGAACCGGCGGCCGCCCGACGGCGCATGCGCCCCCGGCTCGCGCTCCCCTCGGCCTATGGGTGTTTCCCCCCATGCCCAGCGCGTTCGCGCGCGCGCCCCCCCCCCCCCGCCCCGCTCGCGGCAGCCACCTCCTCGGCGCGCTCCCGCGCGCGTGCGCGCGGCGGAGTCGCGAGACTGGGCTGCGGCGGCCACGTAGCGCTGCGGCGGCGGCCGAGGGTAGCGGGAGCCCGGGCGGGAGCCGCGTCCGCCGGCGGTGGCGGGGCCCGGGCCTGGGCCTGCCCCCGAGCTCGCCCCCGACCCCGAGGCGGAGGCTGCTCGAGCGCCGCGGCGGCGGCCGAGGGGGGCCGAGCGGAGGCAGGCGGGGAGGGAGGGCCCCGGCCGCCCTGCCCTCCGCCCGCCCGCCCGCCCGCCTCGCCTCCTCCGCCCGCCCGCCGCCGCCGCCCCTGCTGCGCCCCCCGCCCCGCGCCGCCCGGCATGGAAGGCGGCGGGGGCGGCCCTGAGGGGATCAGCCTGGGTGAGTGGGGGGCCCCCCGCCCGGCTGGGGATCCCCTTCCCCCCTCTCCGCGGGCCTGGCGGCGGCAGCCGAGCAGCGCTAGGCCCAGCCGGGGGTGGGCGGCGGAGGGAGCGGGGCAGGGCCGCCGCCCGGCCCGGAAGGGAGCGGGAGGGGGGGGGCGGGGGGGCCGCGTCGTGCCCGGCCCGGGGCCCGCCGGGGGCAGCGCGCTGCGGTCCAGGGCAACCCCCGGGGGCGGGGGCGCAGCCGGGGCAGCCCCCGGCGAGCGGGGGAGGCGCTCCTGGAGGCGCGGGGTCTGCCCGGGCACGGCGCCCCGCGGGGAGGGGGCCGGCCCACCTGCTGGGAGGTGAGGGCAGCGCCGGGCGAGTTGCACGAAGTGAGCGGAAGAAATAACCGCGCTGCGCCGGGATGCGTGGACCGCCTTTCCGCACGGCTCGCTTCGTGCCGCTGCTTTCCAGCCTCCTCTCGTGGAGCGGTAGCGCGGAGGTGGGGGAGCCGCCGGCAGCCCTTGACATCCTTCTTGCCGCTCGCCTGCCTGATTGTGCCCCCCCCCCCCAGCGGTGTGCGGTCCGTGATTGTTAGGAGGAAGCGTTGTTACTAAATGCACCGGCTTCTGGGACTAGAGTTGGCCTTGGGTAGGCGAGGAGCTGAAACGTAGCCTTCTCCAGTGGCTGTTTCTGGATCTAGGTATGTGTAGGAAAATAACAGATGTTTTTTCTCTTCCTCAGTTGTTTGCTTAGGTATCTTCCTCTTCTCGTGGCTCTCAAGGTGTGCGGTGTAGGGTGTGTGTCCCAGGGTTTTGATTTTGGTTTTGATTTTTAACTGTCTTGCATCTACTTGCAGTTCTGAGAATGTTTTGGTACAGGCATTGTTAGAATGAGAAGTTAACGCTTTCAGTAAATGTTTCTCTTTCTGTTTTTACTAGTATTGTATAAGTACTTTCTTCAGTCATCACAGAGTTTTGGCATCTCGTGCACCAGAAGTGATTTAAGGCAAAGAGAGGGAAGTAGCATTAGCATAAAAGATGCGAGGAATGTGCATTTTTATCTTTCAGGGGATGCCGTGAGCTGTATTGTTCTGGGAATGGCAACTGGCACGTGCTTTGTTGGCAGCAGTGTATGTGGTGAATCGAGAGAATGAGGGTGGGTTATGTATGCAAACTGAATAAAGGAGATGTAATGTGTGAGCAATGATTTGTGAAGCATGGTCTGATGCACCTTGATCTGTCACCATGCTGATTGCAGCTTGATTGTTCATGTGTACAAGTTAGGCACTCTTCCCGTGGAGGTAGTTGGTGTGTATTAACAAAATGCATATTGTAGGACTATAGACAGGACTAGAGAAAACCTGTTAAAAAACACTGTGGAGTTTCAAAATCTCATATAAAAAGGAACTAATACTTTATCGTTGCAAATGATTTACTTCCTTTATATGGGTCTGCTGTTATCACCGGTACATATTTGATGTCCCTTTCTCTGTTGTTCTCCCAGCATATACGATACATTTTTTTGTGCTTTTTAGAGATTAATCAAGTATATGCAATATAATTGTTGCGCTCTGTGAGTTAAGTTCTTGCCCCAGGCACAACAATCAGATGTTGATAATAAAGTTGAGATATAAGCTAACAATGTAAATGTGTAGTCAAGGGATAGGGATTTTGAAAGCATTTTCAGAGTGTTTAAAAGAAGAGTGTGAAATCATAAAGGCTTTTTTATTTTTCTAACCAAGCAATTGTATGTAGCGGGATATCAGAGACTAAAGATCGTATTTATAAATTATATCTAGTATTTGGTAAGCCTAGTATTCATGGGTACTTCAGTATTTATTTGCAATAACAGAGCAATTGTATTTGGTAAGATCGGTAAATGTTTTGTGGCTTAGCATTTATAATATATTTTTTTTTAAGTTCAAAATATTTGCATGATCAGAAGAGACTTTTTGTCATTAGACTTGTTAATTTGTTTTAAAGAACTTCATTGATTATATTATTATTTCATGTTTAATGCTGATGCAGAAAGCCTTTTGCTGATGTTCTCGGGAGACTAAATTCTTCAGTGGTTTTGTATGAATGTTTAGGTGTATACAGGAGCTAAATTAAAAAGTCTGTGAGGCTCGTTGCAAGTGCAAGGTACGGGGATGTTTTTGCTCTCGTTGCTAGAGTAATAGACTCTGAAGCTTTCATACTGAGAAATGCAATTTTGTCTAAAGATGGGAAGTCTTTATATGCACAAGAAATTGTTTATAGGTTGGAAATACTTTGTCTAGTGCAATCCCACATGGAGCATAAGATGTACTTGGAAGAGCTACTTGGAAAGAATCCTTTGAATGTGTACAACTGCATTAAATTTATATTTTTAGTAAACAAGATCCCATCTTCCATTCTTTATATCATGTGCCATACCATTGCCTAATGGAAGAGTGGTACACCATACCATATCAGATACCAATAGTGTATCTGAGATAGGCATACGTATATTTAAGGTGATTACAACACTGTGTGTTGTCCCTGACCTATTTCTGTGGCACACTATAAT
The DNA here is from genome assembly GCF_047663525.1 of Anas platyrhynchos. NCBI lineage: Eukaryota > Metazoa > Chordata > Aves > Anseriformes > Anatidae > Anas > Anas platyrhynchos. Next base: position 132,824 of record NC_092614.1, read on the forward strand.
ATGCCTTATGAAAGCATAAACCTCTTTCTAACTCCACAAAAAAGACAGATATAATTGAGAGAGAGTGCCAACCAAATTAGAAGATTGATATGTTCTCATAACAACCTGATTCTGTGGATTATTATCATATTACACTATTTTTAATCATTCTTTCACTTGGTTAAATTCCTGTAGCGCAGAACAGCTAATCTTCTAATGTATTCTGCTGTAAAACAGCCCCCTCCCTGCAAGAGCCAGATCTCGTCTTCTAAACTGAAGATTACGTACATTTTAATAGCACACGTTTTCTTTAGAAATTGTTCATTTACATTTTGTTAAGTCTTTGCTAATTTTCTTCTTGGAATCATATAGTTCGGGGGTGGATGTGTCCCCCACAGTAGTTAGAAAAATTGCGGGTTCTTATGCGGAGATCGTTGTATTATCATGAAGTTATGCGCTTTAAATATTGATGTAATCAATGTACCTGGTGCTGTCTGCAGTTGACATCCTATAATATTTTGAGCCTTTTCAAGCTGAGTAAGCATGGCTGAATTGTTTCATTGTTTTCCATGAGGATCTGTAGTTTTTAACCTATTCTTTTTGTGGATTGAAATGCCTAGCTTCCAAATATTTCCACTAGTAAATATTTCCTAGCAAATGCTAGACTTACAAATTTTAAAGCCTTTGCAATAACTCCTTTATTTTGTATCAAAAGCCTAAATTACTATTCTCTATTAATATAAAAACGTATTTTGTCTACAAGTTAGAAATTTAATTATTTTAAGAACAGTTTCATAAAAACATTATTTGGCCTTGAAGCTGCAAGCTCTGTTTAGGCACCTGTATGAGTAAAATTATATACTATCTCAGGTCTTTAAAGGATTTTCATTTTCAGTATTTTGAAAAGTGGGTGGGATTTGCTTATAAGTAAAAGTCATGCTTTTACTGGTTGTGATATCTGTGTAGAGACTGACTTTACTAATTCAGTTGAAAGATACATTATAACTTAAACTTCTAGTACCTAATTTCAAATTAGTTTTGCAGATGCTTAGTTTTCTGAGTGTTTTCAAATTGATGATTTTTTTTAATTGCTCCTCCCTCCCAAAAAAACAATTGCATGGGTAGTGAAACACTGGTGGTAGCTCTGGTGCCAGCATCTTAAACGCATTAACACAAACAGCTTGCATTAGTTTCCTTGCCACTTTCAGACACCCTCCCCTCAGGAGGTTTCAGACTAGGAGTTTTCACTGAAGAGAAACATTTAGCTATGCTAAACATCTAACAGCACTTACATGCTGTAGTGTTCTTGTTAATGTATTTTTTTAAGTTTGGAAACTTGATGCCATGGAACAGTGATTTTAGAAATGTTGTGAAAGGCTAGTCTAATAGAGGCTGGGCCTGCTTAAAGATAGGTTACTGGAATTAGGATCTGTATTGAGAAATTTGAGACAAAATTTGTTAAGCCAATTTCATTCTGGCCCTGGTACTAAATACAAGCAAACTTTTTTCAGCTGGAGTTTTGGAGGAATATTTGTGGTACCACTGTGAAGACAGATGGCTTGGTAAGGTTTTCTTCTCCGTACTTGCCCCCAACCCCACCCACATGCTTTTTGTAGAAAGTTTTATAGTTGAAAATGGATGGGCAAGCATCCTTTGATTCATGTACTTACTTTTATGGGAATTTGGTACACAAAAAGTTGCAAATATTTGAGTTGGAGCCTAGCTGTATCTTGCAGGTGCAGAAAGATGACTAGAACTTTGCTTTTCCTATGGATGACTAGTCTCATGGAAAATGGTGAAAATCTGTTCTGAACTCCGTAGTTGTTGTAGTTGTTTGCAAGTCATACCCATTTAAACCTTTTTGATGCTTATGTAATGAAAGGGAAATTATGGAATGTTTCTTAATAGTTCTGTCTGAAGGCAAATGACATATGATGGCAACTGTGAATTTTAGTGATAGAAAGCACGTTTTTTCTAACTAAAAGCCTGATTGCTGTTATATATTTTACAGAAGCAGCTCTCCTTCCTGGCCACACTTCTATAGCTTTTCCTGTTCTGTCCTTTCTAACAAACTATACTGTTTCATACAATAATGGGAGCTCTTTCACTGATTCCTGTAACTTTTTTTTTTTTTCTAGGTTAGCAAATTTGAGGTATTTCTCATAGAAATTATAGGGTCAGATGTATTGTTCTTCCTCTGTTTTGTATGCTTTCTCATTGTAGTAAGTTCTGTGAATTCACTGTTAAACATAATGCACTACACTTAGATTGCAACTGCATGCCACTTCAAGGAATTTAATTTGGGATAGGTGTAACATGCACTATGACATCAGGAGTCTCAACATTATGAAAACACAAGTTCACAAGTTGTGGCATATAGATGTAAATTCAGAAGTTTTTTTTTCCCCAAGTGTTCTCATTCTCACCCAGAGACTTGCTGTCTGCTCTAAGGTCTGTCACTGTTACTGTAACTTGGAATTCTTGTGCTATGGAGTAGGTACTGAGGTGGTTTCTGTGATAGTTCAGACCTTTGAAAAGATGTGAATTTGACGGGAAGCCTACGACTCTAAGATACATCTGTGGTTTTAGATTGTAACATATTAGTAAGAATAGAGAGCTCATAATCATTAGGCCATGGAACACATTTTTAAATGAATGCTTGAAGAAAATTTCCAGTTTGCTACAGGCTCTTGAAAATACATTATTTTTTCAAGATCAAGTCTTTAGCATCATCCTTGGATTTATTCTGCAAATTTGTTGTGCTTCTGGTTTTCTTACCTTGTTATTTTATGGAAGTTGGAAGCCAGATTGCACCTGTAGACCAAACAGGTTGCTTCAGGAAGCAAAATCTTGTAATGGATGCTAGTATTCATCAAGCTGCTTGGTGCACTGGTTCAGAGAACCGATCCAGCTGAAAACAAATCCCAAGGAATTACTGTTTTTTGGATTGTTTTCACAAGGCAGCTGTCCCCGCAACCATAAGAATGTTAGTGCTGGCGCATGAATAGGCAAAGAGTATACTGCCTCTTTGGCCATCACGCAGACTTAGATCAGATTAAAATGAACAAATAACTTCTGCCTTACCTGATTATTGCCCTCACTTCACCTAGAGGGAAATTTAAAGTAGAGGCAAGATGTCTGTAGTTGCCTGATGATGTAGAGTTAAAACTGGGAATCACATCTATTGTATCAGTGAGGAGAGTAGTTATGCTTGAGAATTGCACCGGACAAATGTGAAGCATGAGATGAACTGCTGCCATGGTACACTGCGTGTTTTGATCATACGTTCAGGTGAATATAGACTGGCTGAATGGCTTTCTATCTCCGTGCCTAACTCTGGTAACTTTAGTGAGAGTACTTAATGTAGTTTCTACTTGCAAAAGTAGAACTTTTGGAAATAGGAGTTTCTCTTGAAGTATTGTTACTTGGTTAACATTTCTTGACAGCTGATAAATTTGTGTGTTATTAAATGTGCTTTTTAAAAATATGTAAATACTATGAAAGCAAGACTTCATGTTTTTCCAGAAGTTTACATTGTGCATCTAAAACAAACTCTGCGTGCAGTGTTCGAAGAGATTAAGTAGCTCAAATGTATTGAATGATTATTCAGGGTTTACAGGAGCATTTTGACATTGTGCAAAGAGAAACACGTGGAGTAGTATAGTTTTAGTATTGGCACATTTAGAGTTTATCAACACTATCTTACCTACATGTCTCAGGTATCGTTCCAGGGCATCAGTTCCATTGGTGATTTGTCCTTGTGTGAACACACATCTCATCTTTGTACTAAAAACCACAAGGTTAAATGGAGTTGGTTTGAGTAGTGTTTGGCAATTCGGTAGTTAAAATGCTGCTAGAAGTTATAAAACCAGAACTCTGCAGGCAAATGCAGACATACATATTTTTGCGGGCAGTTTGAAAAGAGGAGATAGTAAGAAAAGTCCAGGTAAGAAGCAGCTCCTTGTGATAGTTCTTAGTGAGTGCATCATTTACCAGCATGAGAAAGACTGTTGAGTCAGGTTCCTGACCTCCTAACCAGTGTGTCTGCCACTATGCAGAGGACAGTTGTGCAGCTGCTGCAAGCGTTTCGGGAGGTTTTTACAAACTTGTTGCTGATTCCAAAGTCAAAAGTTAACTAGTGTGTAAAGAGTTCTAGATTTTAAATCAGGAGGATTTCAAACCTTTTCTCACATTCCAGTGATGTGAGAAGAACAAACTTTATTTTAGAGAAATCAAATTCACATTTCCATGAAGCCAAAGATTTTGCTGAGTGGAAGTAAATCAGTATTGTTTTTTAAACTACATTAAACAGAGGGACTCTGTAAAATGTGTGGCTGTAACATCATGCTCTCAGCTCATACAGGATTATTTTAAACATTCCATTATTACAGTTTAAAAGGTAAATGATACAGGAGCACATTACATGCTCTGAGGTGTAGTACAGGTTGATCAAATCTGTAAGCAGAGTGTTACAGAACCTGTATGTGAGCTTTCAAAACTGAACTCTTGTAAAAAGTACAAAACAAAATGTCTTCTCCGTTCTAAATATTGCAAAGGTCTCCTTTAGGGCCCACAAGGAGAAGAGCTCATTCTATTCTGGGTATAATTCTGACTGCGGGTATTCCATACATTTTTCCTACCAAGATAGTTCTGTTAGCTTAAACTGAGGAAAAAAAAAATGAGGAATGAATGTCCAGATGGAAGTTAATACTTGTCAACTTTACTTTGTGGACAGACCATTTAATTTCTTTAATAAAAATACGATCCACTAATCTCTATATTCAAAGACATAGCTACACATCTACTGCCACTTTTGTCACAACTCACGCTGTAGGAGGAAAAATGTTAATTTTGGAAAAAAGAAGTACAGATCTTGATGACAGATTTCCTTTTTGTCTTCGTATGGCTTTGTGTGTAGACTGTGTTGTTAGTGCAATCACTTGCAGCCTTGCTAGTGATGTTTAATAAGTGTCATCACTGGGCATCCATGAAAATAAATGAACAGTTTAAAACATTAGCAGAATTTTTACTAGTTTTCAAAATATGCAAACAGATTATGAGGAAAGGAAGAGCTTTTAAAGCAGAGAGGAATCTAGCTACTAAATGAGATGAAAACCAGGCCAAAAAAGTGCTTTGGAACAAGGGTTAGACTAATAGGTGAAACAGTTGCCTTTCAGTATCATGGCAGTAGGTAGTTTTGTGAACTTCTGGCGTATATTTTTAGGAATATGTACATTTAAAGGGACAGAAAATCTTTCTGTAATAAGTTATTACAGAAGAGTGATTTGTGTGAAAGCTACATGTGTATGTGTGGGTGACTGCTGTTGAGTGATAACTACCTGGTGTTGTTTTAATCTTGCTTTCTCTTTTTTGACATTGAAAGAGTCAGAATAGTTTTGAATGCAAGGAAGTTCCTAATCCAGTCGCAGTGCTTAACTTTGACACGTTTAAGGTAGCAGGAAGTACGAAGACTTTTTTGAATGTATGTTGTGCTTTACTAGGACATTTTTCAAGAGTGTTTTGCCTTGAAAAAGAAAACTGTTGGGGTCCATGGCTGTCATACCTAAAACTAGTTCCTAGCCAACAGAAAGAAGCCTTAAGCTTATTTCATGAACTGAGGAATTCTAATGCTGCTGAATTCTGAAATGGTAACCTTAAACTATTTTCTGTGGAGATAATGCTTGAAAAAATTCCAGATCCACAGTTCTGGAAATCACTGGTTTGAAAACCTCTATCCCACAAACCACATTTCTAGATACAAACAAATAATTCATCCTAAGAAATGGAAAAAATCTGGAGGTTTTGTATCCTAGTATTATGTTTTAGCTGCAAGATGTTACATAGGGCATTTTTCTGAAATTGGAAATGTGTTCTGCTTCATTTTCCATTAGACTGATAAATATTTAGAGTCAAGTTGCTCCTTACAATGAAAATGCTGTCTGCTGAGTTAGTAGGATACCTGTCATAGATTATTTTAGGAGAGGCTGAAAAAAATAACTGGAAGATGGGACAGTCTGAATGCTGTACTGCATCTTCAGCCCTTTGTATACTTCCCTATCATATTTCTGCCAACCTTTACTTAGAGAGCTGGACAGTATTGATTCAGTCTCCAGTCTTTTGTTTCCTTCCCAAGACTGACTGCAATATCTTCAGTTACTGCCAGTGCTGTGGTGTTGGTTTTTTGTTTGGTCGGTTGTTGTTATTGTTTTTTATAATGCCCAAATAGCTTTAATTTCATCGAAATACAAGCCACGGTGCCACACTTTTATATCTGATCTTTTATGTAAGTTGATGGGAAAATCTGCCTCAAGTGCAGATTTCTGGGCTTGCAGTGAAAAGAAGATGGTTGTGATTTTTCTGTTTTCACAGTACAGTCTCAGGAACTCCTTTGTGAACACTGCTTCTGAATGTTCTCTCACCAGAAAAGTAGAAAAGAGTAATCCTAAGTGTTGAACCTATTACAGATACTATCCCTTAGATGGGTATTAAATATGACAAAATATGCTGTTGGTCACATTTAGTCTTTTTGTTCTGTAGTTAGGTGGGCAAAGGCAGGTTTGAGTACATCTCCATAAGAATGCAAAGTCTGTGAAGATGTTCTGACTGTGCCTTTGTGTTGAGATAGAACTTAGAATTTAAGAAAATTTATTTATTTATTTATTTATTTTTCACATAAAGTGTCTGAGATGCACAAGAAGGGAGTGATTTCATGATGATATAAATGATTCCCTTCTGTCTTTAGTCCTGATTACTATCTACTGACGTGATGTAACTTGTACCAGGTGTGTTTTCCCACTAACAGAATTGCTATGGCTGCTGTCCTGGTTCACGCACCTGTTCTTCAGATTGTGCAAGTATATTGAAACACTTTTTCATCTGCTCTGAAATATCGCTGATGTATTGAAATGTACATGATTGGAACAATTTAGTCAAACACTATTTTTTCACATTGCAGCCTTTCAAAATAAACACAGTTGTGCTGTCTTAACATAGCCCTAATACTCTTCCTGTACCCACATGAGGTCATTAATAGGCGTGAAAATTTTTTACATAAAATGATTCTGCTGTTTTGAAAGGATGAGCTATCCTATTGTATTCTGATTTCATACAGTTTTTAGCTGTACAAGAAATTTCTTCCCGTTGAATGAACTTTGACCCAGCTTCAGGAAGCAGAGAAGCTGGCCTTCCAGTTTCGGTTTAAAATTTGGGTGGTGGTCAGACTGTCACATGTCCCAGGTATGGCATAATGTTGGGGCTGTGTTTAATTAATCCCACAGCCTGCAACCACTGTCTTACATTTGTTCAGAGTAAAGTTTCATCAACAAATACTTCACTAGTTTGAAATTAGTTCATTATCTTAAATAATGTAAATGATTTATTAATACATATGGTTGTTTCACTGCTTGTAAACTGAATGCAACTCTAGTTGCCTTGGGCTGTAGTGGAGCTGCTGGATTGTAGCTTCCATCCAAAAGACATTCAGGATCCTTGACACCTTCACATTGTTAATACATGCACAAAATGGCATTGCCTTTAATTATGACACAGTTATGTTTTTCCCTTAACTTTTGCTTTTTCTAACAGTATTTTGAGAGGTCTCATTTTATGGAAAAGAAAATTTCAAACGTCAAGATACTCAAGCTTTCTTTTTGAACTTGGTTTAATATATACTATTCTATAGTATATATACTACATACTATATACTATATATATATATACTATATATATTCTATAGTATATATACTACATACTACATACTATAGACTACAGTCTATATACTGGTCTGTAAGTGGCAGAGTGGAAAATCTATTCACATGCAGTGCTTCTTGATTGTAAAAAGTTGCTGCGAAAGAGATTTCTCTGCTCTTAAACTGAAGCAGCAGGATGTGTGTGAAACTTAGATCTTGTGCAGTTACAGGACTTGTGTTATGGAAAGGAATTGTGTAAATAATTTGTAAAGCTTATATAAGGTGTTTGTTATTTTGGTGCTACAGTGTTATCTGGCTCAGATGCATTCACAGGACAAGATCTGTATGCTTGGTGGAAGAATAATTTTGTCAGGGTGTCTTGTGAGCAATATTAAAGTTGAGAGCCCTTCTTACTGTGCAAAGTTGGAAGAGAAATCTAGTACAAGTAGCTCATAGACAAAAACATTTTTTTTCAAGACAGGTACAGATATTATATATGTATAATCATATGAATATGTGTATGTAGTCTGTATCTGTCTTGAAAGGGTGTATTACAGGGGGAAAAAAAAGATGACCAATAAACTAATGTATTTTTAATCTTGGACACTGACTATTGCAATATCTTTTTTCACAGTATGCACTTTTCATGCAAGGTATAGGTGAGCTTCAGGAAAACCCCACATCCTTCCTTCTCTTTTTCCTTATGGTGTGTGTAAAACTTATCCAAATGACAGTGATTTGCAAATTCAGATTTTTATTTTATTTTTAATGTAATTTTCCAGCCCTTATAGCTGGCTGGAAAGAGTTAGGGAACCTCCAGATGTTAACTAAGTAATAAATCTATACAGTGCCATCTTTGTGTCTCTATACAAATCATCCTTGTGCCTGCAGTACTTTTCCTAGACTTGCCAACCTGTAGCAAAGTGAATTATACCAATGTCTGACAATTTTCAGATATAATATTGATAACTTAATGTGGGCAACAATTAAACTGGTTTTAAAAATAATTAAATTAGGTCACTCTCACATTGTCCATGAGTGACAGGGTCATCGTTAGTTGGTGCCCTGAAGTGCCATTTCATCCCTTTTCTGGGATTCAAGAAACAGTCCAGGCAGAAAGAATGAATAGTTAAGTGTATATCTGTGGAGCTGGCAGCCAAAGTATGATAGCAGGCAAACAGCTGTAGGCCATGTAGGGGGTCAGTAGCTTACAGGGCCTCGATATGCAGAAATGACCGTGTAACAACCGCTTCACTTACTAGCCAGGGTAAAAGAAGCAGTATTTTTCTTTACTTGTGGTGGATGCTTGCCAGTGCAGAATTCGTATGTCCTTGGCACAGGTTGGTCTAAAATACAAGATGTCCAGACTTCCAAGCTGGTCCCTTTCTGAGCCCAACCAAGGACATGTAATTTGAAGCCATTAACTGTTGAGTCTGTCGAAGTTGGTCTGTAGTGATTTCAAGGTATCTACTGAGTGAGAGTTGAGGCAGGTAACTATCTGTACTTGTGTCTCTGTTATAAATTGTTCTATTTTTGGTACAAATAGCATGAAGAAATGTGGTTTTTCTTCAGAAGCAGCGAAAGCATTATACAAAGTGTTAGTCCCGCATACACATGCTTCCTCCACCTACGTATTTGCCTGCAAGTTGTTTCTACTTTTTCTTTTCCTGGGTGTGAGCCTTTAATATTTGTAGGCTTGCAAACCTTTCCCATACGATCTTTGATTACCAAATGTTGTATGTACCTTAAATGCATTCTGTACTTGTAGTAGTTATTCCTCAGTTTCATGTCTTGATAGGGTTCCTCAGATACAACTTTGAAACTGCTTTTGAAACAGAGTGTAAACTACTGTTTATGTTTTAATCAGGTGTTTTATTGCTTCCATTTTTAGTATGGCTGAAATTCATTCTGTGAGCCCAAGCTGTTCAGCAGCTTTGAAAAAAATGGATTTACATTTATTAAAGGGGAGGGAGGAGGGAGTGCTTTCTTATGTTTGGGATCAGAAAATTTAGGAAAAACTGTTCTGTTAAAAGATTTTTCACAGTATTTAACGTACTGTCTCTCAGAACTGTCAGTTGTCTAACAGCAAGTTGTTTATCTCAAGTATATAAGGAGGACTTTGCTTTACCATCTGGTTGACTGCTAGGTAATGTTCGAAAGTTGTGGGTCCCTTGAGGGTAGCAAGCAATGTATTCAAAGTGAAAGTAGGTTACTGTTTCTGCAGACTGAAGTGGTTTTAAGACCCAGTAGCTTTGATAATTCAGAACGTGCCCTTTTTTTTTTTTTTAACCATTTTTTGAAGTGGTAATATGTTCATACAAAGTGGTTTATTATACTGAATATTCTGTAAATGAGCAGAGATTAAATGATGGCAGGATATGTAAAGAGAATATTTCAAATGCTTCAAGAGGCATTTGGACAACACTCTCAGACATACGGTTCGATTTTTGGGTGGTCTTGTGTGGAGCTGTGAGTTGAACTTGCTGATTCTGGTGGGTCCCTCCCAGTGTAGGATATTCACAGAACTGTAGGGGTTGGAAGGGGCCTCAAGAGATAATCCAGTCCAACCCCCCTGCCAAAGCAGGTTCCCTAGAGCAGGTTGCCCAGGTAGGCATCCAGATGGGTCTTGAATGTCTCCAGAGAAGGAGACTCCACAGCCTCCCTGGGCAGCCTGTCCCAGTGCTCCATCACCCTCACTGTGAAGAAATTTCTTTCGCATGTTGGTGCAGAACTTCCTGGGCTCCATTTTTTGGCTATTTGCCTCTTGTCCTGTCCCTGCAAACCACTGAAAAGTAGTTCGCCAAATCCCTCTGTCTCCCACACCTCAGGTATTTATACACATTGATGAGATCCCCTCTCAAGCTTCTCTTCTTCAGGTTGAACAGATGCAGGTCTCTCAGCCTTTCCTCACAGGGAAGATGCTCCAGGCCCTGTATCATCTGTGTGGCCCTCTGCTGGACTCTTTCCAGGAGATCCCTGTCTTTTTTGTTCCGGGGAGCCCAGAACTGGACACAGTACTCCAGGTGAGGCCTGACCAGGGCAGAGTAGAGGGGGAGGATCACCTCCCTTGACCTGCTGGCCACATTTCTTTTAATGCACGCCAGGATCCCATTGGACCTCTTGGCCACAAAGGCACACTGCTCGCTCATGGTCAACCTGTTGTCCACCAGGACCCCCAGGTCCTTCACCTCAGAGTTCCTCTCCAGCAGGTCATCCCCCAACCTGTACTGATACATGCAATAAATTCTATACGTTTTGTCATTCTGTTTCAGCATTCAGTAAATGGGGGGAGGGGAGAGGTAACGCTTCCTTTTCATGACAAGTTTTTTGCTTTTCCTGGTTATCTAGCTGCAGAATTCTGGCAGCCTTCCTGAATTACTTATGCAGTTTTGAAAAATACTAAATATGCTGAGGAAAGAATTTCAACATGAGTGATTTTTGGACATCTAAATAATTTATTAGATTTTTTCAAGGAAAAAGTTAAACTGGATTTCATTATGCCCACTGCTTTCTTAACTCAGTATAGGGTTGTTAATTTTGGCTTGCAGTCACAACCAGTTTATTATTTTCTAGTCTTTCCATCTGAATATTACTTGGTATCACAAGTCAATGTTAACAGCCCTATCTCCATGTATTTCCTGGCCCAGCTGGGTCTTGACACTCTCCCTTCTGCCTCTCACCTCTGGAGATGAAGCTAGGACCTGAGGCCCTGCTGAGGGATATGCAGCAGTGGGGGCAGACCCTGGTGTAGTGAGTCTAGGTTACTCTGTCTGCAGGGTGCTTGCTGAGTGCATTTGGAAATACTGGAGAACTGTTCAAGAATCTGTTTAATTAACTTCAGACTGGTAATCAGACAACTGCTTATTGGTAAGTCACTTTCACTAGTATGTTACTTCACAAAGATTGTAGGGCAAGGTTTGGTCTTCTGTTATTCAAAACACTGAGAGCATTAGTAGGTTCATCACCTGTTCAATTAAATTCATTTCAAAGGGGGAAATTTCTCGTGGACCAGTAAGATTGAAACTGCGCTATATAAAAATTGTCAAAATGTGTGTGCAAGGAAGTTATTGCATTTGTAGAGCAGAGAGCATTTTAACTTAGAACAAAGTGGACAAAAAATTATTGTAAAAATCCTGTTTGTATTACTGCTTCAGATTATTATCAGAGCAACAATTAAAAAAAAAAAAAAACACAATGAACATAAAAATCAGGGTTTGATTCTGCAAAGTTCAAATGTTTTATACCTGTCTGCTGGACTTTTCCCAAGTTTATAACCTCAAGGTCGAGGAATTTTTCAGACACCGATAGTAGGGATCCAGTGTTCTTCATACTCAGCAACTCAATCTTTCCATTTTCTCTCAGGGTCTTCTCTATCATCTGGTCATGGGATCTCCCTCAGACTCTCTATAATGAATCTCTTTTGTCTGCACCCTATAGTTGCAAGTTTGGCTCTGACCAATTGGTATTGTAATACTGTGCTACTAAAATGTAATTGACAGGGTAAAAAATAAATGCCAGAGCTTGATTACTTGTATTTGTTAGGGATCACATTACTACTACCTTTTGCAAAAAGTACAGTGTCTTGGCCAAATTCCAGCTTGGATAACTGCAAATGAAACTTAGATGGGCAAATCGTTTGGCTATTGCAGTGAGGAATAAATAGGTGGGGGAAAAGAGAATGAGAAGAAAAGACTGAGATGCCTTAAATCAAGAGGCTCTGAGGGATGTCTGATGTGGAAACAAGATGGGGGACACACTGTTCTTAACCTGATTTAGTGCTGCCAGTTGAAAATGTTTCCATTGAAATTGTTTGTGCATATCTGCGTTAATGGAACGTTGTTTGATATAAAAGTTCTTAATATGCCCTATTTAGGGGTAAGGATGTGCTTTCTCTGGAAGTTACAGAAGAAGAGATATTTCTGCATAGGTATACATGTATACACCTTGTTTGATGAAGAGGCATGTGGGAGTTGAGTGGAGTCTTGGGGCCATCAGTGCTCCAGGAGAAACAGAGATCAGCATATTGGCCCAGTTTTCAGTTAGAAGGTGGTGATCTTTGACAGGTGCAGAGTATTCATTTTGAAATTAATAGCATGCCATGATTTCTCCTTGAGGGTTCTAGTACTAGTTCTGGCCCACTTTAAAGGTGCATGTATTTGTATCTAGCTCCCAGTTTTGCTTGAGATAATGCTATAGGACAATCCACCCATGGCAGATACAGCTCATGGATGGTATATACCTTGTTTTTTACCTTACTTGTACAAACCCAGAAGAAATTTGTAAAGATTTTAGGGTGTTTTTTTTTTTTTTTTTTTTTTTTTTTGTAATTGATCATGTTTTCTCTGTTGTCTTTTATAGATAAAATGTTCAACAGTTCATTGACAACTTTCGTCAGAAGAATAATTGCTACTGCTCTGCTCTTGGCATAATATCAGAGTTCTGTGACCTACGTATCAGTGCTAAACATCAGCAGAGAATCCTATTCTGTGTAGATGAAACAGGCATCGGTCATGAGAACCCATCCCGATTTAAAGCTGCTTGCTTGGTTTTCTGGGATTGAAGGTGTTCATTGAATCAGAGTGCCCTGTCCCATCCCCCCCCATGAGTCAGACAACCAATTCTTGTCAACAGTTGGTTGAAAACTGTGCAGTGCATGTAGCAGGTATGGCGCAAGACGACAGTCACCGTGGTCAAGTGCCACCCACATTTTATCATGGTGCCAGCCAGGAACTTGATCTATCCACCAAAGTATACAAGAGAGAGTCAGGAAGTCCTTACTCGGTGTTGGTGGACAGCAAAATGAGCAAACCACATCTCCATGAAAGAGAAGAGCAGCCATATTTCAGGGAGAACAGATCAGTAGGAGAAGTCCGGGCTGTGAAAGAAGATAGAGAAAACTCTGACGACTCTGAGGAGGAGGAAGAGGAGGAAGATGAAGTGACTTACAAAAGGGAGCAGATTATAGTAGAGGTAAACCTTAACAACCAAACATTAAATGTATCAAAAGGGGAGAAGGGTGTCCCCTCCCAGTCCAAAGAGACTGCTGTTCTTAAGACCAGCAGTGAGGAAGAGGAGGGTGACAGTGGGGAAGAGGCCACTGAAGAAAGTAATGATGAGGAGGAAAATGAGAGGCAGAAGAAAAAAGAGAAAAGAGTGGAAAAAGTTAGTGTTGCACAAAGGAGAACAAGGAGAGCTGCATCTGCTGCAGCAGCCACAACTTCCCCATCACCCAGAACTACAAGGGGTCGTAGAAAAAGTGTGGAGCCCCCCAAGCGTAAGAAGAAAGCTGCAAAGGAGCCCAAGGCACCTGTGCAGAAATCAAAGTGTGAAGAGAAGGAGACTTTAACCTGTGAGAAGTGCCCCAGGGTGTTTAACACACGCTGGTACCTGGAGAAGCACATGAACGTCACTCACAGGCGCATGCAGATCTGCGACAAATGTGGGAAGAAATTTGTTCTAGAAAGTGAGCTGTCCCTTCACCAGCAAACAGACTGTGAAAAAAATATCCAGGTAGGTTTGCTCACCTGCTTGCCAGATTTCCATACCTTCTGTTGTGCCCTAGATACAGCTAGTGGACACTTCAGAGGGGGAAATCTCTTGTGCAGACCAGATTCTGACCAAGACCTTGTCTCTACCTATCAGCACTTTTTGGTGTCTCCCGAAAGAAGTAAATTGTAGGGAACAGAGTATGCAAGTGTTGTCTGGTTTAGCAGAGTTACTCTAGTATTTAACTACATGTTGGGGAAAACACAAAGCTACTTTAACACGTGTCAAACTCTAGAGTAACTGGCCTGAAAACAAGTGCACATGACAGAAAAAAAAACTACTTCAGGTGCTGAGCACCTGCAGCTATCACTAGCTTTCAAGTTTCAGTGTCCTGATACTCAGTTACATATTATATCCAGATAACATTTCAAGGGAGAACAAAATTATGATGTGTACATGGTATTGTAATTAGAAATTGATACAATACTGGAGAGGCAAGCAGGTGAGAATGAAGCTAGTGAAGTTAGGATTTGGTTTTGTGTTAAAAAGTAACTTTATTTAGTCCTACTGAAAATAATCATAAGTAATGTACAGCATTGCTTATAGTTCATGTATGTATAGGGAAGTATATAAATTCAGTGACAGAATCTGTTTGTGAGCCTGCCCTTTTTCCAGTGCAAAAAGTTCAGTAAATCTCACTGATCATAAAAAGATGTCTGGTCTTTCTTGCCAGAGGATTTGCAGCTTTTAATTGTATACAACAATGGAAACTCGTGTTGTAATAGAACTATTTTAAAGTTACAGTTGTGGAAAGAGTTTCAGAAGTTCTCATTCATCTGTGGTTTGTTCTCTGCTCGTGGGCATCTATGTTCTCCTGTAACTGGAGGCAATGTTGTTTTATACGGCGATTTTAACAAGCTTTTTTTGCCTTGTTAAACTAGGCACAGTGTTACCACCTACTTCAGAAATACTCCCACTGCTAGGATGAAGCAGATTGGGTTTAATTTCTGTGCAGCTGAACTAGGACTTCCTAGTTCGTAGGGCAACAAGTTTTTGTTTGTTTGTTTGTTTTTTTGTCTGTCCAGTGAGTTTTCCCAGAAACATGTAAGACTTTTTGTTGTTGTTTGCTTAAATGCTAAATTGAATTTGTATTCAATTCCCACTGTGTGGGAGATGGTTGAAATGTTTGTTGTAATTTCTTTGCTGTAAGACTCAGATGCAGCTCTATATAACGCTATGCTATTTTTCCTTATGTTTCAGCTCATAGGAGGAAGACTGCAGGAAGGAATATAATATAAGATAATGAGTCTTGAACATAGTAAAATACATAAACATTTCAGTAGGTCCTTGCGATTTTTGAAATAAACTGTTATGAAGTTTTTTGTGGCAGAGAACATTTTAATGTAAATTTCAGGGATGCTCTGTCATCCAGATGGCTCATTCACAGCATTAAATCTTTTGATTTGAACAAGAATTTATGAATAGTTTGAATGTGTGCCATAGAATGGAGAAGCGTCTTGTAATCCATGCACCCATGTGTTTCTAAGGGGTTACATTCATTTCTCCAAAGGAATAAGGAAAGAAGTTGTAGAAATTGTTTTATATCCTATACCAGAAGAATCAGGTCCAGATTTTTTCCCTATATTCACAGGTGGTAGAAGCACCAAGAGTTGTCTTCAAGTTCTCAGTATAAGTTATGTATTCAGCAATTATTTTTGTCTGTTGTAACATTTGGAATATGTTTCACAGCTGCCTGCAAATTTTCTATTGCACTTGGCAAAAAGAGTACCGGGATAGGAAAGTGTTACATTAATACAGGGTTTAATATGTAAAGGGAGATACAGAGCTTCATCTAGAAACATGGCTTCATTATGTAAGTGGTAGTTGAACTGATAAACATGGCTGTCTCTTTGTATTTTTCAACGAAGTGATGTAATATGTCTGTTTTTCTAGGTAACTTCTGGTTTTTATCCTTTCAAAATTAGCACCCTCACAGAATTTCTGTTGTCATCTTAGATTCCATGTGGTAGATGTTAATAATCTAAATTACTTGCTGCGATCATCAGTGAAATTGTAGATTGACAGTGTCAAGGTCTCACCAAACCTTAAATGATTTTTGATCATTTCTTAGTATTACTTTGCTCTATAGAGTCCTGTTCCGCCTCACGTCCCTGTCCCCCACCCCGGACTACAGTTTGATCCTGACTTGCCTCCAAGTAGGTGCTTTCAGAGGTAAATGATCTCCTTAGAGTCAGCATGGTGAGTGGTGTACCAGATTTTCCAGGCCTGCAGAGACTTGAGCACTGTGGAAGCAGCATAACTTGCCTGTGCAGAGAAGAAACAACCCAAGTTGTCAGAAGGCATAGTATTTGCTAGTTCTTCAGTGAGCAGCAAACAGCCGTTTTCACTTGGGAGAGGAGAGTAACTGACAGGCAGAAAAATGGAGATGTACCAAAAAACACCAAATGCCCCAACAGCTAACAAAAACCAACAAGCCACAATTCCTTCTTCTGTATCCTCACACGTATGGCTGCTATCAAGTTTATACTTGGATTATTCTGGAATTTTCAAAATTGCACAAGCATTTTTACAAGTCTATAGCAAGAACTCTGAAAAAGGAGGTGTGTGAAAGCCTGTGGATCCTGCTCATCACTGATTTTCTGAATGTTTCACAGTAGTTGTGCGAAGAGATCAAAACATTTGTGTGCAGTCATTTTAGACCTTCAATGCTACTGATAAGTATAAATGAAGAGTTAGAACATAAGAGATGAAGGCGGCAACATAAAAGATGAAGGCATCAGCTTGCTTTGCTGTACTGACTGTGTGTACAGACTCTCTGCATGGTCAACAGCTGCAAGATAGAAGCTGTCCTCTGTACAGAACTAAAAGGGTTACAAAAGGTTCAGAGTGCTCCTGAAAAAGACAGGGCTGGACGGGCAAATGGGGGTTAACAACTAGGTGGTGTTACCCTCCTCCACCTTTGTTGGCTTCTTCCCACACCATGGTTTAGATTACCAGCAGCATCGGTGCCTGTGAAGTCATCATTTTTGTGTTAGGACTCGCTCAGTTCCTTGGAGGCTGCATCCAGCTATGTATCCTGTTGTGTCCTGGAAATAAGTTAGCACAGTGGCTGTGGTGCTCTTTGGGTGGCGTCAAGATGCAGTGTGTTAACACCATTTCTAATTGTGCTTGATCAGAATTTCCAGCTTTCCTTAGTGTATTTGTTTCAACTGTGAAACAGTAAAACTAGGCTGTAGCACAGTCTGAGACAATATACAGCATTTTGCATTGGTTTGGGTTGCTTTTTGTAATGCAAGAGTAGGACATATGGCTTAACTCTGCAAACCTGAATCACTGCATCTTTCTAATTTAAACTTCCTTGTATTTATCCCATTCATTCAGTGCGTTTCCTGTAATAAATCATTCAAGAAGCTCTGGTCCCTTCACGAACATATCAAGATTGTCCACGGATATGCAGAAAAGAAATTCTCTTGTGAGATCTGTGAAAAGAAGTTCTACACTATGGCCCATGTGCGAAAACATATGGTTGGTGAGTTATTGATCAGTGCTTCTGTTGTTTCTGCCTCAAACGTGTGTTTGTGGTTCTTCACTTAGAATTGCTGGTTTTGAGGGGGAAAAAAAAGGCAAATTCAGTTTATCCTTAGCTTAAATGTTCCAATCTGTGGTACTGACTGCAAGCAAAGTATGTATATACATACCTGTGTACAAACATATATACTTAAAAGCTGTACAATACTAATAATCATTTTCCTTCTCTGTACTGGAGAAGAAATTTTGTTCAAGAGCTAAAACGTTTGTGTGGTAGTGGCCATCTCTAACGTACTGTTGTGTTGCAGCACACACAAAGGACATGCCATTTACATGTGAAACCTGTGGAAAATCATTCAAACGCAGTATGTCTCTCAAAGTACATTCCCTACAGCATTCTGGAGAGAAACCTTTCAGATGTGAGGTGAGGCAGCAACTGTTAATCTGTTTAGATATAAAGATATAAGATATTTATTTTGTTTAACATTCTTACGTTTAGATATTAGATATAAGACATAAAATTAATAACACTGTCAGTAGGGCATATGGGTGGAAACTGAATTGACTGACTTGTAGATGAGGAACAGTTCCATAAAAATCTGGGGAAAATTATTCTGTTTGGGGAGTGCAGCAGGAGTGCGTCTAACAGCAATTCGAACTGAGATGTATTTGGTTTGCTTTTACTGTTGGCTGTCATGTTTTTCTCAGTTAGTATACGCTACAGCAAGATTTGAATGCCGGTTTTCCCTCAGTGTTCATAGTAAAGCAGTATCATGATGTAAATTATGGTAATCTTGTTCATCCTGCCCAGGGACTTGAAACAGACAGAGGTGGCAACAGTGAAAATAAATTGCTGCTTGATTTTCACTTGTGAGGAAAAACTATCAGCATCACTGCAAGCTGTTTACCTCCTTGAGATACAGGACTGTCGTCTAAATTGGCATTTCCTAAACTGAGTGTATGTGTTGGAAGGGGGAAGTGTCTTGCTTAGTGCATTCATGTGTATTTGTGATTTGTAATTTTGCGCCTGCCCTTGGGAAGGAAATCTGTATGGGATAGACTTAGCCAGTCATATGTCTAGGGCAAATAATGTCTTGGTCATGTGATGGGGATGCTTGTGGGCATCACATGAGGGAGGCAGGCCCTGATTTAGAGCCCTTCCTGTTTCCAGGTTGGGTTGGGTGGCTCACCCTGTCCACAAAGTGGAGCACAACTCCGGCGTGATATGGAGTAGTAATGGTGGTATTGCAGCCATAGTAGCCTTGATGAACTTGTAAGGAAAGAAATTACCTCATGCCAATTAATTAAAGCTGGAGAACTGTCTGCTTTTTTGAAACACAAGGCTGCTTTACAGAGCTGCTGTTGGTTTTCCTGTGTGAGCAGAGTCCTCTAGTGGAGGCATGCCGTAATCCAGCAGAGAGATCAGAGAGTGAACTTTTCTGTTAGCGTAACTGTGTCCCTCCCTCAGCTTTGCCAACAGCTACATCAACTAAAGGCTATGACTGTTCCATGCTTCTTGTCAAGGCTGTTGTGGCAGCAGACCTTTTAGCACAGGTCAAATTCTATTCCCATTGAGTAACTTAAATCCTGCATTCATAGAGTGTGAGGGTCTGTGTGCATGCTGATCTCATAGAATCATAAAATGGCTCAGGTTGAAAGGGACCTTAAAGATCATCCAGTTCCAACCCCCCTGCCATGGGCAGGGATGCCACCCACCAGATCAGGTTGCCCAGGGCCTCATCTAGCCTGGTCTTGAACACCTCCAGGGATAGGGCATCCACAGCTTCTCTGAGCAATTTGAGGGTGAGGTGAGGCACTGGAACAGCGTAAACAATTTCCTCCTAACCTCTAATCTAAATCTCCCCTCTTTTAGTTTAAAACCATTCCCCCTTGTCCTGTCATTATCTGATTGAGCAAAAAGTTGTGCTCCATCTGTTTTATAAGCCCCCTTTAAGTATTGACAAGGTGCAATGAAGTCTCCCCAGAGCCTTCTCTTCAGGCTGAACATCCCCAGTTCTCTCAGCCTCCCTTCATAGGAGAGGTGCTCCAGCCCTCTGATCATCCTCATGGCCCTCCTCTGGAGCCACTCTGAGATCAACATCCTTGTGCTGGGGCCCAAGACCTGGACTCAGTACTCCAAGTGGGGCCTCAGAAAGGGAACGATCCCCTCCTTCCACCTGCTGGCCACTCCTCTGTTGATGCAGCCCAGTTGGCCTTCTGGGCTGCAAGCGCGAACTGCTGGCTCATGTTGAGCTTTTTGTCCACCAGAACCCCCAAGTTCTTCTCTGCAGGGCTACTCTCAGTGAGTTCTTCTCCCAGCCTGTACTAATGTATGGGATTGCCCCTACTCAGGTGCAGCACCTTGCACTTAGATTTGTTGAACCTCATTAGGTTTGCATGGGGCCACTTCTCAAGCCTGTCCAGGTCCCCTTAGATGGCATCCCTTCCTTCTGCTGTATCGACTGCACCACTAAGCTTGATGTCATCTGCAAACTTTCTGAGGGTGCTTTCAATCCCACTGTCAATGTCATTGATGAAGGTAATAAATGGTACCAGTCCCAGGACAGACCCCTGAGGGACACCACTCATCACCAGCTTCCACCTGCACACAGAGCCATAAACCAGCACTCTCTGGGTGCGACCTTCAGGCCAGCTCTTTATCCACTGAATGGTCCACCCATCAAATGCATACCTCTCCAGTTTGGAGATCAGAATATCATGTGGGACCATGTCAAAGGCTTTACAGAAGTCCACATGGATTACATCAGTTGGTCTTCCCTTGTCAACTGATTCAGTTACTCCATCATAGAAGGCCACCAGATTGGCCAGGCATGATTTGCCCTTGGTGAAGCCATGCTGGCTCTCTCGGATCACTTCTTCGTCTTGCACGTGCCTTGACATTGCTTCCAGGAGGATTTTTTCCACGATCCTCCCAGGCACAGAGGTGAGGCTCACTGGTGTGTAGTTTCCCAGATCCTCCTTAATACCCTTTTTAAAAATGGGAGTGACGTTTCCCTAGTTCAGGGAAGTTCAGGTATTCTGTATTCCTTCACTTTCTACATTTCAATGCTGTCCTGTGACTGCCTTGCTTTCTGATCTGTGATGCTTGAATATCATGGTTGCTGTTCTTCTGTTGCAGAACTGTGATGAGAGGTTTCAGTACAAGTACCAGCTGCGTTCCCACATGAGCATACACATCGGGCACAAACAGTTCATGTGCCAGTGGTGTGGTAAAGACTTCAACATGAAACAGTACTTTGATGAGCACATGAAAACGCACACTGGTAAGAACTTAGCAAAGAAAAGTACAGGTACTTCCAGGACAAAAACATTTCTACTCTTCCATCTGTATTCCATCCCTTGGAACTTAGGATCAAAGCCGTTATCTAGCCTAGAAAATCAGAAAGGAGAGATTAGTATGTTAACTTATGTTAAATCTAAAGAACTGTTTATAGTCCTGTGATTCACTGCTGGGGGAAATGAGAGTTTAGGCCTTATAGAAGGTTTTCTTGCATCAAAATCCAAAAAAGAGGATTTCATAAAGACTGAGGACTTCTGTAGAGCAGCTGTCTCTGCTGAACATAGCAGTCAGAATAGATTTTGTAATACACAGTTCATGTAAGCATGCTAAAGGAAGTCTTAGAAGATGTTTTGTGCCTAACCAGTTGCCATATCTGTGCTCAATAGGAGAAAAGCCCTTTATCTGTGAAATCTGTGGGAAAAGCTTCACCAGCCGCCCAAACATGAAGAGACATCGCCGAACTCATACAGGGGAGAAGCCCTACCCATGTGATGTGTGTGGCCAGCGATTTCGCTTCTCCAACATGCTCAAGGCACACAAGGAGAAGTGCTTCCGTGTCACCAGCCCTGTGAATGTGTCATCTGCAGTCCAGATTCCGCTGTCCACAGCTGCTTCTGCCACCACAGTCCCTGCTGTAGTAAACACACCCACCACCCCAACTCCACCTATGAACCTGAACCCAGTAAACACACTTCCTCCACGCCCCATTCCCCATCCATACTCACACCTTCACCTACATCCTCATCCTCACCATCCACATCATCTTCCAGTCCCCCCTGTTCCCCATTTACCTCCTCCTCCAGCTCTTTTTAAGAGTGAGCCTTTAAATCACAGAGGTCAGAGTGAGGACAACTTTCTGCGACACTTGGCAGAAAAAAACAGTTCAGCACAGCACCACTAACATCTTGGCTTCCTGTCAGTCATTTTCCCATTTTATGCACATGAAGACATGCCCTCATGGAAGTAGAAGTACAGAGGGTGAGCTGATGAAGACTTTTGTCCATCTCTTAGCCCCAGCAGATGATCCTCGTTTTTCCTTTGAATTGGTTAGCAAATGAGGAAATCCTGGTTTGGATCAGCAGTGCTCATTTGAACCTGGGAATCAACAGGACTCAACCCCAATTTGCTTGTGTTTTACTGGTGACTTTTATAAATTTCAGATACTGAAACTTGTGGAATTTTATAATTTCATATCAGCTGATGAGGTATGCTTGCTTTTATATCCTGGACTTCTCCTCAAAGAGGAGAAAGCCCAGGTTTTCTTTGTACTAATCGGAAAGGCTGTGAGATTAATACAGAGCATTAATTGTATCACTGTGTATTGTAATGGATTCTTTTCAGCTTTTGGTGCCGGCTATGGAGTGAGCCAGCCACGTATCACAGTATATTTGAGCATTATAAAGAAAGACAAAAAAAAAAATCTTGTTTCTGTAGCTCTCCTAACACACTCTTTATTTTACTACAGAAATTATTTTAGAGTTTTTTGTATAGACCTATTTAGTAGTCTGTTTCTAAAATGAAATGTATTTCAATAAGCGGTGTAATTTTTTCAGTGTAGCTGGACCTATGTTGTATAATAGATAAATTTTTATAATCATTGAAATGTGATTCTTAAAAGATGCATATAGCTTCTATAGTTAAAGTTATTCTTACAACTATACAACTTACAGCAGCAAAAGGTGCTTCATAGAAGAAAGCAATCCAAGAGGTCTCTGGAAATGTTGCCTCAAAAGTGATGTTGATTTCAGAACTATACGTAATTTATTTTAGTAGATTGGTGGGTTAGGTTTTTTTTGTTTGTTTGTTTTGTTTGTGTTTTTTTTTTGGGGGGGGGGCGTGTTTTGTTGGCTTTTGTTTTGTGTTTTTTTTTTAGAGGGGGAGGGGAGGCGGGAATGTTTGGGGGGGTTCTTTGCTTTAAGTTTCCCTTTTCAGAGTTTCTCTTAAGATTCATTTTTGGACAAGGATGTTGAGATACCATATTCTTTGTGCACTGGTTATTGTTTAGTTCAGTCAGAGTCAGGTATGAAATGGGTTAGAGAGAGAGTATCTCAAGTCAGCCAAACATCTTTTCTCTTTATGTGGGAGAGTGAGTTTTAATGGCTTTTCATGGTATGGTTTTAAGCAGGGGAATCATATAAAATGCTGCTCTTCAGATTGTGTGTTGAAATTCCTGGAGTTTTTAAGAGAAGGGAATTAAGTGAAATCATAAATGTGGTGTTTCTGACTGATTGTAAGAGTGAGAAGAGAAGTTTGAATGAGACAGTGGTGTTTCAGTTGCTTTGTTAAGAAAATGCTGGTAGTGTATGTACCATGGGAAGCTCTATCCCATAAATGTAATATGCGTAAAATTATGGGATGATTTCTAGGGGTTGTAGTAATACGTTTGGCAGATCTACGTTTTACAGTTGTAGAATAGGAAACTTACTTATAGGCATGTCACTGTTTCATAATCTTGTGAGGCTATGAGGAGGAAATGACAAGTTTAGTGTGGGAATTGCGGGCTGGAATGCCAAATGTATCTGTTTTAACCCTCGTGTAGCAGTTATTTTTTCAGGTTTGTATGTCTCTTCAACTATAACTAAACATAGCAGCATTATGCAATCTAGTAAATTGTTGCTACCTTCAATGAAGACAGAGGCCCAAGGCAACGTACTGTAAGTCCTCTTTTCCTTAAAATTCATATTCTTCTGTGCTGCTTTTTAAATTTGTACTCTTCTGAGCTGCTTTTTAAATTAAATCCCACCAAACTATACATCCAGACATTCTCATAGGCAGATGTCTAACTTACTATTCTGCTTACTAATGAACTGGGTTTCTGTGGCTAATGGGATTAATTTTTTTTTCATTTTCAAGGTAGCAGAAATGGTGGAAATTCTTCCTACCATTGCTTCCTCAAAGTTACTGCTGTTAAGCTGTATGTTTTTAAAACACTATGTCCTTTGTCTGTTGGGAATTAGCTCCTTAGTTCATACTTTTCATGATTTTCTACCATCTAATCATTAATGTTGTTTTGTTTTGTTTTTTTCGTAACAAGCATAGGAAACTAGGAAACAGGACGGGCAATTTTGGCCTAACAAGCCTATTCAGTTTTGAGATGAAGCCCCTGCCAGCATTTCTGAAAATTAAAACAATGTG
Organism: Anas platyrhynchos; assembly: GCF_047663525.1. NCBI lineage: Eukaryota > Metazoa > Chordata > Aves > Anseriformes > Anatidae > Anas > Anas platyrhynchos. Next base: position 156,962 of record NC_092614.1, read on the forward strand.
TTTTTTTAAATGTTTTCTCTATAATATTTATGTACACTCTCTTATCTTCTAGACAAAAAAGACAGTTATGAAGGTGAATTTACACTCGTGATTATGACTGTTGTATTTACTGTGGCTGGTCCGCCCCAGAGGTTCTATGCATTCCATGTCACATTTGCAACCTACATTTTCTGTTGTTCCACCATTTTATGGTCAGGCCCATTATTAAATGATTTTTAAATGCTAAAAAAAAAAAAAAAAAAAAACCTTGGTAAATCAGTTGTATTCCATTTTTGCAAAATGGGTTTCTTCTCAATAATTTTACAGTATTAGGCCGCTATTCAGAATTCCAAGATCTGGGGTGGGGGTTTGTTTCTTTCTTTCTTGGGGTTTTGTTTGTTTGTTTGTTTCTCTCTTTAGTTCATAGCAATGGTATACTTTATAATTTTTCCTTCCAAGACTTAGGTACTTAGGAATTCTTTCTGTGGAAGATTAAACTGTTTAACCTGTTTAACTAGGCATCTGTGATAAACATACTGAAAGCTCATAGACTGATCTAAAAGTGTTACATGTGGCAGTTTATAAAGTACATATTCTAGCGGAAAAGAAAAATAGATGTTACAGAAGTCACAAAATTAAAGGTTGAGATTTGCTGTGGCATTTCACTTCTACTTAAATTTGCGTAAGTATGCACACCTACAGGGTTTGTGCAACACTAAGGAATGTATTCAAGTGCATTTACTACTTCTTGCATATGTTGATAAGCTAACAATAATGTTTTATATTAGCTTTACTATATTTAGTTAGTACATTATGGGGTTGGTTTGTTAAATGAAGGGATTGGTTTGTGTTGCTGAAATGCTTCCCTCAAGAAGAGCAAGGACAAATTACACAAACTTTGGGTTTGGTTTGAATATTTCTGGAAAGTGGGACTAACGTCTCTTTTTTTTTTTTTTTTTTTTTTTTTTTCCAAAGCATCCTACAGCCTAAAGCAAAGTTTTACTAAATCTTTAAAATGAGATTAAGAAAGAGAATTCACCAGAATTAACGCTATCATTGGGATATAGGCATTCCAAGATGAGCAGTTTAAAGGGCAGTATCTTTTCTAGAGAAATTTAAACCACTAGTCCTTTGGACAGTGCCTTATCCTTAATAAAGGCATGGGCTGTGCGAGGTTGTTTAATCAGTGTATTATCTAAGATAAATTTAGCTTTTTGGATAAAAGTGTGATTACCTGTTTTGTATTGTCATGCCTGTCTGAACTATTGACTCTCCTTTTTACACAGCTAAGATGCTTCTTAGATGACCTAATTTGTATTGCTGTTGCACGTTAAAAGCACTGTCACCCACCTTGTATGGGTGATAACTACATCTTTAATTATGGGCTTTTGAAAGAGTGCTTTAAGCTGAATTTAGGCTCTTTTCACTGGGAGATTAGTTCATATCTTAACAGTGCAGTCCATCTGGATGTTTTTGTCTTTGCCCAGTTGCATCTCTTGAGCATGTAATAGCAATTTACAGTTTATTGGAAAGAAGGTAAAAATCACAAACATGCAGTTTAAAAGATAGTGCTTCCCTTTGACAGTTTTAGTCTGTTTTAGCCAAGTAAGTGAAAGACCAAGTTCACCTCTGAGCTGAGAAGAGTAGTATTTTTGTAATTTTGTTTAATTTGTTGCCTATTTCTTTGCATTATAGTGTATACAGTGGTGTCAGCATCAGTGGGACTGAGTACCATTTGAGAGAGAGACTGCTGTGCAGAGCTGTTTCTATGCTTACAAAGATAGTGTTGCATTGACACTTCTGGTCTGATTATTACTGCGCAGTATGTAGGCCTTTGAGAAAATGCTAAAAACAATAAGCAGTGTGCAAATAAGGCACTCAAGAACACTAAATAATGTCAAATTTGTACTCTTAGGAACTGAGCTCAGGGTTGTAAAATGTTTAAATGGTTATTTTGTGGTTTCATATTTATTTTAATTAACAATATTAAAACAAGCAGTAATGTATGTCTCCACAATTTATTTACACCCACCAATGAGGAACATCTCACTTATAAATAGAAGTTGGATCAAGTTTCTGTTCTTAAAGTTGGCTTTGCTCTTAAAACTGGGGAGACGTGGCATCTTTGAGAGATGATGGAGGTGTATTAAGTAAACAGTTTGCCCATTTTCATGCAGAAATGAATGGACAGTTTTTCCAGCCTATTATGTACTAAACTGTGATTAAGGTATGAGTGATTCTTAATGGAGAACATGACTTTATTCTTATAGTTTTCCCGCTTCTGAACATTGAGCTCTACTGTTTTTCAGGAGTGAGTATAAAAGTTCTTCAGGTCTCTGTCCTTACAGTCTCATCTCTCTTTTTTTTTTTTTTTTTTTTTTAATGGGTATATAATTTTTTATTCTTTTGTTTGGTGTAATTTTTATTGCTGAGCAGAAGACTCATGTAAAGTTCGAGCCTGGATGTGATCTTGTGCATCTTGGTTAGAAAAGCGTAGAACGGAGGTATGTGTACTTGATATAACCGATAGCCACATGTCTTTAAAGGATTATATATGTGTGTTAAAGAAAGTGAGACTGGCACTAGATATTTTGCAGAGTAATTATAGATATTATGCACTATTTCCCAGAGTTTGTGTGCATGTGAATGAAACACAGTAATTTTCTTTGAAGATTTAGGGGTGTACAAAACTGGACTTAAATTAACAACTTTCATTGTTTTAGCAGATAGAAATAGAAGGCAGTTTTGAAGTAATCTGACACTAATAAGTAGTAGTGTTTGGCTGGCCTTGGGAGGTATAAATTACTTAGTTTTTGGATTTAAGCCCATTGAAAGTGCTGAAAAAAAGTTGCATGGTATATTACATGTGTATTAAAGATGTAGCAGAAAAAAATAAATCCACCCTTATGGAAGGAGAAGTTCAAAAAGAAGGCAAGCACTTCTGTTTCCTTATAGGCACTAGAAAAAAAGTCTTAGGGTTCACAGATGTTCATAATAAAGACTTTAATCCTGGCAGCAACAGGATAATTTTGCAGGTTTTAAGCTTTTAATATAATTCTGAATAAGAAATGAGAAACGCATAGGAGTTGGACTTTATGATCCTTATGGGTCCCTTCCAACACAGGATATTCTATGATTCTATGATTATTTTCATAATTACTTCCCAATTCTCCAGTATAATTTCGGACTGAGTCAACCTATTCAAATTTATCCTGGTGCCTAAGAAAGTTTATTGTGGATTGCAGGGGGTACCCTCTGCTTTCGGAAGTAATGAGTGCTTTTTCAGACAGAGTTGCATTCTTCTGTGTTGTTAGCTGTGCCTATTCAAATGAAGATAAAGATTTGAGAGGGATTTTTATGGCTTTTTTTATTCCATTTTAAAAATTCACCACTCTCTGTATTTTTGCAAGTAAATCCTCATATTTTCTTGATCCGTTGCTGCTTTTACAGATTGAAATTATCAAATACCTTCTGGTGAAATTTCTTTGAATATTGGGAATAGCTGCCTTTGTACTGAGTCGTGGCCTGTGTACTTACAAATAGCAATGTAGGCCTCTCTGTACTGAGAATTTACGTTACACAAACACTGTAGTCAAGTAAAGCTCCCTGAGAGCACCAGTTGGTCTAAAAGTTTACAGTCTCTTACTTCATTATATTGCTAATTATTTCTTTCATCCATGCCTTGCTGATACCTTTAATTTAGGATGAAAATAGATTTGTGTGATATGTGCTTGCATTTCTAATTCTTATGCCATTTTCCATGATCTATGGCTCTTCACCATGTACCATGGCAAAAGAGCCTTATAATATGTAGTTCAAACGCATTTGAAATTGAGAAATTACGTAGTTTCCACCAACAAGGAAATACTGCTTTTGTTTATATTGTCTGAATTCCCTCCCTGAAAAACCTGCCAAAAACTCTTGGGCAGAGTGTGATAGCAGACCGGAAGTCCCCTGTGGAAGTGATCTATTAATGTTAATTATTATCTTTTGCTTAAAGAACTCTGAACAATGTTACTTTTTATTCTTAGTCAACCTATACAGCAATAGCATGGTTCCCTGTTTTTGTTTTGTTTTGGTTTTCTTTTTTAATTTTGATTTTGCACAAAGATAAAATTTGTAATAACACTGATGATGATCAGTAGAGGATGTCTTTTCAATAAACTACACATATAAATTTTCTTGAACTAGGTGTCTGGTTTCCTAAAGGGTCATTGAAGTCAGGAGACCAAGTCAGGAGAAAGCTACAGCATATACACCAAGTAGCCAAATTACTGACAATCCTGCCTTCAGCAACCTTGGCGTGAAAAAAACAGTAAGGATGGGTGTTGGTTATACTAGACTTCTTGCTTGTGTGACCTGAAGAAAACTGAATGTTAGAAGTGCTGTTTCTGTTTACACGCTTAATTTTGCAATTTCTCTCTCCTGCGCTGTGAGAATTTCTTAACTCCTTTACTGGGAATACAACTTTGTCCGTAAGCTATGATAAAATTAGTAAGTTTATTCAAAGAGAACTGTTGTAGAAGAGAACTTATTTAAGGGTTTCCAGTGTTGCTTACTATTGTGTCTACTTGAGCAGCCTGTGTGATTAAATTTAGTGTATGATGTGTCAGATGAATAAATAAATATCCATGTTTTGCAGATGTGGAACTGAGACGCTGACATGTTATGTAAGCAAGTGGCAGCTGGGGACAGAGTTCTGAGTTATTTCTGATCCAGATTAATGCCATAAACATAGGATCACCATTTCCCCTTTCAGTTCTTTTTTGATTTTCTGCCTAATTTCCTCTGTAAGTTTTTTTCAGGCAGTGGATAGAGTATATTGCAATAAAGGAGATGAGAATGAGCCAGCCCCTTTGTGGTTATACCAAAGGTACTATATACTGGCCCAAAAAAAAAAGAACAGGAAAAATAGCTCAGAAGTCTTACTCATCTCACAATGTGATCACTTCTGATCACTGAAGCTAAACGAGGAAAAGAACATAGCCTATGTTTCCGTTGGAGAGGTCTCAGAAAAATGATAAACAAAATTAGACTGAAAAATGATACCTTCCAGGTCAGCCAAAGCATGAAGGTATCAGCTTGCTGTTCAACCTTAGATATCCTTAATAGTCTGAAGGTCTTATGACACTTAAAATAATGACTGTGTCCTCTTCAAATTCTAGTTTGGTAACTGTTCAGATTCTTCTGTAACATCTGTGATTTCAACAGGTATTCTACTTTCACAGAACAGTTTCTGCAGGGTGCTAAAATAAAATTTATTGTATGTCAACAGAGAGGTTGAATGTGATATTAGTTGCAAGATGACCTCATTCCCAGGGGGTAGAAAGAGAACCAGTGCATTGAGGGAAGAAGGTGTTAAGGAAGTCTGTCCATTCTAGTTGCAGGTCTGTAATGGAAAAATTATTCAACAGCCACTACCAAGGAAACTGAACGTATCAGAATATACTAGTTTACGTAGAGTTTAGACCCCCTGAGTGGTGTTCTACAAGAAAGCCAGAGAGGGACTTTTTGTTAGGGAGTATAGTGACAGGACAAGGGGTAGTGGTTTTAAACTAAAAGAGGGTAGATTTACATAAGATGTTACAAAGAAATTCTTTACTCAGAGGATGATGAGGCATTGGAACAGGCTGCCCAAAGAAGCCCAGAGAAGCTGTGGATGCCCCATCCCTGGAAGCGTCGAAGGACAAGTTTGATGGGGCTTTGGGTAGTCTGGTCTGGTGGAAAGTGTTTCTGCCCATGGCAAGGGGGTTGAAATTGGATAAGCATTAAGGTTGCTTCCAACACAAAACCATTCTCTGATTCTTTTAGAAATCATATGTTTGCTAATTTAAGGTTGTTAGTTCGTAGGAAAACACTTGGCTGAAATGTTGTCTGAAAATGTAAGATTTTTTTGTTATTACTGGAAGACAACTGTATTCTGTTACATACTCTCAGATTTTCATTTATTCCTTTTAGACATTTTCATTGTTTACAGTAATCCATCCACTCTGCCTCCTGTTTAAAAAAAAAGGCAAATAATGTTAGATTGTCACAGAAGATAAATTCAGATGTTTAAGTTAACATAACTCATGGTACCTCACGTTTCTATCATAGGTTCAAAAGGGGAAATGGATAATATCAGGATTTTTAGTGATAAGGTTTGTAACAGCAGGACAATGTTTGAGGGATGGTGTGCTGGTGAGGACTTTCACTCTGCTCCACAAGGTACTGAGTACGCTGCAGTGCATTTGAAAGATTTATAGACCAAGACACACCATTTGAGAAATAAACAAGAGGAACTAGAACCTTTGCCTCAGTCGCAGAGGTACAACATCATTGGCATAAGTGAGACTCGGTGGGAAGAGTCCTGTGACTGGAGTTGTTGTGATGGGCACTTAAAGGCCCATCAGGAGAGAGAGCCAGAGCAGGTGAGGAGGAGGGGTAGCATTGCATGTAAAGCAGGGGTTGGACTGTGCGGCACTTGCACTTAAGGATGATGTGGTTGAAAGCCTCTGGGTAAAGATTGGAAGAAAAGCTAATGTGGATGCTGTTGTGGGAGTGTACTATAGATCACCAAGCCTGAGTGATGACACCAATGTTTTATTCTATAAGGAGTTAAGGGAAATGTCTAGATCAATTGCCTTTGTCCTTATGGACAACTTCAGCTTCCCCGGTGTTAACAGGGACTATCATACAGCAGACACAAACAGGTCCAGGAAATTCCAGAAACATGAAATAACCTTTTTTTTTACATAGGTACTAAAGGAGCCGACTAGGAAGGATGTTCTCCCAGATCTGTTGTTTGTAAATAAAGATGATCTTGTGTGTGAAGATGGTGGTGGCTGTCTTGGCCACAGCAATCATGAAATGGTTGAGTTTAAAATCTTTTGTGATAAAAAGCTGTCAGCAGAGCTACTGCCATGGATTTTGAGAGAGCAGACTTCAGGCTGCTCAAGAAAATAGTAAGGTACCCTGGAAATCTGCTTGTGAGGGTGTTTGGGTCCATAAATACTGGTTACTTTTTAAGAGACATCTTTTAAGAGTGAAGGAACAAGCAATTTAAATGTGTTGGAAGTCAAGCAAGCAAGGCAGAAGGATGGTTTGGCTGAACAGATGTCTCCTGAAACTTAGGTAGAAAAAAAATATGTCCTGACTTCGGAAACAAGGTCAGGGTACGCCAAGGGACTAGAGAAATGCCAACTGCCACTGTAGGGAGAAAACTCTTACAGCCAAAGATCAATTGGAGTCAAAGCTGGCCGGTACTGTGGCAGATAACAGAGGGTTTTTTAAGTATGTTAATGGTTATAGAAGGACTAAAGAGAACATAAGTCTGTTATGCTAACGGGTGAAGTTAAAGCAGGGATATTTAATGCCTTCTTCACCATTTTTAGACTGCCTGGTAGACAAGGGGAAGGCAGTAGATATGTTTGATTTTATTATTTTATATGTATTTTATTATTTTATATTTTTTATTATTTTAGCAGAGCTTTTGGTACTGTCTCTCACAGTATCCTGAACAAAATGTCCAGCCTACAGCGAGATATGTACATAATACTGTGGGTGAACATATGGCTGAAGGGTCAAGCCCAAAAAGTTATAGTAAATTGGGTAACATCAGGCTGGCAGCTAGCCATTAGTGGTGTTCCTCAGGGCTTAATTTTAGGGCCATTTCTCTTCAGTGTTTTTATCAACAACCTGGACTTAGTAAGGTTGCAGATGATAGTAAATTTGGAGGAGCCCTTGATTGCCTTAAGGGCAGAGAGGCCTTACAGAGAGATCTTGATAGGTTAGAGCACTGGTCAATCACCGTCTGTATGAAATTTAACGAGCAAATACCAAATTCTGCACCTGAGACAGTGTATTCCTGGTGGTACGTATAGTCTGGGGGACAAATGGCTGGAGTGCAGCCCTTCAGAAAGTTCTCTGGGACGGTTGGTTGATGCTCAATATGAATTGACAGTGTTCCCTGTTGGCCAGAAGGGTCCACCATATCCTGGGGTGCATCAAGCACAGTACTGCTAACTGATCAAAAGACATGACAGTCCTACTATACTCAGCATTGGTGCTGACTCACCTTGAGTACTGTGTGCAGTCTGGGGCTCCACAATATAAGAAGGATATACAAATATTAGAATGCTTCCAAATGAGGGCAACAAGGATGGTGAAAGGACTAGAGGACATGACTTATGAGGAATACTTGGTTTGTTCAGCTTAAAGAAGAGGAGACTGAGGGTTGACTTCATTGTTGTCTGCAGCTTCATCCTGAGGAGTAGAAAAGGAGGTGCTCATCTCTTGACTGGAGAGAGGATGCAAGAGAATGACTTAAAGCTGTGTCATGGGAAGTTCAGATTGGGTATTAGGAAAAAATTCTTCATTGAAGGGGTGGTCAAGCACTAACAAGCTCCCCAGAGAAGTGGTTATGGCCCCAAACCTGTTAGTGTTGCAAGAAGCATTTGGACCAGTCTCTTAGATACTTGGTTTATCTCCTAGGTTCTGTGTGGAGTCAGTTGGAGTCAATAATCCTCATGGGTCCCTTCCAACTCAGAGTGTTCTGTGATCTTAAGACTTTTCCCACCCCACAAAGAAATTGTTCCCCAGAAGGCAGGAATTTAGTCTGTTTCCTTTCTGTTGAGGAGAACTGCAGGAGGAAAATTTTGTGGAGGATTAGCCACAAGATGACAGTGAAGCAGATCACTGACAGCCACTCAAAGAAGCAAATGAAGTAGATGTAGGAAGTCAGCAGCATGCTCCTCTAGTCATAACAATGTTGGAATCTTTGCATGAAGTAATTTGCTGAATTAGGAATTTTTCTCCAATTAGGAATTTTTCTCCAATTTTGAAGCTGGTTTCTAATTAACTGCTAATGTCTCAGATCCCCCAGATTTTCACGTTACTTAAATTGAATTTTCCTAATTAGGGACACTAAGTACTCTTAAGTCAGCCCACCTCATAAAAGCCCTATCTTGTTGCCTGTTTCCTGACTTCTATATGTTTTATAGACCCGAACATATGAAGTAATCTGTTTTATATAGAGCTGCATAATTCCAGTTTGGCTTCTTTTAATCCCTTGTAGTGATTTTATATCATAGCTGTTTGTTATATGAATCCTTAGTGGTAATTAGTCTTGTAAATGTTTTCTTAACTATAATTTTTAATATAAGGCTTCTCCCTCAAGATACTTAACTAGAGAGACAGGAGCTTTTGGTGAACAAGTTACCACAGGGGGGAGTCTTTCAGTTTGTCAGAACTAGATGGCAGTCCTGTTGGGGAGGGGGAATCCATATTTCCCAGGGTGTCTGTAAGCCAGAGGATAAAGAACTTGCCCAGGATTTAAGTTACATATTTGATAAAAATTTTGTTTAAGAAGAAATTGGAGTCATACCCTTTCCCCTGACCACATGAGTACAAGAAAGGTGACTGGAGTGCTACAGAGCATAACTGTCTGAACCCCATTTAATAATTCATTTTCATAAAAACATTTACAAAACAGAAAATCTGGGGTTCCTGTCCACTGCTGGGTGAACCTAGCCACTCTGGGGAGTCTGTCTGTCTTGATTCTTATCATTACAAAGCACAAAACTGAAGCCCAAGTTGGAGAAACCTTGGGAGAGCTGAGTTTTGACTGAATTAGCCTTGAACTGAGTGAAGCTGGCCACTTTGTGTCCAGTGTTCCAACTGCTGCACTGAGAGACTGCAGAAATAGATGCATGGGAAGGTCACCCCAAGTAGTGAAATGAAACAAAAGGAGTGTACAGTTTGTTGGGTTTTGTTTGTTTTTTGAGGGTAGGGATTTTGTTATTGTATGCTCAGTATCAGAAAAAAATACATATATTATTTGGCCACCAAAAATATGTTGTTAGAAATAATGTGTAAGATAATACTGTGTTGAGAAGATGGCACGAGGTGACTAGCTGCAATTGAAGGTTCCTTGTCCATGTGCCATAAAGACAGTTGTAGAGGTGGTCTCCCCCCTGTGAATAAAGGAAAGCTTTAGTTTTACTCTGAGGTTCCCCAAATTTACTCTGAGGTTCCCTGAAATACGTAGTGCAATAAGGGTTGGACCCTATGTGAAGCAGGTGGCTGGATGGATTTAATGGCATCTACTGGACTAAGACTAACCTAACTTTTTTGTGTCACAAGAGGGAAGTTGGGGGGGCAGACACAACAACTACGTGGATTTTGTAAGCCTACAGTTACTTAAGGGCTGATGCAATCTACTTGTGGGTTAGAAAACAGGAGGACAAACATGGAGAGAAGCGTACATCAGTGAATTTCCTGCAGCATGGGGATGTTACACCCACTGCAGGGAAATTGTGTGCTCATGAGAGGGTTGCCTGTCTGTTCAGGGGTTGCCAGGAGCCAAGTCAGCCCAATGCAGGGAATGCTGTCCTCACTTGCTCTCCAGAGTTCTTAGCAGTGGAAAATCACTGGGAGACTGGATCACCCTTGCCAAACTCCTCTGCCTGTGATGTTTCTGGAATGATCTTTGCCCTGGTGCCTTTCAGTAGGAAAGCAACAGAAAGCAGGGAGAATTTTCCCTTGTTGAGTTTCCCACTTGCCTTAGACCCACTGACAAATCACTTTGAGTACAGACTTAGGTGTTCATAGAAGCTGGTTTAACTCCAAGGGGGAGCTAATGCAAAAAGAAAAGCATCAAAACCCACACTGTACAGAAGAAACAGTGTGTGCTCTACATCAAAAAGGCAAAATGTCTTTAACTGAATATATGATAAAATATTTCCTTGATCAGTAGAGTTCTTTTGTAAGGACAGCGACTGCTGGCAGTTATCACTGCTTACAGGACGCTAACCTTTAACAACTGGGAGCGAAGTCCATGAGGAGAGGTCTAGTTGGGCTGCTTTAGTGCTCTGGTCGGTTGGAGCTGGAACCGAATTTTGGAGAGAGGGGGAAATGTTGAAGGTCTAAGGACAGCTTGAGCACTTGGGCAACGTGGCTCTCCCCAGAGCAGCTGGCAGCGGGGTGGGGAGGCTCAGCGGTCCTCACCCAGCCCGGGTACAGAAGGCCGCGCTGTTTGCAGCTCTCTTGAGGTTTGCGTCCTTTTTTTAGACGTCGTTAATTAAAAAGCGAGGCACAAACCCCACCTCAGGCAGCCCGCTAAGTACACGTTTGCGAAGGCCGCGCTGTGACGGCCCCTCCCTGCCCACGCCCTCCGCTTGCAGCCTGTGGCCGAGCTCGGCTCCGCGCCCCCTGGCATCGCCGGTGCCTCCCGTACACATGGCGCGGGCTGCGAACCCCCAGGGACCGCGCCGCCCGGGAGCAGGGGGCGGCTCGGGGCGAGGACGTGGCCGCCGTGCTCCCTGCGGTCCTGCGGCCGGCCGCGCCCCGGGCCAGGCGGCGCTGTGCCGGGGCGGCCCGGGGAGCGCGGGGGGGGCCGAAGCCCGGCCCGCGGGGGGTGGGGGGGGAGGGCCGGGCTGCCGGCGCCCCCGTCTGCGGGAGGGCGCCGGTAGGGGCGAGGCTGTGGCGGGCACCGCCTCCTTTGGTGTGCGCCGGCGTGGCCGCGATTGGCTGTGCGGGCGGTGACGTTGCAGGACTGCGGTTGTCCCGTGGAGCGGCGCGGGGCCTCCGCTGCGTCGCTTTAAAGGGGCCGCGCTCGCGGCAGCCCCGGCGTCGGCGCTGGCCCCGAGGCGCTCCCGAGCCGCCGGTGCCCGGCTCCGATCGCGGCGGGTGCGCGGGTCTGGGAGCGCGCCTACGGGCACCGGCGGGACCCGGGCGCGCCGGGGAGGTTTCGAGCCGGTAAGGAAGGTCTGGGGGCTGAGCGGGCGTGAGTCGGCACCGGAACGGCTGGCGCCGGGACCGGGAGGTGGCGACCCCGGTCGAAGACTCCGAGCGGTGCGCGGGGGAGCCGGGTGCCTGCTCCGGGGGGCGCCGATCTGCCGGGACCGGTGCCGGTGCCGAGAGGTGCCCGCTCGGGAGGAGTCTCCGGCGGCCAGTGCCGGTCCTGGAAGGCACCGATCCGGCGGGGCTACCCGAGGAGCGCTGAGGCTGGTGCCGCTCCCGGGAGGTGCCGGTACCCGGCAGGAGCCTCCAGGCACCGATCACGCGTGAGGCAGCCCTGCCGCGGCTGTCGCCGGTACCGGCGGGTCCCGAGGAGCGGCCACAAGGGAGCTGGCACCGGCACCTGCCATTCTCCTTGGCGGCGGGCAGCGGTTCGGGACGCGTCGGTCTCGGACTCGGCGCAGCGGCCGCTGTCGGTGCCCGCCGGCCCCCGGGGACGCGTGTGCCCGGCGGCAGCGGCGGCGCCGGGCCGGGCTCTGGGAGCTGATTTTGGACTCTGCAAAGCAGCCACCATCCGTCTGGATCCGGCATTCGTCACCTCCCAAGTGCAGCGTTTCAGGGCCAAAACAACCTGCTTCGGCTTTTTTTTTTTTTTTTTTTTTTCAGAATCGTGGTGTCAGAGAGCGGTGCTTTGGCCCTGACGCTTGTTTCGGGAGCCTTTGGCTGGGAGCACGCTGTGTTTTGCTTTCTGCTAGACAGAGCAGGGGAAGAAAGGAACATCCCATCACCCAGAGTGACTGGAGTGTCTGCAATGCCCCATCCGAACGCATGGGAAGGGAGCTGGGAGGACAAGTCCTGGCCTCAGTGGCTGCGGGGAAGGTGTTTTAATTTGCTTTTGCAAAAGGAATTCGGGGAGCAGTGAGAGCTATGGGGTACAGGACGCTGTGGAGGGGAGGGCAGGAATTAGGCACCACACCGTGCAGATGGGGTGAGGGCTGGCTGAGATGTGCTGCTCTGAGCTCCAGTGTTTGGGTATTTGTTACTGGTTTGCTCATTAGCTTCTGGTTCAGGAGCTGTTTGACAAATGGGCCGAGCCAGGGACACAAGCAGGTCTGGTTTAATTCCAGGAGCAGCAAAACTGTCCAGTGGTGCTGGTGTCTGTGCTAGAGAGGAATATTTTCCTCTCCTTTACTTTTGGGGCAACAGGACTCTTGTTTTTACTTTCATACTATTCTAGTGGGTAGTCAAACAAGTCTTCCAAAGGTCAATGGTTGGATTTTGAATTTTAAAAAAAGGTTGTACGCTCCAGAAACATCAAATGGTTTGATAAGCTTAAAAACATACGAGCAGATGAGTAGAGTAAGCAGGGTGATTAAAATCTGCTTGAGGGACTGTTCTTACAACAGGGAAATGCCCCAGTGCCCCATTTGCTTTCAAAGCTCAGAAGTAGCCAGCTCCGAAACCAGGTGCTGATCCCTGTCTGCATTTGCGCAGGGCCTGATCCTGCAGCAGAGGGTGAGCGTGCAGCATAGTGCTGCTCTTCTCCCTGCAACTTGTCCTGCATTGAACCCGTTACAGGATTAAGCCCTAAATCCCATGGCAGGGTGGAGTTCCCCTGGGATGCACAGCAGTAACTGTGGAGATAACAAGGGAGGCAAATACTCCTGGTTTCCAGCCTTTCCACTCTGGGCCTCTGTGAGGCAGAAAGATGCCTGAGAATGACTGGAGGGACAGAAAACATCAAGATTTTAGGGATAAACTACCCTGGGAAATTCTTCTGTCCGTGACACCAACAGCTCACTGCTTTTATCAGGCGTATTTTGACCCTCATCCTGAATTGCTTGTTTAACCCTTTGTGTTTCATTTTCTGTTTCAACATTCAGGCTTTGAATAATGTTAGGAAGCACGGCCACTTTTATTTTATTTTGGAAGGACTTCTTTTTTACAGAAGGTGGAAGGACACTTCCAGGAAGCAGTTGCTTGGTGAGTCATCTCTGTGTATAAATAGCTCTGGTGGGAGCGGTACCATGGCTTGCTGCTTCATGGAGCCGTGAGGTGCAAAGTTGTGGAGGGATTTGGTCATACGCACCACCACAAGGGAAGCCTGGGCTCCCCCCCAGCCCATACAGAGTCAGCTGTGCCCACCCTGCCTGCTAGCACCACAGCCTCCCCATGCTCCTGGCTGTATTTGTCAGAGTACTTCAGAGCGGGGACGTTTGTTGAGTATTTTGTCTTGTCTCTACTGCCTTCCACCTTGTGGCAGAGTCTGGGTTTAATGTGGCTGTTGCCAAATCTTGGAATGTAGCTACAGTTCAGCCTGGTTATCTTTAGATGGAGAGAAAGAGCATCAATTTCTTAAGAAGATTTAATTCTGATATCTCATGTTTCCAAATCGTAAGGAGAAAACAGCACACGGGAAAAACATGATTTCTCCAGCCTTACCCTGAAGGCCAGCAGTGAAAAGTCCCGTTCTGGATCTTTATTCACAAAATAACACTGTCTTAGATTTTATTTCTTCCTCTCATACAAGTAATGCACGTATTGATGCAATTAATAGTGGTGTCAAGGAGGGCTGAGATTGGAAGAGGCCTCTTGCTGAAGCATGGCAGGGACACTCATATCTCCTGCCACTGGATGGGGCAGCAAGAATCCAAGTTGACACTGAAAATGGTCCAGTGGTCTCATGCTTCTGCCACAACCTTGGACGGTCCAGGAAAGGAGAGTATCTGCTCAGAGCAAGGGGTGGGATATTTCATTGTCCCCAGATGCTTCATTTTCCTGTCTGCCAGATTTCATCTCTGAACATGTCTGTGGGTACTCGAGTGGGTTGGAGGGACCTGGATGGAGGATGCCGCTGCCTGAGCACTCACCTCAAACCCCTGGGGCTGGTCTGAGGCTCTTCAGGGTAACAGGGACGTCACTGCAGTGTCAGTGCTGGCAACACTGGGAGCAATGAGCCTGGTGGAGCAACTGATTTTGTTTTCCAGCTGATGGGCACAGCTAGATTTATCCCCAATGGGGCTATTGATGTCCATGGCACTTCAGTGAGAGTAAAGTGATGTCACTGAAGGGAGGAGCTTGCAATGGGGTAAATTCACATGAGACCTGGGTGGCTAATGGTCCTTCAGACCTCATGCTGGTCAGCTCTAAAAGGATGCCAAGCTAAAATGAACCAACCTGGCTTTTCTCCAGCTCATAGATTTGTGTTTGTTTGTTTGTTTTTGTTTTGTTTTCAAATATTTATAACAAAACTTTAATTTGGGAGAGATGACTACATATAAGGGGATTGGGGAACCTCAGATGACAAACGCTAAAGGGACTATAAACTACTATAAGATTTCTGTTAATATCTATGTTCAACCTCATCTGCCCATGTGTGGAATCTGTTGAAATCTGTTCTGTTTTCTGTTTGCTAAATACAAAAATCTTAGACCCAAGAAAGCTCTTTCAGGAGTCAGATAAGCTTGTTATAGCCACATCATCTCTTATAGCTGCCTGTAACTGCTGTCATCCATGGGGGCTCTAACCAGCTGTTCCAGGGCTCTTTCCATGTGCCTGTGACTTGCTACCATAATGCATCCTTATGGTTTGAACCAAAATTATTTTTTCACTGTTGATGCCACTTTAGAATTAAAAGGAAAAAAATGCAATTACTCTTCCACACACATTTAATATTTTTTTTCTTGTTTCTTTTGATTTGGACTTGAAAATCACAATGACTAATTTTACCTCCAGGCTGTCTGTAACTTCATTTTGTTTCAAGTCGTGTCTGTTAATAAGCATCATCTTCTGATGGAAAATTTTAACATAGAAGTTAGTTTGGGCAACCTGACCTAGTGGAAGGCATCCCTGCCCATTGTGGGTGGGCTGGAACTGGATGATTTTTAAGGTTCCTTCCAACCCAAACCATTCTATGAATCTGAGTAACTAGATTTTGGTTTGAAGGTTTCATAAAAAGTTGCTTTTACAAAATTTTAAACTGGGGTTTAATTTTGAGTGACCACTTTCTTTTGCAGTATGCTATATTTGCTTTGCAGTTATGTTTTGTTTTGGTGGATTCAGCAACTGTGGCCAAAATAACCTGATGCTAGAATTAAAACTAGACACATCCTGAATAAATCACCTTCAGATAACAAACTTCCTATTGTGATGCTAATGTCAAAAAAAAAAAAACATTGAAATCCTCCTAGCTTCAGCTAAGATGCGGTACTAGCAAACAATTGAAATTTCCCACTTCCCAGTATGTTTTTCCTTATTCTGACTGTCTGACAAAGTTCCCAGAGAGGTTGATCTGTGAGGTTTAGCATTCTGAGCTTTTCTGTCACTCTGTTTTTATCACTATGGACCACAAGAGGTCGGCACAATTCAGGGGAAGTAGTCTGGGGCCTGACTTTGCTCTGGGTTGGCAGACTGGCATGTCTTTACTGGAGCTGCCTGAGCCCTTTTTTCATTCCAAGATAATTACTCCCTTTAAAAATAAAAAAAAAATAATAAAAAAATATTATTTTTTTTTAAATTAAAAACGACCCAAACTATACTGGAAGAAAATCAGGACAATCACGGAACAGGACATGTTGGCAGGGTATATTGCTGAGCGGTATATTTAATATGTGACAAAGCCTGAGCACTTGGGAGTATTAAGGGGGCTCAGGTGCATGCCCACTCACCTTGCTCTCTACAGAGGCATTTAATTGTTTATTTCCTGGTATAAAAGGTTGCGAGCTTGGAAGCTCACTGCAGGACATAGACAACTCAGTGCACCACTCCACGTTGGCAAGCTGGAGCCACATGTTTCTGAGTGCATTGTGACTTCTGACACAGTATCCAAAGGTGACAGACAGGGAAAACAAAGTGATTAACCAACATCACCCTTGTGGTTTGCAGTGAGGAGACCAGCACAAAGAGCCCTAAACAGGACCTTCATCAAGGCGGTGCTTGGAGAGTGATGGTCTTAAAATGAAAAGGTGCTGTGAGGGTGTTGGGCTGCCATGCCTGTTTAAGGTCAGTGTGATTCTCATCTGTTTTGACCTCTCTGTCTCTTCTCAGGGTCAGGGAGCAGAAGTAAAGTATCTGTCCTGCACATCTCTTGACACACATGAGATGTGCACAGAGACCAGCTGGGGGCAGTCAGCAGATGCTGCTGGGTTCAACACTGAGAGGCTGGGGCTCTCTGGCTTCACACATTGTCAGCAACGTGGTTTTACTTTGTTTTTAGAGACAGGCAGGCCCCAGCTCTGAGTTACCCTGGGCCTCTTGGGAGCCCATGGTGCCTGCAGAGCCCAACCCAGAGGCAAACCACATCCAGGTGACAGAGCAAAAATTAACCTGCAAAGTCTTTTCCTCTTAGGAAGAGCCAGACTTGTCCTTGAACAGGTGAGCCTACAAGAAGGAGCAGCAAGAGGGGTTTACAGGGACACAAATCCCGTTTTGCAGGTGTGACAGGGGTGGGGTGGGGAGCAAACTGCTCCGTCCCCTCCACAGGACCCTTGCTGCACATAAACTCCCCAAGGCTAATGCTGTCCATGTCCTTTGGAAGGACATGTATGGTGGTAGCTTAGCACACCAACCACCTTGACTGCAGTAAAGGAATTAGCAGTAGCAAAATGATCTCTCTGTAGGAAGAATAAACACCTTAGAGTTAAGGCTAAGGTATGTCAGCAGTGGACTACCCCCCCCCCCCCCAACCCTCAGCGGGGTTAACAAGTGACATGGCAAAAGACAGGCAATGATAACTTAGCTAAGAAACAGTGCTCTGTGGAGTTGGCAGCCGCTTGCTATTGTATTTATTGCCCTCATTGTGCTGGGTCCAAAGCAAAGCGCCTTGGACTAACTGTTGGGCTTTACTCTTCCACCTCACAGGGTGTTGGTATGGCCAGCTCCCAGCCTCCAAAGTACCTCCTCATCTTCGACTTTGATGAGACCATCATCAATGAGAACAGTGATGACTCCATCATCAGGGCAGCACCAGGGCAGGCACTTCCAGAGCACATCCGGCAGACCTTCTGTGAGGGCTTCTACAACGAGTACATGCAGCGTGTCCTGACGTACATGGGAGACCAAGGTGTCAAGATGGGGGACTTCAAGACTGTATATGAGAACATTCCCCTGTCCCCTGGCATGCCTGACCTCTTCCAGTTCCTCTCCAAGAACCATGAAGTTTTTGAGATCATCCTCATCTCCGATGCCAACATGTTTGGCATTGAATGCAATCTGAGGGCAGCTGGTTTCTACTCTCTCTTCCGCAAAATCTTCAGCAACCCATCCAGCTTTGACAAAAGAGGGTACTTCACCTTGGGGCCCTACCACAGCCACAAGTGCCTTGACTGCCCAGCCAACATGTGCAAACGCAAAATCCTAACAGAGTATCTGGCAGAGAGAGCCCAGGAAGAGGTGGAGTTTGAGAGGGTCTTTTATGTGGGAGACGGTGCCAATGACTTCTGCCCTTCTGTGACTTTGACTTCAGCTGATATTGCTTTCCCACGGAAGGGCTACCCCATGCACCGGATGATGCAAGAGATGGAGAATAAGCAACCTGGAGCTTTCCAGGCCACTGTTGTTCCCTGGGAGTCAGCTACAGAGGTCACCCGCTATCTCCAGGATGTCCTCAAGAAGTGTTGAAGATAGCTCAAAAGAGGCTTGTTTACCATAAGCATCTGGGAGAGGAGAGTCCTGGAGGGTCAGGTCCTGTACTCCATGATCATCTGGCACTACTCACTGGGACTCTGATTCCTGGGCTGCTTTCCTGCCTTCCTCTCCACGCTCCTTTCTCCCCAGTAGTAAAAGCACTTTCTCTACCCACCCCTCACCCCAGCCTTTCCCTTTTCCATTGCCATGTTGAGATGACGCCTTCTCTATGCAGCTTGGACATCAACTCCAGTGTCGGTGCTTGACAACACTAACAGTGTGTTTTTTGTTTTTCCCTTTTAACTTCACAAGAGCAATTCTTTAAAATCCAGAAGCCAGCTTTCTTGAAGGCTGAGCCCTGCACATGCTTCCTCTTGACTTTACCCTGCTCTCCTCCTGCTCATCTTTGCTTGCCACGCAGAAACTGCGTGCTGTCACCTTCAACCTGATGCTATGAGGGCTCCTTGCCTCTTCAGGAAGCTATTAGAAATTTAATCCATGAAATTTGTGCTGTCCCAGGCTCCACAGCTTGCCATACACTTCACACCTCCCTGCTCAGCTGGTGAGCCTTTTGCTGGAGTTAATTGTTGCTTAAGACTTTATTTTCTGGGGTGGGGTGGGGGTGGGGAAGAAGAGTTGCAGAAAGTCTTTTGGAAAGGTGGTACCTTGCAAAAAAAAAAAAAAAATAATATATATATATATATATATCTCCTATGAAGAAAGGCTGAGAGAGCTGGGGCTCTTCAGCCTAAAGAAGAGAAGGCTCCAGGGTGACCTTACTGCAACTTTTCAGTACTTAAAAGGGACTTATAAAGAAGACAGAGAGCAACTTTTTGCTGAGTCAGATAATGACAGGACAAGGGAGAATGGTTTTAAACTAAAAAAGAAATAAAAGAGAGGGAGATTTAGAATCAGTGTTAGGAGGAAATTCTTCATTCAAAGGCTGGTGAGGCACTGGTACAGGTTGCCCAGAGAGGTCGTGGATGCCCCATCCCTGGAGGTGTTCAAGACCAGATTGGATGAGGCCCTGAGCAACCTGATCTGGTGGGTGGCATCCCTGCCCATGGCAGGGAGGTTGGAACTGGATGATCTTTAAAGTCCCTTCCAACCCAAGCCATTCTATGATTCTTTAGCTCCCATTGCCCCCACCCCACTTTCCCAGGGTATGGGCACAAAGGCCATGTCCCACTACAGGGAAGAGGACCTGACTTCACTTTCTTCTTCCACCCGCTGCTTTCACTTCCAGGGCAGAAGGTCCCCTGCATTCTTGATGCAGACAGGTTCCTCCACATTGAGACAATCTTACCAGCTGTCTATTTGTGTTTGCTGAATCGTATTGACTCCCCTGTGACTTCAGGTGTGACCTGGTCAAGAGGTGCTGAAACTACCCACCAGCTGGAGAGGGAGGTGTGGTGCTTTGGCATTTCTTCTGGTACTGGATCCCTGGAGGCTAAACCTTCTGTGCCCTCCTGCCCCACTGCAGTATTAATTGCCCCTTCTAATTGCACTCTGCAGGGGGGACCTGCAGCATTTGTTGCTCTCTGGTGTTGGCTTTTCCTGGATTTATCCACAGCCTTAACGGCCCCAGAGGGTGATTTGTAACTACTTCAAAGAATAGAAATCCTGGCAACAAATCTGAGCGGTAAGGAAATAACCAAAGCAGCCCTGAGTTGTTCCTCATTTATTTAATTTTTCTCTCTCTTTGTTCTTCCTCTTCTGGACCCTGTTCAACTGTGTGGAACTCAAAGCCATGGTATTAAAAAAATACATATATATGTATATAGATATATATCTATATATTACAGATACACAGTTTATTTTTATCCAGAACATAAACCTGGGTGTGAAATGGCTGAAATGGCTGTGAGGTGCATGTACATGGCATTTCTCTTCCTTGGACTGCTGAAGGAGGCAGATGGGGGGGGGGGGGGGGAGGGGAGGGCACAGGGAATGGGGCTGGGTTACAATTATACAAATAGTGTTCTGCAGCGTCTTTTGGCTCGGCTTCTCCCCCCACCCCACCCACCCTCTCCCCATTACTCAAGCAGCTGGGCACAACAAGCATTTTCTTTGGGGTTACTGCTAGAGTGCTTCTGTCCTCCTTGCACCCATGATCATTCATGATTTCTGAGCTTTGGTTCTGCTATACCCTGGGGCCTCCCAGAGAGCATCACCAGGGCTAGTCCAAGGGATTTCAGGCTTGCTGCCCTCCACGTTTCAGGCAGCATAAGGGAGAGCTGAGTTGCCCTAGTGCTGAACCTTTACCACATTATCAGCAGTGATTTCTGGTGTAAATAAAAAATAAAACATGGGTGAGAGAGGTGCAGGGAGCAGGCAGTGGGGATGTGCTTGGTGCTGGAGGCTGCCAGGGTGCAGCAGTGAGGGTCGCAGCATCTGAGATGGAGCCCCAGCATGGCTGCCCTCACCATGCTGCAGCAAAAGCTTTGAGCTGTGCAGAACACCATCTGTGCAAAGCCAAAATTCAGTGCATAGCAGAGCCCTCCATACCTCCTGCAGCCTGAGCATGAGTGGATGCAGCTGAGCCAGGTGGGTGATCAGGGGTTGGGGGTGCAGAGGGTGCCTACCCCTGGCACTCAGAAGGGCTCCACATAATTGCCAGGGAAAAAACCTACTTCCTCGCCCATGACGCCCTCACACCATCCATCCGAGTACCTCCGTGTGACGTAGATGAGGGCCCCGGGCTGGAAGGAGAGCTCGTTGTCCTTCTGCTGTGCATAGGGATAGAGGGTGACCACTGTGAGAAGAGGGAGAGAAATGCCATGGAGCAGGACAAGGCCAGCTCCAGGACAACTCACCACCAGGGAGGGCAGGAGAGAAGGTGTGAACCCCTCCATGCTGTCCTCTAGGGGGAGCAGAGTTGCTCCCTTGGTGCTGTGGATGAGGTCAGGGGCTCAACGGGGCAAAGAAATCTGGTGGATCCTGGTGGACCTGAACCTAGAGCTGCTGTACCTTTCTCCAGGTAGCTTGCTGGGACCCAGGGGGGCTCCTCCACATCTGGTGGCAGTGGTGGGGTGAAATCTTCAAAGTCAGGCAAAGCCGGTGGTGGCAGCAGCGGTGACTCGAGGTCATCAGAAACTGCAAATTTCCCCCCAAAAAAACAATGGGGGAAAAAGGGCTCCACATGGAACAGGGGCCGCATGCAACAGTTGTATCCCTGTTTCCCCCATGATGAGCACCCCTGGACCACCTCAGCACTCACCTGGGGGGATGATGTCCAGTGGAGGTAAGGCCAGGTCCCCCAGCGGTGGGGGGGGAAGGTCTGTGGGGAGAGGTGAAGGTGGCAGAACAGTGGCTGCAGCCAGGGGAGGTGGCCCTGGGAGGGACAGGAGCGCTGGTGCTGCAGGGATGCCTTCACCAGTGTCTCCCAGGGCTCCAGTTGAGCTGGGGGTTCAGAGGCAATGCCAGGTCAGAGGAGCCAGGCCAGATCTGTGGCTCAGCCCCTTGTCTTTGAACACAGACACCTGCCCCATGCCAGCACTGGGTGACACCCACTGTGGTCACCATGGTCAGGGGACCTCAGCATCTGTGTGCTAACCCTGTGCAAACCATTTCCTCACTCCATGCGTCAGTTTCCCCATTATGTACCCTCTCTTTAAAGGTATTTTTGTTCTAGAGATGAGCACTGACTAGAGCGGTGAATCTCAAACTCCCCAAAACCATATGTGTATATATATATACATATATATATATACACACACACACACATATATATATAAAACCAAAACCTCTCTGCAAGTGGAAGCTCCCCAGAGCAGCAGGGTGACCATGGCTGCCCCAGGCCCACTGACCCCTGGGCCTTTCAGAACTGTGCCTGTACCTGACTGATGTCAGAGAGGAGGTGGACGAGGCTGTGGAGAGCTTTCCCAGAGGAACCACAGGTGGCTGTATGGGCTCAGGGACACGGGTGCTCCTCCTGAAAACAGAGCAGCCACTGAGCCCCCTTCCTCCTCCCACTGCACCTCCTTTACAGAAAGTGCCTTGGCATGGGGTTAGGGACAGGACACCAATGACAGCAGCATCACATGAACCTGTAGTGCACTTTGTGGCTGTGTAACCACCATTACCACCTGCTCAGTGACACCAGCATTGTGTTAGCCCTGACGGTCACAGCTGGTCCAGAAAGATAAAGTCCCCACTGCTGCACCCCCTTCCCCCTGCCCCTGGAAGCCTCACCCCAGGGTGCCTGCAGACTGTGTGGCTGACTTAATCCCTTTCCGAGCCAGGGTGCCTGTGCGGGAGAGCTGGGTGCTGTGGTCCTGCAGGCAGAAGGAAACACGGACACATGACAAGCACACTGCACCCCGATGTCCCTGTGGGCAGCAGCATCCCTGTGCTCTTTGCTCCACCCTTCCCCAAGGGATGCTGCCAGGTGGTCCAGGGAGCTGGGAGCTGCCCAAGCTGACGGAAACAGCCAAGCAGCAGAAAGTGCTGGTGCTGCAGTGCTGTGTTGCCACCGTGGGAACAGCAGCTCCAGCACCGCCACTTCCCCTCCAGCCCCGTGGTGGTTTCACACTGTTCATGTACTTGTGATTCTGCTGAACACCGCCACCACCCTTCCCCCCCAGCACCTTCTGGCAAGGGCAGCTGATGAGAGCAGTTTCGGTGCTGGAAAAGCACTGTGGGAGTGAGAGCACAGCGGCTCAGCCCTGGCCCCAGCATTGCTGCCAGCCTTGGCCAAGCAACTCCAGCATTCTGTGTCTTTCTGGCTGCATTTTACCATGTCCTATTCTCCTCCTGCCCCAAGATAGGACCACTGAGCCCCAGTGGGATGAGTTCTGGGATGGGCTGGGGGAGAGTACAGACAGACCCCCACACACACACACTTCTCCATCCAGGAGGGGTTTGAGCCCATCTGTGCACCCACCAGCATAACCCCAGGTCACTGGGGACTGAGAAAGCCCATCTGAGCCTCCACCTTTCCATGGGACATCCTCCTCATGCTGACCCCATCACCATGCTGACCTTTATGCCATGACCAATGTCATCCAGGATGCTAAAGTTGAGGGGTTTCCTGTAGTAGGGCTCCAGGCAGGGTGGGCTGGGAGGTGACATGATCTTCTCGTGGGCTGGAAACCTCTTGCTGATGGTCAATGACCCAATCTCCCGTCGAGAAACTTTCTCCTTGTGCATGTCAATCCTCTGTGGAGATGGCATTATCACCACCATCCCCTCCTGGGTTCTCCCCGCCTCTGCTGCCCCCTCCAAGTCCCACCAGCCCTTCACAGACCTCCCCACATCTCCCTCTCCCTGCCTATAAAATAAGCCAGAGATCAGGCCTAATTCAAGCTTCAGCCTGATCCTGCTGGCCTGTGTGGAGCCCCATAGAAGTCATGGGGTCAGAACCAGCTATTCTACATCTCATTGAGGCAAGCAATGCCATTGATGCCACCATATCCACCTGCAGTGGATTTGGCCTTTCCTAAAACGGAAGAGCAAAGGCATTAGACAATGGTGAGGAATTTGCAAGTCTCGGCCACCTTCCTGCTGCTTCCAGAGTGACTGCCAGTTCCCTTCCATGGCAGTAAAAGCTCCAGGCAACTTTCAAGTGTCAGGAAGAAGGTGGGTGGTTGCAGAGCTCTGCACCAGTGTCCTCAGGCTCCAAGAGGATAACACCAGTTTCCCTTGAGGGGAGAAAGCAGGTAAAGCAACACGACTGCTTCACGCTGCAGGTGGCTTTACAGGTGGCTCCCATGGTTCCCTTCACCATTACTTGCAAACACCCACACTGAGACAGTGCCTGCTCCCTCCCACCCCCCAGAAGACAACGGTTTCTGAGCCCCAGGTGGACTTGTCTTTCAACAACCTGTTGGGTGACCACCATCACCCTGGGGTGAGAGATCAAGCACTGCAAGATACTCTGATGGGCTCTTGAAACCATGTTGAAGGATGGTCTCCAGTCCTTTTAAGCTGTCCAAATATTCTCAATAACAGTCCCTTTTTCTGGAGACCACCCCACCCTTTTCAGGGCCCAAATCTCACAGCAACATGGACCCAACATGAAATGTCAGTGGTTGGAGAACAGACACACCTGAGCCACGCAGCTGATGTTGGCCTCCACCTTCCGCAGCTCGGCCACCTGCAGGTCTAGCAGCTGAAGCAAAGTGGTGGCCAGGCTGCTGACCTGGTACGCTACACTGGCCAGGGACTGGGTGCTAAATGCCATTGTCTCCTCCAGCGCCTTCTGCTTATCACTCGCCTGGAGGGCAAAACACACCTGGTGAGCCAGCTGATACCACCACGTCACATTCACCCCCCTGCCACCATCTGCATGCTGGGGTCATATGGGAGTGAAGATGCTTCTTCTTTCCAAATGCATCACAGTTCCTCCAGCTCAGCCAGCAGGACTCAAACACCAGACAGTCAGCAGTGCTCAACTTTTCTGGCACTGAGATGACGGTGACTCCTCCCTGGACAGGGACAGCACCGTCCTGGTGCAGTGGCACAATGCAGGGTTCTGCCATGCGTGAGTGATGCCACCAAGAGAGGATCCTTTAAAGCACAAGGGGACCCCATTGTCAAGACACTCTCCTCAGCACACAGGGCCAAAGCAACCCTTTTCCCTTCTACTGTATCCCAAAAGCCCCTGCACCACCTTTCCTTCAGCTGGTCACAAGGGTATCAAGGCAGGGAGGAGGAGGAGGGAAGCCGATGGCAGCAGAGCTTTGTGCCCACTCTACATCAAGACATGTGGTGGGGACGAGCCCTATGCAGATACCCAGCTTGCCTCTGTCCTGTGAGGAGACACCTCCACAACCCCAGGGACAGCTTGAGCTGGTGTTCATGGTCCCCTCCCTGGTTATCTCTGATGGCAAAAACCCTTGGAGGACTTTCCCTTTGTCCCAGTCCTAATTCTGAGAGCTGAGCAGAGAAGCATCTGTGGAGCATTACGAGAAACCAAAGCACAAGATAAACCCTGAGAGCTTTCACCGCTGGGTAGGAAGTGAGTGGAGAGGCTTGAGCTGCCATCACCAAGAGTCTTCACCATCACACCACCCTTCCCACCCCCCACCCTCATCCACAAGTACCACCATCTCAATAAGAAGCTTGATAAGGCTCCTAGCTGACTCCGACATCACAGTTCACCCCATGTTGTCCCTCAACGCCCTCACCTGCACATAGTTGCTCTCGCAGTAGTCAGCGACCTGGTGGAGATTGCAGTGGTTGTCGCGCAGGACCTGCCTGGCTGCGGGGATGTCACACTGCTGCAGCTGCTGCAGCTCCGACATGGTGCTGAGCTCGAGCGCCCACTTCCTCCCCAGCCTCCTCGGCGCCGGGTTTTGAAGCTCGCAGCACTGCTGACGCAGGGCCTGCGGGTCCCTCAATGTCCCAGCCCCCACAGGGATGCCCCACAGGCATATGACCTCTCCAGCCATCTTCAGGCATTGGCGCTGGGAAAGCCAGGGAGACGCAGGGGAACACCAGGAGAGGAAGCGAGTGTTTCCCCAGCTCTACTCGCCTGTGGGGAGGTGGGCTAGAAGGGGAGCCCTGTGTCACAGTTGACAGCCATCCCACTGGAGCAGTGGACAAGAGTGGCCTGCAGGCACTTCCCCAGGGCCTCCTGAGCTCTGTTCACAGCCTCAGCAATTTTGCATGGGACAGATGGCAGCAAAACACCCATACTGAGCCCACAGACCCATGAGTGCTTGCCTCCCTCCTCACATATGAGTACAAGGATGAGGGAAATGATGAATTTCCTCCAGCACTGGCTCTGCTTCTCACACCCTCAAGGGCCAAGAGCTACCCAAGTTTCTCCCTAACCCCTCATGGTTTTCTTGCCCCAGCTCCCCTCCTCTTCATCCCTTCTGAAACAGGTGACGCCTGCTCCAACATGCACAGGGGATGTTCCCATTACTCCATGTCTGCCAGGCAGGTCAGGATCTAACTGCCACACAGACTCAGACATCCACAGTTGGAATCAGGGGCTTTACAAGTACCTTAGCCATCAGCTTCGCAAAGCACTTCCCCTCCCTTCCCCTCCCCTCCCCTCCCCTCCCCTCCCCTCCCCTCCCTTCCCTTCCCTTCCCTTCCCTTCCCTTCCCTTCCCTTCCCTTCCCTTCCCTTCCCTTCCCTTCCCTTCCCTCACCCTCTCCCAACCCTCCCCTGCAGCCCTACCACTGATTACCCTGGGCTTTGAGGCTAATACTCAACACCTGACCAGCTTATTTGCCTGAGTCTATTATCAGCTTAAGGACCAAAGACATCTGCTCCCTGCTACTGGCTGGGAGATACAAAGGAGTCTTCAAGCCCACAGCAGGACAGTGAGGGTGCAAAGGACGGCATCTTGTCGGCACATATGGGTTTCTGAACAGCTCCACCACTGAGAGGGGGCAGCTCCTCGTCCCTGTAGGTAAGTGGCTTTGCTTCCTCCAGGTACAAACACTATTGTAGGCACCTCTATCTTCATGAGTTGGCAGTTCCTCAGAAAACCTGCAAAGCTGCTCCTGCCCAAGCAAAGGACGCACTAGATAAATCTAGTTTGCATTTATGCTGCTCTGCTTGTTCAGGAGGCACTGAGAAATTTGATGCATTCCCATCTGTGTCCTCCTAAGGCGCTGCTAATCCAACAGCCCTAGTTTTTCTCTGGGCTCAGCTGGCCCCACTGAACTAGTCTCCTCATGCTGTTGGGAAACAGCCTCTGTGGTAGGCAAAAACCTCTTTAAGAACTAGGCTAGATCCTCCTCAGCTGCCCTCAAACTGCACCTTTTGCTTGATTTGTCTAGTGAGAACAAGCAAACAAAAATCTGCCTACTGCAGATGTTAATACAAAGTGTTTTGAAATGTGTGTTGTGTTTTCTGTTTTGTTTTGTTGTGCTTCTAAAGCTTCAGCCCCTCTCTCAACATGAGAGTAGTTGAGATGTTACCAGCATTTGCAATAGTGTTACGGCCAAAGTAATAGTCCTAATGTGCCCTAGGCGAAGCCCATCTATAATTTAAGCAAATGCCATTTATGTGTGGTTACAGGGCAAAATGGCTCAGGATATGACAGAGAAGGAACTGTTGAAGATGGAACTGGATCAGCTGAAAAAGGAGGTGAAGAATGAGAGGCAAATGGTGAGTATTTCATCCAAAATGGAAATGGGCTTTCCCTGGGGTAATGTTCTGACCTGATTGTGCTATGAAAGGAAAACAAACCACAACCCCCTAAAATTAAACCTCATATACAGGCACAAGCATGTGAGTTCAAACCTATTGCCTCAAGACAAGCTTCCTCTTGGGGTTTAGCCTCATGTCTCACAGTCCTGTAGCTGCAGCCCCATGGGGATGTTCTTGGGGATACCACAGCCATGGGTAGCTCCACAGTTCTCCTCTCCCAAAGGAGCAACTGGGTTTGTAGGCAGATGACGAGCAAGAGTACAGGTCTGCAGTGAGGGCTTGTTCCTGTAACCCATGTGGGGCATCTCCTTCCTTCCTTGCAGGTCTCCAAGACCGGCAAAGAGATCAAGGAGTACGTCGAATCCATGGCAGGAGAGGACCCACTGTTGAAAGGTGTCCCTGAGGACAAGAACCCATTTAAGGAAAAGGGTGGCTGTACAATAAGCTGACACCCTTTCTCCTCCCTCCCTGCCCTGGCCAGGAACTGGGCTGTTTCATGCAGGAGGCAAGACTGTAAGAAACCTGCTTTTCCTGTAGTCTGACCTTGGCACTGGGGAGTCCTGAACCAATATATAGTTGCATCTAAAGTAGCAAAAAAAAAAAAAAAAAAAAAGAGAGAGAGAGAAAGAGGGGAAAAAAAAAAAAAAAAAGAAAGAGGAAAAAAAAAAGCTATCCCCTCCCCCCCAACACCGGAGATGAGGTTCAGCAGTCAGAGCAGAGTGTGTTTTTATGCTCATGTAACTGATTTACATTTGGTTTCCGCCAAGCAAAACTTCTGTATTTTTAGCAGGCAGCAGCAAACTGGGCTTTAATGAAACCGTAGGGCTGTTCCTTGTCTCAGACTTCTCCAAGCAGACCAACACCAGTATAGGCTCCAAAGCCCCGAGCTGAGCCCCTCTCTTCCCACTCACTGCAGAAGAATGCTCCCAGTGGGATCTCACTTGAGTTATTACCCTGTTTCCCCATCTGGCACAGCCAGACAATATACTGTTGCTAGTTTGAGGCTTCCAGAGGTCTGAAGCTTTATTCTCTTTAGTACGATGTATACCCCCAGCCCATTAATGCTAGCGCCCCTACAGACCACAGCTCATACCCACAATGCATCTAGAGCCATGGGATGGTCAGAGTATGTCTGCGGACTTCAACCAACATATTGTGAGACACAGGAAGGTGCAAGGCTCCAGGCAGCTTGTTCAAAAGCTTAACCCTGCCTCTTGGTCTTGCTTCCTCCCTGGAAAACCCTCCAGCAGCCACAGGAGAGCAAGCTGTCAGGGCCTTCCTGCAGCTATGGCAGCTCCACACACTGCCTTGGCTTTACCATCTGCTCTCCTCTGCTGCTGAGGCTGTGCTGTGGGCAAGTGGGGAGGATGGACCAATTCCATACAGGTAGTGGTGCTGCAAAGTCTTGTCCCCCAATGTCTCGGTGGCAGGGATGACTTGGAGCTGGCAGCCCAGACAGCCTCTGCTCAGAGATGGTGCATGCACCAGGTCAGACTTAAAACACAGCAATGATAATTGCTACAAATTGAAGGCAGGAACAAACCTCTCCCACCACATGGGACGTCGCTGTTTGGGAAGAGTTGATAGCGCAGAATTGTATAGCCTTTGTCTCTCATGATGCTGGTGGAGAAAGCAGCCACGGATGGGGCTCCAGAAGAGCATGGAGGTGGGCTTGGGACGACTTTAAATGCTGCACCCACAGGGAAATCGCTCCTGAACCCATCTGGAGCTGCGGTGCTTCCCTGGCCGCTGGGCCACTGCTGGCCATGCTTGGCGCTTCCCTGCAGGAGGCCGTGGGACTGGAGGGCCTCAGCCACCCAGAGCCTGCCCCCACCTGAGCGCAGCGCAGAGGGAACCCACACAGATCCTCCGCGTCTGGTGTTGTGTACCTGCCTAGCCACGAGTACCTGAATCAATAAAGGTTTTGTTCTTTCTCTTGCCTACACTAAATAAACCCACTCCCTGTGCATTCGAAGCACAGCCTCTGTCTCTTCTGTCTGGACAGGACGAGCTCGGAACTGCTCAAACCTAGCGACGAGCACCCTCAGGCATCCCCCTGCTCTATGAAGACCAGACAAAATAATAAATAAATAAATAGTAAATAAATAAATAAAGGCAGCTCCTGTGCCAGAACAGAGCTTTGCTGCCCGTCCCTGCCGCTAATCCCTGCGGAGGCCTCAGGCGGCCCCGGGCCGGGTTAATCCCGGCTGAGCCCCCTGGGCCCTGCGGCAGCGCCAGCTCGCCCCG
This sequence comes from Anas platyrhynchos, assembly GCF_047663525.1. Classification (NCBI taxonomy): domain Eukaryota; kingdom Metazoa; phylum Chordata; class Aves; order Anseriformes; family Anatidae; genus Anas; species Anas platyrhynchos. The sequence continues at coordinate 186,644 of NC_092614.1, forward strand.
GCCCGCCCTCCGCGGCGGGCTGATCCACGCGCTGCCCCCCGGGGGGGGGGGGGTAGGGAGCGTGTCTCTACTGTCGACCCCACGCAGGGGCCGCAGCTGGACTCCCTCCCCTCCCCTCCCCCCCCGCCGCCAGGATTTATGGTGCCGCCCGGGGAAGCGCTCCGCAGCCCGCCTTAGGGAACCCCCCGAGGCGGGGGCGCCGCCAGCCAATAGCAGCGCGGGGAGGTGGCTGCGTCACGCCACGCGCGCGACCTGCGCCAGCAGCCGAGCAGCGCCCTCCTCAGCCCCGCCCTGTCTGTGCGCGCGCGCATGCGCTCCTGAGCGCCGGCGCCCCCGCACGAAATGGAGGCGTGCGGGTGCCCGGCTCCAGGGGAGGACGGGAGGGCTTTCGGGGCAGGCCCGGTGCCGGCGCTCCCGCCCCGCTTCGCGACCGCCTCCCGCTGAATTATCGGGACGGCGGAGACAAAAATGGCACGAGGTCCCACCGAGATTTGAACTCGGATCGCTGGATTCAAAGTCCAGAGTGCTAACCATTACACCATGGGACCGCTACAGAGCCCCTTGGCCGCTGCGTCTTGACTCTCGTCCCCGCCGCTCCGGGTGCTCGCTCGGGCCTCGCCTCCGCGGCCGGCCCGGGGCCTCCTTCGGGGGCCGCCGGCGCCGCTCCGCTGCCCCGGGAGGGGGCCGGGGTTCCGCAGCGCCGCCAAACCCGACGAAACCTGCGGGCTGGTGGCGCCGGTGCCCGCGGCAGCCGCCGTGGCCCGAAACGAAGGGGAGGGGGGCATTGGGCTTTGCGAAGGGCCTGAGCCCCGTGCCCAGCGCCCCGCAGAGGTTCCAGGAGAGGATCCCGCACGCTCCGACAAACCCCGGTCGTGCAACAGACCGGGGCTGCGCCCCGCCGCCCGTGAAGAACAGGCGGCAACCTCCGAGGTTTCCCTGGGCGCTGCTGCTGCCGCCCACACGCGCATCCTCGGCCACCCGTTTCCCCACCAGCACCTTGGTTTCTTCCTTCCCCACGACTCGATGAAAAACACACAGGAGCAGTGTTAGGTTGGTTTGTTTGTTTGTTGTCTTCTTTATTAAAATAAAAAATAAAAACAACCAAAAAACCGGAGTAAAGCGGTTTGTGGCAAAACCTCGCTGGAAGAGAAATGGAGCCCATAATTCCAACTCCACATCCAAACCAACAAAACGCCTCACACCAGAGTACAAGGGTAGAACACGAATTAGATGAGGCAAGTAGGAGAGAAAGGGGGAAGGTGGAAAGAAATGTTCAGCTGAAGGGAGGAAAACCAGTATCATTACAATGAAGTACAAACTTTTTTTGAAGAATAGTTCGAAATTGCATTGGAGCAGCTGCTGGAAAGAGACATGGCTTTGCTCAGTGGGTTGATGAGCACTTTTGGATGCACCTGTCCCATGGACAAAGCGCTGCTGGATGCTCCTGGTGTCAGGACGTGGAGTAAAACAGGACCTCATATTTGGCTCCATTGCAATTCATTGCATTGCTTTGCACGGCTGATGTGCTGCTCAGGACACCCCTTGCACTGCCATCAACCTCCACCAAAAGAGATGCAGAAACACATGGCCACTGGGAAAAAAAACACTGACCACGATTTCTCTAGCATCTCCTACCCATGCAAGATGGGGTTCAGCCCCACTACACTGGGGAACTGAGGAGGATGGAAGTTCTACTGCTGACAGAAGTAAATATCAAAGTTCAAAAGGAAAAGTAATGGAAGACTGAGCATTAAAAAAAAAAATCAGTCACAACTAAACAGTTTGGACTGCTGAGGTCTGGAGCTTTTTCAACTAACGACAACTTTAAAGTGAAACGAAAGCCCATAAATTCTATTTTTAAAGAACATTTTTCTTTGGAAAAAAGAGTTTTTTGTTTTGTTTTGTGTTTTGTGTTTTTTTTGTGTGTGTGTGTGGTTTTTTTTGTTTTTTTTTTTTTTTTCCCTACACTACAGCATGTGGAGTTGCCACTATCTAGTTTTAATCTATTGTTGCTAAGAGGTAGATAAACAAAAATGACTTGGTTATATATAAGGTCATGCCCCTGTGTTTGACATGCAGTGAAGCTGGCAAACTCCACAGGCACCAGCCATTTGGGGCTTTCAAGAAACTCTAGGGTTTCATCTGGGGTTTTGCCTCACCTGGAGTGACCCTAAAATTTGTCAGTTTTCAATTCAGCCTAACAGAGCTGGTTAAAGAAGCAATGTTGGGGGGGGGGGGCAGTACGTGTCATGTTTTAGGGCCAGATTTCCTCCTGAAGTCAACAAATCTGATCTCATAATGAATCCAGATACATTTCAAATGAAACAATATGCTTAATTGCTTGGTAACGAACACTTAAACACATTACGGTGATTTTGACAGTTAGCTTCTGCACTGATTCCAGCCAATCCCACCAGTTTTCTGGGACAATCCACGAACAGCAACAGGAGCTGGATGCACCCAGTGCTGCTCTCCACCTCCTCCAGGATACGGCACCTGCTGTGCTCCTGTGCTGCCAGCAGCTCTCAGTGAGCCCTTCCCCACTCCATGCTGCTGCATCCCTATGGAAAACATTTACCAACTATGTCCTGCTGGACTTAGTGTTGCTTTTCAAAAACATTTACCCAAACCGGTCAAAAAATGGCTTCAATTCTGTCATACAGCTGACTCTGGGGTCTTAATTTGTTGTTTTTTGTTTGTTTGTTTGTTTGTTTGCTTTGTTTTAGCAAAAAAAAATTCCTTTAATCTTTAGGTCATGTTGATACTTTGCTAATGCAGCTCACAAATACTTTCTACAGTTCATAATCCACTGCTCTGCCACAATAGATAGCAGGGACAGGCTGCCACTGCAGACCAGGCAAAGCATCCTGGCATGCCCTGCCACAACTCGGAGAGGTATTTGTCTTCAAGAAAATTAAAAAAAAAAAAAATCATTAAGGTACAGTAAAGCAGCAGGGTTCAAATGCACACTAAAGTCAGCAATGACTTTCAAGGAGTCCAATTTACCACCCATCCTGACCAGCAACTCTCCCAAACCAATGGTCCCAGGAGCCTTCCTCATAAGATCTCTTTCCTCTTCTATACTGCAACGCTCCCTAACTGTGGAGTGGAAGGACAGGGTACCAAACCTGCCTCTCCACTACCTGGAAGGATGTGTCTTCTGATGTGTTTGAAGACTGTACCAAGGCAGTTCCCATGTGGCAGTGGTGCCAGACCCTCCCTGTGTGTCAATTGGGTCAGCCTTGAGACAGGTCACAGGTGTACATTTCCAGCTTGCATCTGCATGTTCTCCGAAAATCGCAATTTAAGAGCCTCTGGGTGGTTTTGCTCTGCTCCAGATCTTACCCATAATCACAAATTATTAAAAACAAACAAACAAACAAAAAATAAACACCAAAACTAGTAAGAAAGGCTTATTCAAGGCTGAGTTGGGATTCATTTTTCCCTCCCTACACATCATTGATGTGCATCTCCTACGTGCATCTCCTACACACTGTACCACAGCAGCTAACTCCTTCAAGAGAGTTTTGCAACTTTAGATCCTCATTTTGCCTAACAATAATTATCCTGTTGTGGTGCTCTGCTCCCAGTGAGCTGCTGCACAGGTCTGCCCATCTGACATCCCGAATTCATTTGAGCCTTGAACATGTTTATTTGCAAGCACCTGCTTGGAGGCAGTTTCCTAAGCACTGGGCACTTTTCCACCCACTTTCGACAGTCAGGCTTAATTGAAATGGAATTGAAACTTCCATGCACTAATTCACGCTGCCAGTCACCATGCCCTTCTCTCATAGCAAATCTGTGTTCTTCACCTCCAGCAAAGCCCAGGGCCAGGCTGGGCACAGCACATCCCAGCCATTTGCTCTGCCCGAGCTGCCTTCAGAACCAAGCACATAATTAAGATGTTTAAATATTCTTATGCCCTCTCAGGGACCTGCACTTTTCACAGGCTCACGCTGATTTCATCCAAACAAAACAAAAGCCACAATGGGGGAAAGAAAGAAAAAAAAAATCCCACACATCCCAAAATCTCAGTTACTATTTTTTGGGGGGGGAAAATAAAAATAAAAAATAAAAAAAGTTCCAAAAATATTAAAAGCCTTTTCTGTGAACCACCAGGGGACAGATAGGGAAGAACTACATTAAAAACAAAGAAATTAAATTTACATCTTCAACTGTTTTACAACAAGTCTGCATTTCTGAACTATTTTTTTCAGAAGCTAGAAAACACAATATTTGGAGCTAGAAATTAAAAGAGAATTTTATTCTGGCACTGAGGAACTGACTAACTTATACTGATTTTTCTTTCCCCCACTCAAAACTTAAAACACAACCAAAATGTAATGCCCAGGAAACATGACGTGTATGTTAGAAGCAGTTTCTTTTCAGTATTTACAATGGATTTTCATCTTTTTTGACTCTGTAAAACTTTTTCAAGCCTGTCAGTGCAGTCAGACTGCAATCATGACTGCCAGGAGGGAGCATGGCTCAGTTGTTGCTGCTGAACCCCAACTCACTTCCCTACCTCAGTTGCACTTTGGGGATGAGAAAGTGGTCAGAACTTGGAAGAGAAAAACAAGTGTTGGGTTTTGTTGTTTGTTTGCTTGGCTTTTTTTTGTTGTTGTTGTTTGTTTTCTCTTTTTCCCTAGCTGAATGACAAAACAAGATTATGATAGCATTAAAATGAGATGAACCCCCAAAAATCCACATAGCACCATGGTTGATAGTCCTGGCAACAATATTTTGCCTAGTATATGGAACTGAGGATCACAAAGTGCTTCAGAGACATTAATTTGTTAATCCTCACAACGTGCCTGTGAGGTAGGTAAGAAGTATTACTCCCACTGGGGAGAAACTGATGCACAGAGATTTATTTATTTGCTTTCTTTCTGTTTTGCCCTACGACCTCAGAGCCAGCCAGTGGCACAGCTGGGAAACAAACTCCCTGCTCTACCCATGCACCGCTTCCTGCCTGAAGCTCCCACCCTGGCACAATCTGATGAGCCCCAGGACAGCAACCAGAAACTCCCCCTCTCCTATCCCAGAGGCTCCATACATGCCTGCCCCTGCTTCAGATTAAAAACTTTCTAATCTGACAGGAAAGGACAATTTCAAGAAACAAACTGCCCTGCCATGCACCCACCCCTTCCAGCACCTAGGATGAGCAGGGCTGGGTTTGCTACCTCCTGGGGGGCGGGGGGGGAAGGGAGGGGAGTGGGGAAGAGGATAAAATGAGGCAGAAAAAAATCTTATAGTACAAAAGTGAGGCAGCAGCTCAGGAGAGGAGCAATTGGTGCTGCTCACCACCCTGGTCCTCAGTGAAGATGAAGCCACAAGCAAGCATCTGCCCTGGGTCCCTGCTGTGTCCTAGTCTGGCTTCATCAGATGTAGCAGACAGTGGATGTGGGTTGATTTTCTTGCTATTGAAGGGCTCCTATGGGAGGTTCCCTCCAGATTGCCTATTTTTCCAGTGCAAAGAGAGTAGCTGTCAGGAAGGAGGTACTGAAGAGGAGTTATCCTCCTTTCTGCTTGCTTTCAGGTTTTACTAGGGATTTGTTTCCTGCTTTTCACTCCAAGCCTAATTCAAAGCTTGCTTGCATCTCCTTCCCCTGGCCCTCATGACTAGTCTGGATGGGGATCCTGGTTTATGCTGGTTTAGCTGTTCCCAGCTCAGGTTGGCTCTGGAGAAATACAGAGGTGCTTAGAGGTATCTTCCTTACTGCGAATAACTTTATAAAGCAAAGTTGCTTTCCAGAAGTCCTGTTGAACTCAATGGGATGTCAGTAGGAATTTAAGCAGGTATTTAAGTGCTTCCCCAACCTGGGGAGAAGAGAAACGGCCAGCAGCAGACTTGCCTTTTCCCGGCAACTAGGTCTGCCTTATGAAACCACAGCTGATGCTGCCTTCCCTCAGGGAAACAATGATATTCCCAAAAGAACCACTCACTCTTATGTGACAGCACCAGTGATGTCTTAGCTGCCACAAAGACAGCCTCAGGCAATGGTGGCAAAGGGATCAGCCTTGAGGTGTCTTTGTGCCTGCAGCCCTTTGCTGGTGAAAAGCATCAAAGGTGTCCCTGAATCATCAGACTTCAGGTATGTGTCAAGATCTTCTCACTGCAACAATCTGATTATCAGTATTGTGGTTTTTTTTTCTTTTTTTTTTTTTCCCCTCAATGATAGTTCGCACCAGTTATCAAAAACACTTGCCGTTGGAAAATACAAATATAATCACCGATGTCTGAATGCACTGATTTATGCAAGGCTGTAAAAAGTAGAGAGCCAGAGATTTAAATAAGAAACCGTTTTTCCTAGGACAAATGCCAGTCTCTGGAAGAGAAGGAAAAACAGGCAGAAGCACCTTCTTGTGGAGGGGTACCAGTGAAGGTGCTGCACAGGTGGGCAGGGGTTTCCTTCTGCTGCCACTGCCTAGCTTTGCTCCTTTGTTCCCATCTCTTTGGAAAAGGGCCAGCACTTCTCCATCACTACAGGTGAGCCTGATCCTGTGTTCCTCATGCACCCAAAATTTCTGTGGGGTTTAGGAGCGGAAGAGAGGAGTGAGGCTGGGGAGCCAGCTGGCCATTTACAAATTGACTTTAACACCAACGATATATTTCCAATTAATACTCAAGGAAGGGTTGTTTTCCTGCAGGTATAATGAAAAAATAACAAGATGGGACTTTTTTTCTTTTTTTCTTTTTTTTTTTTTTTTTAAAAGAAAAAAAGCACATGAACCTCCTCAAGCAGACAGGGAGAGGTTCACACCTATCATTCATTAGGGTTGTTCACTTTTTCTCTCTCCTTAGCGTGTGTTTGTATAAAAAAGGTAGCTCCCATTTATTTCTGTTGTTCTCTTTTTTTTTTTTTTGATTGATTATCCTCAGTAAAACTGAGGTAAATCTCTGTAAAATATTTAACAGCATCATAGTGGAGAAGATGGTTTGAGACTTCCTCTGCGTCAACACAGAAACCAATTTGTTCGCATTTTGAAAGATACGGCTTACAACTGTTTGTAAAATTGCCCAAGCTGGCACAGTTTAAATATCAGCAAACCCCATGTACCCCACTTAGCATAGCCAGCTTGATGCCTAGGAATGGTGCTTGATGGTAAGTCTATCCTCATATTGCCTTTAGTAAAAGATTTCTGATTCCAGGCGCTTTAACAATTTGGTTTCCTGATGGAGTTGGATGGACAAAGGCCTTTCATCCAGTGGCTTTTTCATTTGTTTTTATATTGAGGAAAAAAAAAAAAAAAAGTCTTTCCAACTGAAAAAGTTGGTGGGCTCCAATTTGTCCAAGTTCTCAAAGAGTCGCGACATCCGACAGCTCTTGTGTCATGCTAAAATTCATTTCTGGCTTTAAAAGGCCAAAATAATATGCTGCTGCCATCTTTTCCACTATGTCTGAAGTTTCTGTCGTTCTCCATAGAGAGCTCATAACACTTGGTTACCTGCCCATAACTCCTGGCTCATAAGAAATTATGAAACTTAACTTCTCTTTTCATTAAAAAAATAAAATATTCAAGACTATCAGCTTTTATATAAAATATCAGCAAGCCCACCCCCCCAAAAAAAATTGCTGAGGTAACTTCATACCTTGAGGTAGCTTTTTTTTTTCCCCTCTTATTTTTTTTTTCTTGTTGCTCAAACACACAGCAATATCTGGCCTTCCTCTACACCTTGTTGTTGTTGCAATGTCTAAAAGGACAGTAACTGCTGCCGTGTTCCCTTATCAATAAACCACCCGCCTTCCTGATGCTGCATGATCCAAATTCAAAGCCAGTTCTCGCTTTGGAGGATGCACCCAGGAAAACGTCTGCTCAGATGGGAGGTCTGGTCTCCATTTCAGAAAGAAATGGTAAAAGCATCAGTGCAAGGTTTATTTCCAATTCCCTCTTTTTAAGCCTTGAATCAGCTCACCCAAGGCCACTCCCAGGTCTCCTCCTGCCTCCTGGGGTGCCTGCTTTGCCCCTCTCCGCACAGCACACTGCAGGCTCCAGGCTGCGCCACCTTCCCCCAGAGCCAGAAATAATTTTGCTTTTCTAACCCCCACCCCAATTTGAAGGAAAACTAGCATCAACCAACATTTGGGCTGGATTACAGAGAAACATGGCACAGGCTTTAACTGGCATGCAGCTCCCCCTGCTCCAGTCAGAACCACGGCCAGGGGCTGCAAAGGACCAGGGCCCCTCTGCCACAGCAAGGAATGCACACCAAGCCCTGCCCCAGCCCCTGTGTAGAGACAAGACCTTACACCGCATGGAAGAGGCAATCACAGCAGTTACTGTCCCTTCCAAATACTCAGAATTAAAAACAAACCATTAAAATATATCTAAAATATAAAATCTTCATAAGAGTGACGGGAATCAGTAACCATCTTACATGTGTTTGACGTATATATTTGGTACTGTCTCATGAGAACAGTTATTCTTACCACAGAAAGAAGGGTGGTGGTGGTTGCGTTGTTTTGTTTTTGAAATAAGGAAAAAAAAAATCTTTTAATGTGCCACATTTCAAGAATATTTTTCTCCACCTAGAGAGATTTGGGTGGAGGGGAACATCAAATAACCCCAGGAGAGTTAAAACAAACTTGCCTATCCCAAGTTTGTTAACAATATTCCCCTTGTTTTTTTGTTGTTGTTTTTTAAAGCAAAACCAAAAAAGTTGTGTTGCCACACACCCACCTGTGGCTGAGCCCTAGAGACACCAGCAGGATTTCAGGGCACAAGTCTCTTGCTCCAGGTAGGGAAACTGAGGCTGAGTTCACATCCCCAGCCACCTGCAGAGGACTTTGCAAAGGAGCTGCTGCCCCTCCTTGCGCCAAATGCCAGAGATGTCGGGGCAAAAGCATGCCCTGGTTCAGCAGCAAAACTGGACTGAAGAGCCAAGTCTGCCAAGGCTCTTTTTCAATGCCTGATATATCCAGAGCCTTAAATATCTGTCCTCTTTTACACCCCCAAATCCCTTTGGCTTTCTCCTGAACTCCAGAACTGCTCTGCATGCATTTAGTTCACATAATCTGATTACTAAAGAGATGCAGATTAATTCATACTTCCTACCAAGCAGGGTTTTTTTTTTTTTTTTTTTTTTTTTTTTTTTGTTTTGCTTTTGTTATTGTTGTTTTATTGCTTTTGCTTGAAGGAAGGAGGGAAAACCAAAGCACTTCCCTCACCCCTTCCCTTCCCCATGCAATTTGCGTCATCTCTGGAACAGGTTGGCACCTACACAGCTAAGATCACTGAGAAAATGGTCACTGCTATAGCTGTACATGCCACTTCTGCTATTATTTCAAAGGCTTCAAATGAAACTTCTTTAAAGTAAACTAACCTAAAATGAAAACAAACATTAAAACAAATGAAACAAATAGTTATCCTGGAAAATAGAGGTGCTGTCCTGGCTTCTAAGGCACTGCACACAGCACAGGTGAGAGGGAACTTCTCCAGCTTGCCCTTGGGTGTTCCTAAGATTCAATAGGTTCAGAGCTCCCAAGGGATCCTAATCCATTTGGCACTCAGCCTTTTTTTTTTTTTTTTTTTTTAATATCCCCCCACGCAATGGAACTTGTTACCAAAAGGAGTTGGTGAGTTTGCTATGGTTTCTTAAAAAAAAAAAAATAATAATCAAATGCTCCAAAAGGTTTAATAGCTCTCTGGAAATATCCATCAGCTATGCTGCCAAGGCAGGAGAGGGAGGGAGGTACAGGGAGATTCAACTGCAGGGAAGCCCTGGTGGGAGCCAGAGATGGATGGGGTGGTACTTCCAAAAGCTACTTAAATGAGAAGGCAAATATTGCACCCAGAAGAGGGGCTGAGTGCTGTGGCAGTTGCAGGTTTGCTGCACTGCCCATCCTTGGCACCCTGCAGTGCTCCAGCCTCAGCAGCACAGCTGGTTCTCCCAGTGCACCGCAGCACCTCTCAGTTCATTTAAGTAGCTGTTCTGGCATGGGGACCTAAAAATGGATCAAATTACGTGGTCTGATTCTTAACCTAGCCCTCTAACTTGGAAACCAAACTGCCTTTTAATGTCAACCAGTCATTGAAAAAATTGCATCTGTCTATGGTAACTGATTCCCAGCCACTCTTAAGCCCAGCATTGGCTTGTTCCACTTTTCACATTGGTGTCATTGCTGCTCTTATTTCCTCCTTGCTTGCAGCTGGCCGCTCTGTCCCTTCTGATGTTGCTGTTTCACCTGGGCCAGAATGTCTCTGATCTTGCGCTGTGCCATCTGTGGACAAGAAGAGCAAAGAGGAGAACTGGGGCCCCTGTGCTAGTGGTGTCAGAGTACCACTCCCTAGCTCTCCCCCTGCCCAGCAGGTCCTGTTAAACTGCAGGGAAATGGCACTGCATGTCACGACAGATGTTGATGTAGGCAGCACAGGTAAGTCTGTCACTGGAAAAGTTCAGGACATTTTTTCATCCAACAATGGCTGCAAAGTGGGATGGGAAAGAGGAATCTCTGTCACTGGTTAGTTTCAAGACCATGTGAGATCAAATACTGGCAGGAATTGTTCATGGTGGCACGGATGGGCTAGGTAACTCCTGGAGGTCTCTTCCTCTCCTATTTTACTATGGTTTTCTCAAAAAGTTGATTTTGGGACATCACACTCTCTGAATGCATGTACACATAAGCCCACAGTTAAGTGCAGAAAAAACTTCTATAGGAGGACATACAGGTGAACACTATCCCTTATGAGCCATTAGGGGATCTACCAGCACTGAGCTGCCAGGACCATACCTGGCTGGCATAGAAGTGCCCAATGATCTTCACAATGACTTGCTCGTTCTCATCAGGGGTCTGATCCCGTGGTACCACCACCTCTGCTGCTGTCAGGTTCTGCAGCTCATTGACCTGCACGGAAGCATAGAGACCAACCTGTTGCATGGTGTGGGAAGAACATTCATGTCCCCCAAGCCATCCCACTGAGAAATCTGTCACTGGGATTCCCCTGGGTGCCAGCACAAAGTGGGTGTGCTCTCAGAGACATCGCAACCCCACGATGCTCTCATCCCCTCCCAAATGTCACTTCTGCTTACAGTTTTGCCTCCTTTGCCAATGACCCTCCCCGCAGATGAGGCAGGGACCCGGATGTGTGTCTCCAGCTTTACTTCTTCCTTTGGTCCAAAAAAGTTTTCCTCCTTCAGCTTCCCATAAATCCTGCCTTGTGCCTGTAGAGGGGAAGGAATGAGGCATCAGGTGCAGCTTAAGATGTCCTATCCCCACATGCCCCCTCAGTTCACCCAGCTTGGCAGGTATCCATCCTGCGGACCAGGGACATATGCCAGATCGCAGTCAAATCCCAGTTCCTCAGGATTTTAAATCAGCTCAGCCCCCAGGAGGGCTGGTGCTGTGTTAAAAAAAGCCACAGTCCAGGGGAGCCTCAAAAGTGCACACTAAGAAGAGGTGGCCGTTCTGTTCCTCCCCATCCAGCTTTGCAGGGAAGGGGATAGTGGAGGAGGGCACTGGGAGACCCCTTCCCCCACCCCCCCTCCCAGCGATGGCAGCAAAGGGAGGGACCTTGAACTGAGCTTCTGGAGGGCCCGTGATGATGACCATGCGCACTTTGGAGTCCGGCGTCTCCGGGGGTGCAATCTGGAGGGGAGGAGAGAGACGGTCACCGCAGCAGGGAGTTGCACAGGCAGGATTATGGCCATGCCCTCCTCCCCTGCAGTGCAGGATTGGGCACCCAGACACATCACCTGGGCTTTTAAGGTGTTTTTCACCACCAGAAAGGCACCCACTTGGTGAGAGGTGCTGGCAGGACAGAGCTCCTTGACAGGGAGACACTACCTTAATAGAGGCACTTGCAAACCGGGAGAGCTGCTTGATGTGCTGGCCCTTCTTGCCAATGATCGCACCAACCGCCTGCGCAGGGATGAAGACATGCACCGTCTCTTGCTCCGGAGGCTGCAGGTACAGTGTTACTGCTCAGGCTCAGATGCCATCACAAGGATCTGGGCAGTAGAGGCCCCCCCACCTCTGCTAGCCCAAGTGACAGCTATGCCTCTCCTGATGGTGCTGGGTGAGTACTTTATCTGCTGTATTTGCAATAAGTTATAGGTCCAGATTCTGCACCCACACTGGACCTGACCCACCAGGTGACAGCAAAAGATGTTAAAGTCACAGCCCCATTCATTGCAAGGATCTTCCCAATGCAGAGGAGATCTCTGAGATGGAAACAAGAGCGATTTTAGCTGCCAGGTGTTCACCTACCATGAAGGAGCTGTACGGCGCGGCTCCAGAGACACTGCTAGGAGGAGGAGGTACTGCATTGGAGGAGGCAGGGAAGAGGCCAACAGCAGCCAGGTTAAGGCCAGGGATGAGGTGAGATTGCAGCTGAGGGTGAGAGGAGATAAATGTTCATTGCTTTTACCAAGGAATCCTCTTAGAGAGCACACATCAGATGAGAGGTAGGGCAGGAACCGTGCCCGGCAAAGCTGCCGTCCCTGAGCCAAGCTGCACTCACGCTCATGGCTGCTACATCGTTCTCGTAGGCTTCCCTCACTTTCTTCATGATCTCCTGCTCTGCTTTGCAGCAGTTCTCAATGGAGCCTTTCACCGTGATCGTCCTTTCAGGGTTGTACAGAGTCAGGTCCTGCAATCTGACGGGGGGGGTTAGTGTTACCCTGGTGAAGCAGCAGCACCATCTCCCTGCCATGCCTTCCCAGTAGTGTGTGTATCCTCCCTTCTTTCTCATGAAAGATTAGCTGCTATCATCACAGCAGGCACTACACAGGCAGCACCTGCCCTGGTGCCAGTCAGAGCAGGGATCAAAATAATGGTTTGCATTGGGAAATCCATCCAGCCTTCCCCAAAAACACAATTTAAGAGGAAAAAAAAACAATTTTCATTGGCTATAAAACCCAGCCAGCCCTGTGGGCCACTGCAGCACAGAGAGGAAGAAGAAGTGATTAAAGAAAACATAATACCAGGATTTTTCAAGACAGCTTTGGGAACCAAAGTACCCATGCCATAGGTTGGTTTCCCATGTGATGGACAGGCATCTTCACCTACTTTTATCCATCTCTTCCTCATCGTTCCCATCCACCCCACGCTGGAAAAGGCCTGCCCTGGTTTTCCCAAAGACAGCAAGGAGCCTTACGATGAGATGGTGATTTTTGTCTCTGTGTCCTGCTCCACTTTCTTCAAGTTTCGCCCTTCTTTGCCAATCAGGCGCCCCACAAAGTTGTTATGGGCCAAGATTTTCAGAGGCACTTCATCAGCTCTTGAGAGAGGAATGAAAAAGAAAAAAAAAAAAAAAAAAAGATTACTACTGCCCTACTGCCAGAAGAAGAGAGATTGACTACAAAGTGACAGGGTAAATTCATGTTTCCTTGCTCAAAGTACTCCAGCTCTCCCAAGGCATGGCTCCCACATGCAGTTTGGAGTGCCACACAGGTCCAGGTGTTAAGACAGTAATACAGCCCAGCAAAGAGCTGTGGATAGGATATGCATGCACAGAACGGAAGGGGGAAACCTTACGTCTTGGTGTCCTTTGCCTCCTTCTGCATGATCTCCAAAATCATTTTGCAGGCAGCAGAGCAGCCCTCAGGGGTGGAGTGGATGCTGATAGCTTTTTCTGCAGCTCCTGCATTCTCTTTTCGGTGCACATCAATCCTGCAAGCACAGGATCAATGCTGGGGTGGGACACAGCGGAGAGGCTCTGTGGTTTTCCAGCTGAGTTAGTGCTGGCTGCTCTACTCCCCCAGCATTGCTGCAGACTGCCCTAAGATCAAGCATTGTGTTATATGCACACAGGAGAGGCAAGGGGAGTTAATTCTGGGCTCAATACTTGACATGGACACCATAGCTATAAGTTCAAAACATAGAAATCCAAATAAAGCGGCAATATCTATTTATATTACTTAACAGGAGTCATTAAGTGGCAGAACAAGCATGTTCCTGGGAGATGGGATGCATTGTCCATTACTTCATGTCTTAGAAAAAGCCTTCCTTGGAGAAGAGCAATAGTCAACATAAGATTGTAGGCCAAATGCAGGCGAGTGAAGCTCAGCAGGCTTGTGCTAAACGAGACCAACTGAACTAGTGACTTCCCCACGCACTCCCTGCAGTTGCTCTGCTGCCCAGCACTGAGGAGCCTGTGGGCCCTGATCCAGACAGGGCTGTCCTGGCAAAGGGAGACACGTGGGGAACCAGAAGGCAGAGCTGAGGAACAGCAGGGGAATGTGGCTCTTGGACATACCACCTTGTACAGCAGGAGTGCCAGAGCATCCTCCCACAGCCCATGCTCCACAAAGAAATCCAGCCTCAAAAATCACTGCAGATCAGTCCACTAATTAAGGTGCAAACCAGCTCACGGGGGAAGGGGAGGAGTACAGACTCACTTGGACTGTGTCTGCTTGGTGATGTTCCTGATGGTGGCCCCTTCCTTGCCGATGATAGCACCCACATACTGTGTGGGCACCAGAAGACGGAGGGGAATGTCAACTGGCTGCTGTTTGACCGGTGCCCCTGCGGTGACAGGCGAACCCTGCCTGGGGGCACCACGTGTCCCAAACCCACCCCGCCGCCCATTCTCTGGTCCTTGCATGGACTGCTCATCAGGGATGTAGGAGACCTTCAGAGCATGGTTCTCCAACTGGTGCCCATTCAGCTTCATGATGGCTCTGGAAGACAAGCAAGGAGAGAAGGGGTTGGGGTGGTGGATGTCCCTCCCCAAGCAGCAGCGTATCAGCACCACCCAAAACAGGTCATACCCTCCCTGGCACCAAATGTCCATTGAGGAAGCATTGAGAATGGTGCATGGAAAAGCCATCAATGCCACAAAGACATGGAAGGACTTCACCCAGCCGGGATAGGGAAAAATGTTTTAAGGTGGCTCTCTCTGAGCACCCAACCCTGGGTCAGGGGACTAGAGTAATGGGTACAGGACAGAAAGGTGCAGGAAGTGATTTCCAGGTCTCCTCTGCCTTACAGGTTTTTTTGGTTTTTTTTTGGTCAACATTTCAAACCCATCTCCTACTGGCTGCAAGAACGATAAACTGTCGATAGATAGGGCTAGCAGCAAGAGCAAAGTGACTGCTCGTCACAGTTCTTCTGCACAGCTCTCCTTCTAACCTCCCAAGGTTTCTACAGAGACAATCCAAACTGCAAGTTTCCAGAAATTGCTCAGTGACTCAACTCGTGGTGGTAGTGCTAAGCAAAGCCCTGCAACTGGCTGAACAGAGACTAGTAGCCCCATCCCTGCAGCATGGGGGGGGGGGGAGGGGGGAGGGGGCTCCAGAGGAAAACACTTGATAAAGTGTATGCATCCACAAAAAAAAAAAAAAAAAAAAATCGCAGGGGACAAAGGCTGCAGACCTGAGAGCAAAACTACTCGCAATGAGCTTTTCTGCTACAGGCTTCCTAACGAGGGAAATCCAAAACATTTCCAAGTGCAAAGCACAGGGCCAGTGCAGACTGACATGGGACAGGACAAACTGGTTATGCATGGGAGCAATCCCTTTGCTGTGCTCCATGCACTCTGTGGTGCTGGACTCTGTCCCATGCTATTACAGAAAGTACAACTGAAGGGTGATTCTCCAGTGAAGCTTTGGTGCGGCCACACATACAACCACAGCAAGTTCATGGTGGCTACAGCTTTGACATTTGAAACATTATAGACCAGGCAGTGATTTGGAAGATGCTTTCATGGGATGACCACACACAACGTCCCTGGGGACTGTGGCGTGGCCACAGTGGCCACAATTGAGACATGCCCAACTCACTGACGTAAACCTTCCTGGATAAAAATCTATCAATTAGCTCCTCCTGGCTGTCCTCCAAGGAAAGTGCTGATTCCATCACTTTTACAGCTTTCCAGAGCCCTTCATCAGAGCAAGAGGAAAGTGAAATAAACACAGTGGTGAAAACCCAACTAATTTTCCATTTGCATTTAGTGTAAAGTCTGATCTTCCCCAGGCAGGATAAGGATTGGAGTTGTAAGTCTCCTAGTGACACAACCATTAGCCAGAGAGGACGTGTGTTGCCTCACACCCAAGAACCTAACAGTTTCTATGATATTTGGCCTCAGTATTACTATTTTCTGGAGCCACAATTCCTTAGATCATTTGAATACAAGAAAATCGGTGTTTTCCTTGAAAAAAGTTGTTTGTTTTTACTCTGAACTGCAGAAAGAAAAAGCCTAACAACCTGGATGTCTTCTAAGGGGCTTTAATCTGAAGGCAAATAAAAAGAAATCAGCAGAGGGAACAGAGTGTTTCTCAAAGATTTGCCATATTTTTACCCCAAATTTATGAATTCTGGGTTAACGTGACTCCCAGCACTGAAAATCCTGTTTTCTGCACATAGTAAGGGGTACAAAGCCACTGCAGCATGCCATGTAAGGGCAGCCCTGTGCTGCTTGCGTGGGCTACAGGGCACTTACTGCCTGGTCTGCTCCCGGTTTGCATAAGTGACGTTAACAACGGCGGTTTCGCTGTCTGTGTTTACTGCAAGTAAAAAAGGCAGAAATTAGAGCCAATGCGAGCATCTCAGGCCAAGCACACCTGTAAAGCAGAGTCCATGTTCAGGATGGCCAGGGTCTGTCCTGTCCCAGCCCAGTGAGGGATGTGTACAAGTTTTTCTACTACAAAGGAGAAGATCGTCCAAGGGTTTGCACCATACTGGTACTACTGACAATGCCCACGGACACTTTCCCAGACAGCACAGCCCCTCCTGCTCTATTAAAAGGATACCACTATGTCATATAATTGTAGAATATCCCAAGTTGGAAGGGACCCACAAGGATCATTAAGTCCAACTCCTGGCTCCACACAGGTCTACCCAGAAATTCAGACCATATGACTAAGAGCACAGTCCAAATGTTTCTTAAACTCCCGACAGGCTTGGTGCTATGACTGCATCCTTGGGGAGCATGTTCCAGTGCACGACCACCCTCTTGGTGAAGAACCTCTTCCTGATATCCAGCCTGAACCTCCCCTGTCGCAGCTTGGCACAGTTCCCACAGGTCCTATCAATGGTGACTAAAGAGAACAGATCGGCACTTGCCCCTCCACTCCCACTCATGAGGAAGCTGCAGACTGTGATGAGGCCTCCCCTCAGCAGCCTCCTCTTTTTCAGGCTGCCCTTGCTCTCTGCACTGAAGAAGCAAAGATGTCAAAGCCAGCTCCATCCATTCTCCTGCCACCCCTTGCTGGAGCCCAGGGATGGTCTGAGCTGCACCCCCCAGCCCTCCTTTCTACATCAAGGACAGTTATGGTAACTCTACACACATTGGGCATCCCTGGGGCAATATTTAAGCTCCTGTCTCAACTGAATGCCACTAGAGACTGAGATAAGATCTGCTAAGCAGAGACAGTAGTCCCTCACCAGCCTCCAGAGGATCCTGAACCTTCCCTGGAGGAGCTGTTGGTGAGCCACATTTGTGTGGCCTTTATGGCTCACTGAAGGGGGACCCAAGGGTGCAGAATGATGCTGGCCAGTAACCTGTGAGGGAGACCCATGTGCACTACCCACAGCCTCTGCTGGACTTGCCTTTTAGTGGTTGAGAGTGATAACAACAAAAGGACCCAGTGACCAGGCTGAGACCTCCTGACACCTTTAGCCAGGGACACAGCTGACAAACAAAAAACATGTGTCTGTCCTCTCCATCCTCCCACCCCAAACAGGCAGGACAGAATATATCTAAGTAACAGCAAGTTGGCTTCTTTTTTCAGCATTACCTTGCTCACAGTTTTCTACAGTGCCATACTGAGCTAGCAAACCATCTAGGACCTGGAAAACAGAGAAAAAAAAAAAATCACATTACATGGGGACAGTCAGGACAGACCCAGAAAATACAGTCAATCAATAAAGATAGAGTTCTAGACATTAAGATAGTATAAGCAATTTGAGAAACAAAGGTCCTGTCTGCCCCAGGATAATGGGTGAACGAGCCTCAGAGCCAGCTGTGGGGAGCAGAGAGGTAGAAAAGAGCCTCAGAGCCAGCTGTGGGGAGCAGAGAGGTAGAAAAGAGCCAGGGAAAAGTCCCAGCAGCTGGCTGGAAGAAAGGGTCCATTTTTCCTACAATAGATAAATCAAATAACACTATTATAACTGGGGATTTTGTTGATGTAGCTTACATTGCTTATACCAGTTGAATTTACTCTTGTAGCAGAAGAGGAACAAGTGATATGGACACAAGGATCCAGTATAATTAGACCCACACAAAAACAAAGAAAAGGATGAATCAGTTTTAATCCCAAGTACAGAAACCTGCGGGGGAATTACGCCTTAAATTTGCTCTAAAATTCTTCATGGCAAGTCCTTGTGCTGTTCTCCCTGCTTGCCCCTCTTACCTCCCATCGCAACTGGGGTGGGATGTTTCTGATTTGAATTTTCCGGCTCCTGAAATAAATGAAAAGCAATTAAAACCAGATTTGGTGTCAGAAATTCATTCATCTCACATTGAACTGTTCCTCATTGATGTATCTAATCAAGCTTTGCATTCCCACATGCTTCCAGGGTTTCTGATGGCATTTGGTTAATTACACCTTGCTTTATTGCCTGGTAGGTGCTAGATATATGCTGTGAGCTTCACTGAGAACAAGATGCCAAAATCCACCCAACCCTTCTGCACTGACTATAGCTGTAGCAAGGGCATAGCTAAAGATGCAGAGTTTTGACAGATTCATTACAATGATTAGAAAGCAAAAGGGGAACTAGCATTCATTTAACCTGCCCCCCACACTGGAGACAAACCCAGGCCGTGAAGGGGAGAGTCTGGGGATGTCAAAAATGCTGGCAGGGAGCTTACAGGGCATGGCCATGACATCTGGAAACTCAGCTCCAGCATCTGAGTTAGTCTCAGGCCACTTCTCCACTCAAATTTTTGGCTCTTCCTAACCTAACTTTTTCCAAAGCAGAAACTTTGTTTGCTTGTTTGTTTTTTAATTCTGATGTCCAATTTACCCTGGAGGTGCTGCTGCCTGCCAGCCACTCCTCGCCCAGCAGCTGCCACAGACAGCTGTGGGCAGCTGTGAGCCCTTCTGGACACTCCAGCCCCAGCACACAAACTGCTGCTGGTGGTACCCCAAGAGCCCTTGCCAACAGTAAATACCAGGAAATGTGTTTTTTTTTTTTTTTTTTTCCCCTCACCATTGTGATATTTCCACCATATGGTTTTGCCACCTTCTGCAGTTTTGGTAGCCCACAGGAGAAGAAAACACATTGTGCACAAGCAAAGGGAAGTGGAGAGCACTCAGATGAGCCTCCTCAATTTCCTAATTCACAACACCCAGTGAGACATTCATCTCACAGCAGTAACACCCTTAGGTTCCCAATGCTGCTAACACCCTTGGAGGATGAAGCCTTGTGAGGGCAAATGCACAGATGCGGCTAGCTTTGGTCCAAGAAGAGTTGAGTTAAGGGTGCAAATGTCTGCTGCAAAACACCCCGTGGGATTGACTTTTTAGCCCTCAAAAAGTTCAGCATCTAATTTTAAGGCCCAATCTGAAATGAGTGTCTAAGTGCAGTGGGAGACAGTCTCTACCCCTATACCCAGTCAAGCTGCTCAGCAGAACATGAGACTTTAAGATCCCTAAAGAAAAGGGAGATGAAATGGCATGACCACCACAGGCAGCTCAGCACTGGCAGCACTGTTTTGGGGTAAATACACTTGGACAAGCTCATCACGGATCCGAACTTCAAACGCAAATTATTTGTGGATACGTTAAGTAGTCTAAAAAAGGAGAGAAAATTCGATTCTAGTTTTGTTGTTGTTGTTGTTCTAATTACACAACTTCAGAGGGTGGCCCAGCTCATTTGTCAATGAGAAGAAGAAATTGGTCTCAGCATGAAAAGGTCAAAAGCAATCAGTATTATTTAGACACACAAGTAAAGACTCCTCATAAGCACCTTTATCCTGTCAGTTAAAAGCATCTATCTTGAGCTCATCCTCTGATCTACACTGCAGATTCAAATTCACATATAAAAATGCCTGAAAGGGCTGGTTTGGTTGGTTTCAAACAAATCAACTTTGGATGTTTCCCAAAGTCATTTAGATTCATACTGGAGGGATGGAATATCCAGAAAGATGTGGGATTGCTCTGCCATCTGAAAGCCCTAAAGAAGCACAGAAATAAATACGTAAGTAGTCAGCACTCTCATCAGCTCAAACATCAGCAAGGCTCTGAAACACCAAATTTTGTTGCTACTATGGATGCAAACTTGCAGGGGGAAGGGGGGGGGGGCACAGACAGATAACCCAAACCCTTAAAATTCAAGGTATAGCAGAGGGGTGCAGGAAGAAAGAGAAAAGTAGAGACACTAAGAAACCAGATCTTTTGTTTACATGCTCATCTACATCCCAAAATGAATAGGAGAGAGATTAAGAAATTCAGAAAGCAAAGAATGTCACAGTCCAGTGAGGGACAAAAGGATTTGAACTGACAGAGAAACTAGATTTCCAACCATCCACCCCTGCCACAGAAACATCTCCACCTAGCTACCTACAAGCATTTGCACAGGCAGAGCATGTGTTCTTCACATTTGTGACCAGAACCAAATGCACCATGGAAAGAAAATATTTATTTATTAATTATTAAATATTATACACATATTATGCAATTATATAACATACGATTGCATATATTATATACATATAAAATAATAGCAGTATATAAGTATATAATACAAATAAATATATAATAATATACAAATATTAAATTCCAGCAAGGCCATGCTTGGCTAGAGAGATGAATTTTATCAGCCCAACTGACAGAGCTGCAAAACACAAAACAGGTTCCTGTGAGCCCAAATGCCCTCCTGCACTGAAAACTGCAGAGAAGTCCATCCAGGGAGCCAGCACCCTGAATATTTGTGGCATCAGTGCTGCAGTGCCCATTCTGTGCTGAGGCAGGTGGAAATGGGACTGCAGCCATCTGCCTCTCACTAAGATCTGAGGTTCTGGCTCGATATGGACTCTCCCTGCAGCACGTGGAAATCACCCCATCTGAAGAGCTGCCCCTGCTCGGATTTGGCTCCTTCCAAGCCCTTAGCAGTATCTGTGGTTAGAATTACAGAGGAAGTCATGAATAAATAAACCCATCTTATTTGCTTTACTATAAGCAGGTCCCACTGTATGTTGAACCTTGTTGTGAATGTCACTCTTCAGATCATTGAATGCGACACCTGGTTCTGCTCCCTACAACCTCTGCCCGGCGCTAAGCTTTACTCCAAATAAATAACTCTGCTTGTCGGTGATTCCCAGCTTTTTATTCATAATGTGCCAAACCCAGGGAGCTCCTCCCTCTGCACAGCTATCTAACTCAGTATACACGACCTCAGCTGCAAGCTGGGACTAGCTCAGGGGCTCTGTACAACACAAAGATGTAGCACCACCTGTGCTTGCATCCCTCAGGCAGGAATCACCCGATAAACCTGGCATGAGACAGCAGGAGGTCCCCACGGCCTCCAACTGTGCTGCTTGCCTTATGCCAAAAGCAGGAACATCCCAAATCCTTGGGGTGATCTGATGCAGAGCAAACCACCTGGTAAAAATGTCTATTTGCAAGTCTGGCCAGTTCCTGTCCGTGCGCTGGTAGCTTTTTAGATAACAAAAATAATAATTAAATAAAAAAGGAAAAGGGAAAAAATGGGGGAAGGAAAGATGAGGGTGAAGAGCTGTAGGGCTCGCTGTAGGGCTCTAAGGGGAGAGGAAATGTGAGTCCCAGGAAGGGATCCCAGTGTCACCGTCCTCCTGCTTCATGCCTATATTGCTATTTGTGATAATGGGATTTTAGCATTCAACTATGTCAGTTCTTCAGCCCTCAAAAACCTGCAAAGCTGCCTGGCAGCCCAGTACAGATGTCCTGGCTCTCTTGAGGAATCAGGAGGCAGATCAAGACCTTTGAAATCACAAACAGAAAAGCTTGATGCTTTCCACAAATCCTTCTGAGCTGTGGACAGGGCTCACTAGAAAAATAAAAACCCATCCTGATAAAACCAGACTGTAACAGGAGGCTAAGATGGTTCCATATTATGGAGTTGGGTTAGTATTTGTGACTCCTGAACATCATGATGTACTCTGTCAAAGTCTTCCCTGGGTTTTTCCTTCAACTGTCTCTCTTTAAAGAGCAGAACACGCTACCAGATTAAACCTCACAGGGGGACAAAAGCGAAGAGATGGAGCAAAGTGCCATGAAGCAACCTGCAGTGTCCAGAAAAGGTATGGACTATCCTGAAATATCCAGTACCACACAGAGATTTTTTGCCCTCTCATAATGTGCCTATCAATACAGCACCTGGACAGACTGCATGGTTCAAGAACAAGTGGATCAGCAGCAACCTCTTTTCCAGAATGGACAAACTAATGCGGATATTTTTTTTTTTTTTTTGAAGAAGTGGCAGCAAAACAAGAGCTCTGTTCATTCAGAAAATACCCACTGCTGTTCTCTGACAGCCCTGAAACCAGGTGGAAACCATGCTCTGTTTTTAACACACCCAAAGCCCTCCTACTCACACTGTTGCTGGCTGTCAGTGCCACAGCAGCAGCTGCACTCTTGTGTTGCACAGCATCTCTACTACGGGCAGCACATCCCACTCAGCACACAGTGCTGGTATCCACTGCATCCTTCACAGAAAACCCTGATCACACCACAGGCAGAATCATTGTTAACAATCCAAAATTAGATGGGTTTGTTTGTTTTTAAATTTCACTGGGAAATATCCCAGTGCAGATTCAGCTGTCGGGATCTCCCTTGGCATTCAAGAGGGTGGCCAGAGCCTCCCACTTAATTAAGAATTTGCTTGCAATTCCCCTGGAGTGGACTGGCACAGCAATAGTGGCAGTGACCCAAGAAAAGGGCACTAGCTAGTTACAAGCAGGCAGCCTGGCTGGGCGCCAGCAGGAGGATGGGGCTGGCTGCTGCAAACGATAGCAAAGCAGAATTGGTACAACCTTTTCTTGCTCAAAGTTTCCCTTCGCTTTTGCATGAGCATCGTGTGGTATTTTCATGAGGATGCTTTCAGGGACAGAGCTGCTCCTTGCTGCATTGCCAGCACAGGTGCATGTATTTTCAGCAAGGAGATGCAGTGACACTTGCTTCTGCCTCCTCCCAATAAACTTTTGACCACATGCTCCAACCAAGATGAGGCAGACAGTCTCTCCCTCAAAAGGGGAAGAGATGGATGTTTGGAGAGGAGCATCATTGCACTCACACAGCAGGTGAGCAGCAGGAGTTAGAATAAAATTCTCATCTCCCCACCTGAACCTGCAGACGCACCTCTTTCCCCCCTCACAGCACATGGACCTTCATGATGCAGACAGGGACACTACCGAGGGATTTGGGTTGTTTTCCAATGTGATTTAGCCCTGAGCATTGCAGGAGGCAACTGGAGGGTTTGGTGTGGGGAGTGTATGGAGGAGCCCTATCATGCTGATGCCATGCACCGACGAGGTGGGTGCCAGTGCAGGGTCTGTGGCAGGTCACACGGAAGCACAGGGCTGTCTTGGGACAAGCACTCGGAGGCGGCACCTGACCAGTGTGGCAGTGAACACCCAGGAAAGCTGCTTTCCATAGAATGGTTTAGGTTGGAAGGGACCGTAAAGATCATCTAGTTCTCACCCCCCTGCCACAGTACCTGATGCTCTCTCCACCCTCTGTCTGTATCACAGTGCCAGTAACGGTGGGTCAAGCTACGCAGACACACCAGAGCTGCACATGCAACAGACATGGCTTCTGTGTGATATTGGCTACAGGAAGGGAGTGTTGGGAGATCCCCAAATTAAGGGCATTTTTTCCACAATGTTGATTTTTTCTGCCAGAGTTAAGGTCATCACTGCCCTCTCCTGGCTGTGCTGCTCTCCACCACGGATCTCCCAGTAGCAGCATCGCTAGGGTTCCCGTATACACATTTGTGCCCCTTGCTTCAAAGCCTGGCTTCACTGCTGGAGTTGCTAACTGAGGTGGACTTGGACCATGACCTGGACTGTGAAGTGGGACAGGTGAGGCACAGTCATACACACACCCACAGAGCAAAAGGAGTACCATCTCTATGCCTGCAACACCTTCTCCCAGACCTTAATTTAATGTAATCATTGAAGCAAAATTACTGCAACATCCCTCATCACAATACACACCTCTCTGAACACACCCTTTTTTCTAAAACCATCTTGTGTTATTTTGAGCCACTATCTTGCTTCTTTCCAACTCCAGTGACTTGCTTGTCCTCATATCCTAAAACCTCACAAAGCAATAACATATCCATAAACCACATGGTGGCAAAAACTCTGAGGCCAGCGGTTGCTGTTAGCTGGGGATCCCAGCTAAGGCAAGAGATGAGAGTTCCAGCTGTGTGTGCAAGAGCAAAGCCAGAGCTGCAGGGTGGCTAACTAGAGAGAGATTTGGGGATAGAATAAGAGGAAGAGGAGGTCAAGAAAGAAATATACAAATACATATGACAACATTAAAACAGCAGTAACAAAAAATAATAAAAGGCAGAGAGAAAGCCTGGCTCATCCCTTAAAGATTTGCTAATGAGGCCAAGAGAAATGATACAAAATGCCTCTCTGAGATCGTGTTTTTGGGAAGTCAACAAAGGCATTCAGCTTCTTGTAGAAACACAGAAGTGAACCTGCCATGGGATTTTGGAGAAATTCATATGCATCCTCCATGCACGAATATCATACAGACCAACTTGCCCTGGCTGGTAGTTATCCCTGACAAGCAAGCAGAACATGATAAACCTTTCCATCAATCATCTTGGCAAACAGAATTTGATCCTGGACTAATAAATCTGTTTAATTGGTTTCTCCCCATTAGCTCTTTTTTGGAACTGCTTTGTACACAGAGAATCATACCTAATAATTTACATGATTTTTCAGAGAGCTGCTAAGAATGAGAAGTTGTCCACAAACATGCCTCTGAAAGACCAAAAGAACTCATTCCTGTTTTTTTTGTTTTTTTTTGTTTGTTTGTTTGTTTGTTTTTTGTTTGTTTGTTTGTTTTTTTTAAAGAACTGCTGAATCTCAGGCAGGGGAAGAACTGCTTGATGACCAGTGCTGAAAGAAAAAAAAACAAAAACAAAAAAACCACACACACACACACACACTAAAATTCCCTCCTCTACAAAGTTGCTGTGCTACCTTTCCATTTTCCCCACTGATCCCAGGTAGATGGTGTTGGCATGAAGCACATGCCATGTCCACCCAACTAAGTGTCAACCTTTGAGAGGAGTCAACACCTCATGCTTCAAAAGATGCAAGAAATCTCAAAAACCTTTATATTCTACACACCCAGAGGAAGATTCTAATCGTCCCCCAGACTTCTGGGGTTAGTCCTTGCCAAATTAATACATCAAGTATCTGCAGACAGGACAAGTTTAACAGTAAGTAATAGAGAGAAAAGATGGATGAGTTTTATACAATGCATCCATTATCTTCCAATTCTAATTTGCTGGCAAGTTGCCATTTTTTGAAAAGCTATTTCTGATGCTATGAACATGACCCAAAGCCAAGCCCAGCTAAATTTGGTAAGCGCCCACAACTGGCAACCCAGCTCCAAAACTGAACAGGACATGCTGCCTAACTGGTTTCCATTGGCTCTAATGGTGCTGTGGACTTGAGGCTGCTTCACTTTGAGTACAAACATTGCAATGCAGCCAAGTGCAGCCCCCATGCATTTTAATTTCTTTATATTTAAGCATCTTTACCAGGTGATTGACAGTTGTCACTCCTGTTTCATGTAGTTTTGCTCAGAGGAAGTGGCCAGGGCCAACTTTTTTTTTCCTTTGCTTCCAGTCCACCAAGGACAGTGGGGTATTGGTCTGTTACTGGAGAGATCTTACAAACACTGCAGGCTCAGAGTACTTTGAGCTATTTTTTTTGCAACTAAGGGGAGCTGCAAAGATCCAGGCTCCTCACAACTTCAGATGCTTAAGCACACACCAGTAGCATGCAAGAAAGAAAGAAGAAGCAAAATTGCACTTGGGGTATTTCTGATGTAGGTCTGTGCCACAAGGAAGATGAGGAAGGCAGAAAAAGCAGCACAGGGGTGTGCAGGTTTGAGGGTTGTGGCAGTACAGCAGGAGTTGATGTTTCACTTCACCATACTCCCTGAGGGGGGCATAGCTCTGTATCCCTCATGCTAGCAGGTACAGATCTGTCAGAGAAAGCTGCAACAAAAATCAATGAGTCTCCATGCATGGCTCTGTGCCAATGGCACTGAATCTGTTTTCAAGCTAAATCAGGTTAAACTAGTGTAATGACTGCATGCAGACAAGCTCTCAAAGATCAAAGTGAACTTGTCAAGGGAGTCTAGTGAGAATCCAGAAGTTACAACACAGATTATACTATCTTATGAACTTAACTCAAGGGTGGAGAATCTTTTACCAAAACTCAAGTTAAAACCTGCGATGCCATACTCAGGCCTGCCAGTCCTCCCAGTTTGGCTGATGAGGTGGTGTTTTTTTTTTTTTTCAGACCTCCAACAGCCTGTAGAGGGCAAAACAGCTGTGAGCATCCCTTATCACATCCCCCATCACATCAGACATGAAGTTTGACACGGACCGGTGAGAAGTTCCCAAAGCCCCTTCGAGCTTTCACGGGTCTGTGTACAGGGATCAGACAAGCAAGGAAAACAGAAATGTGAGAGCAGGTTGAGACTATGGTTGATCATGAGCTGGGTTAAAAGCGTAACTTTTTTCCACTGACAAGTGAAAGCAAAATGCTTCTGTTCTTTCTAAGGGAAGGTAAAGAGAAGAAACAAACTGACATGAAAAAGTAAAAGTGGGACTTCTTTTCCTGTATTTCCAACATAAAATTTAAACAGGAGAATTCTTCACCAAATCTGGTTAAAGCCAGACTCCCTTTCTCTTGTATTTCCTCTTCAGAAAGAAGGTGAGAGCAAAGCAAAACTTTTCCAAGAAAACATGATCTAGGGTTCTCACTAAAAAACAGGATTTCCCATGCAGAGCCCACAAAAATCACCCTTTGGGAGCAGGAGAAAAGATGCCAATAAACTCACAGAGAAGCCAGAGTCACCCACAGAGTCTGCATGGATGTGGCCATGTTCTGGTTTCTTGCTGTGGCTACTCCTTAGGTATCTAAATGGTTTGGGAGAAGGTTACACAACAGGATGGTTAAACCACTCTGGCTTCTTACTTCTCCCAAAGCTGGAAGAAGAACTTCTTCAGCAGAAGAAATGGCTTTCCCTATCTGGAAAGTTTACATCTTATATTTGTTAGTCCTGTTGTTTTTTGTTTGTTTGTTTTTTGTTGTTTTGTTTTTGTTTGCTTGTTTGTTTTTTTTTGTTTGTTTGTTTGTTTGTTTTTGTTTTTACAGCAAGAGTGTCAGGATTAAGAGGAGAAAAGGAAAAATCCGAAGCTTGGGTAGGACAGAGCAGGAGCTGAAAACAGCAAAAATAAAGCTATTCTACTTGATTGCTATTCATCTTATTACAGGGGTGCCTAAGCAAAGCCATTTAAAGCCCACCAGTACTACTTTGGCATAGACACCATTAAAAGCCAAACTGACACATACACCAAATAAATTCATTGCACAGTTAGGGGAATCCAGCACAAAGCTGTCTGAATATCTGATCCGGATTTTTTCCTAAGTGAATTCCCTACAGACATGTTCATGCCCTCTCTACTGTCTGCCTTCCATAAACATTCACAAGCCAGGTTTTACTGGTACAAGCAGCAGCAGAGAGTAGCTTTTGAAGTTGTATGAACAACTTTGGGGTAACTAAAGTTTCCCCAAATAAACTAAATATTTGCACTGTGCAAATATTCATGCCAGGCATGCAGGCATGTGCAACCAGTAAGGCATAGAAACAATATCACAGGAGAGATAAAAACTCATTGATGCAAAGTCTTCATTTAAGCCATAGTTTTAAAGAAATTGCAGAAATTCACTCTCCACAACAAGTATCAAATACAAAAGTCACAGCTACTTTGCATCTTTGCCATAATCAAGAATAGGCTACAGATGTCAGAGAAATTTGTTATTAGTTCAGCTGTAACTGAATGCTAAACAATGACTATATAAAGTTGTATACTTAGGCTCAAATTCAGCATGTGCCTCATTTTAACATTGAGGCAGTGCCATTAACTTCAAAAGGATGACTTCCCTTTTAAAAAGCATGTCCTTAGGAGACTTGTGAGTAAGAGCCTAAAAGCATAAAATTTATGTGAGGTTCATGGCTTTCCATGAAATTACACCCTAACAAATAACTCCATAAAAAGAGTATAGAAGCCACATCTTCTTCCATATAGTGGAGATAACAAATTTCTTTTATTCTTTGCTCATTTGACCAATTTATATACACTTTTATGCCAGAGGCTTGAATGACAGGAGATCACAAAACACAAGCTAGCATCTTCATAGCAAAGAAAACATACATTCTCACATATATTTATACAAACACTTGTACACATGACTACTACCCACTCCAGTGATCAAGCCTGCTTGGACATGACCAATATTAAACAAGGAATAATTTGGATAAGATTGACAGTCCTGGATATAAGGCAGAACAGCAGAGGTCATCCCACCCCATTAGCTTTCCTCTTGAGGATACGGTGTTTCCCAACATCTCAGGTAAAAGCTGCTTATTGTTTGTGATATTACAATATAGGTATCATTTACCTGCAGGTAGTTCTCTGTATGCAACCTATTCAGGATGTTTGATCCCACAGCCTTGATTCATGAAAGAGTTTAAGGAAAGGCAATGCTTTGCAGGTGACACGTCAGAGAAAATTGAGAGCTAGAAGGGACAATCATCCCCACCTCCCTGTGCAACAACTTAGCGTCCCTTATTTTGCATTTAATCCACAAATCCAGATTTCTTTTCAATGCACATTCACCAGAAGGAACCATGCTACTGAAATTCCCAGTTTGACAAGCTTTTCAGCACAAGCACTATATGTAATGGTTCTCAACACAGCTAGAAGCACAAAAGCATGGGGACAAGTAACTTCCGGATTTGACAGCCTGCATGGATGGCATTCATCCCCCACCTCAGATGCTTTGGGGCAGCACCAGGGGCTGAAGACACAAGACCTGGTGGGACAGTCACTGCTTAAACATCCCAGGCATCATCTGGCAGAGCTAGGGGATCAAAATCTCAATAATAAAATAAGAAGAAACCACACCAGTCAGATTTTTCAAGAGTACTCAGCATATCAGGTGCTAATCACATCTGAAAACATTGCTTTTATTTAGATGATTATGTACAACTTGAAAAATCTGGCTCTGAGTACATTTTTTCCCATCTCCTTTTATTTGGTTCACGATCCTCATTCCCCCATTTTATACTCCAGTATGAGAGTTTGTTCCCTTAAGAGCTATACTTTCTACTTTATGAAAGGAACCTGCTACAGGACCTGCATCAGAATCAAACTTTCTCCTTTTTGTGCACATCAGTTTCACTGTAACCTCAAGTGCTGTTTACACTTCACAGTTATCCCCGGATGGTGCAGGATTTGCATCTTGCTGTGCTCTGCATGGAGCCTTGTGAGCTCAGAGTGGTTCCTGGTGCATGAGATTGCTGCTACTTTTATTATAGTCATACTGTGCTCATAGCACGGTAAACTCAATGTGGTGTATTACTCTTGAAAAAGTGCGGACCCAGTTCTGCTGCAGATGCAGGTGGATTACATTTTATATCTTTAAACTGTTTTCCTGCATAAGGACCGGACAATTAAGGTAGCCAGAAAAGTGTGAAGTTTCAGGTCTGACCATGTCAGAGCTCCCAAGTGTCAGTTACAATAAAACAAATGACCCATTTCCTGACAGATCACAAGGGCTCCTCTGAGAGGAACAGATGGACAGATTTTTATGTTTGTTTATTATTTCTTTTTCTGCTGGGAAGGTTGCACTCCCCTGCTCTTTGGCATCAGGAGGTCAGAGCAGGCTAGGGGGTGCATTTGTGCTTGTGCTACTGCCCTCCTGACTGTTCTTGCACTGTCCTCAGTAATGCCTCCCTCTGCCAAGGCTCTGCCAGGTCCTGGCACACTTTGAGCAAGAATGAATGAAATGTCCTCTGCTCTTCAGGTTTATTAGCCATGTTGAGGAGCAGCTGCAGAGCAGGGGCTGTAGAAGGTTTGACCAGAGGCAATAGCTCAGGGAAGGGTGAGTGGTAGCTGATGGTTTCCCAAAGGCACCACAAGTAGCACAGAAGCCCTCCACAGCACACACAGACCACTGGAATAACCCCAGGCACCTTGAAGCCACAGTACTACAGAAATGCAGTCTGGTAGAATCCTGCTCCAGAAACTGCTGCTGCACAGAACCTGCAGCTCCTGAGAGCCAGCACCCACCCACAGAGACCACACACACCCTGCAAAACCTCCTATCCACAAGCCAAGACCATGCCAGTGTCACGCACAATATTCAAAATTAAGCCAAACCCCCAGGAAACATGGAAAGATTGTGCACTGTCCCCTACAGGAAGAGCCAGCAGGAGCCAGCATGGTGGCATCAAGCCAGAAGAGGGCTGCAACCTTTTCAAGACCCTTTGCAGAAAGCCCCATTCATTGCTGCCTCCGTCCAGAAGAGAAAACTGAGCAGGTTTCAATTAAAGCATATTTTTTCTTTTCAATCCTTATACTTAGGATCATGAAGACCTCTCCAGCATCTTCAAGAGTGTGCTATGGACACTGGACATAAAAAAGATGGCAGATTGGTTTCCACTCCTGTTCAGTAAGCTATTCAGTCAGAAGAATACACACTCTGGTTTTATGAAATACAGCTTAAAACAACACCTGACACTAACTTTCCAACAGAGAAGCACTTCAGTTTCCCAGGAGCGTTACCAATACACAAGCAGTATAAAACCTCCAGCCCGCTTTGGTCTGAGACATCTTCACTTGGTTCACAGCATGACTTGAGTGGGAAGGGACCAAGGAGTTATCCCAGGCCAACCTCAGTGTTTCTCCCAGCCATCCCATCTGCAGATAAAAAGGTTTCGAAGCTGCTCAGGTAGAATGGCTTGCACATCACAAAAAACACGCAATAGAGAAGAGAAGCATATGCACACCCGCAGCACCACTTACAGAAACAAAGAAAAGAGGAGGCCTCTGTAATTTCTCCCAACCCCACAACATGTAAGATAACCTGGCAATTGTCAGGTAAAGTCCAGCAAAGATTTCTGAACTAAATTCCCACGTGCTGGTAACGACCAGTTGAATGCAGTCAGGATAAAACAAAATACAGATTACTGGAGAGGAGAGAAACATACCACTGGCCCAGGTCTGTGCTTCTAACTTTTTTTTTTTTTTTTAAAAAAAAAAAAAAAAGTGAAGAACTTTCCCAGTGAGCAGACTATCCCACAACTGCCTCTGCAACACTTCTTGGAGCAGGTGAAAGCAATCCCAAGCAGAGGCAGAATGCTGCAGGACATTTCCCCCATCTGAGGCATTTTTCTCCCATGCTAGTTGTTTTCCTGCATATTATTGTAGTAGTTTTCCTTCCCTGAGCAAGTGCATTTTTAAATATCTGCAGGTATTCACTGAAGGATTCTTCCACAACATTTGAATACTTCACACTGGCCACAATAAGAATTTAAAGGTGCACAAAGGCTCAGCACCATCAGCTTGCAGTGAGGAGGATGGATGGATCTTGCACTCATAATTCTGCTGTTCCTCCCCCTCCCCCAACCCCCCTAACCCTTATTTTAGCTCAGTATGGTGTCTGGGAAACCCCTCACACACAAACTGAAAGATGCAGCTGGGCGCATGCATTAACACTGCTCAGGATTTGGCAATTTAGCTGAAGTGAAGGTTGAGCTCCTACTAAATGCCTTCAGGCATGCTGAAAATAGGAGTTTTCACCTAAAACTTCTGAAAGTGCTCTCTCTGGTGAATCAAAACCCCAGAAATGTCTCTGCAACTTCTAGAAAATGCCTTTTCCTCAAAAGAAGCCTGCAACCTCCATTTCTAGGTCCCCTGAATTATTTGGGTTTCCTCCTGCTCATCTGCTGTCCTCCTCACTTTTGGGGAAGGGGTAGACACTGGCATCCCCCAGGTGCTTCTCTGTGCAATTTCTTTAAGCTCCCCACTTCTCCCTGTGCCATACAGGTATGGCCCCATTTCTAGAGTATTATAGCTGCCATGAAAGCTGTAAACCAGTAGCATCATTAAGAGAAGCAAGAAAAATCATTTCTGGCTGCATTGAAGTAGGCAGAAATACCAAATTTGCTAAATTCAGCAAATTTGGAAACAAGAGGAAAGGCACGTGCTCAAGTCAATAATGCCATCTCCAGAAGGAAAAGGCTCTGAAGACATTTCCTCCTGCCCCAGACTGGAGTTTCATACTTCTGGGCTAATCTTGTGCCATCCTGAGCAGTCTCTTGAGCCTCCTGAACTCTCCCAAACCCTACTGCTAACTTTGGAAAACATTAACATTTCTAGGGGCTTGGGTTGGGGGAGGGGGAAGAGACCTTCTACATTTTTAATTATGAAAGGTCTCAATTTTCAAAGTGAGTACTTTAACCCCACTTCCCTTATCCATATGTCTGTGGTTTGTTTGCTTGTTTTTTAACCTAAAAGACAAAGACAGAAGCAGATTAAACTGGAGAAGCAGATTGTGATCTAGCAATTGCCACCAAAGCAGTCAGTTTATTTTTGCCACCAAATTAATTATTTTCTTCTGAATTTAAAAATCAGACACCTGAAGCAGGCATCTGAACAGGACAAAATCCATCTTCCATTGGTTCAAAACTTGAGGCTACAAAATTTATTGTTATATTGCAGTTTCTTGTACTTATTTCCCAGTTACTGGTCCAACTTGGAAAATGGGAAGTACATGTAAAGGCATTTCTTTAACTTCAAACTGCAAATTGTCAAATACAGTCATTCTCCCAAGTTGTTAAAATTAGTCAAATTATCCCAGTTTTAAACTGAATTGATGAAATTTGCTTACAAATTATTAATATATCACTGAATGACAAATTATGTCTATTTTTTTATAGCTGGAAAATATTAAAATGTATTAATTTCAAAATGATCACAGCTCTGAGCAGTGTAAATTCAGTATTGCAGAGTTCAGCTCAAAGATGGGTACTCAATTAGAGAAACTCAATATTATTACCCTTTTTGGTAATCAAGAAAAGTAGTAACAAACCAAATCACATTAAACATCCTCAGAAAAAAGCATTCATCCTGTGTTTCAATTTTCAAACACTGCTGTGTTGCTAATTTTGTAATGATACTATAACTTGTAAAGCACACCTGTTGTAACGGGAAGAGAATGCCCTTAGAAATGGACTAAGGGGATTTTTTTGTCTCAGTATTCAAACAGTCTTTATTTTACATGAAAAAAACTACCAAACTTTTTTCAGTTCATTTTGTCCACAGAATCCAAATGATCTGAGGGAAAAAGGCACATTTTCTGATTAATATAAACAAAGAAAACATAGTAGCTGTTATCAAGTATTAAAATATTTCATTACAAACAATTTATTGTATGATTATGCACACACAAAGTATTTCTCCAGTGCAAAAACATTAAATTTAAACAAAGACTTAAAAACCAGCAATTTCAAAATTTCCCTATCTGATGCCATGTGCTACACTGTATCTTCATGTCATTAACAACATTTAATAATTCCCACCTCTACTCAGGAACTCACTGACCCTTCTAAATAAGAGTTGTTTATGAATGACCTCTACATAAAAATACCTTGCACAAAAACTTCTAGTTTTAAGTCTACTGCCTGTTATCAACCAAACTCCCTCTTTCCCCCAATTACTTGGTTTCATTCTCTCTGGTCGACTCACTTCCACATTCCTCATATTTGGAATGTCTGCTTGATGGATTCACTTTTTTTCCCCCTTGCCCCTCCTCCTTCCTTCCTTCATTCATTCCTTCTAATGCTATCTACTGAGGTCTTTTCAGTTTTGGAGCTCCAGCCCCCCAAACTGATTTTTAATCTTGAGTTGGAAAATTGAACTTTTTTCCCCCTTAAAACTTCTTATTGTTTAACCTTCTGAGGAATAAAGCACATAGAAATTTTCAGGTTAAAAAAAATATTCTTAGGTTTCCCCAACTTTTTCCATCAGCAAAGTTACAGAAAAATAACTCCAAAACAACAAGATAGTTAAAATAAGTCTAAACAAATTTTAAAACGGAGGGGTTTTAATCAAATGTTATGTTTATCATCAATGGCTCTCCTTTACAGTACTACTTTTAAAGTATTTCTTCAAAATGGTTTCCTATGATCAGTAGGATAATTTGCAGCTCTAAGTGTTATTTGAAGAATTTACTGTAATTAAACAGCTATAAATCAGTTTACTCTTCTGGAAGTTTTGGAGCAGTTACACACCAGTCACTCTTTCTAATGCCATATTAACAAATTCTCTATTTTTAAATCAATTTCTGCAACACAGTTAAGGACGGGAGAGAATTTAATGAAGGAAATACACCAGCAGGAAAGATTTCCTTACAATATGTAATTTCACTGAACACATTTATTTATAAAAGTACCCAGATCAGTTTTTCTGAACATTTGTATTTGCAGTTTCAAATAAAAGAAACAACCACAAAGACAAGCTTTTCTTTTATAAATTATCTGGGAAGCATACCATAGATCATGACTTGTTTTCCCACATTTTTACACTTGAAAAAATAAGATCAGGTTGGGGGATGGGGGGGCAGTTTTTCAGATCACACCAAAAACATCTGATTTTGTCCTCACTGCTCATACTTTAACCATATCATATGTGCCTTTAAACTGGAAAATCCAGTCTTAAAAAAAAGGGGGGGGGGGGTTCGGAAGCCACCAACTTCAAAACAGAGGCAGTCCATCCCATCATTTCAGCCTTCATTCAGAATGAGGAGCAGAGGGGGAGGATAACAAAATACACCATAATATCACACACCACCGAAGCTGGGGGAAAACAACCAGCAAAGTCTAGGAGCTGCTGCCAAAGTTGCCTTTGCTGTCCCAGAAATACAAACTTGCCTCCCAAAACTAAGACAAAGTAACTGTAGCAACTGCTCCATTGCAGCAGGCAATCACTGAGCAAGGAACAACCAAATCTTGGCTAACACAGTTATTTCAAGCAAAGCACATGAGGAAAGTCAACAGCAAAAAATGTCTCCTGTATATTTAAAGGCAACAGACAAGGGCTATGGGGCTAAAATTAAAAGCCACCCTCTCACCACCCCCCACCCCGGGATTTAGCAACAAAATATAATTAATTGCATTTCTCCTGGTTCTCATTAAACCGTGTTAACTAACCTTCCATTTGCTTCCACCTATTGTAAAGTTTCAACCAGTATTTCTTTGAATTACAGCCACCAAAGAAATATTTACATTTCCATTGAATTTCTCCCGGAGTGCTCTTAGGAAGAGTCAGAGGGGGAAGAAGGGAGCTGGGAAATACCCTGAAATCTGCTCCACTCCCCACAACCTATTGATTATCCACTAAGAGAGCACTAGGAGATGAAGGGGGGGGGGGGGGGGGGGAAGGCGACCCTCTCTGTGTGCCCCCTCCCCCCTTTTTTGAGTGTCATTATGTTACCCTTCATAGGGTAATTGGCTTTCCAATAACACCCCTGCATTCAATGATATTTAAGCCGCAGCAAGTCTCTGAGTGCTGTAACGAGCAATATCGATCATCCTTCCACGAGGTGAGTCTTGCAAAAAAAAAAAAAAAAAAAAAAAAAAAAAAAAAAAAAAAAACTTGGATAGGAAATTATTAAATGGATTTTTGCCTTTGGGATCAGCCCTCCAGGACTCATGGTCCCACTGAGGGGGGGCAGAGGGGCCCCTCCAAGGAAGGAATCAGTGCAGAGTTTCACAGCCCCCTGAGGGGGTCAGGGCCCTAAAATGGAGTCCCAAGATGGGTTTCTCAGTGGTGAGGGAGCCCCACAAGTTTCAGGAGGAAGAGTTTGCTCTTCAACCTCCTTCTGTGCCCAGGCATTGAAGCAGCTGCCTCATCACGTGGGAGAATCAGGCACCGTGGTCCGATGTGGACTACTGGGGTTTGGGACAAACTCACCCAGCAGAGAGGGGTGCAGCATCTCCATGGAGGGGCCCCTGCAAAAACATGAACTCTGAGCACCCTCAGCACTCAGCAGCTCAGTTTCTGAGCTCTTCAGAGCTGCTCTAAGGCTTGGCATCCTGCACATGAGCTGAGCACGCAACAAAGGGCCAAGAACATGGAGAGACTGGACTAAGCAAGGCCAGCAGCCCGTGAAGCCGTTTCACAGGTAGACCAAGAATGTGAAGAAATGCAGCTCCAGCCCCAAAAAGAAAAGCTCACAGTAGCCAGAAGCTAAGGCCAGCACCCTGCACTTGCCAGGGTTTAAATCCCTCCCCAGCATGGCAAAGAGCAATAAACCCCATATTTTTTCTTTTCAAGTCTTCACCATCAATCCTAGCAAATTTTGCTTTAAAACGAAAAACAATCAAACAAAAACTTTACAATTCTGTTAGAAAACAACAAACTTCACCCATTTTGCAGAGGAGGATAAGAGCAATGCTGGGAAATTCTTTCAGTTCCACAAGTTTGAAAATCCCAACCCAAAACATCTCAGCCACTCATCACCTTGGGTGAGTTGCTGGATAATTGTTTAACCATTTTTTAAAACAAACAAACAAAAAAAAATCTTAATTGCAAAGTTTTATTTAAAAAAAAAAAAAAAAGATAAGAAATCAAATGCTAAAAAAAATATAAGAAATCAAATGCTTATTGTCAAAACTGCCTTCTTATCTCACTGGGGACATACCTAAAGTAAAATCTCTACCGTACCTAATTTCACATGCACATATTCGAATATATATATTTTTTGCCTCCTTTATCTTACAATTCCCCCCTCCCTCCCCAACAGAAAAAAAATAAAACACTGTATTACCTTTGCTTTTTAGGTACTGAATGTTCAATCTCTAGCTGTTTTCCATGAAGCTCCACTTTCCCTAAAAACAAAATGTGTCTGGTTTTTATAATCTGGGTGAAGGGGTCAGAAAGCTTTGGATAACATTCTATCACGTGAAACTTTTGATTTAATTCGAATTACCACAAAGCACACAAAAATACATTTTCTGATTTCTTCACAAGTGCATTTTATCAAATACAAGACTGGCTTCAAATGGGAAGCAGCGGGAGGGAGTGGTGAGTTAGCTGTCTGGACAGTCTTCCTTAGGAATATTTAATTCCTTAGTTCATACTGGTCTGCTTTGACCAAACGAAAATGAAGAATAGTATTTTGAGAAAATAATCTTCGTCTGTATTTAATTCCGTATGTTTGATCCCTCCAGAACTCCTCTAGGCAGAAATCTTCCTCCCCATTTAAAGGCTAGAAATGTTAACTCCACGGCAGAAATGGATTTCTCTTTGAAAACGGGGTGGTTTTCTTTGCTGTTCGTTTATTTATTTATTTTTGGGTAGGGAGGGGAAGAGGGGAGCAGCGATGGGAAGAGCCTAGCGGGAGGAGCCCCGGGCATGGGGAAACATTCAAAAATTTTAGAAATTTCCCGGGGAGCATTTTTTCTGTCTGCGAGCAGCATGGCGACCTTCGCGCTATTCCACGCATCACATGCCCCAGGAAACCCAGTTTCAAATCAAAATGGCCAAAGTCCCAGCCCACCGCCCGTGTCGCGACGGGACCCCCAGGCCGAGCCCCGCCGGGGCAGGCGCCGCGCTGCCCCCGCCACGGCTGCCCCGGGGGGCGCCCCCAGAGACGGGGGGGGGGAGGGCGGCGCGGGGCAGGAGGCTGCAGGGGTCCCCGCTCCGCACCCCCACACCGCTCGTCGCTAGCGCCTGGGAGGGAAAGCGGGGTCTGCCCCCGCCGCGCCGCGATGCAAGCCCCGACGGGGCGCGAGGGCTCGAGGCCCCCCCCAAATCCCCGCTGCGCAGGGAGCGAGGCCCAGGCGGGGGGCTGAGCCCCGCGGGTGCCCGCAGTTCGCCGGGGAGGTGAAAGCGGAGAGGGGAGAGAGGGCCAGAGAACGCCGCTTACCCGAAAAAGTTTCGATGGCTTTCATGGCCCACTGCTCGTCGGGGCAGTCCACAAAGGCATAGCCGGACTTGACCAGGAACTGCCCTGTGAAGGAAATTTTGTGGTCGTTGAAGACTTTCTCCAAGTCGGCCGGAGTCACGTTCTCGTTTAGGTTCCCGATGTACAGCTTGTTCATGGTGGCTGCCGGCGGGGCGGCGGCGGCGGCTGGGGGCGGCGGGCGGGCGGCGGCGCGCCGGGGCTCGGAGCGCGGCTGCCGGGGGGGCTCCACCGTGCGTCCGCACCGTCGGACTCCGGCCGCGCTCTGCCACCCCACAGCAGGGGCGGAGGCTCGGTGAGTCCTTTTTATTTTTTTTTTTAAGCCCCCTCCTTTTTTTCTATCCTTTTTTGTTTTGTTTGTTTGTTTTTGTTAGTTCGGCTTGATTTGTTGGTTTGACGGATTTGTCTTTGGAGAGGGGTGCGGCGACTGTTGGGGGGATCCCAGGAAAGGGTGCGGCGGGGCGGGCGGCTCCGGCGGGCGGTGGCGGAGCGCAGGGAGGCGGTGGCGTCGGCTCTGGGGGCCCCCAAGTCGGTGGAGTGGCACTAGAGTGTCACCGGACGCCTCTCAGCAGCCGGGCACCGCCTCTAAATAAAACCGACCTGGAAAATGAGTGAAAATGTTTGCTGGAGGAAGCCACGTGGTGATGCGGGAGGGCCCGGCCCCCGGGGGGAGGGGCCGGGGGGGAGGGGGCAGCCTCCACTTAATTATTTATTTTAATTTAAATACTACGCTATTTACCTCCACGCACACACACCCTTAGAGGAATGAGGAGCGCATCCACCCCTTGTCCCCCCCAACTCCGCCCGTCCCGTCGGAGGCACTTTACCATCTGCTACAGCCCCCCGCCCCCACCGCGCCCCTCCCCCACCGCGCCCCTCCCCCACGCCTTCTCCGGTGCCTCAATGGGATTTTTCTGGGTGTAAAAAACTTCGGCATCAAAGGGGCCGGGCGGTCCCTTGGCGCCAGGGGAGTGGGGTTGTGGAAGAATGGCCCTCCCGCCCCCCGGGGGCAGCCCGGCGCGGCCGGGTGAACAGGGGAGCCCCCCGGGGGGGGGCTATTGTCCCCGGTATTGTTTTAAGCCCTTCATGTGCAGCCCTGCGGAAGCCTTCGGGGGGGGGCGGGCTCCTCCCGGCACAAAAGGGCCCCACGATGGAGAAGGTCCGATCCCCGACGGGGACGAGGCCGGGCCGGGCGGGGGGCGCGCCCTGTCGGCCAAGTGACCTATGTGGAGCACACACCCCCCTCCCGAGACCCTGCCTCTTTCCCTCCCCGCCTGCTTTTTTTTCTGGAGACTTTTTATATTTAGGTTCGAGATGGGTTGAAAATAGCAGTACGCCCCCCTCCCCCATTCACCCACCCGGCCGCCTTCCTGCCTCGCTGCCTTCCCCGACGGGGCGGGTGGGGGACCCCCGGTGCACCGGGGGCTCTGCCCGGGATGCTGCCGGGCGGGGAGGGCGCCTCCCTCCCGCCGCGCTGCAAGTAGAGGCACGGGCCGGCCCCTCCGCGCCTGCAATTAAACGCAAAGCTCCCGAGCAGGACGCGCTCCTGCCTGCCTTGCCCGCCGGGACGAAGGTCCCGCGCTCCCCGTCCCCCCGATAAAGAAACAACAAACACAGACAAATGATTTCCGAACGCACGAGTTTTTGGGGTATCGATAGAAACGCTCGGCTCGGGGCTTTCCGGGCGCGCTTATCTCGGGCGGCTCCGCGCCTTCTGCGCGGGCACGCGGCGGGCACTGCGCCCGCGCCCGCCCCCGCCGCCTTTCGGGGTGGCCGCGCGGAGGGGCCAGGCCGCGGGGGGGGGGGGGGGACCGGCGCTAGCAGCACGCCCGTGTTCTTTGGTTGTTCTCTCAGTACCACGCAGATGTGCTGTGCTGTTTTATATTTCTAACCATTTCTTTTTATTATTACTATTTTTATGCCACCCACGGCAGTGCTGGGAAAGAGCCACGTGGAGAATTTGTTAGTAAATAAATTTGGTGTTATTCAAGAATCAGAAGTTGTGTAAACCTTAAAAAATAGATGCACATACCCAAGGACGTTTCTGTGCTCTGTCCTACAGCGAGTTAGGAAACTCAATAAAATGAATAAAAACAAAACTGGGGAATAGTAATTTAAAGCAAAGAGTCCTTAGCTTTCCCTCCTGTATCTGATCCATTCTACTATGCTGGGATTTTTGCTTTAAAAACACGTAGGTGCTGCTCACCAGGAGAAATTTGGTTCCCATACTTCCAGCTGCATTACTTGGCTCTTCTGGAAGTACCAAACCAAACTCACCAGAGTTTTTGTAGAACTGCCATGTCCATGTGCATGCTTCTGAAGCTACTGTGAGAAACACTCCGTAGCCAATAACTTAGGCTCAGGCGAGGATCTCAGTGAAGTAGTAATTTATTCGCGATTGCAATGGCGGGCGCCCCAGAAGCAGGAGAGAGCGCATCTACTAGTTCCAAAACACAGTTTATATACCTTTTGATGGCAGGACCCTCCCCTGTTTCCCCACTGAGTGGGTAATCCAGGTTCACAATCTATCTGATGCTTCACAAACAATGCATGGCCTTCAGTTGCCGGCCTGTTAAATTTCAAATTTCTTTTGACATTTTTACTGTTTGAAGTGGTAATGTTTCTTCACTTATCTGACTTGACTTAACACCGTGATTTTCACCTAATTGTCCTAAGGAGACTGGTTGTCTGCATTTTACTAGGTCGCCTGCTAAACTTTCTTATCACTGTAAGCATATCTCAGTACCACATTCCCTCCTTCTAAACAATGTAACTCTGCAAAAACAACATTTCTATTCCCACAATTCCCCCCTTTTCTTTTTTTATAAACTGTTGATTTTTGCAAAACCTTTCTCTAAGGTGCAATTTGATAGACTTCTTCTTCTTTGCTTTCCATCTCCTCATTATCACCTTATCTGAGTAAGGTGGTGGCTCCATGGTCATTTGTTTCAATAGTGCGGTTTCAGTTAACCACTGTACTGGTCCTCTTACACAGAGGATAATGCAGCAACCAATGGCTGTCAAAACTCCTACAACTACGATCAAGGATGTAAATATGCCTACTTTTTCTGCCAATTCACTGGCAAGGGTGGTAAGCCCTTGCAATGCTCTTGTTACCGAGCCATCTGGGACACTACTGTTGGGTATAAGTGCAACAATGGTTGCTCAGTATTACACACACAAACACACCTCCTTCCTCTGCGAGCATCATATCTAAGGCTATCCTGTTTTCCCAAGCCATTTTGCTGATGGCATCTAGTTGTTCAGCGATTCCTCTCATCGCATCCTTGGTATAATTGATGAATCTCTACTGATTATAATAGAAATAATTAATTCAATCCACATTTTTATTGATTGTTACCCACCAGAACATTGACTCAAACCCTGCAGCAATTTGATTTCTGGCTTTATGTTCATCTGGAACTCCTCTAGGTACCCCAATAGAATCTATGTATACTCTATCATCAAATGATATTCCTAAGCCTCTTTTACTTCCTCTGGGTATTTGTGATGTTTCTCTTTCAAATGCCAGGGTGAAGGGTATAGCTAATTGAACAAGTGCACAAGTGCCTTCCCAATTAGATGGTAGGGTGGACCATAAGATCTTCCCTCCACCGTACCACCAGAGATCTGCCCTGGGGATCTCTAGTCTTGAGCAGTTTCCCATCAAGTCCTTGGTAGCACAAGGCAAATTCTCCCAGATGCCAGGTAGCACTCACACCCTGCCGTGAGAGGCAAGCTGTATGGTTACCTATAGCTGTAGAGAATGCAGGGGGAACCGTGATACTGTTATCATGCAAGGAACAGCAAAGAGAGACTTACAGGCCTCATTTCCCCAGGCAGTCTTTTCTTGGTACAATGCAATCATACATCGCATCTCTTGGGAGTCTTTGGTCCACCACCATGGGAAGGGCACTATCTGGGCAATCGGTCATCCCGAGGCACAAGCATAGCAGTAGCTATGGTTGAGACTCTGGACGGTATATTTGACCCATTCTATCCAGGCATTCACATCCCCATACCTTGTTTGAACTGACACATTTCAGAGGGCTTCCTGTTTTCTCTCCTGTTTTCTCCTTGAGTTTCTCCCTTTCTCTGATGGCAATAGAGGATTGTTTCCATACAGCTATTCTCAATCTGGCTGTTGGGTCTCTCCCAGTTATTTGTTCTCTCTGCTCAATTGTCGTTGGGCATTTAGATCTCCACAAGCTAACACCTCACAAACATCAAACGTGACAGAATGTGGTACACAACCCTCTGTCACAGTCACCCATATTTTGATGGGGTATCCCGTTTTTGCTATTATCTGGTCATGCCTTTTGCAAGTTGCCAATTGACCAAGGCCTTCTCTGAGGCCTAGAATCACTAAAAACAAAATTAGTAATCAATTTTTCCCTGTCATTATTTTTAAACCTTAGGTTTCCAAATAATTATCGATACAAAAAATAAGATGTACACTACTACTATAACAACCCCCCCTTGGGAGCACTGCAATTCGCTATAGGTCTGTTCTTTCTCTCAATCACAAGTCACAGACGTTAGTTACCTGTGAAAATAAAAGGTTAGTTTACAATTGTAAGCTCTTATCCTGCTCAGAGTCCACTATGAGATTTTTCTCTTCAATTTCAACTTCCAACAAGTCTTTCGTAGGAACAGCTTCCCAGGTACTAGCGTCGACGGATGCCTTCACTCGAGTATAGTGAGTCCAACCTTTTCCGCAGTTCTTACGGCTGTTTCAGTGGTTAGTAATTGTCCTTCCCATTCAGGCCGGAGTTGACTCTTTCCAGGTCCGAATCAGGACCCGGTTTCCTGGGTGATGGTGGTGAATGGGGAATTCCAAAGGTGGGGTTTGAGCCAACAACCCACAGGTCCTGAGAAATGACAAAGAAGAGGACAACCCCAGAATACAGTTCTTAAGAAAAGTCTCTTGTTTTGAATTGTGGTATCTCATCCCTTCTGCCCAGATAGGGCAATCTGAACAGCATCTCATATGGTAAAATTCCTGTATCCTTTCTTGGTGCTGTTTAAACCTGTAGGAGTAAGCATTTTACCCAAGGAAGTTGGGTTTCTAACACTAGTTTAGTTAATTGCTTCTTTAATGTCTGATTCATTCGCTCCACCTTCCCAGAAGAGGAGGGGTGCCAGGGGCTGTGAAAATCCCACTCAATCGCTAAGGCCTGCTTTAACCCTTGCAGTAAAGCTTTACACCCATCCAGTCACGTGGTCAATTAGGACAAACAAGTAACTCAGTAAAATTTACCTGTATACTTTGGAAAGGTCAAACCCCTGGCTCCCGTCCCCCTCTAGATGGGTTACAGAAGATCTTTTTATTTACCTTTTGACATATGGTACATCCTCTACATATGTGCTTCGCTAAAGTGTATATTCCTATACAGACATACTTTCGTAGCACAACATCACACGTTGCTTGCACCTCCCAATGACTCTTTTGATGTAAAACAGTTAATATTTGCCTCATTATCACTTTATTCAGCATTTCTCTCCCATCAAGGAGTATCCATTTTCTTTCAGACTTCATAGCTCCTGATTCCTTAAAAAAATCTTTCTTTTAAAACTTTTTAGTTCTTTCTTAATTTTCAACAATTCCCTGAATCCTCTCTGCATTTATTCTGTTTTCCTTCAGACATTAGATGCCTTAAATACCTGACTTCTCTTTCTCCATATTGTAATTTATTTTTCAATACTCCCAAGCCCTGCTTTCCCAGAAAGTTGAATAGCTTGTTAGTAGCTTTCTTCACAACTCTTTTCTCCTGTCCTGACAATAGAAAACGATCCACATATTTGTTAACATTAATACCTCCTCGGGAGGTTGTAATTGCTCCAAAGTCTTTTTTTTTTTTTTTTTTTTTTTTTTTTTTTAGAACTTACCCAAATAGATAGGTGGCCCTGTATAGCCCTGAGGTAAAATTGTCCACCT
This sequence comes from Anas platyrhynchos, assembly GCF_047663525.1. Taxonomy (NCBI): domain Eukaryota; kingdom Metazoa; phylum Chordata; class Aves; order Anseriformes; family Anatidae; genus Anas; species Anas platyrhynchos. Next base: position 230,520 of record NC_092614.1, read on the forward strand.
ATATTGTTGCTTCCGCCCCCATTTCAGGGTCTTTCCAGTCAGAGGTGAATATATGTTTGCTCTCAGGGTCTGAGAGCACTCCATTAATAACACTGTTATTTCAGTCTAACAATTTACTATTTGAATGCCCAATTTAATCATCAAATTCCTTCTCAACAAGTTAGTTCCTGCCTTGGGTACATACAACAATTACCTAGCGATCATTTTATCCCCTAGTCTCAGCTTGGTATCCCCCAAAAGTGGCACTGTTATCCCAACCCCTTCTACCCCCATCACTTTTTAGGGTTTCATTAGTTAATTTAATCCCTGATACTTTACAAGTCAGTAATGACCTAGCTGCTCCCCAGTGTATTGGGTTTGATGGCAAGGTTCGGGGGCTGTGAGTGGGGGGGGTAGGAAACTGCAGTGGCAGCCCCCGTGAGAAAAACCCAGAAGCCTCCCCGTGGCAGGTAAGGGACAATTTCATCCGGCCCCTAAGGGGCTCACTGCTGCCCAGAGCCAAGCCATGAGCAATACAGTCCGTGCCTCTGTGAGAGCACATCCACGAAAACAAACAAACAAAGAAACAAACAAAAGCCTGCTGCTCAACAGCAGTTGGGAGAGCGAGAAACCCCCCCCGCAGACACCAAAGTCAGTGCAGAAGGAGGGGGAGGAGGCGCTCCAGGCGCTGGAGCCGAAGCCCCCCTGCGGCCGCTGGAGAGGCCCCTGGTGGAGCAGGCTGTTCCCCCCCACCGTCCCCCTCCCCGATGTTTGGGAAACTGACCAAACACCACGGCAAATATACCAAAACTTCTAGACTGTTACTTAGATAATGCCTACATCACCTTTCCCTGCTCATTCAATTTCAAACAGCTCTGTTAAATACTACATGCCACACCTTTAACCCCTTCAGCAACCCTTTTAACACTTCCTTTATCTTTCTCCAGCCTGTACTTTTCTAATACCAGCACCAAAGGCTCAGTCAGGGTCCAACTTAATTCCATACCTTTTCCCTCCAAGATACTGAAACAACATATCAATATAGTATATTTCATGCCATTTTCCTTCTTTCCTCCTTCTTCCACTCCAGATATTCCTATTCGAAGTGGCCAGCCTGGCCACACTTAAAACATCTTATCAAAGCCTGTCTCTGCTAGGACTCAGGCCACAACGCAGGCAGCCTTCTTTGCCTGCCATTCCTTCATCTCTCTTCCTCTCCTTTCCATCCTGGCCCTGACTCCCCCTGAAGATTTTTTCCTCTTTCTCCAACCCTCTGCTTCACTACCCGCTGCACTGTCAATACCATTAGTTTCACTTTTTTTTTTTTTTTTTTTTTTTTTTCCTTCTTATCTCCCCTCTGGACACACACCTCCAGGGCCTCCCACAGGAGGGTCCCCCAGTGACTGTTCACTACATCCCCCCACCTTCTGAAGCATTTTCTGCGTATTTTGCCAGGCTTTAATCACACAATGAACTTTCAAGAGCCCTTGGGATACTGGGTCCTCAGGTCTCATCCCCAAGTACTTTCTCATTCTGACCCCAAGTCTCTCATATGATTTCTGTGTTGCACACTATTATTATTCCAGCCAGGATTGGCAAGTGGGTATTTCTGCCCTGCCGGTATTACCCCTGGTCCTGGAGGATGAGCTCTTTCCCATTCTTGTATAGCAGCTCTCCTCCTGATCATTCCCGTTTCTTTCCCTGTAAACAACATACTTACAGACATAATTCCCTCCCCCAAGAGTATAAATCAGGTCGTAGGAACTGGTCTAATTGTTCAACTAGGCTGTTGGGGTCCTTGAATAAAGACTTCCTCTCCTTCTAAAAGTCTTAACCTCTCTGCTGGTAAGGAGGGGGGGGGTAGTTCACCTAAGAGGATACACAGTTATTGTTAGTACTGTTAGTATCAGGGAAGGCAAAATTCTCAATATCTCTTCTACCTTGTTCTAATTCTTGCCAGAACCTAGAGTACGATCCTTCTTTAGGGACAGTGTTAATTACAGCCCCTGTCTCCCTTCCTGGAGTGACTGCTGCTGTCACCAGTTCAATATTAAGATTATAGGGAGCATGACTTGGCTCCTTCTCTAAAAAAAGGAATCTTCTTGTTTACACATAAATTTAAAGCCTGAATTTTCATCAGACCCGTATTTTGGCCAAAATACTGCTGTTTCCTTAATTGGTTCTTTTGTCCAGACTGATACACAATATTTAACCTTTTTTTAAAATTATTTTTCTTTTACAATCCCTCTAATTTTGGGATTATGTTTCCAATTTCTTATCATTCTTCAGGAAGAACTATTAGTAGGCACTCCCCCAGGGATATCTCCCTGTCCCCTGGAACTCATATTTTCCCATTTTTCCTAACCCTCGCCAGTATGTGCTACAGAAATTTCCCTTCTGCAGTGTACCACACACCAACGTACTGAAAAATGGGGGTGTACCGCCAAGCACTTCCCCGTGCCAGCGTTACCGCACACCTATGAGTTTACCAGATTCCCTGGAACTCGTACTTCCCATCTTTCCTAACCCTCGCCAGTATGTGCTACAGAAATTTCCCTTCTGCAGTTTACCACACACTAACGTACTGAAAGATGGGGGTGTACCGCCAAGCACTTCCCCGTGCCAGCGTTACCGCACACCTGAGTTGACCAGATTCCCTGGTGTACTTCCAAGCACTTCCCCGTGCAAGGATTACCGTACACCAGATTCCCCTGGTGTAGTGCCAGCACTTCCCCGTGCAAGGGCTTACCATACACCAGATACCCGACCCCCAAGGCAATACTTAATATTTCTTACCTTGGTCTGTGCACAGAGTTACCGGATCGATTCTTAAAAACCCGGAGTGCCTACCTTCTTCCTTTCCCCACTACTTCACGGATCCTGCCTCTTTAACCAGTCTCGGGCCCTCTGTCAGCTTTCCGCAGAACCGCCACCGTCGATGCACAGGACCGCTGAAATCAGCGGGGCATGCCTTCCTGCTGCTGCGGCGGTGGGGCTCCCCAGTAGGTGACTGGATCCCGGACGAGCCCCCAAATTGTGAGAAACACTCCGTAGCCAATAACTTAGGCTCAGGCGAGGATCTCAGTGAAGTAGTAATTTATTCGCGATTGCAATGGCGGGCGCCCCAGAAGCAGGAGAGAGCGCATCTACTAGTTCCAAAACACAGTTTATATACCTTTTGATGGCAGGACCCTCCCCTGTTTCCCCACTGAGTGGGTAATCCAGGTTCACAATCTATCTGATGCTTCACAAACAATGCATGGCCTTCAGTTGCCGGCCTGTTAAATTTCAAATTTCTTTTGACATTTTTACTGTTTGAAGTGGTAATGTTTCTTCACTTATCTGACTTGACTTAACACCGTGATTTTCACCTAATTGTCCTAAGGAGACTGGTTGTCTGCATTTTACTAGGTCGCCTGCTAAACTTTCTTATCACTGTAAGCATATCTCAGTACCACATTCCCTCCTTCTAAACAATGTAACTCTGCAAAAACAACATTTCTATTCCCACACTACCAATGAATAATCCATGCTCAAAATTCATAGGTAAACAGAATATAGAAATTAAATTTGGAAATAAATTTCATGCAGCTTGGAAACTGCACTTCAAGCCATGCCTGACTGAAAACCTGGAATATTCACTTTCTTCCACAGTTACATCACAAACAAATACAGCTAAAATAAATGATCCACTATCTGCTTCAGATCTATTTATAATCTTGACTAGAATACTTTTGTTGTTGCTTTTACTAGTTTACAGAGAACCTTCCCCATGTAACATAATCCTTTCAAATAATGAAATGAAAGAAACCAACTTTAAAAAAAAAATCCAAACAAAGAGGGAAGTCTTCAATTTAGATTTGAAAAAAGAAGGCTATCAGTCAAACTCCTTCCCCTTGGTAGAGCATTCCAGATGCAAGGTATTTAGAGAATGCAAACAGCAGAGACTAAATCATTGATCTGCTTGGGGGTAATAGAGCTGCATTCATCCCTGGGCAAGAGATGAGGGAGAATGCTGCCCTCCAACCCAAACTGCATTCACCCCTGCCCCAGCTTAGATAGGGCAAACAAGCTCTGCAAAATCATCTCCAAAGAGAAACCTTTCTTCTCTTGCAGATATAAATGCTACCAGGAACTGCAACAAAAATCCAGTGGGATATCTGAAGCTAGGGAAGAGCTGAGCAAGTTTTCACCCAGGCACAGTCACTTCTAAAAGCATGTGTGGCCTTTTTCCTCCCCCAGGATTTTCTTGCAGTTGTAAAAATCACTCAGAGTACTTGATTCCTTTGTGCAAATTTACAAGCATTTTCAAATTTGTATAGCCACACTCGGTATCAACATAATGCTGCTTATGATTTTATACATAAATTCTAGTTTGGGCAAAAGTTGTTAGATTTGGGGCATAGTTTTTGTTTGTTTGTTTTGTTTTGTTTTTTTTTTTTGTTTGTTTGTTTGTTTGTTTTGCTTTAAGATTTAAATCTTTGAGTCATGAAGAAATGTTCTTAATCATTTTTTACAATTTATCTGTAAGTCCAAATAATCACTGTTGCCACTTTGCAGTTTCAGGATTTTTTTTAAGGTACAAGGTTAAAACTGGATGGTAAATAATACAACTAGGATTTCAATGAAATGTGGGTTTCAAATGCAAGGGTGTAATTACTGCAGTCTGGTGAGTTATTGTTGTTGATCTGAGGAATAAAATATTTAAAATAGAAATAATCTTTATGACAGATTAGTGGTAAAATAGAACAGAATATATTGTTATTTTTTCTGCCAGTTACTTGGTTTTAAATAATGTTGTTGTTATTTTGTTGTTTGGTTTGGTTTGGTTTTTAATTTCTGGTGATATCACTAATGTTTAATTTGGACAACAGTAAAGATATACTTGGAAACCCTGGAAACTTTGAAAAACCTTCATTTTCAAAAGTTTGAATGTATGTATTAGTTACTTTGAAATATTTATGAGTTGAAAGTTTTTAGTAAAACACATAGGTCACAGAGGGGAAAAAATAATTTTATTTTCATAGAATCTGTTTCAAACAAACCTCAGCTAACAGAAATAATCTGAATGTAGAGCAAGCCTGTCCATAAAATGTATGTGAGAATTCAACAGAATAAGAAGTGTGAGGGTTGCAGTTGGAAACATTTCCTTTTACTTAAGTGGAATCACAGTTTAAACCAACTTCTGTTCAGCTTTTGTTATGTGGAAACATTCTTCACTGGAAAAAGCAGCTCATATCTAAGAAAATCTAGTTGATCCAGTTGATTAAAACTTGAGTGGACAAATTAGAGAAGAATCAAGCTTACTATGAAACTATTAGTTTGATTTAAAACAAAATTAAGGTTTGAAGTAGCTTATTAATAATCTCCTGATTCTCTGTGCATTTGAAACACAATCTTGACATTCAAAAGTTGTTTTGCAAAAGCTCAGGAGCAGAAGAGTGTCCTCAGCCCCAAGGAAGGTGCTGAGCAATGGGAAACACCCTCTCCTCTCTGGAAGAGCTATTCAGATGGGAGGCTCAAAAGAAACAGTTCTGAAGATGCAATAGGTTAAGCCTGCAACTTGTTTGAAGATCTGGATATTCCCTACACATTTTAGTGCTTCAGTTAAAAACAGAGCAAATGCTGCAATAAACTCAGGCTCCAAAAAATCAATTCACATTCTAAAAAATCCTTTTGTTCTGGTACTAAAAGATGGAGTCCCTTTAAAACAAAAAAGAAAACCACAAAAAAAAAAAACAAAAAAAAAAACAAAAAAAAAAAAACTATTTTCTTCTCCTTTCTACATCTGGTTGTTAGCTACTTCTGTGTTCACTTCAGGACAGGGTGCTCATCTCTCTCAGCAACCTAAATTCTCCATTGGGTCTTGCAAACATTCAGATAATTGTTCAAACTTAAACAAAACAAACTTGCTTTGCATAGGTATTTTTTCTCCACAATGGAACTGATTTGGTTCAGTTTTGATTTTGCAGTCTTTTTTTTTGGCTAAGCGGTAAACTCTAAATGCAAGGAAAATAAAACACATATTGGAATGAATCCTGAATTTTTTTGTTCAAATAATCCCTTTAATTTTTCATTTCCCTCCTTAATTTTACTTTTGAATATACCACCACTTCTTTATAGCAGACCTCTCTAACATGTCAATTTGTTGTTTTTTTTTCTTCCTCAAAATCACTGTGAGCAGTTGGACAGATAGCTGGAGCAGACATTTCTCCTACTGATGGCTAGAAAGGTGGAGGAAAGTTTTTGTCTTGGTATAATGATAAACAAAACTCACGTAGTTCAGAAAGCATTGTGGGGGATGAATTCTGCCGTTGCTGAACTCCTCCTGACCTTATTTCAAGAAAGAGCTGATCTTTTGAACCCCCCTCCAAACATTCACAGCATTTATAAAGCACAGATTAAACACTTTCCTCTCTGTAACAGTAGGCATGTGTATCAAATTTCCTCCAGTTTGAAAGAAATACATTTATATCAGATGTATGCTACATGAGTACAAATTTGGGGGTCTTTTAATTTCGAGTCACCATTTAAATCCCCTGAAGAAATGAGGGCACTGCAGCACTCACTGCTCTTCACTCTTTCACTTTCTGGAAGTCCCTGAAGTCCAGGAGGCAACGAAAGGCTCAGCCACTAATACCATTTCATTTTTGTGTAATTCCTCAGACCCAAAACAAGTTTATCCTGGGAGGTGGGTAACTCTGCAGCAACAGTTTCTGTTGTGGGTCACAAGTATAGGTCATTTCACAATCTAAACCTGAGCCATACACCACCACCTGTGCCAGGACACCAGTACCGCTGGGCTGCTGGAAAGGTGATGTTAGGAGAATAGCAAAGGCACAAGGTGGAAATAATTTCATGCTAGTGAACCAGCCACTTGGGCAGGCACATTGCCATTGACTGGGTTGTCTAATTTCTCGTCCTGCTGGTATGTATTTGGGATTTATCAGGACTGATTATTTCTTCTTTCCTGGAGCTCCACTGCTCTAGTCTCTCCAGCTGCTTAGTTCTGGCTCTGTCTTTGCTTAAAGATGGAGTAAAGTATGTTTAATATTAAAATAGCTGCCACGAAGTAAAGAACTAAAAGGACAAGTTTTGATGCTATAGCAAGTGCAGATCACCTCTCCACGTATTTGAAGCAATGACAGTGCACAGCTGCACAGTGGTAAAAGGTGCAGCCATTGGATTTTTCTCTAGAGACAGCTTTGTGGTCCAAATAAATCTGTCATGCACTGATGTTACATGAGCTTTTTGCTACACTAGTTACTGTGCTGTAGCTCCCTGTTCCTGGTGTGTAAAGTAAGCATTCAAGCAAAGAGAAATAGATGCAGAGGGGGACATGTAGAAGTCCATAGTTCCTATATTTTGTGTTTCCCGGTTTTGAGTGTTTTTGTTTGTTTGTTTTTGTTTTGTTTTGTTTTGGTTGGTTGGTTGTTTTGGGGTTGTTTTAAAAAAATAAAAATAAAAATAAAAATAAAATAAAAATAAAAACCAGTCATGAAGGATCAGAGACAGCCATGCTAATAAGCTGAATTAATAAAGAAAACACTAAAAGCTTTAAAAGGCCCTAGTTTTTTGTTTGTTTGTTTGTTTTTCAGTTAAAAGGGAGTACTGGCATTTAAAAACATATCTGGTATTTTGCTATTGTGAAAGAATAAAAATTTAAAAAATCTATTCCTGCAAGCCCAGGAAGGGAAGGCAGGTTTGAACCCAGAAGAGAGGATGAAATGATGCTCATCACTTGAAAGATCCACTGTAACTCTAACCAGAACATCACTCATGTCTCATATGCAGCTAAATGAGGATGTTGGATAGGTTTAAGCACCAGAGATGAGATGAGGAACCAGACAAATGCTCGCTGCCTTCAGCTAAAGCTGAAGCTGCCTCTATGGTGCATTTTGGTAAACATGAGTCTTCTGACAGAATTCTGGCACCTGGGATCAGGCAGAAGTCTTTGCTACTTCTGATATAAAGGATCCATGTATGTTGGCCAAGGCTATGAGCAGGCAGTGAGAGCCCAAGCAGTCCTTGGAGGAGAGAGGGGAAAGATGGATCTGTGCTGTGGGATAAGGGCTTGGAACAAAGAAGCTGATATTCAGGACCTTGTGGTCTGCCAAGATGGATTAGGATGAGCAAAGCCAAAGCATGTAAAAGTTACATCCCTGCACAACATCATAGCTGGTATCTTAGGGAGAGAAATGAGCCCCACAAAAAAGCCTCGAGCCTCTGTGCCTCTGACAGCAGCTAAGGTAATTTAAGAACAAAAACAGTCCTGAATGAGGACCGGAGTTTGAAAGCTGTTCCAATGTCTGTGATTTCAGTGAGAGGATGAGGGTGGAGGGAAAACAGCAACTAAAAATCCTCCCTTCCTCTCTGTCCCTGTGATTTGAGGAGTAGGGCAGATGCTAATACTGAGCAATCATAGCTGGATACAGCCAGGAATCTCAGATCAGCCCAATGTTTGCAAACAAAATGGAGCAGAAAGTGTTATTTTCACATGTCACATGCAACACCTGAAATCTTTCTCTGTCATAAGAGATCCCCTAACTGGTGCCACACAAGACAGCAATTAAACAGCACTACTCCAGAGGGAAAGGGAAAACCTTACTCATCATATCCACTAGGAAAAGATAGGTGTAAATTGTGCTATTGAATATGAGCTTACAGCTAAACTCGGCAAGCAAATTATTGGGAAGTTCACAGTATTTCTGTTTCTGAAAACTTTTGGGAACAGATCAGACTCTCACCCATTCAGAATGGCTTAAACAGAGTTGACCCCATCTGGCAGCAGGGGAGTGAATGGATGACCTCTTAAGGTCACTTCAAGACCTATTTTCCATGATTATGGGGACATCTAATACTTGAAACACTTTGTAATCAAAGTTGCCCTTGAGATGTTCCATTGTCTCAAAGCAGAGCAGGGGTGTTTCAGGAGCACAGATGTGACCTTCCCAACACTCCCAAACTCCTGAAACAACTTTTCAAGCCAGGTCTGCCACAGACAAGAGAAGAACTCTGTCTAACAAAGTCACACTCACTAAGTGCTCTGCAGCAGAATATGGTGAAATGGGGCAGCAGCAGCTCTCTTGCTTAATGTGCAGGTAGACAACTGCCCCAGCTGGATGAAACCTAATCTGAAGTGCTCTTTGTTCCAAGCCAGGATCCAGCTGAAGCTCACGAAACCACTTGTTATTAGAGAATGTAGCAGATCACAGGTAATGCTATGGATAGCATTATCATCTCATATCATAGCTGTGATGGGCTAAGGCTAGAGAGGAGCAAGGTTTGCATCTTTAATTAGACCCTCTGTTACGTTAGGAAAAAAAGCAAATGTGGGCACATGGCCCTTTTCTATGCCTGCAATTCACTCCTTGCCCCTGCACTTTTCAGAGCTGAACTGGCAGGCAAAGGTTCATCCTTTTACACATTGATCAGTGGATATCACACTGATGGAATGAAATGCAGATAGTGCCTAGCTGTCTTTAGGAATCTGTATACCTGTTTTTTGTTTTGTTTTGTTTGTTTGTTTGATTGGGTTGGTTTTGATTTATTTATTGTCTGGAAGATTGTGAGAAACTTTAGAGTGATGCTGCTGTCCAAACTGGATCATGAGCAGATGCTCTGAAATAACCATAATTGTGAACAGTGGGTCAACATTTAATGTTGCTGGATATTTATTTCACTCTATTAACTTCACATCATACAGAGGCAGTAAATGAGAGGAAAACAAATAGGTTATACTTTGGAGACACAAGATACCCAAGTTGGCTAGGAGTGAAGTACCTAGAATACATATAATAAAGCTGCCAGGTTAAACTACTCCACTTTATTGATTAGCAACTGTGATAGGAGTGTGAATTGATTACTTGTAACTATTACAGTACATCATTTAGTACAGTAGGCATGACGTTTTTGCATGGATGAAAAGCTTTTGAACACACTGGCATGCTTGTGTACTAATAGAGGATTAAAGTAAATGTTAAGTAGTTCCTGTGAACGTAATAATTACTCCCTAATAGCACTGAAATCTCAATCTACCCTAAAAATATCCTTCTGATCCTTTATCTTAATGTAATAGAGACACAAGACTTTTTGCCCAGGAGGCTGGTTGTGCCAGGGAGCTGTGTAACTACAGAGTAGCAAGAGTTCTGCTCTGCCAAGGAGGGCTGCAGTAAGCTGGATGCATGCTCATTCTGCACTCTGTGCACTCCTGGTGTAGGAAGACAGGTGGTGGTTGAAGCAAACCTATGCCTGATAGTGTGTCACAGCAGCATTTCTCAACAAGATTTCTCAGTTTTTCCAAAGGGAAGCTGTCACAGCACCAAGCCTGACAGAATTCAAGAAGTGTTTGGACAATGCTCTCAGATACATAGTCTGATTTTTTTGGGTGGTCTTTTGAGGACCTAGGAACTGGACTCCATGATTCTCATGGACCCCTTCCAACTCAGGGTATTCTATGATTCTATTTGTTTTAAAAAGGGGCAGTGGGGGGGTAGGGGGCAGAAAAAGTATGTTTCAGGAAGGAATTTCAAAGTAGGAAGCTTTACACAGAGACACGTACCTCAATCATGCTGGATTTCTGCATTTGTTCAGGACAAGTTACGTCATGGACACTGTGCTAGCACAGTGAAACCCTCTCCCACACTGAAATCATTGATACACTTCAATTTTGCCATTATTACTGCATTTCCACTAAGGCCTGCTTCTTGCACAGCCCAACAAGGAAGTCTACTTATTTCATGCACAAATCCATGATGTAGCTAAGCCAGCCCAAGTCCAGGAGAATAGGCACACGTATCCCTCCTAAATCCAGGTGTGCAGGGTTACTGCTCCAAGCAGCTCAGCTGAACTCCATAAACAAGTGCTGGCAGACCTGAGGGGAAGGTTGTAACTTGGATAACCTCCTGTAAAAGTCCAGGCAGCTTAGGGAAACTAAGCCACAGACAGGACTATGTTTTACAAGTCAGCACAACCAGCCACAGGCACTGCTTCAGGAAAGATGCAAATAGAGCTTAGCTTGTGTGTTAAAATAGCACAAAAATAATCCTTCTCTGTTCCTTCAACAGATTAAACCTGGGTGCAACAAGGATCCTGGAGTAGCTGAGACACCCCTGGAGCAGCCCCCAACCAGAACTCACATACTAAAATGCAGTAGGCCCAGTTCTCCTCCCAGATAGGACTTGGGTTGGATAGGGCAGGTCAGACACCACAGAGAACATCTTACCAGGCATAGGATTGCAGCGGAACTGGTGGGAGTGGGGTTTAACCCCTTACACTTTAATGGTGTAATTAACATCTGGGGTACATCTGCTCTCCTAAATCCAGCTGTACAAGGGCAAGATGAAGCAGTTACCTTACTGACACATACCCCTAGCAGCTACAGAACCATAATAAAGCACTTCTTCAGGACAGGAGTCAAAATAGTTGCTGTGCTTCAGGTTAACTTTGCTGCCATCCTTGATCCCATATAGGCTGTTGCTGTGCCACCACCCTCCATCTCGTTAACCAATGCTGCCTCACTATTTCCTGATAGCTTCCTGCCTGCTGCTATCCATCCCAAATTTTGTCCTCTTAGATTACAGATTTTGGGGGGTAGATACTGCTTTCAGTATCTAGGTTTGCATGAGGCAATTGCAGACCACAGTCAGGTTGCCCAGACTCAATGCTGATGATGACAAAAATAACAATCGAAGCTCTTGGTTTTAGCACAGTTATTTGAACTTTAAGAGAGAGAAGAAGCAAACTGGATCTCTCTAAGATGATACTCGTGCTTCTCAAAAGAAGAGATGGATATTAATAAAACTTTTGCTGCGGAAGGAGGTGTTATGTGGAATTAAGGTTTAGATCAATACCATATGCATTATGTCCACAATACACATTCATTCATTCTTGATTTTGTGATATACTAATGTGTAATTGCCATTAATGTAAATATATTTTTAAAGGTTATTTTCCTGCTCTGCAGGTCAATGGACCTAATGAAGCAGATCTAAGTGGGCTTGAGCTACTTTGATTAGGTGCTTGATTTCCTGTTTTCCTCATGGAAGTGGGTTTGGTCCCACACTGCTAATGTTTATAAAGGCTCTGAAGGGTCTCCTCTAAGCACTAGAACTGGTTGAAATCTTCTGAGCAGCTTCAGTGGAGTAGAAAGGTAAGAAGCTCTATATCAGTCTTTTTTCTTTTTCTTTAATTCTTTTTCCTAAGATGAGAGTGAGCAGTGCTTGACAGTGTCAGACAGTATCTATAGCAGAGTAGGAACAAGCTGTACCTTTGGCTGAGTTTTTCCTAAAGTGGTGTACGACTAGCAATTTCCTTGATAGGTTTGGTGGAAAAGAACTACAGCAGTACACATCATGTTGTAAAGGGAAAGACCGTTATTTCAGAGGAGGATTCAGTACATGGCAAGCCTCAGGCTGGGATCTGCCCCTTTAAACATATCCTACACAGGGAAATGATGAGAAATTGGTTGTTAGCTGCTTTTTGTATCCTTTCAGCTATGAATAAAACAGGGATAACTCTTCTTTCAAAGCAGATAGTATTGCACACGGGATTTGAAGACCTTCCCCTAGTAAAGATCCCACAGGTAGATATTACTCTTCCTTTTGTGAAGGAGTCAAATTGTAAAATCAAAACAGTGTAACGACAGCTACAGTTAGCAGTAATGACACACCAGGTGGGACTAACTAAGCTTGATTTGAGTATCATACAGGCAAAGGGGTCTTGTATTAATTCAGGAATGGTTTCTCTACAATCTCCAGAAATGCAGACTGTTTTTCCTTGCTGCTTAGATAAATTCTGCAGAGAATAAGTGCTACCCTTTCTTAAAATTAAGGCTACAGTATATGTCCTCTCCTATTTTCATAAATAATTATCTTAAGCAGAACAATATTCTTGAATGACTTAGCTATTTTCAGATTCACCATCATAACTATAGTAATATATGTAATGAATAGCAAATAAGAGGGAAAACTTCTTATTTAATCATGACACTTTTCTCAACTTTAATTTAAAATACTCCTTGGCTTTTTGTATAATGAAACCTACTTTTCCTATTAATACACTCTATAACTATTTGCCTCTTACTGCTTTAGCTGTAAATATTTCATGGGTTTTGCCATTGTTCAATATATAACACCTTTGATTTTAAAAGTATTTCTCTCGATTTGATATCTCTGAGATAATGTAACACATTTAGTATTTAGCCTATATCAGGCCAAAACATTTGTAAAAAAAAAAAAGTCAGTCTTCCCAGAAACAAACAAACAGAAAAGTCTCAGTTACGAACAACATCCAAACTTACAAATTCTTTTCTCCAGAATAATAATTGGGCAGTTGTAAGAATGCAAATTGCTACTTATGAGTAAAGTTTCACTAATGTATGAATGAATTTTTGAAGGATATCTAAGTCCTGATCTAGACTTCTTTACTATATTACGCCTGTTAACAGTAGTTCTCCAGTGCAATGCACATTCCCTAAATATTAATAACAAAGAGTGAGGTGAGAGCCTTGATCAAAACCATTTTTGTACAGAATTTGCAGAGCTGGAATAGTTATTTGTCCAATTTGTCCTCAAATGTCCAAGGTCTACCGAGCTGAACTGTGGACATGAGGACTAGGAACAGCTTGAAACTAATAAATCTTGGAATTTGATCTCGTCACTATCCTGAGATATTTTTTCATAACAGATATTCACTGACTCTGGCATCAGTCCTGACATAAGGCATTATCCATCCCTACAGAAAGTTTCCCAGGAATTAGATCAGGCTGCTAAATCCTGCAGAACTGCAGTATGGGATAAGCAGGATGCGATGTAACTCCTGTTTGCTCTTGAATTGCCTGATCCAATGCGTGTTCTTGTTCGCATACTTAAGACTGAATTGACCCTTAAAGCACAATGAGGTACCCACAGGGTCAGCTTGTAAATGTGGAACAATACAATGTCCTTGCCTCCACGAGTGTGCAAATCACAGACGTTAAAAAACACCACTGTGGTGAAAGAGCATTGTTATTGAAAAAGTAACTTAACTGTGAATAGCAAAGGAGAGCTTTGTAGGTTGGAGAAGGCTGTTCTGAGCACAAGGACAAGGAAAGAAACATGTTTACAAGCACAGGCACATGCCTAACCATTGCCCAGCTCTCTGGGTTCACTGTCATTCACTTATGTATCCCAGGGGCCAGGCATCTGGATTGCCCTCTGCTTCTGAACAGAGAAATCAGCCAAGAAAATGATGTCTTTGAAAGTTCTTTCTCTGCTTTTTGCTTCTTTGAGCTTTGTTTTGATGGAAGAGAACGTCTCAGGGTAAGTGTTTTGGAAAGCCCACAATGTATTTTGAGCCTTTTCCAGCTTCCTACTGGAGGCAAGTAGACTATTTCCCTTGGCATCTTGGTAAATAGATGAGAACATAAGTCCTGAGGTAGCTCTTGGATAATAGAAAGACAGCAAAGCATACAGAGATGAGCAAATGATAAGAGAGGTCTCAAATTAAAGCCTGTGAGCCAGAGCCAAGAACTCCCAAGTTTTCCCTAAAAACTACATTGCTCCAGGTTGGGAGTAACAAGCTGGAAGTCAACCAGGAAGTGAAGGTTGGCTGGGAAATAGAAACAAAATGTAATTGTCTCCCATGAATAAGGCTAGGGGGCATCTGATATTTCAAAGCTTCTGAAAATGTGGCCAGTTACGTGAAGCAGGTACATAAAGACTTTCCATCTCTTTCTCTGATTCTTCCAACTACCACATGAGAAGATCTAAAAGAAACCCTATTAGAGCAGCAAGAGTTGCTGCAATTCCAGATAATAACACTAAAAAAAAGGTCAGTCTTGATATCTTTTGCTAACTTAGCTAGCCACCAAGTACGTCTACACTGTCAGACCAGCACTGGCTTCAAGTTCTGGACCTTGTCTCCTGCTGTCCACCCCTCAGGCTCTTGAGGACACAGGAAGATTCCCTCGGCCCTGTGTGTGCAGCTCACTAGAGAAGGGAATCTGAGTATACTCAGTGTCTTCTCACTTAGTCAAAGTCTATATCCATCAGGCTATGGCAGAAAAGCTACTCTGACTCCAGACATCAGCAAATATCCCAAGTTCATCTCCTCCTGAGATGTCAAATGTGAGCAGCAAATGTGTTAGCAGCCAGATAAATGGATGAGATCACTAGCTGCTTCTCAGTTAACTCTTCACTTCACAGTGCAGGAACAATCACCTGTACCAAAAAAGAATTAGAAGTGATCACAAAACTTTGCTGACCTTAGGGGACGCATGGGCAATCCCATGCAACCCAAGCAAAACTGCATAGTGCTTGCTCTTTGTCTGAGCAGGACTCACTCTATCTGTACTCTTACTGTAGCATAAGTATAAGGACTCCCAGTGCCAGACCTGTGCAAAAACGCTACTCTGAGGCCACCCTGGCAAGTGATTACAGCCGCACAATGGATAACATGCTGAAGAAGAACTTTGTGGAATGGTTGCTAGCCAGGCGAGAGAAGAAAAGCGAGTAAGTACACAGACTTTCAACGCTCCCATGATTTGAACTGGCAGCTGTTGTCAGGCAACTGATGGCTACAAAATAACGTAGAGCTGAGGATATTTTCCTTGGACTGCAGCAGTGATTCTCTGGGGACTTTTTTCTTTTTTTCTTAACTCCTTGAAGCGTTTCTTGTCTGTCGGCACACAGAACAACTATCCTTCTCTCTATCCAACATTGCCTTCTTCTCTGCTTGGTAGATGGAGTGGGAAGGAGTTGGGTTTTGTGGAAAAGCAGCATTTCAGCACCCTCTTGTGGCATCTCAGGCTGATGTCTTTCTTCCCATTTTTGCCTTTTCAGCAACGTCATTGAGACATACAAGAGAGAAGCTGAGCCACAAGTATCAGCTGTGAATGGCCAAAGCTTGGACCTGCACAACCATGAAGCCAAAGACTTCTTTGCTTGGCTTCTAAAAAACAAGAAAAATCAGAGGTGAGATTGGCAGAATAGGAAATAAATACAAAGTCTGATCCCCGAGGGAGGGATGAGGTCCCAAATGTTCAATTTTTGAAGGGATGTTTTAGGGCAGGAATTGGTGATAACACTGTCAGCATAGGAAAACAAAAAGACTTTTGTTTCAAAAGGGAATTCCATATTTTGCCATTGTCTCATGAGTGACAAAAATAACCAAGACAAAAAAGCTTCTAAAACTTTACAATTTCTCACAAAACACACCCTTCA
This sequence comes from Anas platyrhynchos, assembly GCF_047663525.1. Lineage (NCBI taxonomy): Eukaryota > Metazoa > Chordata > Aves > Anseriformes > Anatidae > Anas > Anas platyrhynchos. The sequence continues at coordinate 246,701 of NC_092614.1, forward strand.
AAAATATAAAGTGCTTTTTTTTTGTTTTGTTTTGTTTTGTTTTTTTCCCCTTTGGAAGTATGAGAACAGCCTCATCAAAACCCAGCACTTTAAAAAAGTCAGTGCTGTCTTTTGACAGGGCTGAAGCACATCCATTCCTGCAACATACTAACACTACAGTAATGGAGAAGTTAAATTGAAGTGCTTTGACCTAATAAAACCATTCCATTCTATTCTACTCAAAACCCTATCAAAAGAAAACTTTCCAGTGAAAACTGGGATGAAACTGATACATTCCTGCAAAACATTTTTGATCAAATCGTCCCACAAGGCAAAAATAAACAAAAGAGTTCTGCCATTGTATCACTGCTACACACTCTTACTATGAAAAGCATGAGATCTAAATGTGAAATTATGCAGTAGAGATACCCGAGTGACTCAAGGAATTCCCCAGTTTGTTTTCGATCTATGTCACTGGAGACAATTGCAGTTTTATTTGGATGTATCTACACTGGTTACAGGAATGATGGAGATGCAATCTAATTCTTAAAAGGTACCTCTCAGGAAGGTAACTTAGTCCATATGGTGCTCTCTCTTGTTCCAGCTAGTGTCTTCATTTCCCAAGCCATCTGGCTGAGAGTGCCTTCTCTGTGCTGCACAGCTTTGTGCTGTGTCAGCATATCCACAGCCTGTCAATAGCGTGTTTCACTGCCCCCCAATCTTACCTCATGTTGCAAATGTTCAAAAAGATTAGACAATTGAGTTCAAACAAAAATCTGTTCTCAAGCAATTTCTATTTTTATTTATTTTTTTTTTTTAAAGCCAACAAATGATGGAAACATTTCCTTTCTTTAACATGAAGGGGATTTTACAAAGCCTAACAGGTTGCTGCTGCTTAGTACCAAAACTGTGTCAGGAAGGAAAACAGGCACTTACTGCACATAGCTCACATCCTTCAGGCACAATTCTAGCGTCTTTTGATAAAAGAATGAAACCTCTAACTTACAGGGAGTCATGGGACAGTCACTCAGAACAAGAATCTCAGGGCATTTGTTGTCTTTTACAGCCTTTGAATGAAAACTGCTTTAGAAACAAGGGTGCGGGGGATGACCCAGGCTTGGGGGAAACGAGCACTGTTATGCTTCACAGAGGTGTTAAGGCCAAGCACCCAGAAAATCAGACATTGAGAATTGCTAGTCATAGTGAAAATGCAGAACCAAAGAAACAAGGGCTTTGTTGGATCTCGAAAGGTCATTTAGTCTGACCTCTCCTAGAAGACAGGATCAGCTTGCTCTAAACTACTCCTGACAGATATTTTTCTAACCTGTTCTCACATAGGAGTGGAGGGGAGGGAAAGGGAGGGGGAATGACACACACTTTTGGTGCTAAAGATTAATCTGCTTGATTAGCGTCATTTAATAATAATATTAAAAAAAAATGCAGTGTTTCCCCTAATCTCCTTAATTGCAAATAAAAAAAAAAACAAAAAAAAAAAACAACACAATATGTGGGGTGAAAAAGTCCTTCTCAGAAACAAAGGCTTCCCTTTGTGAGCTTGGGGCATAGATGCTGTTTCATTCTGCCTTTGGTTTGATGCCTGCTGGGTTTAAGAGAGGATGGGGGGGGGGAGGGCAGAGGGTGTTACAGGACTGTTCCTTCTCTTCTCCTAAGCCTGACAGACATATTCAGTGCTAGATATCCCAGACTGACCAAGATCAAAGCAGTGTTCTGTAGCAGGATCTCATCATGTCAAAAATAGGTTCTGTTGTTTTTTGCTGTTGTGTTGTTGTTTTGCTACACTTAGGGGAACACCTCCAGCCACGAAGATTGTACCTTTATTCACTCTTCTTCACTGGCACTTCTATTTTACAGAACAGAAAAACAGTTACTGAGAGCATAGTGTCCTTTCCTTCAAACTGTCTCTCCTAGTCCATGGCTCTACTGCACTGCCCAGGAGGCAGCAGAGGGACTTCTCTTAAGAAGCAAATGACTAGCCTTGTCAAAAATCTAACTGGTGCCTGGAGGAAAAGATGATGAAGAAAATGTCATATGGATTCAGATCTTTTTAGTTAACTAATCCTTGATCTAGGCAGAGATTTGTATGTGGCTGTTTCAGCTTATAGAGGGAGGAAAGGCTCCCTTTTAAGATTTTAAAAGTTTTTTATATATACAAATAAATTTAGTTAAGAATTGCACAGTACTGAAAAATAAGAAGAAAATGCATCCTCTTGGCTGTGGAGATAGGAAGTGGTGAACAAAGAAGAAAGATGAACTGAGACAAGAGCTTGAGGTTTGAATCATGCTCAACCCAGGAAGAGAAAGAAATCCTCCTGGCTTTCTTTCTTTGAGTCAGCTCATCCCCCAGTTCCTCCCCACTGACACTGCTAATGGTACAGAACAGTCTCATTTCCCAAGAGCAGGGAAAGAAAAACGGAAACGTTGGTAGGATTGACAAGGTGGCAAGCAATGCACTAAGTCAAAGGTATTAGAAGACCAGGAAAATAAAATATACCTGTGAACTTGATGCAATGGAGATAAGATTGTTATATACACATTTGGATGGTTTCCTTTCCTCTGTCTTTATGGCATGGCACATTTCTTGCAGTTTTACTTCTCTGGAAGGTTCAGAAGATTTGAAGGATGTTTTGAACCAGGAGTTTCTGACATGGCTAATGTCGATTGACCTCTGCAGACCAACGTGAGTGGTTGTTCTACCTGTTCCTGTTGTTAAAAACATCCCTTCAGATCCCATTCCAGCATTGTACAAAGGTTTTGCCCCAAAGGTCCTTGATGCAGTGCTCATTTTTTCATAGCTGTTGAGTGCTCACATGGTGTAGCTCAGATGAATTTCATTGGAGAGTTAAGAGCTTTGGCCAGAGTTTGGCTCTGCAAGAGGATCTTCAAATCATTGATATGATAAACTGGGGGATGGACAAATTTCAAGTTATGACTGTCTAGAGAAGGCAGGTTAGTAAATTCTTTTCCCTATTTTTATGAGAAAATTAGATGTTCATCTAACCACTTACAGAAAATAGTTTTATTTTTCTACTCAACATACCTAAGTATGAAAGACATTCAGAAAGAAATACAACAAGAAATTGGGATGCAAAATGTCCAGGGGAAGGTCCTGAGAAGGCTCAAGGAAATGGAGAGCCCATCTTAGGGGCTCTAGTAAAATGAAGACTGAGAGAAACAAAGTCACCATCTATTAAAACAAACAAACAGAGAGAACAGCTATTTATGCTAATGGCAAAAGTTAGACAAGAATGAAAAAGGGTGAACTGGCCACAGATAGGCTGGAAATAAAAGGCAGCTCTGTGCTACAGCCAGTTCCATGCCCCTTGGTCAGACAATGTGTACTAAGTGGCCAGCAAGCAAGCAAGCCAGAGAAAACAATTAACTCTTGAGCTCATCCTGCAGCCTTTCCCGCAGAGGAGGGGGAAAATAAAAAAAAAAAAAAATGCATTTCTCTCCTCTAACCAGTTGCTGATTTCTCTCAAAAGCTGTAGATACTTGCTGTTAGATACTTACTAACTTTGAGACGTCTGTCCTGCTATCAAAACGGATTTCCAAGGTATCAGAGCGGGCTGGTGGGTAAAGAAGCCAGTAACTTATGCTTTGTTTCCTGTAGAAACCAAAATAAAATGGATTAAGTGTGGCCCCACAGGGATTTATGCTTTTCTCTCCCGCTTCTGCTTCGTTAGGACCGTGTAACTCCAGGACCCTCACGGAGCTCTCCCTTCACTCTGTCGATGGACTCCCCCCGGAGGAAGCCCCCCGGCGTTCATTCTGCTCTGTGCATATTGTCCGCTTTGCCAATGTGAGAAATAAAGACGTTATCCTGAAGCTGCAATGAGATTTAGTTCAGGCTTCATTTGGGGACGGGCTAGAACACGTTACCAAAGTACTTTTTTTACAAAAGGCGTCGTTCCGAACAAGGCTCCTCAGGGTCGCCCCGCGTTCTGGGGGTCGCTGAGCTCGGCCCGAGGCTGCCGGAGCCCCGCGCGGGGCGGGCACCCCCCTCACAGGGGCTCCGCCGGGGGCCCGACCCCGACCACCCCCAGGCTCCTCCCGCAGCGCAGCCCCGGCCCCAGGCGCAGAGGCTCTGCCCCCGCAGCCCCCCCCCCCGGCCCGGCCCGGCCCGGCCCCTCCGCGAGGCGGGGCCGCGCAGGTCCCGCCCCGCGCCGGCGCCGCGCGTCGCGAGGCGATGACGTCGGCAGGCGCGCGGCTGGCGGAGGGGCCGGGATGCACCGGCGGGGCGTGGGCGCGGGCGCCGTCGCCAAGAAGAAGCTGGCGGAGGTGAGGGGGCGGCGGGGCCTGCGGCCGGGCCGGGCCGCGCAGGGAGCCCCCCGGTGGCTTCCTCGCTCGCCTGGGGCCGCGGGTCCGTGAGGAGCGGCACCTCCTCCGCTGCGGGGTTTGCCCGCCCGGCGCCCTCCCCAGCGGCCTCCTCTCTTCCCGCAGGCCAAGTACAAGGAGCGAGGGACGGTCCTGGCCGAAGACCAGCTGGCCCAGGTGGGAGGGCCCCGCCGCGCCGTGCCCCGTGGCGGTGGGCCCGGCCGCCGCCCTCGGCTTCGTTTCGCGTCCCGCTTCGGGTCCCGCCTCCCGGCCGGGCAGCTCCGCGGCCTCCCCGGCCTGCGGGGCGCAGAGAGCCCGGTGCCGTCCTGAGCCCAGCCGCGGGTTCGCAATAGCCTTGTCTTCGCCCTTGTTCGGTATTGGTTTATGTTCGGCGTTAAAGCACGTGTGTGTGAATTGTTATCGAGCGCTTCTTTCTTGCTTCCTGCTTTTTGAGCCCACCGGTGCCATTTGTACAGGGTGAATCTTGACTGCTGCTTTAGGACGGTGTCCACTTAGCGCGTTATGGGGGCTGTGATCACCAAAAATGTGTTAAAAAAGCGTTAAGACAGAAATAGTTTTCTGTAATTCTCTTCCAGATGTCTAAGCAGCTGGACATGTTTAAAACCAACTTGGAGGAGTTTGCCAGCAAACACAAGCAAGAGATCCGTAAAAGCCCAGCATTCCGGGTCCAGTTCCAGGATATGTGCGCAACAATTGGAGTGGATCCTCTGGCATGTGAGGAGCAGGCACCAGGGGTCAACGACTAAAGATTTGCTTTACTGTCCTGTTGTAAACAGTTTTTAGTGGAGCTGGTGGAAGTTGTCCTTGAGGAAAGCTAATGGCATTTTGATTCTTGGGGTTTGTGAATTGGTATAATATGCCTGTAGGCCCTATTTACTTAAACGGGTAGCAAAAGAGGTGGAGATGACCAAATTGGAGACTCTTCACTGAGGCATCTGAGTCCTCACAGTGAGGTTTGTGAGCAGGCTGCTTGGTACCCGTAACTGTCAAGGAAGATGTTTTTGGCAGTGGTCCAATCGCTTTCCCCTTTCTCGCTTCACAGCTGGTAAAGGATTCTGGTCAGAAATGCTGGGAGTTGGAGACTTTTACTATGAATTGGGCGTGCAGATTATTGAAGTTTGCCTGGCTCTGAAACACAGGAATGGAGGTGAGAATAGCTCTGTGTCTGTTTTCTAGGAGAATGGGAGTATACCTTGTCCATGTAAAAATGAGTCTCATCGCTCAGCATAGCATTCTTTACTAGATTTCCCAGAATGTGGAGCTGACAGTTCTGTCTCCATTGCACCCCCCAAAACGCTTGTTTTGTTTCTACAACATTTTATCACTGTACCACTGGTAATCACCTAGCTTCACTGATTTTTACAGAAATCAACCAACTCTGCCCTTCCTAGATAACAAAACTGTAACTCCTGGTACAGTGGGAAGGGAAACAGTGATAAATGACAGTCTGGAAGGAGTACAAAACCATTAAGTTATTGCTTTGAGACTGGCAGTAAGATTGTCTCTAAAGGATTGCAGCAATAACTAGAAGAGTTAGTGTCGATCTGTGGGAGGGTAGGGAGGCCCTGCAGAGGAACGTGGACAGGATGGGATGAGTTGTAACATGGCTTAGTGCTGGGTCCTGCACTTTGGCCCCAACAACCCCATGCAGCGCTACAGGCCTGGGGCAGAGTGACTTGAAAGCTGTGCAGAGAAAAAGGACCTGGGGGTGCTGGTTGATGCTTGCCTGAACATGAGCCAGCAGTGTGCCCAGGTGGCCAAGCAGGTCAACGGCATCCTGGCTTCTATCAGGAGTAGTGTAGCCATCAGGACCAGGGAGGTGATTGGCCCCCTGTACTTGATTCTGATGAGGCTGCACCTGAGTACTGTGTTCAACTTTGGGCCCCTCACTACCAGAAGGACATCGAGGCCCTGGAGCATGTCCAGAGAAGCGCTACAAAGCTGGTGAAGGGCCTGGATACAAGTCTTATGAGGAGTGGCTGAGGGAACTGGGATTGCTTAGCCTGCAGAAGAGGAGGCTCAGGGAGACCTCATTGCTCGCTGCAACTGCCTGAAAGGACGGTGTGGGGAGCTGGAGGTCAGCCTCTTCTCACAGATAACCAGTGATAGGACTAGAGGGAATGGCCTCAAGTTACATCAGGGGAGGTTGAGGTTGGAAACTCAGGGACATTTCTTCTCTGAAAGAGTGGTCAGGCAGTGGGATGGGTTTTCCAGGGTGGTAGTGGAGTAAGCATCCCTGGGGGTGTTCAAGGAAAGGTTGGACGTGACACTTAGGGACATGGTTTAGTGGGTGACATTGGTGGTAGGGGACCAGGTGATCTTGGAGGTCTTTTCCAACCTTAATGATTCATTGATTACTAGTGGTAAGTGCCTAATGAAAATGTACTAGGTGTTCACTCCAAAAGGGCAATCGGAGACCAAGAGTGGGCTACAGCAAAGTCCAGTTGAAACTCTGACAAGTTTGTGGAAGAAGGCAGCACCTGGGTGCTGCATGTTAATTGTAGGAACAGAAGTGACTAAATGCTTATCTCATCCAAGGCTTGAAATGGGGAACAATGAAGAACCCACTTGTATAATGTAAGGCAGGGGTGATTCAGTGGTAAACACAAAAAGGAGCCTTTACTACTTGTGCTGGAGTAGTTCTCTTTCTGTGCAGTAAGGTTTTCCTGTCCCCTTTTGTTGACTTCTAGGTCTGATAACACTAGAAGAACTTCATCAACAAGTGCTGAAGGGAAGAGGGAAGTTTGCTCAGGAAGTAAGCCAGTGAGTGCCTGGATATTACAAGAGGGTGGAATCGAGTAGAATTTGTGGAAGAAGAGGGTGACTGATCTCAACTAGGCTTGAAGTTGCTGCTGTTAATTTGACTCCAAATTCTAGCAATTGAGCCACTTACACATGCTTTGTAGTTAATGACTTAAATATTTCAAAAAGCAGGAGTGAGCACTAAAGCATGAAGAACTGTCCTCTTGAGCTGGAGAGGATGAATTCCTTGCAAATCCAGCTCTCTTACTGTGACAGTCTGCTGAAGCTGTTGTGGTCTGAGCTGTAAGGAAGGGACCAATACATGCCCTTACAGAAATCAATGTTAGGACCCAACTCACCATAATTAGTAAGTTGGGCTGAATCTTAGATTTAGCACTTGCAGCTTAGATGCTACAAATGTCTTTAATGAAACTCTGCACTTCTGTAGAGGGGCAAAGATATAAACACTAAAAGAAATTTTTGGCTGTTGATTACCTGAAATTGCAGCAAGTAGCCACTTGCTATAGCTTATAGCTTCTTCTCAGCTGCAGAATTAAAGAAGCAGTTTGAGAGAGGCTCTCTTGGTTTAAAGCCTTGCATTAACCCTTGCTTTTCAGGGATGATCTCCTTCGTGCAATCAAGAAACTGAAGGTCTTGGGAAATGGCTTTGGGATTATCCCTGTTGGTGGAACATATCTGGTCCAGTCTGTACCAGCTGAACTGAACATGGATCACACAGTCGTCTTGCAGCTGGCAGAGGTACTGATCCAAGCTATTTTAAAGTACGACCACTCTGAAGGAATCTTATTACTTCCATGACAGGGAAAGCATGGTGTAGAAAGCGCAAATTCCAGCACAGATACGAATCTAGAACTTGTGCTATGATTAGATCAGACCTGTGGGCAAAATTGTCCATGTGCAGCTATGGACTTGATTATAAGCACACAGTATTTTTCTCTCTCATTTCAGAAAAAGGGCTATGTAACAGTCAGTGAGATCAGGTCCAGTCTGAAATGGGAGATGGAACGTGCAAAGCAAATACTGGTACGTATGAAGGTCTCTTGTGCACAGTGGAGTTCAGTGATGGGGGTAGAGTGGCTGTTCCTGCAGCACAGCTGCATACACTACGGTGAGGTTGTGTTACCATAGCATGCACAGGTGATAGACCTGCAGGGTACATACTACTTAAACATAGGTTAAAGACAGTAGAGTCTCAGGAGTTGTAGATATTCCTGTGGCTTCACTAGTCTTGGTTAAAACTTGAATTTTGTTAGCTCAGGTCCTGCATAAACAGCAGGGTAGATTTAATTGGATATCCAAACTGTATCTTTCCCTGCTCAAGATAAGTAAAAATACTGAGTTCTACACACTCCGTTACCCTACGATAAAAGTGGGATGAGGCCTGTTGATGGCTTCTCAGCCATTTAGTTCAGTTTTACTCAGTTTCTGCTCCGTTTCAACAGGAACACTTGCTGAAGGAAGGAATGGCCTGGCTGGATACGCAGGCAGCTGGAGAACCTCAGTACTGGCTGCCTGCACTCTTTACAGAACTGTACTCTCAGGAGATCACTCCAGAGGAAGCTAAGGAGGCAATACCTTGACTTTTAAGTGTTCCATGCATGTATATAATTCTTCTTGTGAGGTTACTTGCATATCACCTAAAACACGGGTACAATGGACTTGAAATAAATTTTTTTTTTAAAAGTCTAGATTGAGAAGTTTAATAGGACTAATTCATACTTGCTTACCTTCAGATTTTCTCTTCTGTTGTGAATTGAAATACCACTTACTGTTACAAACACTAATTACCTTGTCACAGCAAGAGAAAAAATATATAAGCTGATACTGCAACTGAAGTCTCAGATGATGTATATGTGACTGTGTAATGAATCTTAGAGCCAGCAGTGACATCTCCAAAGCATCTTAGAAACTGTTCGGTAGTCCTCTGCTCTGTGAATGAGCCTTTGTTTCACTAAGGAGTACCACAGTCTAGATTCTGCCAAAACAAACTTTATTGCACAAAAAAAAAATCTTATGTACAATAGTATATAAACAAGGTATCTTAGAGTGACTCTTGTGCATATATTTCAACTCAATTAGGTCTAAAAATCTGTTGCTAAAACATCTCTGCCTAGAGCAGTCATTTGAGGATTGTCACTTTGAAATGGAAACATTCAGAAATGGTAGGACAGACAACATTAGAGCTATAAAACTAATACTTCTCTTTTACAGCCACATGCTAGTTATGTGAATAGTGTCCACAATAAGGCATTTTCTTGTTTTGTTGTATCAGTGGATGGTAACGCCACATGCATCACAAACAGATTTCAGAACCAGCTCTGCCTTTAGAAGGCAGCAGAGTCACAGCTCTATCCACAATGCTACTGAATGGTGACAAACAATGTGACATTTACAATGGAATTACAGAGGCGGAAGAGTAGCATACAGCTCATGACTTCCCAGGAGATCCTGCTGCCTCCTGAGACCTTATTTCAAGGTGAACACAGCTTTATTTACTCTCACCTGGTGTATGTGTTGAGTGAGTCCTATGTAAGTTTAGCTTTCCCTTGAGGGAAGACAGGGTTTAAGTCAGACTCATACCAATGACAGACCCTGGGGGTGTTGCTTGCTAAAAGGGAAAGGTTCCCAAGTTGTTAAATGGCACACTTACAGTTCAGAAATGTTTCCACCTTTTAGCTTATCAGAGCTGCTTAAGGAGCAATGTGCAGGCTTCAGACTTCTACACGAGTTGATATAAATCAGAGACTGAAAATAATTAAATAATTCAGTGATGTATGGGACATTGCCTTTTTGTACATTGCATGGCAGGGGTTTTCTGACCTTTCCTTCTATGGTTGTGTTTTCTTAAAAAAACAAAACACAAGGATGACCATTGGACATTCTCCCACCACCACTGGGAGCCTGAAATAGAGCCACACTGGTGGAAGGTGTTTAAGGAGAGGGCCTAGGATAATGTGCAACTTTGTGCTTTCTATCAAAGCTCCTATGAAAAAAAGTAGATTAAGCTATTTATTAATGAAACATTTTACTACTGCAATCAATCATCACCAGGATCTTTTACCTGAAGAAAGTTTGTATTTATTCTCCAACCAACTTGCACTGAATACATCTCTGCTGTAACTGTACTCGCAGCTAGCAGATACTTCTCTGACACACTTGCCCCTGGCAGTAAAAAGCTGCTGTCTAAAACATTCAAAGCACCGAAGTGTTAACTTTACAACACTTGTCTAGCTTGTACTCAGCCAAGTTTGGCAAAGGAATTTCAGTCAGTAACTAGGTGTACACCTCTGAAAAGCTCCACCCAGAAACAGTGGCTTCCTTAGCTAGATTTTGCCCCTTATTCTAGCATTTCAATCTGATGGATCAAGGTAGCAGTGGGGAATGAGAGGTGGTAGTAAAGAAAGGGAGAGGAAAATAAAATATTACATTGACTAGAGAGGTGGAAAGTGAGAATTACTTCAGTTAAGGAACAGCTCCAAACAGAGCAGCCAGAATAAAGTATTTCTAGAATACTAAATTCAAATCAAAACCTTAAAGATTTAGACAAAGTAGATTTATTTTTAGTGCCCCCCCCCATCTCTGAACCAATGTTTTTCTCACTCTCCCTTTCTCAAAACACCAGGATGAACACATCTGCATTCAATTAATGGATTCTTGCAGTTTCCACTTTTCATCCTACCCTTTGTGCCTAAAGTCTCAGTGGACAAAGTCACCCAGGGCTTGTGTAAAGCCTTCAGATAGGAGCCCAGATTCCACCACTGCTCTTTATCTTTGGTCTGTCTAGAACAGCATCTAGAAGAAAGACATTAGGTAGATGGGCTCAACAGAGCAGAGGCTCCATCTCTCCCAACCTGCGGAAAAAGGTTTCATCCAGGCACATAGTGCCTGGGCCCTGTCACACCCCAGACTCATCAGAGCACTCCCACCGCTACAGCTCTGTATTCAGCATGGCCCCAGGGAAGGGCTCACTGTCTAGGAACAGAAAAGCTGTAAAGAGGAGTCGCAGTCTAGATCTCATTCTTTAATCAAATGGAGACAAAAAAATAACCAGTGTAGATATTTTCAAAAAATAACCTGATGCCACATGCTCCGGCTTTCTATCAGAGTAAGTACCTTTTAAGAGTAGCCTGTCACAAGCTTGGCTTTGTCTAGCATGAAGTCTTCTCATTCAGCGTTATCCACCAGAGCAGTAAAAGGAGACAGAAGAAGACATCCTGTAGTTTTCTCCACTCTGGCATTGGTTTGGTTATTGAGTCTGTCAGGGGTACTCTAGCATGAAGACAACATTCCCACAGCTTGGCCTCTCCACTGGTAACGCAGCTCTAGGCTTTGGAGCAACTTTGAGCGTCTGTCTCTGTCTCAGAGGAGCTGCTCTCAGAGTCTATTTCTGTATTTGCCTGCTGATGTTTCTCTTGCACCTTCTGCCGAATTCCTTGCAAACGGACTAATAGGGATTGATAGTCAAAGTGGCCTCGTTTTTCACCAAAAGGATCCTGGAAGGAAGACATAGATAAATATATTAATATAGACCTTTATCATTCTGGCAAGAAGTAAAAGTAAGAAAGCTGTACAGTAACTGGGCAACAAACAAATAGTTAAAGGTTAAATCCTGTCATGTGACCAAGAGGCCTCTAAACAGTGTCATGGTAGAGGTCGAGGACTGCAGGTATTTTCTGTTTGGAGTCTTTTGGGAAACCTTACACACCCAAGCAAACTTCAAAGGCACCTAAAAGGCCAAGCAGATATGAAGTGGATTTCTCCTAGCAGGCTTGAAGAAGCAAACTATTTAATAGAATCATAAAATGGTTTGTATGGGAAGTAACTTTTAAAGATCACCTAGTTCCAACCCCCCTGCCATGGGCAGCAACATCTTTCATTAGACCATCCAACCTGGCCTTGAACACTTCCAAGGATGGAACACCCACAATTGCTCCGGACAATGTGTTACAGTGTCTCACCACCCTCATTGTAAAGAATTTCTTCCTTATGCCTGATTTAAATCTACCCTCTTTTATTTTAAAACCATTACCCCTTGTCCTACCACTACAAGCCCTGGTAAAAAGTCTCTCTACATCTTTCTTCTAACCCCTCAAGTATTAAAAGGTCACAAAGTGGTCTCCCCTGAGACTTTTCAAGGCTAAACAACCCCAACTCAGCCTTTCTTCATGGGAGAAGTGTTCCAGCCCTCTGATCATTTTTGTGGCTCTCCTCTGGATCTGCTCTAACAAGTCTACATTTTTCTTCTGCTGGGGGCCCCAGAGCTGAATGTAGTACTCCAGGTGGGGTCTCATGAGAGCAGAGTAGAGGACAAGAATCACTTCCCTTAACTTGTTGGCCACACTTCTTTTTATGTAGCTCAGGATACAATTGGCCTTCTGGCCTGCAAGCACACATTGCCAGCTCACGTACAATTTTTCATCCACCAACATCCCCGTCCTTCTCCACTGGGCCGCTCAATCCATTTATCACCACCCAGTCTGTACTGATACTAGTGATTGCCTCAACCCTTGCACATGGCCTTGAACTTATGAGATTCATATGGGTCCACCTCTCAAGCCTGTCAAAGTCCCTCTAGATGGTATCCCTCTCCTCCAGCATATGAACCGCACCACTCAGCCTCCCTTATGTTACCTGCAAACTCGCTGAGGGTGCGCTCAGTCACACTGCCATTGATAAAGATATTTAACAGTACCCGTACCAATATGGAGCCCTGAGAGCCACCACGTACCACTGGTCTCCATCCGGACATTGAGCCGCTGACTGTAACTCTTTGTATGCAGCCATCCAGCCAACTCTTTATCCAGTGAATAGACCATCCACCAAATCCATCTCTCCAACTGAGAGACAAGGATGTGTGGGACCATGTCAAAGGCATTACAGAAGTCACAGTACATTACCTCATTAACTCTTCCTTACCCACCAATGCAGTGATTTCACTGTAGGACATCAGATCAGTCAGGCAAAATTCACCCTTTCTGAAACCATACCTACTTCAAAGATCGGGTCTCATGCTCACTTCCAAGAGACAGGAAAACATTACAAATGAAAGCCTCTAAAATCCAGAGGCCAAAGACTTGACCACACTTTATATTAGTGCTACAGACCCTTTCCAAATTAAAGCCTTGCTATTGTCATTTCATCAAGGCACCCAGCTGCTTTAATACTTTTTGCTTTTAACCCTACTCCTGGTTAAAGACACGTTGCCAGAGCTATACAAGGTGGTGGTGGTGGAATTTACCCTGTCCCATCAGACGCAGTTCTTTGGTGCAAGCCAACACGCAGCCTCAGAGTTAACCAGGCAGCACATTTGGCAAGCACTAAACTGATACTGAACATGGAGTGACTTCATTTTAAATATAGGGTAACAAAGACAACAATGGCATCTCTCCAGCATGTTGTGTTCATACTTCCTGTACTACTATTTACAAGCAAGCAGAAAACAGACCAAGGCAGTCACTATCTCTGGGAACTGAGCACAACACAGTACCAGGTCACAGTGTTCTTCATAAACCCATGGAAAAAGCAACTGAGCCCTGTATCCTTGAAGAATAAAGAAGAGTTGGCCACACCTTACAATCCTCTACCCTCAACAAACTGCAGCCTCTCTGTTCAGCACTCTGTAGGTACGTCTGTCGCAGATCATGATTATGCGAATTTCTCACTTCAAACATGAACTCTCCTGTTTTAGGAGTGCTTTCATTTTATGAATTAAACAGTCAATGATGGTACACAGGAAAGAAGGATCTTTAGAGACACTAGATCGTTAAACCAATCACCTCCATCTTTTCTTAACAGTGTAATTTCTCAATGAGTCAAATAAGAGGTGCCTGATGAAGGAGGAAGACATGTTCATATGCAAATGGCTTGGCAACCTATTCTTTAAACTGTACTTCCCGACAGAAATAAGCTCCTTTGTTCAACCTGTCTATATGTGTCTGCCATATTGTCACTGTTCCCCCCACTCCTTCCTCCTCCAGGAACTTTTAGTCTCAGCCAGCCAGCCACTTTCAACCTCATCTGAGAGAACAAGGAGTGCCAGAGAAAAGTTCCTCTCTACTGTATGAGCAATGACACCTCAGAAAAAGAAATCCCACTGGTGTCTCAACAGGAAGACGCTGCAATAGAGTTCAGTTTGTCACCAGGACTGGATAACCTACATGTGCCTCCCCTGCTTAACCCCAAATCCACATGAAAACAAACTGTACTGATTCCACTGCCCAAAGCACCACCTGCTTGCCTTGAGAGTGACCCAGGTTCAGCACTGAAAGAACTCTAACAGCCTTGAAAACACCGTGTGCCTATGCTGGACTTGGGAGAGGTAGCTTTTTATTCACAGGAACGTACAGTTGATAGAAAAAGGTCCAAATCCACCCCACATACATTTAGTTGTTGCACATCACCTATTGCAATTGTCTGTCACTAACTACAAGTGACTTCAGGTATTTTGAATCAAAATTCTGAATCAACAAGAAAGTTGTCTGCCACCCACCTGCATTGTCTGACCTTGGAGATAAAGTCTCTCTTTGCACACCCCTTCATAGAAGTCGTAGTATTCCATGAAGGATTTCTCCATTACACCCCTGAACACAATCAGAGCAAACAGTCAGAGAATGACAGTGTTACAATGGTCACACCATTCAGGGCTGCACCACCCCACTGAGCAGCAGTCCATGTAATCAGCACAGCTCAACCCACACAGGGCATCCCAGACAACTGGCTGGATACAGCGAGGCAGGACACAGAACAAAACAAAGTACAGCACTGCTACTGTAGCCGAACAGATTCTGCATGTGATTTCACAACAGCTTTGCTTTTCTCTCCCTCAGATTTTTATTTTTTTTCTCTAAAAGAAGGCACATTTATCCTCAAAAAAGTCAGAGGATGCAGCCAGTGTGCACAGTATCACAGCCTTTGTCAATGTACAGCTCCTGGGCACCACACAGATGCAGCCACCCATTTCAAAAGAAACAAAACCACTCTTCACTGCACCAGGATGAGTTAAAGACTTGCTCTTTCCTGTAGCAGTTCTCAGGAAGGGCAACCAGAGAACTTTAACCTGCTTCCCCACACCCACTTTCTTATGTTCCCTCCCTGCCTCCTTTCCATACCGTAGTGGCTCAGGACAGGGACACTTTCCTTCCAGCATGTCACACACTGCTACTCGGATGGTCTCATGCCGAATACACTCATTATAGTTCTTGCTGTCCCCGGGGTGCCTCTCCTGGAAACAGAATTTGGGCCAGTAAGTCCATGTGACTGGAATCATTCTTTGTCTCTCTCTCATGGGCCCGATGAATTCCACTAACGCAAGAACCCACTACAGCAT
Source organism: Anas platyrhynchos (assembly GCF_047663525.1). Classification (NCBI taxonomy): domain Eukaryota; kingdom Metazoa; phylum Chordata; class Aves; order Anseriformes; family Anatidae; genus Anas; species Anas platyrhynchos. The sequence continues at coordinate 262,125 of NC_092614.1, forward strand.
TGTCTGTTTTGTGTACACTGAGCTAACTTACACTGCAAATGAAAAGCTGGCAAGATTTCCCAAGTCTAAAGAGCCTTGGATTCACACAGCTGTGGAGACAGACAGCTGATAAAGTCAGCACAGCAACCTGCCTCTCTTGGATGCTGGAGACACAAAAACCTGAGCAGTTTGTTTCCCGCATGACGTTATATCTCAAGGAAGCCATATTAGGAGTCACATAGCAGAGAAATGAAAAACCATCCCATCTCCTCAGCAACTTCATGAATGCCTCTTGTTCTTCTGTTACTTAACACATACAAGAGCTAAGCAGCCTCCAGTACAGAGCTGGGTTGCAACTCCTCCTCAAGATCTGACTAGAGGCAAAGCAAGCTGTAAAGGAGCCACATGACATAGCCCGGTTTTCTCCCCCATTTCCAGAGCAGAATTTGCCACTAGGAGCAAGGTTTAGAGTGAACAGACAAATAGCTGCAGAACCAGAGATGATCCACCTTCAGGTCTTACCTGCTCAAAGCCGGGTTCATTGTGATAGGGGTTCTCAGTCATCAGAGACTGGATGGAGATGAGGACCGAAGAGATACTCTGTGCTGGGCTCCATGCGGGCCCGGTCCAAGTGCTGAGGCATCAAAACAGAAGAGCATCAATTAACAACACAGGACCAGCCAAGTGACCACCATCCCTCCAACTACCAAAGATCAAAAAGCTTGTGAAACTATCTCCGTAGCTTACAGAAATATGACAGAAAAAGCAACAGCTGCTACAGATATACAAAGCACTGGACACTAAGAAAGTTTTCAGGTTGAAGGCAGTTTATTCTCTCAGCCAGATGAGTATGCTAGCTTCAGCCATGCAGCAGGCTGGTGAACTTTGCTGCCAACATACACAGGGCACCACACATGAGCTGAGCAAAAGTAACATTTCCAAACACTTTACAGGGCACCTTAAAACTATGGATATCATCTCACACAGCACCCTGAAGCAACACATCCTACCAGCACTACAATAAATCAAAGCCTGCAACTCTTAAGAACTGAAATCTAACTCTGAAGACTTGAACAAGACCATCACTATTGCAGTTTGTAATGCAGACATTCAGCACAAAGTCTGCCACCAAAAACACTAATCGATGCTCTCCTGTAAGAACGAGGTACCCGTTTAATACATACAAGGTAGCAAAAAACTCTGAATAGACAAACATGATCAGGAAAAGCCATTCTGCTACTTGCCCTTAATATCCTAGTTCCAGATACAGACTTGTCTCCCAGTGAGCTGAACAAGGATGTACTGACCCATATATCCTCTTCCTAAATCCCTTCACTCACAGCTTCCCATTTCTGCCAAGGCTGAGACTCTTTATTCACTCTTCAAGACAGGGCTACACTGCATGAGCAACAATGCAGCTTGCATGGAAGTTGCTGGGCCTTCAGACCCCCGAGGTATGGATGTGCCCAACACACCTTAGTGCTTCACAGGCATTGGCATCCAGCTTACTGGATCACAAACCTCACAGAGTGAGACGTTTCCCAGCACACTGTCTCTCCCACCCAGCCATGGACCATTAACTATCAGCTGACAAGTAGCAGCTACTTGGACCAGCTTTCGTTTAAGGGGCACATGCAGAGAACTCCAGAAACAATCCCAGCAAAGGCAACGTTATAAACTGCATCAACGCTCAGATTTTGTTTGATAAAATTCCTACAGCAATTCAAGCTACCTTCGCCACCTGGCTGCCTGTATCTGTCTGCAGCCAAGGGAAAGTGACACTGACACCCCAGCTGCACCAGTCCAGAGTCTCAGCAAAAATCTTTCTTTATTGGCAGATTAAACTGTCACAGCTGGCATTAGGAATATCACACTATGGCCACAGTTCCTCTGGTGGAACCCTAAGAGCCACTGGATCAAACAGAACTTTCATGTGTTTAAAAATCAAGTAGGTGAGTAACAAGCATCTGCAGCAGTGGAGCCTGCTTGAACAGGCAGCATGGGAGCAGTGCTTGCAAGTCATTACACCCACCGCTCTGCCCCACGTACATGTAGGTGGAAGCCCAGAGCAGTCGAATGGCTCTCAAGGAAGTTCTTAGTGGCTTTTAATCTTATTTATTTATTTTTAAAGCCACATGGAGAAAGGAAATTAAAACCGCAAAAACCTACATACAGACAGCATTAAGGATCGGGTTGCAAAGTGCAAGAGCAGAAGAAACACAGTGCTCAGGCCAAGACTTTGCAAGGGGAAGAAGAAAAATAGCAGTGTCCGCTGAGCTCCGTGCTTCCCTTGCTCCATTCTCAGGCTCTTTTAAAGACAAATTAGATTCTTATTTCAGACGACCTTGTGCTGCTTTATGACTCTGGTCTAGCACATAATTTTACAGAAGCATAAACGTGCATCGAACATGTCTGACATGTTCGCAAGATCAGGGCACAGTGCATTGAGAAAGACGCATGAGGCAGAACACTACCTGCAGCTACCTCCTGGTTTCCCACCAAAACAGCCAAAGTCTCTTCTTACCCTAGAATACTCAGGCAGACTTTCCCATTGCGGTAGAAGTTGGGGTTAAACCTCACTGTGTTATTTCCTGTTGTCATCAGTTTGACCCTTGGTGGGTGGATAGGATAATCTGGAGGACAGCGAAACAGGAACAAGAAGAAACCCCCTTCATAAGGCGTGTCAAATGGGCCTGTGATCAATGCATGAATCTGGAAAACAAAAGCCCATCTTGCGCACCACTTCAAAACTGTGCAGCACCCTCAAATCCTCAACAAAGCCCACAGAAGGCAAGAAACCTCCACCCAGGGAGCAGTATGGATGCAGCATCTTCCACAAGCAGACACCATACACGGGCCATACTTAACCCTCCCTCCTTCCCTCATTAGAGGGAGCCACTGCTGTGCACTTCTCTCCCCTCTGCCACACTCAATGTGCTTCCAACGTGAAGTTTGGCCAGAGTCCACAACAGCTGCCTCCCCTCCCATACATCTCTATACAGCCCAAATGGAGCAGATCATAGTTCAGCTGGTAAGCTCTGCTTAAAAAAAAAAAAAAAAAAAAAAAAAAAAGATTTCACATATGAAAAAAAATATATAGCTAGTTTTAGAAAGAAAATGTCAGAATTTCTGCCAATACTGGAACAATCCTCAATTTTATGGTCTTGTGCTGATTTGGTCGTATTGAACCAGTCAAATTCTTTGCCAGGATCTGAAGTTAAGACCCTATCCTCCCCATGCTAATTACCCTCAAAAATCTCAATAGTATACCAGGAAATCTTCTCCCACTGGGCTCTTACGGAAACTTTCTCCTTTTCCATCCTCCCAAAGTGATCCAATCAATCTTCCTTAAATGATCCTCTTACTTAGCCTAGGATTTTAGTTAAAAGCCCTAAGGCTGGTGTTCTACAAACCTGCATTTCAATTGAAGGGCATTTTGGCACCTGCGGCTTCCAAGCCAAGGGAAGCCAGAACTGAGCCAAACGCCCCAGGCAGCAGTTGTCTGTGCAAAGCCCCTTCCTCTGTGCTAGCTCCAACAGGCCATGAGCCCTGAGCCTGGAGGTGCTTCTACTGGGCGTGCCAAGTTTGTCAGGGGGGTGGGAGAAGTGCACAACAGAGAAACCAAAAGCAACCCCACACACACGCATGCACACACAACTTTCTCAGAAACCAGCACAGCCAGATGAGGTGACACTGGCTGGAAAAAGGGCAGCACCAGACAAGGAATGCACTGGATCACAAACACTGAGCATCCTCACCCTCCCAGATCACTGCACTCCCTCAGACATAATTGGAAATTCCCAGTTTTGGAAACCCCCTAGAGCCAGGAAGCCAGGAGGGGAAGAACTGGGGCAGGAGAGGCCATAGACATGCTGGCCCCTAGGGACAGGTGCACTAGAGACACTGTGGTGGAAGTGGCTGTGCAGATCGGACTTGCACAAGATCCTGGTACCGGTGAGAACCAGGCAGGCAGCTCCACAGCAGGACAGGATCTGGGCCCAGAGACAAATCCCACTACCAGTTCACAACAGTTAAACACCTCCACCTTGCACAGGTGGGTTACAGATACTCCAGCACTGTCTACAACTGGTAGGTGCTTCTCATTTCCAACTCCTCGAGAAATCCCCCATGGCCGACAGCTTTCCACAGAGCAAATCTCTTCTTTGAGCTGCTCTATTGACTGTTTTCAAACATCAGTAGAATAAAACAGTCTGGGACAGCACTCCACTAGAGTTCATTCAGCCACAAAACAGTGCTGGCTTTATCTGTGGAAACTCCTCAGATTGCTGTGATGTTCTCTCTCCACAAAGCCAGTTTCCTTGATAGCATCCTCCCATTTAAAATGCAGCCCATCTCAGTATCACCAAGAAAACCAGAGGTGCATTGTGCTCTTACAAGATTCCCCCTGACTTCTCTCGAAATGTTATGGAAATACTCAGGAGAATCTTTAGAGCAGCTGTCAACAGCAACATGCAGAAGAGCATGAAGCTGAAGCAGTACCCAATCTTCTCTTACCTTGGTCATGTCATGGGGATCAGGCACAACAAACATTCCTGGGGGTGGTTCCTTGTAAATGGACATGATATCCCTGAACAAAGGAAACAGAAATTAGTCAGGATCTCCCTTGACGTTCATCAGCCCTTGATGCATGGAATGTTCTAGATGACAAATCTGTGTACAGATGCAAAGGCACAGATTTTAAAGATGGAAACCTGTAACTCAGAGTAAAAGATGTTCTTTTTCTTTAGTCTGTTTTCTGGCTGAGCTCTCTTAACTTATCCTAAACAATAGTTGAGGCTGTTCAAGAGTACACGGAGCATTCACTTGGTCGATAAGCAAGACATCAGCCCAAGCGCACCCTGACTACCTGCTGCCTCGTGTTTTACCACAGATCAACTCCAGCATATAAAACTCCAACCATAAACTTCTCCTAAGGTAAGCACATAAAACTTCTCTCAGGTGAATTTTGTTGCTTAACAGTCAACTTTCCCCCCCCATGTTTTCCCTCTCCCCACTCAGACTATCTACAGGATCCCTTTTGTATACCCAGTCACTTGTTTTCCCCAAACATACAGTGACTCAACTGTCTTTGAGAATATAACTGCTCTGTCAGATTTGGTTTTAATTGAACAGTAGGTTCAAGCATTATGAGGATGTGTATTTACATGCAACTTCATCACAATGCCCTTGTTTCCTGGACTAACTGAAAAATAACAAATCCCATACAGGTCTGTGTAGTTCACAGATAGACTGATTGATACCCACCACCTTTTACTGCCAAAAGGTTCCCCCCATAATCAGGGCTGCACAGAGCTCCAGGACAAGCTATCACTAGACCTTCCCGTTCAGGAAGCAACCACAGCTCAGAGAGGTTTAGGGCAAGAACAAAAACAAGCGGGAGAGCAACAGGAGAGTTTTGCCTTCCCACCTAACAATATGAAGTTAGCGTTTTTGGCATTTGGTTTGGAAACTGACAAAACACCTGGTGCCATCTTTGGAAGACATTATACAAGCTCTAGAACAGGCAACAGGACAAGGATGGGCAAGAGCCCAGCAGGCAGCAATACTTGCTCTGAAGGAAGAGGAAGAGCTTGTTGAAACATTGCCAGTATTTCTAACAATAAAAGACCACGTTGCTCATAACATCAAAGGCTATCAACACACCAGATTTAACTAGATGGTTATTTACATAGTGGGAGCAGACAACTAGGTGGGCACCACCAGGAAAGAGGCTCACTACTGGCAAGTTTAGGATAAACGCCTTGCAAACCTCCACCAGGCTGCTGGTGGGGGCCGGGTGAGAAGCCCGCTCCCCTCCCCGTTTAACAGCGTCTGGAAGCAGCAGGCGGCGAGCCCGGGGACAGGATCTGGGCAGCGCTCAGCGGCCACGGGCACCTGCGAGAGCAGCCCAAGGAAGCTGCCCGGGGTGGCGGCGCGGAGCTCTGCGGCTCCTGGGCGGCTGCGGCACGGGAGCCGCCCTCACCCGAACGCCTGGGCGAGACCAGGCCCGGGGCCCGCGCTCAGGAAAGCCCCGGGGCGCGGCGGTGCCTAGGGGCCGCCCCGCGCCCCGGGAGGACGAGCCCCGGGCCTCGTCCCCGGGCCCAGCGGGGAGGGGGCGGCGAGGCCCGGGGCACGGTGACCGGCGCCCCGGGGCAGCGGCCGCGAGCCCGACGGTTCCGCCGCGTTCCGGGGCTCGGCCCCCGGGCGGCGGGGGCGGCTCTCACCGTTTGATCCGCAGGAGGCAGGCCGGGCTGGGCCGCTCGCTGTCCCAGTCGCCGCTGACCGTGGGGTCCCAGAAGGCGGAGTGCGTGAGGAGCGCGGCGCCCGCGGCTGCGGCCGCGGCGGCGATGGGGGCTCCGCCGCTCCCCGGGGCGACGCCGGCGCTGGCCGGAGCGGCGCCGAAGCCCGCGGCCGCCCACAGCTCGGCGGGGATGAAGACGCCGGGGCTCCCCGCGCTGCCGCCGGGGCCGGCCGAGGCACCGCCGCCGCCGCCCGCCGCCAGCACCGCAGCCGGGGCCGGGGCCGCCTCCTCGGCGGCCGGACTCTCCGCCATTCCGCGCCCGGCCTCGGGGAACGCCGCTTCCGGGCCTCGGCACCACCGAGTCGTCCGGCCGGAGGGGCCGCCCCCTCGCGCCTCCGCCGCTCGCCGGCCAGAGCGCCGCCTCCCCCGGGCCCCCTCCCGCTACCGGCGCGAGCTCCCCCGAGCGACCGCGGAGCCTCCCCCCGGCGCCAGAGCCGCCCTTCCGCGGAGACGCCTCCTCCCCCCCTCCCCCTCGCAGGGCACAGCGCCCCCTAGCGGGCGGCGGCGCCGGCCTCCCCGCACCGCCCCCGGCGGCCGCGAGCTCCCAAGGGCGGCGGCCTCGCGTCCCGCCCGCCTCAGGCCGCGGGGCCAGGCCGAGCCCCCGGCAGGGCGGACGCCCGGCACGGCCCCGGGCCGCTCCCGCACTCCCCCGGGACGGGGCCGCCCTGCTCGTGGATCACCCCCTGTGCCAGGAGGGGTTTCTGCTGCTGCAGCCCGGGATGCTGCTTGGCAGCGTTAAGACAAAAGCTGAGCCTCAGAGTAGACAAAAGGGCAGAGAGGACAGGCTGCTCCGCTGCACAATTACGCGTTTGTCCCTAGCAGCCAGACCATCTGACTGCATAGAATCTCTCCCCTTCTTCAGCCGGTGAGTCTCCTCTGGGCTCTTTTTGGTTTCAGAGCCACTCTTCTCCAAATAGTCTCAAGGACGGTTTTTGTCTGTTTGTTCTTAAGCACAAGTCAAAATCCTTCTCTCACCCCCTTACCCTCGCAGGGCATAAGCAGCTCCTGCAAAGGAGGACAGTTACTGCACCCCGCTCCCATCCCCAAGGAGGTCACAACCATGCTTCAGAGGCTTTAGTATACACAGCAGCTGCATTAATTCAATTACCTAAAGCAGATAACCAGACAAGCTTCCCAAATAGTCACCTTCCTACCTTCCTTAAAGGCACAGCTGACTTACCGCAAGGTCCAAGATTCAGGTTAGATTTTAAAACTTCTCCTGCCTAGTGTACTCCAATCTCAACAACAACTGAGGCATAAAACTGTTGGGGAAGACCACAGCTGTGGTCCTTTGCTTAAACCGATGCTTTGAAGAAGCCTATGAATAGTGTGACCTTGAAACCAGCTCTTCTTTGTGAAAGAAAATTCAGATGATATGGTAAATCCTTGTGTATTTACTGTTTATTTAATTTTCCAAATGCCCTTAATACACTACAATTCTAAGTACACTCATCTGTACCCATCACCTTTTCAATATTTCCTTCACAAAATAAAGTGGATATAGCATTTTCATTAATAGCGTGTGGAGAAAACAATGCTTTATCAGTTCATATAAGTATTTGCTTTACTAGGGCAAAACTTCTTGGGATTTCTGAAAATCTGATGCATTGTTTGAGCTGTTCAAGGACATTCTCTCTTATCTGGCTGCCTTTGTATTTATTATCATCCTTTCTTCTCACCACCATTTCACTCTCCCTGCTGCTTTGTCTGTGGGTACCCCTATACTTAGGATATGACATTGTTCAACTTATACGAAAATGACCCCCAGGAGCTTCTGCACTGATGGACCAGAGCATGAGAAAAAAATAAAGCCACCAGTTTATTTAGAGAAATCTTTTCTTTAATTATCAGCCTCGAACACTCTGATGGAAGCAGACTCGAACTGCAGAGGACAAAGTGATGAAAGCCACAGCCAGGGCCAGAAGTTGTCACATAGCAAAGAGGATAAGGAATGCCACCATCAAACAGAAAAGACCCATGGCCTCAGACAGGGCAAAACCCAGGATGGCGTAGGAGAAAAGCTGTTGCTTGAGAGATGGATTCCTGCATGGGACACAAGGGGGAAAAAAAAAAAAAGTGAAGAAAAATAGATCCACGCTGAGTGGAAAACAAAACAAACAGACCTCATATCACCAAAAGCCAGGATTATGCCATACAGTCAAAAAATTTTGGAGCACAAACCAGATTTATGGCAGGCAGCCAATGGCTGGAATGAGAAAGGACCGCTTCACTTAAACACAGTATCTGCTTATACACACTACACATGTGGAGTTGAACATATATTCTAGGAAAAGCTCTATCCATCTAACAAGTTTAGTGATATAAGAAAGGAATAAATTCAAGCCAGCCTAGCACCTTACTTACCTGGCATAGCCAATGATCAAGCTGCCAAACACTGTCCCAATACCTGCTCCTGAACCAGCCACCCCAACTGTGGCAGCACCTGCCCCAATGAACTTAGCAGCAGTGTCAATATCCCTGGAGACAACACTAGTTTGGAACTCACGGCGGGACAGCTGTGGATAGGAAACACCGGCTGGCTGCAGGATACAGAAGATACATATTAATAATGACACTTAATCATAAATAAAAAACTTCCTTTGATAAAATTCTTAATCACTATTTATCAGCTACTCAAGAGAGTAGGAAACAGCCAAACTTGCTAAGCCAGCTTCTAGCCCAGATCAGTGGTAAGTCTTCTTACTAGCTATCCTCTTGATATACAAACTTATTCTTCCACCTCAGGAGAAACCATCAAGTACCCCAGACCGCAAGCACAGAGATAAAGGAGTCAACGTACCACATAAGAGTCTTACCTGTACAGTCTGAACCTCAGGCCTGCTGAAAACAGACACTGGAACAGGCCTGGCCAGAGCCCTGGAACAGCACCGGAACTGAAGCAGAACACAGATAATTAACGCTTATAGCTGGACACGTCCACGCTAATTCTCAAAACAGATATTTTATGAAGAACAATCTTGTTTTGCTTTATTTTTTTTTAAATACATCTCAAGAATGAAACAAGACTGATAACAATCATGTTAAGGATTGTATGTGCTGTATGCGTTAACGACTGTATGACTGTATGTACTAATTTAGAGCATTTCTAGCTTAGCCAGTTGGATGAAATCCACGAGCAATACTGCCGCAGACCATGCACTGCAGTACAGCGAGCATCACTGCTGCTACTGCACGGTGCAGTCGTTGCGACTCCACTTGTTTTATTCTTAGTTGGCGCTTTGAGACAAAAAGCTGACCGAGTATCTCTGCGATAATCAGTTCTCTTGTAATTCAAGCAAACCTCAGGCCTGCAGGCTGACGCGTGTCTCCTAAAGCCGCAGGTAACGCTCTGGTCACCAGAGGTCACCTTGTTTCCCCTCCTCGTTCATCGCACAGCGGAACAAGTCCAGGCGACGCCGCCCCAGCTCAGGCTGCCCAAAGCAGCGTCCTGAGCCCGGCACCACGGGGAACGCCTCCGCGGCTGCACATCCCCGCTAAGCGCCGTTATCCCGCTCCGAGCGAACGCCACGTACCAGAGCCGGAGAGCCGAGGAGCGCCACGGGGGTCTGCATGGTGGTTTCCCTACGGGACAAAACAGCGCCGCGAGTGAACCCGGGAGCAGAACGCGGCCCCGCCGCCCGTCCCGCAGCCCCCGGCCCCCGGCCCCGGCCCCACCTGCGCGGCTCCCGCTGGCGGCGGCTGTGAGAGGAGCGCGCGCCCCCGCCCCGCTCACCTTGCGGTGTCCCAGCGCGTCCTCCACGCCCATTGGCTGTCGCCGCGCGCCGCGCGCGGCATTCTGGGACTCTACTTGTGATCCCCATTGGTTGCGGCCGAGCAAGTCCCCTCCCACCAGCATCCGGGATAGCGGGACAGGGCGGGAGAGCGGTGTGGCTACGCGGGTCTCCATTGGTCAGCTGTTCTCGCTGCGCGCTTTCTGATTGGCTGGCGGCATGGAGGACTCTCTCCCAGAAGCTCATAAGGCGCGGGGCCGCTGCTTCAACCGCAGAGCGGACGCGGCGGGAGTGAGGGCGGGCGCGGTGTGGCTGCAGCTGCTCCGGACAGTGCCCGCGCCGCGTTCGGCACCCCCTGGCACCCCCTGCAGCTGTCCCGGGGACGCCCCGCCGTGGGGCGGTGGCGCCGCGGGGAGCGGCCGGAGAGGGGAGGGGAGGGGAGGGGAGGGGAGGGGAGGGGAGGGGCCGTCGCGGGCTGTGCCTGGGACTTTGGGCTCCGGGACTCCGCGCGTCCCGCAGCGCGGCCGGGGCCGCCTGGGCGGGGCGCGGGGCGGGGCGGCGCGGGGGGGCTCCGCCTCGTCCTCGTCCTACGCCTCGCCGCCCCCGGGGTTTGCGGCCGAGCCTCTCGGTGAGTGAGCCGGGGTGGGGACGCGGAGGCCTCGCCGCGCGCTGCCCCCGGGGCCGGGCTGGGGGCTTGGGGGGGGGGGGGGGGGGAGGTTCGGGGCTCGCTCGCTGCGAGGCGGCGGCGCTTTCGCTTTCGGTTCCTGGCGGCGGAGCTGAGGGTGTGCGGCCGCGGGGAGCGCCCCGTGCCGCTGCCCGGCCTCCGCTGGGACCCCGCGCACGGGGGTGCTGCCGGGGGCCGCGGTGTCCCGGTGCCCAGCTGCGGCTGGGAGTTGCTCTCGCTCGGGAAGGGGCAATCCGCGGCTCTCGGCGTTCTCAGGACGCTGCCGTCCGCGAAAGGAAGAAAACAGCAACAGCCAAATGAAAACAAAACAGCAGCACTAAAAAACAAACAAAAAGCAGAGAGAAGCTGGGCCGTGAGTGTCACAGGAAGAGGTGTGTGTCGTGCCCTGCTCCGTGCGTGCTGTCACACCGCGTTATCTGGCTGGGGCTGCCTGCTGCGCCTCCATCCCTGAAGCTGTGGCTTTCCCCATCTCCTTGGGCAGCAGCAGCCTCACAGGGCCTCTCCTTCCTGCACGGATGACCTACAAACTGTTCATAGAACAAAAATGAGAATGTTAATAAAATCTTCCTACTTCCTGTCTTTTCCTTGAAGTGAAGTGCATAGTGTGCTGTCAACAGTCTGCACGACCAATGGGTTTTCTTGTCTTCAAGTTCACAGTTATTTTTACAAAAAACAACACTCTTCATCTTTGTTTTCAGCAGAATGCATTTTTTTGCTGCATCCAGGCTTTGACGCTTCATTTTCTTTGCAAGTTACATTGAAGTCTTATGGCAGCAAGAGCTCGTATCCTGAAGCTATTAAGGAGCTATTCTTAAGTTATTATTTTTTTTCTTTTTGGTCTGCTGGCTGTCAGGAGGTCCCAGGGCATTAGGGGAGTGCATCATAAGTCACGTCAAGGTAGGAGAGGTTGACGTCAGCCAAATAAAGACCGAGGCTGAGATAAGGCACGTATAATTTGCTATGCTTTACTAACTAAAATGTAAACTGCACTCCTGGATTCCCTGGAGGTTTGAGCCACACCCATTTCTACGCCTTCAGCTTCTGGCAGGAAGAATTAATTAGCCATGCTCCTAAAGCAGCATATATCAGTGCTGTAATTAGTGCTCTTTCCTGGTGCACGGGTACCATTTCCGTTTTGAACACAACCCCACAATGCCCATCTACGCTTCTGCCTGATTTTCAGGCTGTTTTTTGGCACAATACAGATGATGTCCTCAGTCATGACAAAAAATGAAAGGTTTCATGCATTGGAGATGACCTTAAATCATCCAGCAGGATAGTTTTTCAAGATGAATTTCCTGTCATTTCTGAGGTCAATATCTATTTGCTACTACTGTCACTAAAATTGGCTGGGAGGGTTCTGCTTTGAATTCCTGGAACTGAATTGTCAGGGATTGGAGGCAGGTTTTTTTCAGCAGTGATCTGTCTCTTGACAGATTGCCAGGGCTTAAGTCTGGTTGCCTGCAAGATACAGTGGCAAAGAGGGTAATTGAGTGTCATTTCTAGTCATGCCTGGACATCTGGCAGTTCAGATCCAGTAGATGCACACGCTGCGTGTTTATGTTGTTGTGCATAACACGTTTGTAGTGTCACAATGCACTGAAAAGCTTTCTGTGTAGATTACTAATGCATGAGCTTCAATGCTATTTGTTGACCCTGCTGCCATGCAAGGTAATCATTTTGATACTGAGAATCATCTTGCAGTTTCACTGTAACAGTCACAAGTACCAAGGCTATTATGGCCTCATAACACAGGCTTGTGAGACAGAACTACAACAACCTGCCTAACCTGGACCTCCTCTGTGCTTTTCCATGGGAGTTGATCTTAGCAAGGTGCCTCTTTTTCTTGGAGCAAAAAAGCTGACGATGAAAGATGCTGTATTTGGAGGTCTAATAATCATGTTGGATTTGAATGCAGAAAACAGCCAGGCCGTTGAGTTTGCATATCACCAGCATGAGTGTGTCTCGTGTGTCTCACTGTGGTCAGACAGTGAAGGTGAAGCGTGTCAGGGCTTGGACTGTACCAACCTTGGAGCTCCTAGCTTGGATCATACGCTGCTATTTTTGTCTATTACTGCTATCTGCAGGAGCGCTTCACTGACGCAGCAAAACCTCTGTTTTTCTCAATCAATATGCTAATTTCCAGATTTCAGAAGAGGTGATGCACCCCCACGTTAACCACATATAGTGGAGATGTGTGTGGAGTGTCAAATCACATTAAAAACATGGTATAAGGCTGCATGTAGGGACAGCTTGTGTTCCAGCTGGGTTGTCAAGCAGGGAATCACACCAGTAGGCATGCGTGCTCTTGCTGCTACGAGGTACCACTGCCTCTCTCGAGTAGCAGATCTGTAGGATGGTCAACAGAGTCTGGTTCATGGGGTCCCATGCAGGAGAGAGGCTGCTGTGTCACACTGGCAGCCTTATTGCTCCAGGCACTGTGGCTAGGAAGCAGGGGTCAGCCTTACGCTCTGCTGAAGAGACTCTGCAACCTGCCATGGATGTAAGGAGCAGTCTCGTCGCAGCAGTAGTGAGTGCAGGTGCCTTGCTGAGAAAAATTGGTGTGTCTGCAGGGGGTTAGGACCTTACAGCTATGTCATTCATCAGCTGTTACCTCTTCATATCCTTCATGGACACAACTATGTTGGCAACATCCACGATGAGATAATGACATTAAGCTTTTCTCTTGTAGGCTTCCATGATGGATGAGACTTCGGACGAACCTCCCACTTCTGCTGTCCTCTTAGACAACTGCCACTTCTCCCAGGTCATCTTTAACAATGTGGAGAAGTTTTATGTTCCTGGAGGAGATGTAATCTGTTATTATACTCTCACACACAACATAGTTCCTCGTGGGAAGGACTGGGTGGGCATCTTCCGGGTAAGTGAATACTGTGTAACCAGATATGCCAAGTATGAGAAGGCAGCAGCTGTCACAAACAATTTGACATTTAATTCATACTTCATCTCTAAGAAAGGCCTTAGGGCTTTGGTAGAACAGGGTAAGAGATTTTTTTTCAATAATAACTTTGTGTAATACAGCATTTTTCTTGTGCCTTGAGACAAAATGCCAGGCACGTTCTTACTTGACCAGCTTCAAGACTAATTAAACAGACTGTGATTCACAGAATCAGTAAAGAATAATTGCATTAAAGATCATGTTGGCACCATCCCTTCCAACACATTTCCTACTTCAGTGCTCCCCTCGCCCCCCTAATATAGACCTCAGAATAAGGCAGATGCTAGCGAGTAGCTTTGATTTATGCATAGACCACAACTCTGTGAAGTCAGAATATCAATGCAAAAGTCTTCCCATTAACTGATCTATGTGGAAATATAGTCCAGTTGCCATAGGATAAGTGTGAACTATGTGGTCCCTTTTAAGAATTTTGTTATTGCAGGTGGGATGGAAAACAACCCGGGAATATTACACATTCATGTGGGCTCCTCTGCCCAGTGATGTCCATGGTGATACCGCTGTGCAGCAACAAATCCAGTTCAAAGGTGGGTTGGGAGGTTGGGTCACTCAGGGAATATATGTGTATGTGTACACACAAGCACATACACAAAATCCCACGCTACTGCCACTAGTAAGTATTACATTCAGAATTACAGAAAATCTGTAGTAACATGCTATAGTAAACTTCAAGTCCCATAACTACAGCCAAAAAATCAAATCTACTGGATTCTGCCATCCTAACTGAGTGATACTGTCTGTGTTCTTATCACTGGCACAAAGACTTACTAGTGGTGGAGGAACAATATTGAAGTAAGATGTCTGTTTTCTTAGGTGCTGACTTTCTGTGCTATGTAGTTAAGAGACCTGAGTAATTACAAGCATATGACAGGGTTGTTGTGTTTGTCTGAAGCTTACTACCTACCAAAGGATGATGAATACTACCAGTTCTGCTACATCGACCAGGATGGTATGGTCCGTGGAGCCAGTGTTCCTTTCCAGTTCAGAGCAGAGACTGAGGATGATATCCTGGTGGTAACCACACAGGTATGTGTGTCTCTTCCCCTGCTTTTTCCTGCCTTTGCTTTTATTGGCATCTGCTCATTGCTAAGTTGGAGGGATCCAGTAAATCGGATGCTGATCTGGAACTCAGCAGATCTGGATTCTATTCCTGGCTTTGCTACTCATCTGTCACCCAGATTTGGGCAGCCTTTCTCTAATTGACATTTATCAAACTAGTTTACTTAGATTGTGAGCTCTTCTCAATGGGGAGTGACTAAATACGTGGTGGTTCGGGGTATTTTGAATATTTTTAGTGGAAATGTAACGTTCATAGAAACAGCCTTCCATTAGATGGGAGTAAGAACATACACATGGACAATAATTGACGGTCCTAATCTTACAAACTACAAAAAAAATTGCAGACTTCTGCCTCTGCTTTAAGATTGAGCATCTTAAAAGATCAGAGGTAGTGTGTGCTTGGTATTCAAGGACTGTGTTGATGGTCAGCTTTGGACAGACTATGGATAGTGAAGTAGCAGTCTGGTCTGAACTAATAATGAAAACATGAGGAGGTACATTATGTTCCCTTTTGCAGAATTCGTCTTTTTTAGCTCATCATATTGTGCTCTTCTGAAGATAGCTTTTTGATGTTTCCATGATGACTAAACAAATTTGTTGTTTGCCAGGGAGAAGTGGAAGAGATTGAACTACAAAACAAAAATTTGCTTAAAGAAAATGAGGAGCTGCAAGCAACCTGCGCAAGTCTCCAGAAACAAAACACAGAACTGCAAGAAGAGCTCAAGAAGACACAGGTACAACAAAAGTTAAGTCAGAAGCTTTAAGTCTGAAAGATGAAGAGAGACTGAGTCAGGTCTTGCTCCACTGTATGCTTCCAGGAGAAAATTAAGGAAGTTTCTCCCTGTATTATTTATTTGATCATTTACCAAATATTACAATACCTCTACTACAATAAGAATGATAATGCTGAACAAGAGGCATCACAAGAAAAATGGATTATGAACATATGGGAAGGGGAGTTTTCAGAACTGTTCTGTAGGCTGTCCCAAAATTGAAAGGCCATCCGTGTTCCTAATGTTTCTTCATCATTATTGTTTCCTCCTTCAGTTTAGCTCAGGACTTAATATAAATAAAACAGGGTCTGAAAGATGCAAAGGAGAGATTTTTCTCCTTAAGCTGGGCAGCCTGCAAGTGTTGCATCAGAGGGATTTTGCAGTTCCACTTCAGAGCAGGACTATTGCTTGGGTCCCATTTTGCCTCCTATTGACCTGTCTTTGATTTTCAGAAGCTGCAGAATGGTTTAGAGTCTCTTAGGAGCAGCACAGAAAAACTGGAGCTGGAGTTGAATTCCCTGAAAAAGGAAAATAAACATCTAAAAGAGCTAGATGAGTGCAGAGAGGCAGAACTGCACCAGTAAGTGTATTTACAGCATCTCTTAAAACAGTATTTCATTAAGCACCTTACCTTTGTGGATTAAATTTCCATTTATGAAAGTATGGTGTGTTTTGATTTGTTCTGAGTAGATTCAAAGAGCAAATTCAGAATGTGACTTCTGAAAAGGTAAACTTGGAAACCAGATTGAAAACAGCCCTGGATCACATGGACCAGCTGCAGGTAGAAAACATATAGCTGCCCTCCTTTGCTTTTGTGAACTGGGTCTGATGGTCTCAGTTTGACAGAGAGCTGTGCAATCTTGAGCAAATATGTGATATATAAGTTTCTTCTCTGGTTATATGGATTTTTTTTTGGAAAATGTCAGCCTCTGATACGGTTTATGTCCAGGAAACCGCAAGAAAGCTCTATTATGGAAGGAAGGGTAGTGTGGGATGTGCTAAAAGAAATTACACGGATTTTAGTCCCTAAACACGTTCCCTTTGCGTGCTTATTAAGTTGACCAAAATCATACCATTGTTCACCTCCTGCTAGGTAAGGATCCAGGCAGAAAACACTTCTGTTTTGAAAAATTTTCTAAAATTATGTTCAATATTGGGTGAAAAGACAAAATCTGGGAGGTATGTGAAGGTAGAAGGTAAACTGAAAATAGCTTGTTTGTTATATGTAGGATATGGGAAACCCAGAATAATAGGCTAACCATCTGGCTAAACAGCCACTATTTTTCTCTTTACTCTCTGAATTCCAAGACTAGAAGTGACATTTTAAAATGTAGAAAGCTCCTCAACTAACATATGAGTGAATACCAAGTTTTAGTGCATTTATCAACTCTGATATATCCCCATGTAACTATTCTCATTTTCTACAAAGTTTTTTTAATGGAAAAAAAAATAAGTAGCCATGGGTTCTGGTGATTTTCTTTGTGCAGCAAAAGGGGCCTGTGTGTCTCACTCATAGCTATTAAATTTTCACTTTCTGCCCATTCTTCTTTCTCCCTAGTCTCAGGTGTTGAATTATGAGAAAGACATGGATAACCTGGTTCGTATGGACCATGACAAGACTGAGCAGCTTGAAAGTTTAAAGGAAGAGAATCGTCAGTTACGCATGACTGTAACTCAACAGGTAAAACCTTCCCTGAATATCAAGGTGCTTGGGGAAGCCAGGGAATAGAGGCTGAGAGGTGTTCTTGGCAGTAATCAGGCACAAATATTGCTCAATCTTATGAAAAGTCTGGGAGATTCCTTGACAAACAGTCTCCATGGTGGCATGGGAATCCACATAGGTGGTTCTGCAAACAAACCATCTGACAAATTCTTATGGTACACACATACGTTGTGGTTTTTGAAGAAACATCTCTGTATAACTAAATTTTGTAATGCTGATTCTCTAGAGAGAAAATTCAGTCTCTGTCTTCATCTCTTTTGAGCCAGCTCAAGGGATGAAGTAGGTAATTGGGAACTCAGAACTGATATTTGGCTGAGTGGAAATTGTTGCAAATATGCAAAACTGTTTCAGGACTGGGACTTATGTGTAAACAAGACAAGTTATCCTAAATCTGCTTAGACTATATGCCATTAATTTTGCATCCAACAGGAAGCTACTAGTAACTGGTGGGAGGCAGCAACCATGGTGGTCTACTGTCTGATTATGTTTTTGCCCCTTTATTATCTTTACAATCATAGATTTAGCATTGAATAATCAATAAAATAAAAAGATGAAATATGGTCAGAATGCCCCCCAAAAAGCTGTAAACAGTACAAAGTTTCTATTCTATAGTTTGATGCTCTGCCCCACATCCTTACCTGACACCTCTTTTCTTTGACATTGCCTTTGAAAATCTGGGATTTCTGTGCAGAAAGAGCAAAAGAAGGAGCTCGAACATCGCTTGGAGAACTTGAAAGGGACAGAGGCCAACTTGTCACTTCGTCTGCAGAATGAGCAGGTGCCCAGCATTTTTGGGGGTGAAGTTGGGGAGATGGTTCCAAAAGAGCTGAGCACAGAGCTCTGCTGTATTGTATAGAATCTGCTGGTATTTGTGTAGGGAAGCTGACATTTACTTAAAGCAACGTTGTCCACCCATTTTCAATTTGCAGAACAATCAGAATTTCCCTGAGATGTTAGAGATGCCTATATGTGTAACAAATTTAAATTTATGGTCAAAAGGCTTGCTTTTCTTAGGTAACTTCTGCAGATCTTTGACAAGTAATCCACAAACCTCAGCACTGAAAATCACAACATGAAGAACTGTGAACGTTAGAAAAGGGAAACATGCAGTGACATTTTCTTTCTACTGAACTATCGCTGGTGATGTCTGAGGCTGTCCCATCATCTTCTTAAGCCTGTTGCCCTGAGTGACCTTCTAAAGGTGCTCCTCTCTCTGTGTGTGCTGCTCAGGACACTTTTGGAGGCTCTACTCTATTTCTGACATTGAAAGTTAGATGCCTAAAATACATTATGTGATTACCTCCATTGTGATGCCAAATGTTCAGGATTTTTAGAGTGATACTTTGAGAATGACTGCTGAATCCCTAAGTACTCTAGCCTATCTGATTTACTGATTTAAATCAAGATTTAGGTACAACACCGATTCCTAAGGAGGTACTAGCTATCCACAGTCAATGCAAGTGTCAACAGTACCAGAGAATTTGGCAGACTTGGAGAGTTCTTATGTGCCAGTGTAGATTTTTCACCAGCCATAGTTCCCTTTCTTTAACCTCCCAGTTTGTTTGACCTGTCGTATGTCCTCTTTGGAGGTCACATGTCATCTCTCATGTTGTACTGAAAATGCAGACATTAAGTGGCTGGTAATGCGGAGATATCCAAGGTCACAAACTATGAAATGGTAAGACTTGTGGTGCAAGCAAAGGTTTATTTGTTGGTAATAAATGCAGGTAGAGGCGGCCTGTATATGTGAAAAATGACTGGAGCTGTCATAGATCTTTGTTTGCTAGTTTTCCACAATTTACCAAATAATCCTCTTCCTTTATAGCAACAAAACAGGGACTTAATGAAAGAACTTGAAGAGCAGAGGCGTTTGTTTCAGATGTTGCAAGCAAAAAAGAATGAATCTGATGAGGAAAAACAGGTGAGAACTTGGCACAGCTCCCTCACCTTTCTTCTGCATTGAGTTTGACACAAATATCATAGTCTAATATCCAGTTCCATTAAACCTTCTACACGCTGATCACTAACTGTGTCTGTACGTGGACTATCACCTAAAACGAGGCTGCCATGCTGTCCGCATGCACATAGTGCTCACACAGTCCGCATGACCATGTGCTCACTCTCAGTCTGTTGTTGCTGCTACCTCTGTACAGCCTAAGAGGAAGGAAAAGTTCCACCCTTTTCCCCCACCACAGATGAGACCAGTTCACCCGTAATAGTGTGGGGATTTTCAAAAACTCCTGTTATTTCACTGAAATGAATGGGCTTTCTCATTTAAATGAATGTAGCTTTTTCATCCAGTCTAGAAAGTGACTCTATGGTGTTGTTCCTTACTCTGCCATTATCTGCATGACTTCAGAATAGTCTTCCGTCTTCTAAAGTGTATTACTGTATTGTAGTCATCCTGTCTGCCTTCCTGAGCAGGTCACAGAATAGATCCTTGCACTTCCTTACCTCACTTTCCCATTCCGTCAAGCAGGACTAAGACTGAGCTATCTAAAGGAAGAGCAATCTTGATTCTGGTCTAAGAGGATCTATGTTAGTGCAAAGTATAACTTCTCTCTGAAATGGTCTTCCGAGCTTCTGGAAATTGATTCTATCCTCCTGTCCCTTTGCAGAAACTGAGGGAAGAGAATGATACCCTTCTGAGGCATCTCTCTCAGACTAGAGATGTTTCTTCTTTCTCTGCTGCTTCACAAGCTCAGGCCCCAGTTTCAGCTCCTGAAGGAGGATGCCTTGTGTTTGGTAATCCATATTACGGTAAGAGTACTTGGCAGTCTGTCTGAAATCACAAATCCATGGTAGTAAAAGTCTCAACAAGTTGTCCTCCCTCTTGAATTGGATGCTGTGGAAAATAAATTCTTAGCAGTACCTCTGCATAGTTTTGCGTGTGTGCAGGTGACTGGGCAAAATGCTGCCAGGTGTTAAGAGTTGATTTAAATCATCAGTTGTCTGTTCATCTTCTATGAAGAGAAACAACTGTTAGATAGTTTATTAATCTGTGAGACAGCTAGTTCTGTGGTTTATGTCCAGTTTTCATAGTCCTAAGTATAGAGGTCTAGACCAGGGCCACATACTCATGTTTCAAGAATTACTATTTATCAGTACATTACATTGTTAATCATTTGTAGTGGCTAAATGAACTTTTCTTTTCCAGCTGCAGAAGCAAACCTGGAGTCAAAAGCTGCCAGAACAGTAAGTAAAGTGGATGTGAATGGACATGAATTAGTGGTTTACAGACAGAAATTAACAATTTGAAATGAGGAGCTACATGTTCAGCTCTGTAGCCTGTTGTCTACATACCATTTTAGTCCTGGTAATAAAGTGGACAACAAAATGGAATCATGGATGCTTAACCTGTAGGATTAAGTTGTTGTAATAACGGTTGGTGGTGTTAGGGAAGAGAAAGGAAGCTCTGTTCACCTTAATCTTTAAGGAACAATTTTTGGCAGCATCTAGTGTCAGAATGAGAAGCATGCAGCTGCTAAATGCCTTATTTCATATTGCAGACATGGACATGTGTTATTTAGGATGGAAAGTTAGAATACCTCTTAGAAGTTTGACTTGTAAGTACTATTTACAGAAGCCTGAAAACATTTGAAAACTTGAGAGTATTGCAAGTAAGAAAGACTTGTCCAAAGCAGATAATGTCTGACTAATGAACTTTTTCTTCTCTTTGAATGTGAATACAAATCTTAAACTGTCTTTATTTGCACTTCCTTTGTACTTCAGGATTCTATAAGGAAATGCCCCATGTGTGATGACATATTTCCTGAAGATATTGAAGCAAGTGACTATGAGGCCCATGTGCACAGCCATCTTCTGGAGTGCCCACTCTGCAATGAGACCTTTGAAAAGTCCAATCAGCAGGTGTTTGATGACCATATTTTTTGCCATGACCTGGAATAATTCTGAATTCCTATCTGTTCTGTAGAATAGGTGGCAGAGGCCACAGGATAGAATAGAGAAAAAGTATTCTATAGACTTGATTCATACTAATAAGAGCAACCTGACAAAACTGCATATGCTACTAGTGCTGTGATTCTGAGCTTTCTGTTCCATGCAGTATGTGTATAATTGGGTCAAATATCCATATCCTGAAATTGAATTGTCATCAACTTAAGTCCTCCGTCTTGGATCAAATGTATGTGCTTTTTAAACGAGTCACAAATCCTATCATTAGTAATGTAGTTGAATGTGGTACCAGTTCTTCATAACAGGATTGTCTATGTAGCTGTTTATCTAGGTAGGGCCAAATAATAGATGTAATGCAACAGTTTTCTGTACTTGGCTGATAAATCTTTATTATAACGATTTTATTCTTCAATATAGCACTGTGATTGCTAACCAAAGACAAGAAACATTGCGTAGTCTTTTAGGATCACACCTTCAGTCCAGCTCAGCTTCTGGAATACTGATTTAATTGCTAATAAATATAAATTCTAAATGAAAATACATTTTACTTTCTTTTGTCATCAATCACAGAACAAGTGAAATATATTTATAAAGAGACTAAATACCTGTTTCTAGATCTAAAGGTCTAGGGCTCTTCTTACAGCAAAGTAGGCAATATAGCTTGTACAACACGGTGCATTCACTGTTTTCCCTTTTCTCTATATGACCAGACTTAAAGTGGTGATACACTTAAACTGTGCTTGTGCAATCTGACACTGTCATGCATCCATCTCATAATGAAGGAACCCTGAAATTTCTGAAACAGGAAAGGTCAGCATGGCATGGAGCCAATAGGAAAGCAGTAACTGAGTTTTCTTAACAGTGGTGAGGATAAATGGCCTCTTTGTCTTGAAACTGGGCATCCTCATTTAAAGGAAGTGATGAATCTGGATTATTTCTCTTCAATGTTTCTAAACCTAATTGATTTAAAAAGAAGAGCTTATTCTGAAACCAAAACATTGATTCAAAACTGCTAAGTGCCTTGGAATATTACAATACTTTGTAAACAGATTATCCAGTTACTATTCTTATTTCTGCTTTGGGATTTTCAAGTTATGATTAACAGTTATTTAGTCTGTGCAAACATAAATGGGTGAAATTTTATTATCCAGCTGTATTAGACTGGATTTCCTGCTGAATATCTGAAGCAATAGAAAATCCTATGTTTACATAGTTTACGTAGAGTTTTAAGACTATTAAGAGTAAGAAAGACTTCAAAATGTTTTACTGTTTTGTTTATACATATTTTTTATCAACCTATGTTTAAATAGAGTATTTCTGTCTTTAAGATGTACTATACTGGAAAGCATTATTTTAAAAAGAAAATGTAACAGAAAATAGTTGTTGTTAAAAATGAAAACTGTACTGAGAAAATCCTTGAAAAAGATGACTGTCTATTTTTCTGAAATAAATTGGGGAAATTGATGGGGTCTTTAATTACTTTGTGAAGCTTCTCTTGAACAAAGCGCTCAATCACATCTCTGAATATTTTTTAGCATGTAACATAGCATCTCTGTGGTTAGTGGGACTGCTTCTGTTTAACAAGACATATTTAACTGGCTGATCCTCACTGGTTCTTCGCAGCATGGGAATATATCAAGAAAGCCAAAAAAGTATGAGGTAGCACGAACAAATCCAGAAAGTAGAATGAGTTGTATGGGATCTGTTTGTTCATATCAGTTCCAAGTACTGCTGATCTAAAAGCCTAGAGCTGGCTGAATTTCTGCTATGTCATAGGGACATCCAGTGTATCAACATTTATTTTTTCCATAGACTAAAAGAAAAAGTTGAAAAAATGCTCACTCTAGACACTAAAATATTTTTTTTATATTGTGCGTATACTTGGTATTGTGCATGTTTTGACATTATTGGTTACTGTAGCATATATCAACGTTCCTGACATGACTTCTTCCCAATTTTGACAAATATTCTATCATAATGAGGCCAATTTTTAACTGAGCACCTGTTTCCTCAGGAAATGCCCCATTGTTTTTCAAGAAAATCCCCTCTTCAACTTTTTTCTGTATGTCCTTATTTCAAATTACATTTGCCTTTTACTGCTTTACATCTTGACAGAAGCAAAACAAATGTGGAGAGTCACAAAAACAATCTTTATTAAAACCCCGATAGTTCACCCTAATACCAGTTACCAGACCTATTGCCTTTCTACGCTTCTGCTAGAACTGGCTTTAGTGGCTCAAATCCTAAAGCCAAACCCAATAATTTGGGGTTAGAGTTATGCCACGATGTTGTCTGTGTCCTTGAACTGTCAGTGCCCCTGCACTGCCAACTCTCCATCCCTTCTATGCTGGTACCTATCATTTTCTGCTTGCCAGCACCCATCACCTCTATCACAGAGCCTGTTTTGGAGTGCAGGTTCTGGTACACTGACAGCAAACACGTCGCCAGCAGAGGGGGTCAGACTGCAATAAATCTCATAAGGATGCTGAATTTAAACGTTTAAAGGTATGTCATTTGTTTTCTGTAATAATAATGCAGATTCAGACTCCGAAGACATATACTTCAGCCTGATGCAGGTCATACCGTCCCTATCCTGGGCAGCCAGGAACCAATTTACCCATAAGCACAAATTACATTATATATTTTCTAAGTAAATCTTCATTTTGCTTGTATTTTACAGTTTTATTTATGCTAATGCTGTATTTAGCATTTGGAATCATAAGAGGCTTCAATCCTACTTCAATTTAATAGTTTAATACAGAAGTAGCTCAAATGGCTGATAATTAGGTATAGTTATACTCTGGATGAGGTCGAATTTACATTGACATAAATCGCGCATACGGACATTGAAATAAATTTTCAAAAGGGACAGTAGGGGTTTGGCATAATTTATGCCCAAACTCACATAGAATCTGAATGGTCTTTTATTATAAATGTATCTAAAAGGAAGGAGCTATACTTTGTGGGCCAAATGCCTGAGGATATAAATTCTACTACCTCCTTACACCTTTACAGGGCTTATCAGTTTGGTCCAGCTTAGGTTTGGTTTCTGTGAGCAGCCACTGTCCCAGCACAGCATGGTGTGTTCTGTTCCCCCAACTAGGCAAACCCACTCAGACATTCATCTTGCTTTGCTTGGTTCTCCCTCACTTTTTGTCAGCTCTTTTGGCCATGTTTTACAAGAAGTTGGTTCTTCCTTTGGACCTTCTCTCTCCCACTCATATAGAGTACATTTTGAGTATCTCTCTCCATGTAAAATCATTTTTAACTTGATAGGTATTTTTGTGTGTAAAATACAAACCAGATGATAAAATCTTCGAGCTGCAAAGGCATGCTGTGGATACCAACTATGGCCACAGAGGTTATCACATACTAACTGATGTCAGTTCTTTCCATAGGAAAGGCCATTGTTTGCCTGAGAAGTTATTTTCACTGCAGAAAAAAAGAGACTGGCCACAAGAGAGACAGTTACAGATTCCAGAGTCTCACACTCTTTCAGCCTTGACAGAGTATCTGAAAGGCTGCTAAGATAACTTGCTGCTGTCTCTGTTCCTTTCACAAAGTGATATTCACAATCTTACAGCCACCTTCTCTCTTTAGCAGCCTCTTTCCTCCGCCCTTTCTCCTCCTGTTTTCTCTTCATTTGTCCACGTCTTCCCCCCCTCTTCCTGCAGAACAAGTTGCCCCTTCAGCATTGTCCTTCTCCCCTGAAATCACAGTGCTGAGATCCTGGGTGCAGGAGAACACAGGAAGCATGGAGCCCAGTCCATTCTGGCAGTGCTGCAAGAACACAGTCTGGCAGCACTGCTGCTGCTTCTCTTCACTTCACCTTATTGAGGCTCTAATGTAAAGCACAGAAAACAGAAAGGAAATAAAAAGATTCCCAACAAAATGAATGTAAATAGACAAGACACAGGTGAACAATAGAGAAAAAGGAAAGCAGTGTCCAAGCCAGCAATTGAGTGGTTACACTTGTTAATCAATGTGTCTGATTTTAAGACTCTGCAGAAGAGATGGGTAATTCTTTACAGCAGCACAATGCACGTCCTAGGATTTAAAGTGTTTTGATCATCAAAGTCCTTATTTCAGGGATTGGGCCTGTACTGCTTAGTACGTGGCACTGCTTCTGTATTTGTCAAGTCAATGATGGAAAAGGGAAGAGAATAGAGGATGTAATCGTGGTTTAAAAAAAACGGTTTTAAAATGACACCGGTAGACTGCCATGCTGGGTTAGATGGGGCAACTCAGAAAAATCTGGCAAAGGAAATGCTCCCATGTCCCTGTGAGGATCAAAAATGAAGATATTATACTTACGCAGAGCTCTTTTTTTGCTTATATTCTTTTGTAAGGAGAAAATTATTTATCTATGTTTTGCTGTAGAGATCCAAACTGAGACATTCTTGCTTGTACAATGAGTCCCTTTTTCTCCAGTGCACTAGCACAAATAGACAGTGCAAAGTGGGTATATAATGGCATGAAATCAGAACACTACTCTTTATGACTCTCTTTGTACTGAATTAAATCACTACGTGAAATGCACTGAAGAACCAAACCTTTATAGTTTTGTTGGTGAAAGGGCTGGGTCCCAGAATTACATCAGTTGTTTTCTCTAAACAGCTATTAGCCATCTCCATTATACTAACAGAACTGGTTTCCATCCTCTGGCTCATTTATTCCAAACCAGCATTATTGAAGTGAATGGGATCTAGGCCCTGGGTATTAGAAGAGCTGTTCGTCTACTCATAAATAACAAGTTGTCAAGGTTTTTAATGGAAACCCTTAGAGTGCTGTAAATCTGTGCAGTTCTGCCTGGATCCCCTCCCTCATTTCCATCACAATATCACTCCAGTGGGACTGCAGCTTGCAGCATGTGCCAGGCAGCCTAGATTGGTAGGACACAGGGGAAGGAGGGAAAAAAAAAAGCTGGAGATGGGCTGGGGGATTCAGAACAGTTGGTACTGCGGAAGCATCTGCTGGGTGGCTGGTTTTGGAGTCACCTGGCCTATTCAGTGTGGTGAGGGGGAAGGGCTATTCACCCAGGGGGACTTGAGAAGGGGAATAACAGAACCAGAGATGCTCGTGGAATAAAGATGGTTGTGTTGCAGTTTACATTTTGCTCTGTTAGTGTGTGAAGTAGTAAATCTCAGCAAATACAGGGTTTTGGTATTTTTTCATCACAATTTAAGCAGTAGAGCTACTGCAGTGATACTGCGTAGACAATCTCTTGCTGTTAGTAAGAGAGAACTCTTTTCAAGATGAAATTTTTAACCTTCCTAGCCAGACCAAACTGCCTTCAGTGAAAATTTAACACTGCATCCTGATCCAAATAGCAATGCTTCTATGATTCCCTGAACCTGGCCAGAAACTGGGTTAATACGATGTCCCTTGACCCAAATTTCATCCACCCTGAAATATAGCTTAGCTGTGTGCAGAGATCATAGCACCCTGCTGCATATATAACACTAAAGTTTTCTAGGAAGGAGCTTGAGCTCACTCATCCATTCTCTGTTGACTGTATGACATTATGGGATATAATATGATTGGCTTGGATCAAGAATACTTGGTGCCCATCCCACTTGCAAAGTAGATGGCACTGCATGGTCCCCTGTTTAAGAGATCACGTGGACTCTCTCTCCTCTCAAGCTCCAGAACTTACTAAAATTTGTACGCAAGATCACTTTAGGCTTAAATGTAGGTTTCCACCTTGGCTTACCATGTAACAGAAATAAAAAAATGACATGGATGACAAAGCTTCCACTAGCTTCAGAGTACCCAAGGCTTACAGTTTTATATAATTACTAATCTGGTACTGAGAGCCTAAAATACTGTAAAGCCATCAACAACACAGATGCTAAATTAATTACTCTAAAATATAGCTCCTTCCACATTACTATGGTTCCATGACTCTATGAACCTCCCAAGCACTGAAGAAGTAGGTCATTTATATATTTATATACATATATATATATAAACACGATTAAATATTGACTCTGTGTAATAGATAGGGAAACAGCTATGTAGACATGAAGGAATTCAGCCAATCTCACAGAAAATTTGTGGCATAATCCCCCTCTCCCTCACTAGATTTAACATTCATTTTGAGAAAGGCTGCACAGCACAAGAAGTGAGCCAGGATGGAGAAAAAAATGGATGCCTGTCAAAAGGGATTGATGTCCCTCAAACCCCAGGGAGTTTTTAACCCTTCCCAATGGTTTTCCCAGTCTGAAAAACCTGGTGGGGTTCATCAGCCTGTAGTTCTCCTCTGAGCCATAAGAGATTTGCCAGTGGGAGCAGCTGCTTTGAGAGAGGGTTGATAACTCAAGCCCTGGGGCACCTATATCTGTATGTCTCATACTCTGCCTGCATCCCTTCCCCGGTAACAGGATGAGACTAGAATATTGCATGTGCTTTTATAGTGTGTATTCCTGTGGGGCCTTGGTCATGATTATGGCATCTAAATGCAACCAGAAACAAATAATGACAAAGAAAAAGACAAAAAGATGGTGTCTGAAGATTCTGAACATTATTTTTACACTAAAACTGCTTCTATAATAGTAAGCTGCATTTTTGTAAGCATTATAGTTAATTCTATTTTTATTAACAGTTATTAGCGTATTTTTGAGAGCAGGTACTGCATGTTAGACAGTACAGCTGAGAGAGCCAGATGGATTTTTAATCCTGAAAGTTATTGCATGGTTGTAGCAGTGTATATGAATCCATGTTTGTCTTAATGAATTCATTAAATTTGACAATCCTTCCTTAAAGAGTGTGATTGTGAGGATCGATCTGATACAAAATGTTGGAAAGATTTGGATGAAGGGCTCTTCACTAAATCATCCAGAGAATATCAGCATCTTCTTTGAGGCAGCTCAGTGTTTTCTACACCTTCAAGAAGTTTCTTCTCTGTTATTACAAAATAATTTTAATTACCTGTATTGTGGGTGCTTGTTTTTGTTTTTTAATGAACCAGTCAAAATGGTGACACTCAAACTTCCTTGCAAGCTACCTACTAGAACACCCCTCTGTTCTTAAAAGAATAATTTTAATAAGAATACTCAGAGTTGTAGTGCTAGCATATATTTTGGAAAATACATTAACTTTGAAAGATATATTAAATTATATTTCTCAGAGCACTTGTCTAAGACAACGCCTAAACACGAGATTCTTGCATTTTATCCTAAAACATGTGGCCCAGTAGGAGACAGAATATAGATCTGATGCATCACTGTGAGATCCTGAATGAAAATTTCTCTAGTCCCAATAAAGGCTCTAACATTTGTGTTTATAAGCAGCAGAAGAGAAAAACACACTGCTTTAACGTAGGAGTTCTATACCAATATATCACTTGGATGTATCTTACTGGGTATGCTACAGATTGCTGAAATAAATCTAAGGAGCTCACTGGATCTTTAACTCTGCAGAAACTGTTGGAAAACTCTTAACCTCATGACACATACCAGGATTGTAAAATTTAAAATGAATTCTAGTAAATCTGCTGCTGGCTGCCATGGAAATGGAGAAGGTTAGTTTAAAGGAATCGGTATCTTGAAAAAAAAAAAAAAAAAAAAAAAGAAAAGGTGGGGGGAATCCAAGTTTTTTTGTGTGTCTAACAATTAGCTTAGACCAACCTGCTCCATTTTTAGCACTCTCCGTCCGTTTCCACGGCAACAGAATTAACACAGCCGCAAACTCTGGACGTGGGCGGCGCTGCCCGCTGTGTCAGCGGCTCCAGCGGATTTCAGCACCTCGCTGCCGTTTCCCCAAGCTGGCCGTTTGGGTTCGATATCGCTTCTTTCGGGTGGCTTTTGTACCCGTTTCAATGTTTGAGGCGAGCCCGCGAGCTTCTGTTCACACCCGCGTCCCGAAGGCCCGGCCCGGCGCCGTGGCCTCACGGGCAGGGGACCAGCAGCGCTGTGGCTCCGCCGGGGGCTCCGCCACCCGCACGTTCCACGAAGCCGGCCCGGGCCTCGCGGGGCACTCGCTTCCCCTCACGCCTCTCGTCCGGCCTCCCCCCAGCGGTCCCCAGGCGGGCCAGAGGCGCGGTTTTCCCCTCCCCTCCCCTCCCCCGCCCCGGCCGCAGCGGGGCCGCCTCAGAGGCCGTGAAGCAGCAGCGCCGCTGCCGCCGCCGCCGCCGCTGCCCGCCCCTCCCAGACGCCCTTCGCAGCCCCGGCGCCTCATGAATATGCAAATAAGCCCGGGCTTCGCGGCTGTGATTGGCTGCGGCCGTTCAAAGGCAGGGGGGCGGTTAGCGAGCCATTCGTTCGGGGGCGGGACTTGGGGGCGCCGGAATGCGCATGGGCAGCCCCTAGCGCACGCCAGTGATGCCAGTACGTCGTCTCGTTGCCTTCCCCATTGCTACGTATGCCCAATCACAGACATTCCCGGTCGCTCGGCCCAATGGAGCGGCAATATGTTAATAAAGGGGCGGGGCGGAGGGTACGCCCCTCGATTTGCCCAATCAGAAGGCGTCGGGGGGGGGGGGGAACGGGGGGGGGGGGGGGAACAGGGTGGGTTCCGGCTCCGCCCCGCCGCGTGAGGCGGGGCCGGGGGGGAGGGGCGGGGGCTGCCGCAGGCCCCGCGGGCACGGCGCGGCCCGGCCGCCTCCGGGGTTTGCCGGGTGCCAGCGCCTCCCGGTGCCCCCGAGCCTGCTGGGGGGGCTTCGGGGAGCGGCGGCCCTCGTGAAGGCGCTCCTGGCAGCCCGCTGCCGCCGGGCCGTACCCCGGGCAGGGCCCCGCGGGGCTGCCGGGCTGGGCGCCGGTGCCGAGGAGGCGCCGCTGGGGCCCCTGTGTCGCGCTGCGGTCGGTTCCTGGAGGAGAAGCGCAGCGGCGTTCAAAGGCCGCGGGGCGCGCGGCTCGCCAAAAGCCTGCGTGTGGCCTGGCGGGGTCCGGCAGCGCCTCAGAGCTCCCCTCCTGCAGCTCGCTGCCGCCGCACGCAGCCGGTCGGTAGCCAAATGTTCACTGCCCCCAGAGCGGCCTCTGTTGTTCTGACACTTGCTCTTTGCAAGCGTGCGCTCTCTCTAACGCTTAATCCTTTTAAAGGACTTGCTTGTGAGTGTTACACATATTTCTCCCATAATGACTGAAGCTAGGCAAGAAGTCAAAACTTAATACGCCTGTGAGTTCGTGCCAGCACTGTCTGGACTCGTGCCTTGAGTGCAGAACACGAAGAAGCACTACAGATGGCTCTGTTCCCAATTCAAATAAAGCGTTATTCAGGCTCATATTCTAGGAATCTTTGTTTTCTACCACTCACCAGGAATATCAATGGCGCTGTTTGTCCTAGCAGTTGTTGCTGGCTACTATGAGGCTTCTGAAACTGCAAGAAATTGTTTGTCTTGGTAGTCATTTATGGCTAATTGCTCAGATTGACATCTAAAACAGGCAGTTAGTAAATAATACATCCACAGCAAACAGAAGCAATCCACCTTGATTTATTGCCAAGGTCTAACTGAAAGGTGATGATACATCTCCCTCAGAGGACAAAGTCTGAAACTGCAAATATTCATTCTCTTGAAACTGCTTCTGCTTTATGATGTAGTGCATGGAGCTGCTAGATGGTAAGGTTTTCAGGGAGCAAGAGAGAATGAGGAATGGACAGCATACTGAACAGGCTATACCATCTCAACAGATTGGTTAATGGAAATGAAAAATAATCAAGTCTTTATGAGAGTGAGCTGGATAGTGTGTATCCAGCAGTGTTTTATACGTATGATGGTCACTTTTTGATTGGGAAAAAAAAAAAAGATCAAGATTCAGGTGTTGTTTTTTTTTTTGTTTATTTGTTTTTATTGTTGTTTGTTGTTTTATTTTTGTTTGGTTGGTTAGTTTGTTGGTTTGGTTTGTTTTTTTTCCTTGTTTGTTTACTCAGAAAATTAGCTGCTTTCACAGAAGCAGTGAGATCTGTAGAAAAGAGTTCCAGGCTAGTAACAAGAGCAGGGTGGTAAAGCAGGTGTCTTTCTGCAGAGTAAATACTTTCTAAAGCTTGACTTTCTTGGCACGATTATTTTTTCCTGTCTGATTTAATTTCTTATTTGCATATTATTAAGTGCTAACTTAATAAACTTCTTAGAACTCCTATGAAGAAACTTCGTAGGAGTCCTATGAAGAAAGGGTGAGAGAGCTGGGGATGTTCATCCTGGAGAAGCCTCCGCAGTGACCTCATTGCAGCTTTTTCAATACTTAAAAGAAGCTTATAAAAAGATGGAGAGCAACTTTTTGATAAGGCAGACAATGATAGGACAAGGGGGAATGGTTTTAAACTAAAAGACGGGTGATTTAGATTAGATGTTAGGAGGGAATTCATCACGCAGAGGGTGGTGAGGCACTGGATCAGTGAAGTTGTGGATGCCCAATCCCTGGAATTGTTCAAGGCCAGGCTGGATGGGGCCCAGGGCAACCTGATCTAGTGCATTGCATCCCTGTCCATGGCAGGAGGATTGGAACTAGATGGTCTTTAAGGTCCCTTCCCACCCAAGCTATTCTATGATTCTGTGAACTTCCAACATAACAGTAGAAACCTTTCCTGAACTAGACAAAGATTAATATTCTGTGCTGGAGGAGAGCACATAGTTCTGTTTCTGTTAAACTAGTGCTGGAAAATAAATACGGAAAAATACCCAATTGTCACTTAAAACTTTTCTAAGTGTGGAGAGTGGAGGGAAGGTTGTCCTGATTTTTCACCATTATAAGTGCCTTACAATCCTATTTTGCTGTTACAGTAAGTTGCAAAAGATTGAAAAACTAGGTCTAGAAAATCTACCTTAGAAAGCAGCTTTAATGCAATTATTTCATAACTTTTAAAGAGTCTCTCTATTCTGTTTTCCTCCTCATAGTTACGACAATTTGCAGCCCAATAGCATAGCAAGGAAATACAGACTTATATCTGCAAACTAGACTTTGGCTGTCAGTGGAGAAGCAACTTGTCACCAAAACTGAGGACAAAACCTGGGCAGGATAGGATCTGCCAGGTCTACATCTCAAGGGTAACCACTCCATTCCATGTTTCAAGATTGCTGTTCTGTCACTGAGCTACTGTTTTAATATCCAGTTTAGCCTTGCTTTGATGTGGTCAGTCAGCCATCAATAGTATTCACTGGTCATTTTCTTCAGATTCATCACTGTCAAAAGAATTCATCACTGTCAAAACAAAAATGTCTACTTTACATGTTACTGCGTAAACTCTTGTTCAGGAATGGCTTCTAATATTTTGAGATTGAATCGCCTTGACAAGAATTCAGGCTATTCAGGATAGACAAATTGGGCAGGGAAAAGTTTATCCCTCATGAGTGAATGAGCACTTAAGCAATACTCATTTTTCATGAGTCTGGTTAAGCCCTATTGTGCAGTTCCTAGCATTCTCTCACCGAAGTG
Source organism: Anas platyrhynchos (assembly GCF_047663525.1). Lineage (NCBI taxonomy): Eukaryota > Metazoa > Chordata > Aves > Anseriformes > Anatidae > Anas > Anas platyrhynchos. The sequence continues at coordinate 294,637 of NC_092614.1, forward strand.
TTTTTAATTGATATTTAAGTCATGTTCCTAATGAAGTCTAATATACAAACCTCAGGAAGCCTCAAGTTGTTTGAACTTCTAATAATTTTAGAGGAAGAACCTTAATTTACTCTGGTTTATTGTTCACATTTAGACACACTTTATTTTAAGGGCTAAATTTGCTTGACTTTGCATTGACTTTATTGTTTTTTAGGGAATGTATCAAGAAAATAATGAAACTCCATGGAAATCTGAAAAACAGCAATAAAGGGGAGGGCAAATGGAGTCTCTGGCTTGTTGAAAGAGAAAGTAGGAAATCAGATCCTCTTGAGCAGGAGATAGGCTACACTGACCCATAGGCTCCTTTTATGTTGTTGGTGTTTCATTCCTTCAAACATTCATGCTTGAAGTGAATTTCAAACACATAGTGAGTTGAATGAAGAATAGCTAAGGCTTTAAATCAAGTGAGAACACTTCCAATGGTGCAGACCCAAGTTCTGGTCTGGTCAGCGTTAGGGACATAAGCCCCAGTAATGGACATTTACAATATCTTTCCTAGCTCTGTATTAGCTGGGCTAGACCATGCTGGAAGCATATCCGGAATAGGAAAGAGTTCAGGGGAGACATTTAACTAGGCTTTGTAACCTCTGTTCCAGTGGTTAATTAGTTACCTGTGTTGTTCATGTGTTTCAAGCAATTTTAGAAGCAAATTGGTTTCATGTTCTCCTTCCCAGACTTTTATGATTGGTAGATATAAGTTTGATCTGAAGATTTACATGCTGGTGATGTCCTGTGAAACTCTGAGGATGTTTGCCTTTAATGAGGAACTTACACATTTTGCTGTTTCAGCATTCTCTGACCTTTTGCGTAATAGCTTCATAAGTAAACAAGCCTATTAGCAGAAGTTAATGACAGTTCAATACATTGCAACCAGAAATACAGAGAAACCATAATGGTTTGACTCCAAAATATCATTCTCTTGAGAATGTCCAAGCACTTTATAAATGCTCATGACTTGTCTTTGTAGCATCGGAGTACCATAAATAAAATTATGCATGAAATATTTGAGCAGATTCTCTAGTAGAATACAGCATGTGTTATATTATCCAGATCCATGCTGAATACAAGTTTTAGGCCTGTTAATACTTCTATAAATACATATCTAATTGACTTTTTGCATAATTTTGGTACTTTTTTATGAAATATTGTGGGGGAAAAAAGGTAGTAATAAGACATTAAACTCTGGAAGGAAAAAAAAATGCCTACATGATATTTTCTTTTTCTTTTTCGTTATAAAATGATATTTTATAACAATATTTTCGTTATAAAATGAAATCATAGTTTAGTTGATGTCTGGAAAAGGTTCTGATACGTAGTTCTGGATCATTCTAACACAGAATTAGCTCTACTAATAAGTAATTTTAGAATGGGACCTGACTGAGGAAGAGGGTTATCTTCAATTGAAACTGCTGATTTCTTAGAAGTGATAGAATTGGAATGCTGATGAGATTGCAGTGTAGTGAAATTGAAGCTGTTGAGCCTCATTTATTGTGTTCTTTAGAGTAATGGGATCAGTATAGAGCTGATCATACTCAGTGCCATTAAATCTTTTGTGCTTAATTAAGATGCTTTGTATATTACCTAGTGTGACCAGGATCATGTAGAAAAGAAGGGAGGTGGCTAATACCTTTCTAACCCTGTATCTTGTTCATTCATTTATAGATAATGTTTGCTTGCATCTGACAAATTATTCCATTAACAAGAACAGTGTTAATTCTGCTAAAGAAGAAGACGCTGGTGGTAAGAAGTAAAAAGGAGAAAACATTTCTAAGCTACTCTCAGAGAGGGTAGTATTTACTTTTTCTGGTACATCTTCATATGCTTGATTTAGGTCTTCAAGGTATTTCTTTATGTTTCTCCAATGCAGCATATTTTTTGCTGTTGAATTCATCAAGTGAAGAAATTCAGATAAGTTACAGAATTGGACACCAAAAGCAGGGAGGAAAACTTGCAAAGGGGAGTTAGGACTCAAACTTGACAGCAACACTGTATTTGTTTCAGTTTTTCTCTTAAGACTAAATGCTTACCTAGCTATGGATTTATATCATGAGATATTGCTACTCCTTCCAAACTTTGCTTGTAATCCTAGATCATTGTGCTGCAACAGCTCTACATCTTCACATCTTCAGTGCATTTGTTATCATTGTCCGCTGTGATAGGTAGTTTTACATTAGTTTACCTAGACATAATATTTTTCCTGTTGTACACATTTCTCTTGAAATGTTACTTCTGTTTCCTTCCTTCTAAATACTGAAATCCCTTGCATTTGTCTAGTTCTGCTTAACATCTCATCCTTTGCTAACAAAATTTAAATGTTATCTGTTCATAGCAGCAAAACTCTTAACAGTACTAGTTTCTCAGCTGCAGTGCTGTGATTTTGTGAGGCTTAACAGTTGTAAGACAATCCAGGAGTATAGGTTTCTTCTTTCCATTTGCCTTAGAATTATAGTCTTAGAATATCCCAAGTTGGAAGGAACCCACAAAGATCATTGAGTCCAACTCAATGCTTCCCAAAAGTCTTTTCTGCACTAGGAAACGAGATTGCTATCACTCTGTAATAGTTCATGCAATGGAAGTTTCAAGGCATGAATGCAGCTTTAGTGGTATAAAGAAACTGTATACAGATTGATTGCAATGTTAGGGTAGAAATACACCAGTTCAGTTGTATTTGTGTTAGCAAAGTTTCCAGTGTTTCACCATTTCTAGGAAACTGTCCACTTTTAATAACTCTGTGCAGAAATGTGGCTGTGATACCTACCAGATATGGCCAGATATTAGCAGATACTGTTGTTAAAACATTGAGATCAGCACATTCTATTATGAAATACAACTATCACATCTGCCTCCCTAATTACATTGGGGTAGTGTAAAACCCCTGTATTTGAAATACAGGGGTTTTATGTTATCTTGATTCAAAAATTCAAGCCCTAATTTCTTGAGGTAAGAACCATGACAAAATGTCTACTTGACCTAAATATGTTCATGTATTAACTGGTCTCTTTTTCAGCATGTTGGTTGCTGTGATCAGTCTCTCTTTTAACACCAGTTTTGAATTGTTTTGGTTATCCTCTGTAGGACCTCCTGCAGTTACCAGAGAAGAATGGCTCTTGGGTGACCGGCAGAGGGGGATAGACTACACTGAATCAGTGTGAAAACGGCTTGAATTGTGCTCCAGGACACATGCATAGAACATTTCTTGCCTGCAGGAGTCCTCACAGTTGTGGACAGCTTCATTCAAGTTCTTTGCATACAGAAGTATTTCAGAGTTAGCCATTACCCAGTGTGGAGTTTACCTGCTAATGGAGAGTGTAGCCTGTGGTTCTCAGAGGACAGTAAGATAATAACAGTTCATCCTCTTCTACACCTAGCAAATACTAGATTGGCATCAATTTAGGTTGGATATTAGGAAAAACTTATTTACGGAAAGGGTTGTTAGGCATTGGAATGGGCTGCCCAGGGAAGTGGTTGAGTCACCATCCCTGGAGGTCTTTAAAAGACATTTAGGTGTAGAGCTTAGTGATATGGTTTAGTGGAGGACTGGTTAGTGTTAGGTCAGAGGTTGGACTAGGTGATCTTGAAGGTCTCTTCCAACCTAGATGATTCTGTGATTCTGTGAACTCTACATTCAGTCTCAGGCCATAATTTCAAACTGCGTGTGTCACTCTTTAGTTCCCTTTTTTCCATATATAAAACAAACAAGCAAACAAAAACAGATGGTTTCACTGCTTTTTGTTGTTGTTGATTTGAGGAATGTCAAGAACATGCTGGATAAGAAGGCATCTTTTTCAGCTCAAGTGACTTGTTTGAAAGTCCTTGGTGAAACCAACAGAAAAACTACAGTTTTCCTGTTACCTCAGACCTGTAGATACAGGGACAGACAAGCATAGTACATCTCCCAACGTGGCTCCATGCAACTCTATCACCTATAAAACATCTAACTTTCTAATACAACATACCTACTGTGTTCTAGATGAATTTAATTAATTAAATGTGAATTTAATTTATATACCGTTTGAGACAGGCACATGAGGAAGTCAGATTAGCAAGTGAAAAACACTCAGAGAACTATATTCACAGTGTTTTGTTGTGTTTTGTTTTGTTTTTCCTGGTCCTCTAAAACATTAATCTCCTTATGAAAATGCCAAATGACTTGTGACAGCAGCATACCAGTTATTTGATGCAAAAAATGTTATTGTGTGCACTAAGTTACAAGCCGTGGAAGCCACAAATCAATTTGAAGACAAAAAAAAAAAAAAAAAAAAAAAAGAGGAGAAGGAGAAACTATGTGGTAATATCCAAATATCCATCTGGCCAAGAAGCCAAGAACTATCACCTTCCATAAGTATTCTGCAAATAATAGGCACTAGCCATCCAGGAGTGAAATGCATTCACTGAAGACTAGCACATTTCAGTGGTCCTGTTCTCTTGTTAGGTTTGACTTCAGACTGTAGGAACAATGTGAGTTAGCAGGTGATTTTTCTTCCTCTGGTTCAATATTGTATCCTTAGTAGCCTATTTACATATGCTAAGGCAAACTGTCAAAAGAGCAAACAATTCCTAATTTTAATGTAAAAATTGTTTAGGAATGAAAGATTGAACACTGCTAAGGGGAAACTGCTTTGATTTGTGCATGAGATGATTAATCAGCAATATTCAGCATATGATAACTGTCTCAGAAATGATGCATTGATGTGGTAGAAGCTGTAGTTAGAAGGGAAAACCTTGACAAGGAAGGTGCTAACTTCTGATGTTGTTTTTTTTTTGACCATCATGTCACTGGAGACAGTATAGGACAAATATACTGTAGCATCTGAACTTAAGCAAACTAGGGAAGTTAAAACAGGATGGATGAAATGTATTGAATCCAGCAGTCTTCCATGCTCTTCCCTGAGAGTTTGCTGTCCTTAAATCATCGGCAACTGAATAGATCATCAAGCAAATTATGTCTGTCTAAAATTCAGCTTTATGTATTACAGTAAATTGGAATCAGGAATGGATTGTGTTCATATGCAAGTTATTCAGTAGCTCAAAACACAGGTTTAATAGAATCCACGGGAGAAGTGTCACAAGCCAGCAGGAATGGGTTTTTTGACTTTCATCAAATGATTTTAGTCCACTTCCAAAGCATGTATCTGTTCCGCAGTCTTACAGGGGTAAAATGGAGTAGTCATTCTCAAACTGCAATGTCTTTATGAGCACATATAGTACCTAGGCAATTTAAGATGATAAGCAAGTACCACTAAAATTATAAAGAAGTACTTCTTTGCATGGAGGTTTATAGCATGGAGGAGCAACCTAATTTAGGAACCCCATCGTGTGGTGATAGCTGAGCTATCTTTAATTTATTTCACTGACAAATGATCATGCATGTGCATGGCTGGTCCTGGCTTTACTGTTTCCTAAATCTGAGTTAGGTCGTTTAAAGCTTCAGTCTGTGGTGTAGATATGAAAAAAATAAAATCTATTTACAAGGGAAGATATGTACAAAAAGAATACATACATCTATTATTCTTCATAAGACTGTAAAGAATATAAAACCAAATACAATAATGTGGTATATTAGGGTTTCACTTCTCAGGCTCACAAAGAGTAAAGGATAGAGGCCAAAATGAAGAACAACTGTGATCCTGTAAGTATGGGGGTATGAAAGGGCTTATTTATATTGTTCCATTGGGGGTTGTTCATTTTGCACTTAACTCTGTTAAGAGAGCAGTCAACTACTTGTAAATATGCCCTTCCTTGGCCTAGTTTTCATCTGATGAGAGGCAAAAAGACCTCATATATCTCTTCATTTGATAGGGTGATTTCTTTTTCAAGCTCAATTTCAGTAAATATATTTTCATTTACTATGTATTAACAAAAATGTTGATTATTCATATTAATACTCACTACAGATCCTCTGGTTATCCAGAAAATGGCGGTAAGGTGAGTGGATGAGTAATGGAATGGCTGCTGCTGGGGCTCAAATATAGGAAATGTAAGTAATGCTTAGATAACACACAGGTCTGTTGTGGTTGTGCATAGATCTGTCACTCTGTCTCACTTGTAAGTTTCAAACATTTGTGATTGGTCAAGAACAAGCAAATTGGTTTTATCATTTTTTATTTTATGCACACTTTTCAGCAGATGAGGAAGCACTGTCCTTGTCCAAAGTACTTACAACATCTGCCCTAATAAGAGAAAGCCTTAAGGCTATGGCTTCATGTTTCTTCTACTAGCAACTGAACAAATATGTGTCTCATTCTACCTGATCTTAATCCTTGTGTCCAGAGTTTACTGCTCTGTTAATTGTATCAGTTTGGTGTTCAGTACTCATGCCACAAAATTAATCTGTGTAATGATGTTATAAAAATGCTGAAAAAATAACCTGGGCTTTTTATTTTTTCGGTTGTGATTTTTAACAATAGCACTTTGCAGATCTCCTTTAGATGTAACTACAGACAATGTTAAGTTGTTCACTGTTCAATTGTTTTTATTCGCAGTGGGTAGTCATTCAGGGAATGTGGGGAGCAAGCAGCTGACTGAGGAAGGAATGAGAACCTCAGCATTAGCTCTACCCTGCAGAATTCTAACATGAAACAAAATTAAAAGCTAATCAGTGTCTCATCCTCACTTTTTTAATTTTTTAACAGTAGCTAAGTTTGTAACATAGACTGAGTGGATGTTCTCCATTTTATCAAGACAGAATTTAGCCTATGCAAGTTATTTGGCTTTGTGAGACAGATGAGTCTGTGTTTCAAGGAGGACCATTCTAATGCAAGATGTCTTTAAAATATTAATCTTTTAATATATTTTAACAGAAGTTTTACTAGAAATTAGGCTACCCATCCCAAAACTGGTCTACTTCCAATAAAGAAATACAGTACAATGTATTGGAAACTACCACATACTATGTACATATTTAATCAGTTCACTGTGAGAAGAGAAGTGGTTGTATGAGCCTGGAAAGTAATCATGAGTTGCCTCCCTGTGTTTTTTGTAGTAGCTAGATTCTTGGTGCAATGATCCGCTGTCCTGTGCCCATGCAGCGGAAGATAGAGGGATTTTTCAGTTGAAATGAGATCTGCCTACAGAAAAGGTGGAAGGATAAATTCTGCTTTTTCCAGAAGCCTTCTAAAGACTGGAAGAACGTTTAAGTGTAAAGGAGAAGGGAGAAGCACTAATTCAACATAATAACTAAAGGCATTCTGAACAACAACTGTGTAAAACAGGCTTGAGGGGCAGTGATCAAGGCTAGTATGTCTTCCTCGTATCCTTCAGTTCTGGAACCAAATATCCATGCAGAAATAAAGTAAGGCATATTAGAAACACTGACTATACAAAGTATCACCAATAGGTTGGGAGAATATGGCTATGACAGTATTGTGGGTAGGAAAACTGAGACACTGAGTTTGATGCAAGTTGGCAGAGGTGCTTATCTATGTTGTTGGACCTCTCTCTAACTTTCTCTGTGATCCACCGAGTGAGGAACAGAACCAAGTCTCTTACGCTCTCCAATATGGAGTAGATAATAACCTGTTTTTGGTTCCTGCTTCAGCTTTTAACAGCACAGGCTTGGATCAGATAGCAAAGATACCCCTTAGTGGTTTTAGCTCTTACTGACTCTTAGGCAATGAGAAATCCCATAACATTCATTTCTGCAGCCTTGTTCTGACCAATTCAGAGTTGATAATGAACCTCCACAGTGTTGTAGGATACATTCAGTCCCTAAGTCAGCTCTTGCCTTTTAATTCTGGAAGAATGAGTTCCACACAGTTATTTTTCTGAGTCATCTGTTTCAAATATAAGACGTTCTGTGTCTACAAAAGTCTGTTTACAAGCTGTATGGTTCTTCATTGTCTTGTGCCACTGTGAAAAAAGCAAAGGGATACAGAACTACTTCTTTCCTTTTTGCTTCAACAGTGGTATCAGTTAGGTATTATAATGGCCAGATTTGTAAATATAGTCAGGAAACAGCAAATCAAAGCAGTTACTATCAGAAGAACTGGATTTTTGAAACACCTTCAGTGTGCCATACAGGACATGGACCACTGAGTTAGGACAGGATGGCGTATCCTTGAGAGCAGGTGCATTGGCAATGTACTTGTTATACAAGAGTTTAAATGGGAAATGGTCATTTCTACATAACTGCTAAATGCTTAAAAATCTGTCCAAGCTGTTGCAAAAGCTTAATCCTTTGAAAGCCCCTTAGAAATAGTCCTCCAGGTTGTGAATATTTCTGAAAAGTCAGATTGCTTCAGTTAAATAAAAATGTCCAAATGAGAATTATAATCCTTTAAATATCTGATCAAAAGAGACTATAGCAACTGCACCTTTTCACTTGGCAGAAAACCAGCCAAGCTCATATTACAAAAATAAGCCACTGTCCACTTGATCTGGCTGCAAAGCACATTTTCAATAAGTTTATGCTCTAGCAAGCTGTATCAGTTTCATCTCAGTAGATCTGATGGTTATTGAACAGTGTTCAATGTTCTGGAGGGTGCCAGGCACATAATTGTTTTTACAACACTGTAAAATGAATCAGACTGAAATTAGTGTCACTCAGCAGAATCTCTTTCATTCCCTTTAAATTACTTAATCTGAGGGTTAATCAAAAAGAAAATGAAGTTTTGACACTGCCCTTCAGCTAAGGGCAAGTACAGGTTCAGTTGCCTTTGGCTGTGAAGTAGTATTTTACCATATCTGCACTTGTACATGAGCAACTTTGCTGCTACTCACGGGGGACAAGGAGGAGGGGTGCTGTCCTTTGAGTGCTTCCCACTTAAACATCAAATCTGCAGAAAAAGGAGGCTGATATCATTTTTTATTTTAATTCCTGTGAAATGGGAGATAGCAAAGAGGAGTTGCAGGAAAGATGGGGAAAAGGGTATTGCTGAAGGAATATTCTCACAAGAATAAGCAGGCAGCTTCATTGATTATAAAGCACAGAGAGGTTCTCACCCCTCCTTTAGTGCCATTTGTCCCCAGGAACTAAGATGTAAATGAGTTGTATAGCTAGGATATCCTATTGTGTAAAAATATCAAATAGCATCTCCTTGATTGCTCTGGTATTTATTGACTTCTTGCTGAGATAAACTAAGCTTCTGTTGCTCTGCCCACTTTCAGTTGTACATTTTGGAAACAATTCCAGTAAATTTCTCTTTCTTGAAGGCTTTAATGTCTCACTGTATGTAACTATCGCTTTGTTATGATCATTCACTGTAACAGGTTTATTATTTTTCACTCTGTCACATTTTGTATGCATGCAGTTTTCAGTTTATCAGTATGCTTTTAGAACATCATCTGGCTGATGAGTTAAATCAATAACATATGGGCAAAGTAAAATGATCATAAGCTGTAATTATTATATACAGCAAATCTGTCAACTAAAGGCTTCTGAGAAATGAGGTAGGCTAGAGGATAGCTGTAGTTTCAATACTGTATAATCCCTTTGCAATAATACAATCATGCAAAATGAGATTAAAGTGATTATCTGCATGTGAAAATTGCATCAGTTTCTATTCATATTGCTTTTCAGCTAGTGTGGATAATATTTGTCCTCTGGTGGCCTCAATTCAAAAGTGGCATAACAAGCCTCAGCATCCATTTTTCGTGCTTCCCGGAAAGAACTGGTGCATTAAAGGTATTTTGGTCCTTTCAGGTTGAGTTCAGACATCTCCTTAGACAGCTGTTCTGCCAAGGCTAAGCTGCTGCAGGTCAGTCTTCCTCCATCCTACTAGGAGCTAATCAGTTAATACAATTTTCATGCAATCCTATCAACATGGGTGACCCTGCCTGGTGCCAGATACCAAACTGTAAGTTGCTGCAGTCCAGCACAAGCAGTATGGACAACCTACTGCAGGTTTAGGGTGGGATATGATCACCTAACAAAAGGAAGTGTGTGTACCACCGGAAGACAAACCCACACCAGCTTTAGAACAAGTATAATTAGGAGTAAGAGCAGAATAAGAGAGGCCAGGAGCCAAAACATTTGCTCAGCATTTTTCAGGGGCATGTAATTCCAGCTAGTAGCCTGTATAAGAAGGTGCTGGTCTCCGCTTGTGTGCATGAATGAGCTGTGCTGTTCCCAAGGCACATCTCCTGTGTTGGGAACATGTGATTCAGGTTTAATTAGTTCCAGCGCATATGGGACGGCTTGTTTCATTACAACATATAACTGAAGATTTATATTCTAGCAGAGACAGGGAGGGATGTAGCTTGTGGAGTGCTCTGACTCTTTTCTGATGAAACCATTCTAGATTTCCTTCCCTGCAGCATAGCCAGAAAAGGCATTGTGTCAGCCGCGGTCTAAAATACTTGGGATATTATACCTGAAAAGTGTAGGGGCCAAGGTGAGGTAATACAGATGAAAACCCTTTATCTGGGTACCAATATTATGATATGAGGAAGAAGTATTTTATATATTTTAAGTATACTTATATAATTTTAAGTAAATTATATTTTTTTATATTTCAGTATTTTATATTTTTTACTACTTGTAGTTAAATATGTGAACTCAAGAGAAGAGGTTATTACAGTAAGCCAGTCATGAGGAAACAGTATTTACTTCTTAATCTATTTTCTTATATAACAATCTGTAGTGTTTCTGACAAGTTTAATAGTGAATGTAAACTGTGAAGCCACTGGTGGCAATATCACAACACCCTGTTTTTAACAGTTGGGGCCTGAATACAGATATTTATTATTGCATTAAGTCATATGGGTGGTAACATTGCTAACAACCACTGAGTACCAAAAAGCAGCATTTATTGGTCCTGACATTCATAAAATGATCCAGCTCTGCCTGATGTTTTGTAGTACGTGACTAGTCAGCAGGAGAAGTTGTACATAATGACAGTGGGAAGGCAACATTAATTGCAAGCCAGCTGTCAGAAGAGTACTCTGATGTGGTGTACATACTACACAAGGAGAAAACTCAGATCTGCCTCTCCATCTGGCGAATATAAAATGATTTAGTCTCAGGTATTGAAAAGTCTATGCTATCTTGGAAATGGGAAGAAAATGACTAGCCAGGTACGGTCTCTTACTGCGTGTTCTCAACTGTATGTTCATTGTCTACTTCTTCTGCTGTAAAGAAACTATTCTGGGCAATGCTGGAAGGAGATTTGACAAAGGGAATGAATTAAACATTTTTTTAAAGAACTTTCTATTGTGAATAACTCTGGCTTTGTGAATCTTTTTTTTTTTTCTTTTCTTTTTTTCTTTTTTTTTCACTCTATGCTATGCTTCATAAATCAGAGTTACTCCCTGATTGCATTTATCAGCAGCAAGGACTGGACTAACATGAGAAGGAAGAACATAGCTGGAGACCACTAAAATGGTCCAAGACATGTTCCCCAGGAAGGCTGTGGGATATCACTGAAGGGAGGTGGATGGCAGCTTGGGTGTGTATGACTGCATGTCCAGAGCTGGGCATATTAAAACTACAGCTTTGAAAATCTGTGCTCTGGGTTTTTCAATGTCCAGACTTTTAAGAATATCATGCAAGCTAAAAAAAAACAGATTTCTGAAAATGAGGAATTTTTGAGCAAGAATCACACTGTGTAGACAACTCCAGACAGCACATAAGCATCTAGCACAAAGACACTGAGAAATGCTTCTGGGTAAGAGAAATGTACTGGTCAGTAGAAACAAGGAAACGTAACTGGTTCAGACAGATATAAACAGTAGAAGAAATGTCCAGTTTGTGTATAACTTTTTTAATACTGCGCATGCATATATTTTAACTTTTTATTGTTTATTGTGCTTTAACCTGCTTCAGTTTTTATATCTTGATTGTTTGATAATTAGGAAATAAGATTGATTTTCCTTGCTGAAGGACAAGAAGCTGTAGAGACTACCTCAAAATAGAATGTGAAAGGATATAAATCGTGTTGGGAAAGGTTGCTGAAAAATGCATTATTCCATTTCCATTAAGGTTTCCTGAGGACATGAATGATTCAATGGGGAAAGTTTTGAGTTCTTCCTACCAGGCCAAAGGGTATCTCCACTTTCTTCACCTCCTGGAATCTCAAGGACCCAGACCCCCATAGTTTTCTCCATGATAAAATTACTGGGAAGAAGAAAAAGGAAAAAAAAAAAAAAAAAAAAAACACCAAAAAAAAAACAAACAAACAAAAAAAAAAAAAACACAAGTTAGATGTGGAGGTGCTCCCATCTGAGTAGTTCACAAGCCATCCTCTGCTTAAGTGAATGGCTACATTGGCACCTTGTGGGAACTTCCCGAACCCCAGAGTCCCCGGGGAGAGCAGGGGAAGGGGCTGCACGGGGAAAGACCGGAGCTCTTCTGGGCTCCCTCCCAAGTCGGAGGCGGGGGCTGGGTTTGGGCACCCTGCCCTGCTCCTCGCCAGGACTGTGATGTCGTCCTGGAGACGGCCAGATTCCAAATACACCCCAAAATCACCCAAATCCTCCTTTTTCCCAGGACCCAGGTCCTGCTCGATCGGTGATCTCTGTGTGGTAGAAAGCCACGACTTGACTTTTCTGGGTGGAAAAGGGTTGTTACCTGCCGGTGACAAATCTGTTTCTTTGGCTTCCTCGGGCAACGAGAAAATAGCGAGAAGGCAATTTCCCTGTCCGATAGTAGCTCTCTCTGGCTCCGCTCAGAATAAAGGAGCATCTTCAATTTCTGCTTATTTTTAATAATCCAAATAATTAACACAAAACAAATCATTTACCTTTGCAGAAGGGAACTCGATCCCTTTAACAGCCCACGAGAGAGGAGTTAGTTATTAGTGGCAGTTAAGTGTGTGCTGCCTTCCCTGCCTCTGAGGATCCTTCCCCCTTCGAGAGAGGATTTAGGGGTGGGGAGGTACCCCCTTCGAAGTCCAGCGGGGGCTGCCAGGTGCTCAGGGGAGCCTCAAGGTTGGTGGCTCCAAAATCAGAGAAGAAAAAACATTTTTCCCCAGACAATTGAGAAAATAAATAAATAAATAAATAAATAAAAAGGTAGCGCTAAAATATTGAAAAGATAGAGGAAGGAAAGGAAAGCCTTCTCTCCCGTTCGGGGGGAATTAGTGTAATTCGGGCAACACAGGAAGCAAGTGGGAAAAAAAAAAAAAAAAAAAGTAAAAACATTTCTTAACCGATTTTAGAATGATTTCTCTGCTTTGCAGTGACATCTCGGTACTTTATTATTTTTTGTTTTGATTTGATTTGATTTTGTTTTGTTTTGTTCGTTTTGGGTGTTGTTTTGGTGTTTGTTTGTTTGTTTGTTTGTTGCTGCTGGTGGTGGTTTTCTTTCCGGTTTGGCAAGCAGGAATAAACTAAGGGAAGAGACAGAAAGAAACCTTTCCTATCCGCTCTGTTAACTGATAGAGAAGATACTTATTTGTGAATCTAGTAATTTGCTTTCTTTCCGAAGTCGGCAAAGGCACCTTGCCGCAGCCTCGCACCCGGCCACACACAGCACTTTGGGTCCACGCAGTGCTGTGCTGCCCTCGCGGCAGCTTTGCACACACTTCGGGTGTACACATCTGAGTTACAGGTATTAAATAAATGTTAGCAATTATAATTGTTAGCAATTATAATAATAATACATAAAATGCATTAATAATTAATATTTTAGTATTTTTCAATACTACCATTATTGTATCAATATTAACACTTCATACTAATTTAATACTTGATGACAATGTTTAAGTTGCACGAACCTCTCAGGAAAGCTCGTTAGGGGATATTGGGTCTTTAACTGGAGAGTCTTAATTGTTATATCTCCATTGGTCAGAGAGGAATGCAGTGGTTTCTACCCTCGTGGGACACTCAGTGCTCTGTGTCCCAACCAAGGGGATAAAGCAGCAAGTTCAGGAGGAGAAATCCGGGTGGGGAACGGGCTCACGGGGTCTCCGGGACGGCGTGAGACAGTCCAGTGTCCTATCATTCAGTCAACTCTTGGGCTGGAAAAATAAAATATGTGGAGAGTTGGCCGTGGCAACACTTGTTCCGGCCAGTTTGCCACAGAACTCGCATAGATGTGATTCTGCAGGGAAACAGCGAAAGAAAAATGCAAGGAATTTCCTTGCCTTTTGGAAAAACGAGTTAAAAAGTCTCCGGCATTGAAGAAGGACGTTAAAAGCAGTGATTATTAAAACCTTTAGCCTGCTCTGCGACAATGGAGATATGTGTTCCTGTACCACCACTGACTAATTCAGTGACCGGATTTCTTTAGCTGAGTAAGATGCGTAGATAGGAAGAGTCAACTAATGTTATTATTTACTTATTTTTAATTAACTGCCACTGCGGTAAACTTTCCAGAGTGATGTCTTCAATCCTAAAGCAACTACCACCTTAATCAACAGGAACTGCTTCCTCTGCCGTTCTGACCTGAGCTTCTGATCCAGCTTCCCTCGTTGTGCGCTGAAACCTGTGGGGCTTTGAACTGAGTTCAGACGGCCAGAGTTGCCTGAGAAATCTCCGCTGGTGCCAACAGCTAGCAGGACTAGGGACAGGAGCTCCCGTCATCTCTCCCAAGACAGAAAAGATGGGAAGAAAAGCGATTTCAAACATCGGTATCAGGTAATGATATCTCCTTGCGTTTTACCCTTTGGAAAAGGATAGAATTGCGTTTCTGCAAAGCGTAATATAAAGTATCCGACCCTATGCGGCTTGTAAACCAATAATCCCTCCATTGTATTCAAGCATGGAACTTAACGTAGCCTGGCACTAGTTGTAAAGAAACAAATCACTAACCCATCGGCTGATACTTGGCGTCGTATTTTCCACCATTCTGGTAAGTATCATTTGGGTGCTTAATTGACTCATAGCAGCGCATTGATTCTCCAAACTGGTTGGACATCAGCTGAATAGTCCTAGCAGCCGGGACGTGTCACAGCGTTTAAGCGGCAGCATCTGAAGCCTTGTCCGAGTGAACTTGTCGCTGAAAATGCCAGGAGGTGGATTTGGATTTCGGCTTTCATTTAGGGTTAAAGCTGTTTAGGTCCCGGACCCTCAGCGCCCCCGGAGCCCGGCTGCAGCCCGGGGCAGGAGGCGGCTTTGGCCCTTCCCCCGCTGCCTCCTCCCGCCTGCTCCCCGCTGAAGGCAGCGGCCGGGCTGGGCCGCCCGGCCGGTAAGGACGGGGGCGGAGCGGGGGGAGAGGGCGACCTTTGAAACCTCCCCGCTCCCTCCGGCACCCGGGCGTCCCGCGGGCAGAGCCGGGGCAGGGGCAGGCCCGGGGCCCGCGGAGAGGAGAGAGACGCGAGGGACGAGCGGGCGAAGCGGTGGGAGGAGGAGCCCGGGGTGAAGCGCGGCCGCCGCCGGGGTTGATCGGGCGGGGAGGCTTCGCTGCCCGCCCCGTCCGGTTTAACCGCGGGGCTCTCCTCCTCCCCCAGCAAGGGGGGCGAGAGAGGCGAGGGAAATCAGAGCAACATCGGGGAAGGGGAGCTCTGCAGACCCAGCCCGTCCTCAAAGTGTATACAGCGATGTGCGTCTCACGTTGTAGTCTTGGTCCTTCCCTATCGCTATTCCCACTTCACACCTGATCTCAAACTATACGCAAGAGCTGAGGTGGAGACAGGGGAGGAGACCCTGCTCTCAATCCTTAATCTGCTGAATAAGTAAAAATACACTGAAACCCACTGGCACTGGGGATGTCGCTCCGTGTTGCCTGCAAGGCTGCAGCCCGGGATGCAGTGGAGCCAGTCCAGTCATGATGACTGGGGTCTTTTCATGCTACAGTCATCTATTCTCATTGGGAATCACCTTATGCCACAATGCATGTGTCTGAATCTCCAACCTAGACTTCGCAGGGTGGGTAGGGAAGGTAGGAGAGACCTCCCCAGATCTGGCCTGGCAGTGGCAATGACAGCAGTGAAGGCAGTGCAAGAACCTGCTTCCCTGTGACTGCAGTAATATCTACTAATGAAAGTAGATATATACTAAGACAAATGTCTCCCAAAAAACTTGTTGTGGTTTTTGCTCTAGCCAGGGGACACTGAGTTCACCCCTGTGCTTATAGGTAACTCTCCTTAGGCACTATCGATCCACCACCTAACTCAGGAAGGCAGAGTAAGCCTGAGTCAATCACCTGGCCACTTTTTGGATATATACAAATCTCTCCTAGCAGTGCAGGTAAAAAGCATACACAGTTCAGCCAAAATATATATATATATATATATATATATATATATATATATATATATTGTCCCAGATTTCCACTGACTATGAAGTGCCACAACCTGTACACTGGTTCATACCCCCGATATTTTTTCTGCTCTGAAGTCCATAGCCCCAAAGGCCTGGATAGTTTTGCCATGAATAGCAGGAAGCGTAATTCCCATTGCTATGGGCACTACAGGGTCTGAGGACCTCAGTCACCATCCTGCTTCCATCACCACCTCTGTGTCCAGCCTGAGGCTGAAGCAGCCATCACCTATCTTGCTTGATTTATGAACCATCCTACTGAACTCAGTAAGACTTTCCTGAATATAGGACGTGAATCATACCTGGCACATGAGTTAGAGCCTGGCCATTGGTGGAGATCACCATGTTGGTGGCTTGATCCAAAAAACAAAGGTCCCATGTTTAGCTTTCTGCCCTAGAAAGAAATCTCTGAATTATCAGAGAAGCTAGAATTGAAAGTGATCAATTGCAATGGAGCCTGGATAGAGAGGAGACACGGTCCCACCTGGGAATCAGAGGCATAAAGAGCTTCAACAGCTGCAGTAAATTTGGGCAGATCTCTGCAGTCAGAGCTCTACTGCAGCCCCACAGCCCTCCTCATCAACAAACTTGCCTATAGGGAAGGGGATTACTCTGGTTCCCGCCTCCAGGCTGCCCTGGTAGCAGCATGTCTGGTGTTGGAGAGCTGCTCCTGACGTGTCTGGATAACCACCTAGGTTCACCTTCCTCAGAGGGATCCCAGTCTTGGGCACATTTTTTAGAACAAGTCTCAAACTACTCCTGATTCCACCCAAAATTTGCCTTATTGTGAGCCCTTCCATACATGTGCCCCTTTGCAGGCTGCCTGCAGAACCCACACCCTGCTGCAGGCTCCCATCAGCAGTAGAGAGCAGCAGGGAAGTGCAAAGGAATATGACAGTTCGCAATGAATTGAACATCAGAAGCAGGGCTTAAACACCATGCACAAAATAATTCTCCTTTTATCCCACAGCTGAAATAAATTGCTTTAGCTGAGCAGAGACTTGAGGAACACCAAGTTAGTCCCTGGGGTGAGGCCCCACATGAGCAGGGCTGTGGTGCGTGCAGTGGTGGGTGCACATTGCTGGGCTCGGTGCCAAGCAGGGACACATGCTCAGGCTAAAGAGTTGCTCCATCTGGGTGGGACACTCAACAGGATGCACAGCCACAGTGCATGCTGCACGTACATGTACATGTACACACACATAGGGGTATGTGAAGGGGTTTGCAGAGATGCACATTTTGCCATATTTAAAGGAAGTGCACTTGAAGAGCTGGATTGTATATAGAGCTGACACAAGCAGGGACACGCGGGAATGTTTATGAGGCTGTTTCCAGGTCGAGGATATTCAGACATCTCTATTTGCAGCAGCAGATGCACATTCATATTTTGTATCTCTGCTCCAGGGCAGGAGCATTTGCCTCATAAGCTGTGCCCAGGACACATCCCCTCCACTTTCCTCGGGCTTCTGCCCTGCAGGAAAAGTCATCGTGGACTCCATCTATGCTTCTTCCTCTCATAGTGGGAGGAGGAGTTCAGAGTTGGTCCCCTCTGAGGTTTCAGCCTCCCTGCCTGAGGAGGTTGGTGTGGGAGAGGCCAGGGCTGCAGGACAGGATGCAGGAGATGGGCAGGGGGAAGTTGGAAGGGAAATTTTCTGAGGGAACGTCAGGGTTTGGGGCACTGACAGCTGCAGTTTTCAGGGAACCACCCAGGATTTCATTTTCATATTTTGGCAAAAGGGAGGTATAGACCCAAACTGGAGATTTCAGGTTTGACAGTCCAAGAGCAAGACACAAGTGGTGCACAGCAGCACTCAGCCTTCCAGGTTTCTCAAAGGGAAAATAAAAGGCATGGAAGAAGCCTCCAGTCAAGGCTGGGGAGGGGAGAAGAGACCTGGAGAGTTCAGGGATGGAGAGAACCGGATTAAACAAAACGCCACGAGTTTGAAGTCACCTCATATTTCACCCCAAAAAAGGGGATGTGTGCAAAAATGTGCTGCAGTGATTGTGGTGCCGGGGGCTCGGCCAGGGCTTCAGCGTGGAGTGGCAGCAATATACAGGGATAAAAGAAGCAAAGAGGAGTCAGGCCATGCTCTCTGTTCCCATGCCAGCTGATTTGTTCAAAGGATCCAAGATAAATGTGCTATAAAGTGCAGATTCTGGCCCTCCAGTCACCGGGGAGAGAAATATTCGCACCTACCACCCCTGGGCTTCCGGGGATGCCTGTGGGGTGGGAAAGGAGGGGCCGGCAGTGAAGGGAGGAAAAAAAAAAAAAAAAAAAAAAAAAAAAAGATCAAAATGTTTGCCTTTATTTAATTTTTCTTCCCAGAAATATTGCCAAAATCAAAAACCAAAGAGCTGGGCTCCCTTCCAGACCCAGAATTCAATTTTCCAACAATTGATTATTTCCAAACGTTAAGTCTTTAAGTAGTTCCAATTTTTCCCTTTCAAACTGCTTGGGGGTTTGGGTTGGTTTTGATTTTTTTCCCTCGTATTTTGTAACAACGACTTCAAATTCAATTGCTTAAAAAATTCACAGACAGTAAAGAGTTATTTCAAAGCTTTTTCGGATTCCAGATGACATAAATATTAAATGGATCCTATCGAGAAAATAATAGCAGAATAGTTGCAAACTAATAAGAGTTTTTAATAATTTTAAGCACGATTGTCGAGAGCAGAGAGGAACTGGTAACATAAATCACTCTTTTCTTTTAAAATAATAACGTTCCTTTTGCTTTATTGTGACTTAAAATATTACACTGAATTTTCTGCGTAAAATCGTCGAAGAACGGAAATGTTAGTATCAGTTTGGAAGCCACACTCAACTATTTCCACGGCAAAGTGGGCTCAAAATTTTCGCAGCATGTTATAAAGAAGAATAGCTGGCGGGAATCGAGATCTCAGAAGCACGCGGTATGACATAAATTCGAAAATCGGTAATGCCGCTAAATAAATTAGCTCAAATGCAAATTCTCGGGGAACCAGGTGGAAAGTCAAAGTCCGACGCTGCTCCTGCGGCCGCCGCACCCGCGGAAGGCAGAGGCGAGGCTGCTTCTGCTGGAGCAGCGCGGCAGGGTCCGCCAGCTGCCAACTGCCACGCACCGGCCCGCTCGAGGGTTTCTGTGAAACGGAGTGAAATCACATTTCCGAAAATCAGCGTTTCCTTTCCCTCTGTTAATGAGTGTGTCTGTGCGCGTCGGGCTGCCTGGGTGCTTCTGCTGGTGGATCCTACTCCTTTCTTTCCGCGCTTTGAATAATCAATAAATAAAAAGAAATAAAATGACGCAAACTAGCAGGAAAAGCTGCAGCCAGTCGCTTTGTCCGCGGATCCCCTTCAGTCCGGGCCACCTCGGAGGTTCCTCCCGCAAAGCCGGCGCGGGTCCGTCCCTCGCAGCCGCCGGGACCCACGAAGCAGCCCCGACGGCGGCCGCAGCTCCCGCCGCAGAGAAGCCCCCGAAGTAAACAGGCCCTTAACTTTCAACTTGGCCTTGACCTCCGGATTAAACCCGACCTTTCTGTGAAGGAGCACCGCGAGACGCGGGGGAGCTGCGGCTCCGTCGACAAATACTTAGCCGACCGTCGCGGCCGCCTTCTCCCAGCGCCCGAGTTGTGAGCGCTGGTTCAAAGCAAACGGTGAGAGGGCAGGGGCAGAGCATAAAAAGAGCGTCAAAGAAGGAGTACAGTCGTTAAACTACAGAAAGGGAAGAAAGGAGCTTTGAAATCGGAAAGGTGAAGGCTAAAAAGACAGGAGGGTTTTTTTTTTATTTTCTTTCCTCTTTTTTTTTTTTTTTTTCTTTTTTTTTTTTTCTTCTGGAAAAGAAAATCATCGGATTCAGCAAGACTCCGAGATTTTTAACAGAGAGCAAGAAGAGCCGAGCGAGGAGCCGAGGCTGGGGGCGCAGCTTTGCGCTGTGGTTCAGCTGTTTTCCTGCGAAACGCGGCGGGCAAGGACGCGGTGCGGGAGCGGATCTCGAAGAAACAGACCGGGACAACCCCTCTCGCAGATCTCCAGAGCTGAAAGGAGAGGTATGGGAGAAGGGAGGCAGCCTGCCGCAGCGAACGGGGCTTTTCCGCGTCGGGTTGGAAGTGATCGAGCCAGTCCTACCCTTCGGCTCGGCGAGAGCTGCCCCCGGGGCCGCAGCCCGGCCCCGGCAGGCTGAGGGCCCCTCACCCAGCGCCCCCAGACACATACACAGGTAGGAAGCCACAAGCCAGGGGCTTGTCAAGCCGGTGTTTTTCCATCGTGTCCATTTGGGCACCACCAAGTAGCTCCGGAACAGACACGGCGCAAGATTTACTTCCCACAAGCCTGGGGAGGTCCCCCCGGGAAGGCATTTTGGGCCCAGTAATGCTCCTATATGCCTGGCCCAGCATCACAATCCCTATTTCCTCACTTTTTTTCTGTCTCTGCTTGTGTAAGGCTGATGCAGCTCCTCCGGGAAGAAGGATCATGATTTGGTGGCCTAAAGACATGGCAGAAGGAGCAGATTTTCTATTATTTGTTAATAAGCAAGGAGAAAATATCGATTTCTTGAGCTGATCTCTTTGCAAGAAGGAAATAATCCGGAAACACTGCATGAACTCAACTGTTATTTGAGTAACTGTGGAGAAAAACAGAAACAGGAGGGAGAAATGAGGCTGTGTGTGTTTGTACTGTGTATACAGGTGATGAAAAATGCATGTACCCAAAGATTTATTAATAGGCACTTATGCACAGGCCTCATCGTATTTACTCCAAACTTTTCCATGCTGATGTAATCCCTCACCTCTACATCCATCTGTCTTTACCCCTTCTTCCTGTCTCTCCACCTGCCTGTTACTCTGGGGCCCAAAGGGGTCTCTATATTATTTTTCCACCCTCTTTTCAAAACTCTTTCCCTTTGAGCTACTTAGCTGGGATCCACACTGACCTGCAGACTGGGCCCAGTTCCATGCCAGCACTGTGCGAAGAGGCAATAGCTGTGTGTAAAGAGTTTTGTTTTGTTTTGTTTTGTTTTCACTCTTTGCAGTTATTTTTATTTCTTCTTCTGTTTTTTTTTTTCTGTCTGCATGGGAAAGATTGGGGTGCATATGTGTGACAATGGGACACAATCCCTGAGCATGAGTGGAGAGCAAGGCAGGGGCAGAAGGGAAGCCTTGTTCCACGACAGTGCTGGTTCTCCACAGCCTCACGAAGAGCAAAGCTGAGGGCCCAAAGGGGTCCTCAGGTATCTCCAAGTCAGGCTGGAGTTTTTGCAAGGGCAGAAACTCTCGGACCTGTGTGGGAAGAAGGGTACACCTCGCTGATAGATGGCTTTAATCTAAGCCTGTATTTTTTTACCAGGACTACTCCCCCTCACTGGTTTTGATCCTCCCACTCCCCCCCCCCCTTAATTCCTCCCTCTACTTTTTTGGGGGGGGAGGGGGGGGCACGATGCAAGAGGCACCTCCTGTGTACCCACCTGTCACGTGTTTGGGGGTTCCTCCCGCCTCCTTCTATTGCAATAAAAGTATTTTCGCTATTTCTGCAGCCAGGGTTTATTAGGACTGGAGGGATTGGGGGGGGGAGGTGTTTTGTTTTTTTTCCTTCCTTCTCCGTCCTTTTCCCCCCGAGCAGCAGCCAATGAGGCAGGCCCTGGCCATTGCGTCAGGACAGCCCGGCGGGGAAGGGCAGCTCTCGGCAGCTCACAGCCTTTTAAAAAGATCCGGGGACCCCCCTCGGACAGCGCCCGGGTGCTGTCGAGCAGCTTCTCCCCATGCCCCGGCCCCCGCGCCGCCCCGCATGCAGCCTCCGGAGCCCCGCGCCCCCTCGGGCCTCGAGGGGCTCCTGGCAGCCGGGGGCTTCGCAGGCGGCCAAGGCAGGGGCCTGCCCCCCGCCCCGGCTCTCGGCGGCCCTTCGCCTCCCCCCGGGATGAACCCCAGCTACCCGGCGGAGGAGCCGGCCAAGCCGTGCCTGGCCGCCCCGCCGGGCCCCACAGCCCCGCCGGGCCCCGCCGCCTCCGCCCCTTTGCCCTACGGATACTTCGGCAGCGGCTACTATTCCTGCCGCGTCGCCCGCAGCGCCCTCAAAACTGGCCCGGCCCAGGGCCCCTTCCCCCCCGAGAAGTACCTGGACCCCCCCGCGGGCAGCGAGGACTTCCAGAGCCGTCCCGCGGAGTTCGCCTTCTACCCCAGCTACGGGGCCCCCTACCAGCCTGTCGCCGGGTACCTGGACGTGTCGGTGGTGCCAGGGCTGGGCGGCCCCGGGGAGGCACGGCATGAGACGCTGCTGCCCGTGGACGGTTACCACCAGCCTTGGGCTCTGGGCGGCAGCTGGAGCGGCCAGATGTGCTGCCCCAAAGAGCAGGGCCAGGCCGGGTACCTCCTGAAATCTGCCTTTGCAGGTAAAGTCCCTGGGCTGGAGCTGCGGAAGGGCTGGGAGCGGGGAGGTGTGGGGTGCTCGCCGTGCGTGCGGGTAGCTAGGATCACAGCTTCAGATAACCTCCTGGGGAGCTGCTGCTGCAGCTCCAGTAAAGCTTGTTCGTGAGCGATTCCACTCTAGTCGGTAGGTAGGCTTCAAAACCAGCAATTTAGATTGCTGCTCTTTGCAACTCATCGCCCTCTGAGAACAGAGGCAATCGGTGATACCGTCCTGGTTCAGGAACGATCCGGGTAGCTGGGGGCCAGCCACAGTCCGCAAGCAACGGAACGGAGCTGGTTTAAAGGCTGGGTGTACGCGGTTCTGAGAATAGGAGGGCCATGCCCATGTCCCCCATCCGCTGCCCATGCCACGGCGGTGGGAGTGAACTTGCCCCGGTCCTGCTCGGCCGTTCACCGGCCCCGCGTTACGCGCTGAACCCGCGGAGCGAGCACGCGTTGAATCAGTGCACGTCACATCAGCTCTCTCACGTCGGTTGCTGTTACATGAAGTCGTGTCCCCTTCCCCCTCCCCCCAAAAAATAGTCAGATATGAATACATTTAGCGAAGAAAAAAAGCTGACTTCCATTAGGAAATAAATTGTCAGGAGATAGGGAGGCTCGAGGGAAGAAATGGGGAGGCAGGGAAAAGGTGCAGCTGCTGTGAGGAAAAGCCGGTGGGAGAAGGGTGCCAGGGGCGAAGGGGTGGGGATGCCCGCCCACCCAACCCCCGGTCCTGGCATCGCTCAGACCCGTCTCTCCCTGCGCCCAGACGCCACTACGCAGCTGCCCTCCGACGGCTGCTCCTTCCGCCGGGGACGCAAGAAGAGGGTCCCGTACAGCAAGGGGCAGCTGAAGGAGCTGGAGAAGGAGTACGCCAGCAGCAAATTCATCACTCGTGACAAAAGGAGGAAGATCGCCGCCGCCACCAACCTCACGGAGAGACAGATTACCATCTGGTTCCAGAACAGGCGGGTGAAAGAGAAGAAAGTCGTCGCCAAAATCAAAAGCAGCAGCACTCCGTGAGGACACAGCCACCCCGCACAGCAGCCCCGAAGAGTCCCCGTCTGCAAGGGGACTCC
Organism: Anas platyrhynchos; assembly: GCF_047663525.1. Taxonomy (NCBI): domain Eukaryota; kingdom Metazoa; phylum Chordata; class Aves; order Anseriformes; family Anatidae; genus Anas; species Anas platyrhynchos. Next base: position 318,267 of record NC_092614.1, read on the forward strand.
GGCTCCTTCAGCGGCGAGAGCGAGCGGCGCCCGGGGCGGGCCGCACCATCCCCGCCGCCCGGTGCAGCTCGGGGCGTTGGGCACCGCTCGGCTCTGTTCCCGAGGAGTTAAACCCAGCCTCCAATGAGGGCAACTTAAGAAGATACAACGTTCCTGCCCGGTCTGCATGCAGAGGGCCCATTCGCCTTACAACGTCGCTATAGATATCGTGCTCTCCATGTCCCACCGCTTTTGTTTGAACTGCATCGTCTGGGCGTTCAAAAAAAAAACAAAACAAAATAAAAATTAATTGCTTTAATTAACCCCAAACACGCAAACTCTCGCCTCCGTGCAGGAGCGGGCTGTCCGGGGGCGAAGGGGTGGGGGATTTCACAAGGAATTTGGTCTTTAGAGAAGAAAAGCTGTACTTAGAGCATAAAAATAAAATTTCCTTAACTACAGGCAGAAGTATCAAAATGTGTGTGTATACTCCAGGTGTGTGTGTATACTCCAGGTGTGTTACATAGAAACACACGTGATTTTTTTTTATTGGTATAAACGTGCGGTTTTGCGTGAATGCACAGTACATGTGTACAACATGTACACATACATACATACATTTATGAAGGCACGTAATACGTTTTGTGCTGTTATATATAAAATATACATATAGGTATGCACATATTTAGGATTATGCTTTATTTTACCTTTTATCGTATATGATATTGGTGTTCGTGTGTTTATATATACCCAGATACCCAAACGTATGCACGTATATACATGCAATATAGTAACCAGCTATGTGGATATATCTATATATATATACACACGTGTTTGTATACGCACCTATATACATACAGTTACATGTATGTTCGTGAATATATTTTGATACAGGTAAATGCAATTCGTATAATTTCATACATGATTTCGTTTGTGCATATATACATATATTTGTATCCACATTTTCCTTCTCTTAATAATGCAGAATTATAGCGATACGTTTCATAGCATGTCTGAGATAACCTTCGTATATTACTAAATAATATCGTTTAATATAAAGAAACTCTGTGATCGTTTACAACAGCATAAATAGGGTGGAAGTACTCAAACATGCTCTCTTCTCTGCCCTTGTATTTTACGGCTTCGGGGAAGGGCTCGGTGCACGATTGCAAACCACGTACAGAATCTGTTCAATATCTCGGTGTTTAAAGGCAACGGAGTGCTGCCTTGGAGAGTCCCCGCAGCAGCATCTTGTTTAAGTCTGCTTGTAAACCCCAAAACAGCCTCTGAAAGGACGAATAAACTTCAAAACACCGTTACCACAACCGGCGTTTATTTTTATTTTTAAAAATTTTCCTTCCTTTTCTTTCACAGATTCGGAGCGTTACGTGTGCCTTAATTAATGTCTATTTTAGGCAGCGATTTCGCCCGTTTCCAATAACACGTGTATTAAATACTGCAGGCAGGCGCTGGCTCCTACCAGGTCCCTGGCGGGGAGCAGGCCGGGGCCGGCCGCGCTCTCCCCGTTTTTGCGCGTTCCCCCCGGTGTTTTCGCCCCGAGCCCCGCCGGAAAGTGGGGGGTGGGGGGAGGCGAACACGGACGGGCGCCCCTCCGCCGTGACGTCACGGGGAGCGAGGAGGGGGAGCCAATGGCGCGCGGGGCAGCCCGGCCCCGGCCCCGGCTCTGGCACCGCAAAATAAAGGTGAAAAAGGAGCAAAACGGGTGAGACGCACGGGGGGGCGCAGAAACGCTCAGGGAACGCCGCGGATGCACGAAGTCTTCTGCACTCGGCTGTAACGCTCCTCGGGCTTCGCACAGGGGCGCAGGCGCTGTCGTGCGGAGACCGACTACGCTTTGTTCTTCCCCATCCAGATTCTGCTCCGAATTGCTCTGTTTTGAACCAGTTGTGGCTTTTTTTTTTTTTTTTTTTAAATTTTTATTTTTTAGTTTTGTTTTCCAGTTTCTGGCTGTGAAAGAGGGTCGGAGGTTCACCGACTCACGGCTGCACCCTCCGTTCCCGACACTCTGGAAAGCGTCTCGAAGGGTTTGTTCTGCTTTCCTGAACATGCTGGTTGATGAGAATCTCAAAAGTATATTTTTCTTTAAGCCTGTATTACCGGCAATGAATCTCTAGCCCTGATTTCCATGCCTCTGTAGAGGCCGTAGAGCAGAAGCGGCTTTAGCCGATAAGAAGTCCCTCGGATGTTCCCCAAAGAAAAACAAGTAATACAATAAAACAAAAAAGAAATCCATCTGTGATCTCCAACGGCCTGTACCTGCGAGTGACTTCAAAAGAAACCAGGTCTACTCAAGGGTTTGGAAATGGATTATCCTCTCAAAGCGCCCCTCTATTGCAAGTTAAGGGTTAATCCTTTTACAGACATGTATCTTTTTCCCATTCTTTTTTACAGCTGGAATCTTTCACTGATGTCCCAAAACGTGCACTGGAACGTGGTGGGTGGACCCCAGACACCTCCAGCCCTGTTAGGATTGCTGCCTCCCCCTCCTCCTGGGGAAGTGCGCTGAGAGCAGGAGACATACCATCCCCTCCTCCCCGATCCCTGTCCTCCGCTCCGGCCCCGAATCCGAGGCGGAAAATGCAGATGGGAAGGGGAGGAGGGAAGTCTCAGGGAGAGCTGTAAAACCTTTACGCGGCGGCCTCAGCAAAAGGCAAGAAAGTCTTGACATTCTCGTAAAACTCCGGGAAGGAGCCGCTGCCGGGGCCAGGTGAAGGCTCCCGGCCCCCTCCCTTTGCCATTGAACTTGAAAATCAGAAAACCTGGGGCAGAGCAACCCCAAAATCGGGGTAGAGCAGCCCTAGGAGGTCCAGGGTGGGCGGGGGCCACAGGTATGGTTTTAGTAGGAGCACTGTTTTTAAAACATGGTTGTTGGAGAAGCACCTTCATCCACCGGCCCGCTCCAAGGTGCTTCTCAGCAGGTGAGCTGTGCCGAGCCCGGTTCCGCAGGGTCTGCGAGTATGGCATCCTTCTGCTTCCCCTTTCCCTTTCCTTTTCCCTTTCCCTTCCCCTTCCTTTTTTTTTTTTTTTTTTTCTTTCTTTCTTTTTTTTTTTTTAGTCACATTAAAATGTAACACAGATACACCCATGAACAAGCAAAAGATAGAAATAGTGGGGAAGCGTCTTCCAAGTCCTTCCTTCGTGCCTCCTCCTCTTTCCCCCAGCCTTTGACTCCTCTCTTTTGTTCAAGTTCATTCCCATTGCACAAAGTGTCTGGACTTTTTTTTTTTTTTTTTTTTTTTTTTCCCTTCAAAGGATTTTGTCATTGAACTTGAGCCCACGTTGTAAACATTCTTGGGTCTTACAAGCATCTTGATGAGATGTCATTAACAAGGACCTCAGACTGCTCTGTGCATTTCCCTGCTTTTCCTTTATGCAGCTCATAAGAGAATCCTATCTAAACCTCACGACAGAATCAAAGGTGCGATTTTTACATCCTGACTCCTTTTCTTTCCTAATCCGAGTCTAAAAATAAAATACAATGTAAAAGGAATCTCCGGGATTTCTGAGTCTCTCTTTTTTCCCCCATCTCTCTGTCTCTCTTTCCTATTTTGTACTGTTTTTCAAACACGAAGACGATGTGACTTCCTAGTGAGTGTGCCGCTGTACACCATCATGCATTTTCACATCTGTACACAAAACAGGAAAATTTTCATTGTACTTGCACCCAATAAAAATAAGATAAAATTCGTTATTACAAAGCAGTGTCAGGAAATGCCATTTCGATAAATTATACCGTTACACTCTGTACAAAAGCAAAATATTATTAAGTTTATACTGGAATCGCCTTTATCCTTCTCTGTTAGATGGTTTAATTGCCTTACATAAAAGAAAATAAGATGAAACAGGTTTATTGTCTGCAAGCAAACTCAACAATGATGAGTCTCACGCCACTGTGGAAGAGCCACTGCAATAAAATATTTCCTAAACAGCTACTAAACCTCTCTTCTCGTTAGAGTTCTTGCTCTAATATAGAGAAGCCAGCTTCCAAGTGAGAAATATTTCGATTTTCGAAGCTGAAATTCAATGTAGTCATGGTTTTGGAATTGGTTTTTGTTAAATAGTACTCAAAACCATTTCATTCCCACCGAAGAGAGCCGTGTGCTGAATGTTAATGTACACTTTAGAACTGTGAAATATATGCATTATAGATCCATGTACGATTTTCTGTTGCAATAAAAAAAGAGGAGAAAAGGGGGCTCTTTTCAATTCCTTTGAAGCACAACCTTTTCTTTATTTCCGTCTGCTCTGCAGCATAATGGCTAAACACATTTTTTGCTGTAAAGGGCGAGAGATGTACAAGCAGGAAACCTTGTCTCCACTGCCTATTTGCATTTCGCCGCATGTCCGCAGAAGAGCGCGAGGTAAAGCACCATGCTCGGGAAAGCGGCTCCGCGCCTGCGGCCGCTCCGCGCTCAGGCTGCACCACTGCCTTCACCGAATCGCCCCCGGTTTGGGTGCAGGCGGGACCGCAGCGCAAGAAAGAGGCGATTCCTGCTGCTCTCGGCCGTCCTGCGGGGCGGGAGGAGAAATCCGAGCCCGGCGGAGAGCCGAGGGCGAGAAGCCCGATTTATTCTTTTCGCACCGCAGACGTGTTCTCCGATCTAACGGGAACGTGGGATCCCAGATCGCCGGGAGCGGCAGCGGCCCCGAGGCTGGAAAAAATCACTTTTGAAGCAGAATTTTACACAGAAAGAGTAGAGCCCTAGCTGTGTCTGCGCTCACCTTGCACGTGTCTCCCGTCCCTTTGAACAATTTGCAGCTCAACAACTTTGTCCATTATCTGTAGGTTTTCGTTTGGTTGATTTTAATCTTTAACTTCCAAGGCTATCTGAGATTTGATTATTGTGATTATTATTATTATTGATTAATTAATATGAGAACATGCCCATTTGCTTTTATTTTTATTAGCAAGAAATAAAACCTTTCTTCACAGCCACAAGAAGGGTAATAACTAATGAAGAAAAATATGTAGAAATCAGTGCATCGGTTAGTATGAGACTGCAGTTTTTGTTGTTGTTGTTTTGCACGGAGAAGGAAAAGAAAATCCCGGCTGTGCTTATCTTCAATTTCACAAAGCAAAAACCAACCAAATGAAAGGATCTGTTGCATTATTATCAGGTAAATTAAATGCAGGAGATTAATCATGCATAAGACCAGGCAGCTTTCAAACACCTTGTGGGATATGGGGCTTCTAGCATTGTCCTTCAGCACCCATGCAGCTGCAATTGTCATGGTAAACGTGGCTGTAAATAACCAAGGCTGCTAAGACAGTCATTGCTCACCTGAAGTGCTGTTGGCAGACAAAAGAGAGGAGAATAGCATTTCTGGCTTGGAAAATTCCAGTAGGAAAAGTCTACCTGGAAGAAATCTGCTACTGAAGAAACTTGTCTTTAATCCACAAAAATAGCTATATGCCTTCATCCTTCCCCACCCCTAACAAATTAGTGAAGTGCTTTAGATTTCCTTTGACTTTAGCAGTCAGGTCAGGTACCTGCATAAACATTCACATCTGCACACTAAGCCCAGAACCCATTTTTTATGAAGTTTATCAGAAACAAAAACATTTCATATTTTCCTAAGAAAAAATAGAGAAAGAGTAAGAATGCCAAAGACAAAACAAAAAACAATACTTTTTTTTCATCATTTTTTTTTTTTTACATGAAACAGGGAAGATGAGAAGTAGAATGTCATTAAATTATGTTAAATATAATTTTTCCTGTACCGAGAAATGTTTGAAACCACTGGGGCTCATTCAGTGATGAACTCTGGAAGCAACAGCTTTCAGCAGTAGAAGTTCTTTAAAATGGGGTATATTTTGAGAGCAACACATGCAACCAGAACAGGGCATGACAGAGATCTGCAGACACTGAGTGACTGAGTCACTATTACCCACCTACCATTTCCAATCAGTCTAGATTGCACCTCAATTTGGGATGAAATTTCGGAGCAGCCCATCCTTTGTCCAAGTTAGAAGGTCTAAATATGCACTAAAAAGCCAGGAGTTGTGAAACGTAAAGCTCATTTGGCCTTGATGAGGTCAAGGGTGAGCCTTTCTTTCTGTCATGTAGCCTTGGTGCAGCATGTCCCTCCAGCTCTCTCTTTAAGCTTCAGGCTTATGCTGATGTGAAAAAAAAACAGCTATTATCCTGAAGTTCACATGAAAAAATCTGCAGTCTCCTGCATCGGTTTAAGTTCAAAGCAACCTCTCCAGGTTTAGTGCAGAGGAGACTGGGAACATGATTTCATGCACATTTGCAAGCAAAGAAGTAGAGCCTTTCCGCAGCATGAAAGTTATGATAGCTTCTCCTATTTGTCAGTCCACAATATCTCTTGGTTTACATTGCTGAAACACTGACCTAATAATGCTGCAACTCCACTGAGGATGGAGTTGGTGCTTCTTTCAGTGCAAACAGAAGTGCTTCTTTCATGCAACAGAGATTTTCTCCTACAATTAATTTCTGTCTCTCTTCTCTCCATCTGTCCTGTGCAAGCAGTGGCCTGTTAAGGCAATGTCTTTCAGATGGACAAGAGATTAGTGACCTGCAGTAGCCAAAGTAGCATATGCCCATGTGTTTTTCCATATGTGCACCCAGAAACAATCCCCAAAGGTCTGTGAAGATGAGACTGAGCCAGACAGTTGAGAAAGAGGTGGAAATTCATGACTTTGTATTTTTATTCACCAAGAAAATTTGTCTTGGTATAAGATGAGGAATTTGATCATGGTTTTGGGATGTTCAGAAACATGGAACAAAGGAACATAAGACAGGATGAACTCCATGAAGGTCAAGGAGTCTGATGTATTTAAAACATGCAGGAGCCTACTGCCTGTGAGCCAGTCTGTACAGTACACAAGCAGCAGTTCAGCACCCTCAGACATACTGTGTGGTACAAGATCTTTTTGTGCTGGGGGTTTCCAAGCAGTAACTGTCCTTCCTGCCCCTCCTCTCTCCAACACTAACTTCCCCCACCTGAACTTGAAGGGTTTCACAGCAAACAGATTGCAATCCACAGTCTACTGGATCCAGTGGCACAAGCAGTTGAGCAGGGCTAGCCGCCAGGACCATTTGCTGGGCTATTGCTTCTACTGGTGTCAAACAAACACAAAGTGCAGATCAGCTGTTGGGTGAAACGCATTTACTGGCCCACGTTTTCAGGTCTACAGTATTCCTAAAGCGTCTGTGTGAAATCTTGGATGCTTGTGCTGAGAGTATACAAGTTACTGATTGAGAACACAGCATGTAAACAGCCTGAATGTTTTTGGCTTATGGATATTTTTTTGGAATTTAATGCACCACCAGTACCTTCACCTATATGTAAAAAAAAAAAAAAAAAAGGCAGCGACAGGGAATTTAATCATTAGAAACAATATGTAAACTGATGTGCTTGATTAAATTTAACAATGTGTGTAAAGCCATAAAGGCTAGTGCTGAGTTAGAAGAGACAGGCAGGTGCTTCTTGTTAAAATTCTTCTCTTGAATTACATGGCAGGTTAGGGTGAGTTTCCTGTCATTTGAAGGATCACCCTGCTTGCAACATCCATCCATCTATGCATAGATTTTATAATAGTCAATTTTAAAACAGTACTTAACATCTCCGTATTTCTTAAATATTTCAACTACTGACATTTTTCTTTTCTTTGTCAGCTTATCCCAATTTTCAAAATATTTTCCTGAAAAAGATCTGATTCTTATTTATAAAACTCTGAATAATTGTTGTGTTCTAAGTTCTCACTCCAAGAAGTCAAGCATCAGAATTTAGCACTGACATAGCTTCAGCATATTTTTCCAAAACCCAAGGAAGTAAACTTCCAGTCTCCAGCATTTCACAGCAGCATGTTTGCCCAGCCCTGGTCCCTTCACCTCCATGAGAGGAGGAATGACAGTTAAAAGAGAAAGTGCGTTAGTGTAAACAGGGAAACAAACACTGTGGTGTTGCAGCTCCTCAGACATAAGGTTTTTGCAAGCAAAGGAAGGTCAGTAGTGATTTTATGGCAATCCTTGGTTAAAGTATGTTACCATCTCTGATAAGGCCTCCTGTTTTTCTCTTCCAGTTTTCATGAAACCTCTTTCTCCTTAATCCTGAATAACTCATAACCTACAAGGGTTTTCAAAGAAACATGAAAGTTTGTACACGGCAGCAAACATGCCACAGGTACAGAGTCTCTTGTACAGACCACAGAACTGGCATCTAAATAAATGTTTACATAAAAATCACACACCTTAATCTTTATGATACTTTATGGCTCTGTCTACAGGCTGTCCAGGTGATCCAAAGCTAGGGTCACTGATGTGCATCCTGCTCTCACGAACAGCCTATTGCACTTCTAGGGGGAAGCATAAGCCTGGCCATGGCACCTGAGCACAGACCCAGACACTTGTCTGTCCAGATGGACTGGGCATGGCTGGACCAAGAACACTGCTGCCCTCTGCCCCATTAGCAGGTGAGGAGTGCACTGATGAATCCCCCAGGGTGGAAATAATTGTGGGGACTTTCAGAGGAACCTCAAGGAAATTAGTACTTGTTTTTGATGGCAATCAAAAAGTTTCTGATCTCAGTCTTACAATTTTGTTCTCGTTACCAAATAAGCTTATCCTCTGCAATGACTCAGTTCAGTACAAATGAAAAAAGGACGAAGATTGTTCCTACAGGGATGCACAGAGCACTTTACCTTACACCTGTGTTTATTCTGCTTTACCCCTTCGGTCTGAATTTGGCTACATTTTGAACAACTGGCATCCGGGGAACACAGTAGTCCTAGCCCATCTGCACGGTGTTGTCCATGCACTGAGCAAAGCCCCCATCATTGTATATCTGTGGAGATGGTATTTTTTAACTCAAACCATTGAGTTATCCTCAGATTTTTCACTCCTGTTTTCTCACTTGCTCTGCTTTTCTTGCCAAATCTAATGCTGAGCTTATGTCTGAGATGCTGATGTTGGGACACCAGCCACCTAATTTCCTGTCTCTCTCCCAAGCTCCCCATCATCATCATTCCATAAAGGATGTGAAATCTGGAGTGAGATTCCAGGGCTCATAGGCTCCATTCCTGCTAATGCAGCTCTATTCATTGCCAATCCCATGTCCTTTCTTGGAGTGCTTTTGGCAGTCTTTTCCTACATCTGTGCTCAACCATCATTCAGACACATTCCACTAAACCTAAGGTTACACAAAAGCATGAAACAATGTGAGATGTACAGAGCAGAAATGGAAACACACTGTGTTTTGTTTTGTTTTGTTTGTTTTGTTTTGTTTGTATTTGAACCCACCAATGCCAGCACCTTCCTCTATGTTACGTATCTTTAAACATCACGGAGAGGTAAAGTAGGTGAGCTAAGAAATCTTAATGTAGTAGTTGGGGTTTTTGTACTTGAACTGTTTTTGGTTTTGTTTTTGTTTTTTCTTTTCAAAATATTTCCCAAAATCAAGCTTGTTCTTTCTCCTTCCCCACCCAAGTTTTAGAAGAAAAGGGTCTGAGATTCCTCAAAGACAAAAATAAATGTAGTCTGTCTTTGTTCTCAGCGTGAATTCAAACTCTAAGGCTGAGTGCTCTTAAAAGATGTATCCCAAGATTTGGTTTGCATTTGGTTTACAGCTTTTGCTTGAAAGGAATTAATGTATTTCTGAAGACCCAAGAAGCCAGTGGTTGGGGTACTATCCTGGCTACTTGAGAGATTTGAGTTGTACTTTGGGCTTTACCATGATCTCTAAATTTATTCCCAGTTCTTACAGCCATTGTCAAATACTCAGAGATCTCCATGGAACTCAGCTATATAAGGGTCAATATCTATTATAGTCTAAGTTGCAAAGAGGACCTCCCAGATCTGCCCAGTGTCTATCTTGACTGCCAGCAGCAGGCCAGAATCACAATGAACTTTGGCAAACCTGTAGGGTCCTCCAGTTTGTCTGACAGCAGAGTTCATAAAAAAGTCTGAAAAGATGCTGTGTGAACAGGCAGCATTTCAGTTATGCTGGCTGGAGCATGGAGAATGGCTGCACAACAAACCAGGACACTAAGAGCCTTGAATGTCATCCACCTTAGAGGGCTGCACACTCCCAAAATATAAATCTTTATTAATTAATTAATTAATTAATTAACATTAATTGTTACCTTTAAGCAATCCCAAAATCCATTTTTCTCAAATCTTCCTCTCTCAGATTTCAAGAAGAAAAGGCCAATTACACAGGGCTCTTCTTTTTCCTCCAGGTCAAAGTGGGGATATGCCAGCCATGCCTGGCAAGGTCAGTGATACCTGAACAACAAACCCAGACTTCAGCAAAATCCCAGAGAAGAACAAGACCGATTCAGTAAGTGGAATTTCTAGAAAGTTTCTATGAAAAGAGCAGTTTATTTATACTTCTACCACACAAATTTGGGCAGGAGCATTTCTTGCTTTGCTGCCTTCAGCCCTTGCTCTGAGCAGAGCTGCATTGCTGGTGCTGAGCAGTACAGAGGTGGCAAGTACAGGTCTGTCACATTCTTCAGGGCTCCAGTTCTCCACTGAAGCATCTGTCCACCTCCAAGAGCAGCTTTGCATGAAAAGAGGGAGAATCTAATTAGAGATCTCTGCTTAGCCAGAACTCTTTGTTCATTTGTTTCGTTTTGTTTTGCCTTTTATCTCCCTATTTGGTGTTGAAAAATAGAGAAACACAGAATAACCAAAGGGAGTTACCCCTTTTCCTCCTTATTTCTCTCTCTCTCTTTTTTTTTTTTTTCCTTCCCTTTGCTGCAATGTCAGATGCAGGTGGGAGAATAAGCGGATGTCAAAATTCTCTCAAGAAATTTGTGGACACCAGTTCTCCGTTCTCTCCCTTCATACTTCTGTAAGTCTCTACCACTCTGGGACACTTCTCACACTGGCTGCTCACTTCACCATCAAGCCCTTCATCACCCATTGAGAGCAGAAGGGCCTCAGGTATACCATAAGAGCCCCAAAGGGAGGGGTGGATCTGGGCCAAGTTCTCCCAAACCCGCTCCAAAGGCTCGTGCTTCCTCCCAGGCCGGTGGTGCTCTCAGGAAGCGTAATTCAATCCAATAATGCTTTGGGTATAAATCAGGATCCTTTCCCCGTCAGAGAGCCCGCGTGTGCAGGGATTGACAGAAGTGGGGGGGTTGACAGCACCGGGGCAACCCTTTTGCCGGGGTGTGTGTGTGTGTGCTCCAGGGGGAGCCGGGGTCCCACCCGCAAGGACAAAACTGCCGAGAAACAACCGGCCTCAGAAGCGAGCCCTTCCCATCACGAATCGGACCCCCTTTTCCCCCCCGCCGCGGTTCAATTTGCTGCGTGCCAGAGGGGAAATTTATCGCTGCCTGAACAAGAGCACCATTTTTTGGCTAAAACCTCTGGCTAAGCGACATTCTCAGATTCAAGTCCCTTCCGGAGAGGCCGCCGCAGCGTTTTGCAGTAAATCTGCCCGGTATTTCGGTTTCCAAAGGATGGCAAGCGGCTCCCCCGCCGCCACCCCCCTCCGCTCTGCTGTCCGCGGCCGCGTTCGGAGAAGAGGAAAGGCAAAGCCGGGGGAGCTTTGGCCGTGGAAGGAGCCGGAGGAGGGGAAGTGTGCGGGGGTGCCGCATATGACCGATTAATAAAGGAAATAATGCTCGTGTCCGAGCCCCATGGGTGCAGTCCCCGGCCCGTGCTTCGTCCGACGACCGAGCCAGGGCTGGCGGGCGGGGGGCAGCGGCGGCCCCGGCAAAACGACCTGAAAAAGCCTCGGAGAAGCGGTTGAGGGCAGCAGCCGGCCAGGAATGAACGGGAAAGGTTTGGGTGCAGGCGCAGTGTGTAATCTCTGCCGGGTGGTGGGCTGGGGTTCTCCGGACTGGGCCGCCTGGTTTTCTTTCTGGCTTTTCCTCCAGCAGCACGGACGGCAGACGGCGATAAACGACACGGAGCTCGAGGTCTTCCCCAGCCCGTCGTTTTTCTCCCGGTAGTTTTCCTCTCCGGAGACGATAAAAGTCATCGCCGTAAATACAAGCGTTTGCCTTGGATCTGTCGGCGCGCTGGGTGGAGGTCACTCAGCACACGGGAGACGTGTGTCTTCTCCCACCTCCGAAACAGCCTGGTGAACGTTTAGAAGCAAAGAAATCACACGATTTCATTTTCTTTTCCAATGAAATACAGGAATAAAGGCAAACAAAAACAAACAAGTTTCAGCAAAATCCCTGATTCATTATAAAAGAGAAACTCGCAAATTGAGCCAGTTTAAATTTAACTTCTGAAAATAGCAACTGTGTAATGCGTAACCCCCGCCCCAGAAAAACACAATTTAAAGCCCCACCTGCCATCCTGCCATTTTGTTCACATACCCTTCAAATCTGTATCCCAAAATTGTCTGTAGGCTGAAGCGGAAAGCAGCAGTGTGGCTTCGGCACATTGTTGGTTGCTTCTTGTGCACGGTTGCAAATCCTCTAATAATAATAATAATAATAAAAAAAAACTCAATTTCTGTTTTTGTTTGTTTGTTTTTAACATGCACACATAACAAATAATAAGGAGGCATTTCAAAGGAAGCTCAGAGACGTGTCCTTCTCACAGTAGTAATGATTTCACAAAACGCTCCTATATTTCAGCCTTGAAAATATTTCCATAAAAATAATCGTACTCACTCGGTAGAAAATGTGGCACTAATTCCCACATAATCATCAATGTTTTCCTTCCAGAACCAGAAATCAACCTCTTCTTAGATACAGAGTTTTTAGGCTACAGATAATTACTTGTCTCTATTTGCAGTTACACTTCCTATAGTGTGAATTAAATTATCCATACTGATTCCATGTGTGGAAGGCTTTCCTTTGCCTGCCGTCTGACTAAAGAAGAGTAAAGGTAAAGGGGTACATGCAGTTAAAAAACAATAGGAAGGTATAACTCATGGTAGGGAAGGTCCTGCAGCCCCAAGTTTCACAAGGAAAAACAAGGATGGTAAGTGAAATGTGAAGCAGATCTGAAATTATGCTGTAATATCTCATGTTGCCACTTTGCTTCATCCTCAATTCTCATTTTGGAGAAAGTTGGCATTGTATCTGTGGAAAACAAAATAAAACGAAGAAGGTCATTTCTTCCCCATGTAAAACCAAAGTTTATTTTGTAATTTTCCTTGTGCATGTATTTGGCTCACAAAGACACTTGCAATCATTCATATCTTGGCTGCAAGAAACTATATTCTATGCACAACACAAGGAATCAAAGCTGCTTGTGCCCCTAACACAGCATCTCTCCAAGCAACAGCTCCCTCATTCTGTCTATTTGCAGATGAATCTGAATAGCTTCTAGAAAGCACAATTGCAGCAGCATTGTGTTACCTTTTTTTTTTTTTTTTTTTTTTACCACTTATTTTCTAGACTTTTCCAACCCTTCAAGAAGAATTAGAAGTCATTCTTTCAGTACATCAAAACATCGCTTAAGGTAAGCTAGTTCAATTTGTATTGTTGCTTTATTTTTTACAGTTTACTTCTGTAACTCAAGCTGTTTGTGTTATTTTACTTTCTTAATGTATTTGGTGGTGCTCCTGTCTTGTTGCATAGTGACCTCATGCACTACTACTAATTAATAAATGCAGGAAATAAAAGCAAAGCACCAACCCAAATAACTGGAGGTATTTAATACCCGTGTTGCTTCAGGAAAGTGAATAGCAATGCTGGGTGCACACAGAGCATGGAGGACCCTTCTCAGTTGTGGACTGATGAGGACTCACAGCCAATACATCTGATCATATCCATCATTACTGTTAATCGCCTTCCAAGGAAAGGGAGGTCAGACTGTCACTGTGGACTCCCCTTCTTCCTTTGCTAAGAGCATTGGGTTGGAAAAGAACCTTGATGGTGTAGGTGGAGCTGTGCTGAGAGTCAGCATGGCCATGTCCGACCTGCCTGTGCTGTCACAGAAAATCTGTGGCTGGTCATGCCCAGACAGAACGAGGCTTTCAGACATCTACCTAACTTGCAGTCATCTCCCACCAGGATGAGTGATCCTCCGGGCCGGCAGAGGCAGGGCTGCTCTGTAGGGTGTGGAGCTCTCCACGGTGCTGCAGGCCCTGGGTTCAAGCACTGCCCTGGACAGCGGCTGAGCTGCGCAGCTTTGTTGCAAAGGCTGCTTGGTATGCCAAGACTGTAAATTCCTGTTGACACCGGGGTGGAGTATTGCTTCGTGTTTGCCTAACAGTGAGGTGGGGTTTCTGAGCTGCATCTAGGCACAGGTGTTCCTGCAGGACCACTAATAAATGCTAATAACTTCTGATCGCTGCTCAGTGGTTCCATGTCAAGTTTTGAGACTGTATTGTCTGAGCATTTTCTGGGTGATAAAGTAAAAAGTACATTTATTATATATATTCTGTCACAATGCATATGGAATTGGACTTCATTTGCTTATAATTTTCTGTATGATATCACTCTAAAAGAACAAGATCCATCTGTTGGGCAGAGAAAAGCTGCTCAAATTCAATTCATTTTTGTCACCATTTCAGGGGTGTAACCTTTGACAGAACATAGTACGAGTCTTTGAACAAAACAGTTGTGCAACTAGCATTAAATAGCCTAATTGAATCTTTCACTAACCACACCCACTTGCTTTGGGCAAAGGCTTTCTCTGTGCAAATATAATCATGACCATTTGCCATGAAATTTATTACCTTTCGAATCATGTGAGTTCCGTACTACATGCAGACTTAAAAGAGTAAATGCCATTGGTTCATCTTCAGCATAACCACTTGTTTCACTAAGGTGCCTCATAAATTCATTCTGACTTTCATTAGTTTGCCTTTGCTTCTGTGTTACACTTCTTTCTGCCTTTCCAATGCATTTCAGTTTGATTGCCCCTTTAAGCTCTGCCCCTATGAGATGGAGATATGATATTTATTCTTGTGTGTGTTAAACACCAGCTATTTCTGTTGTTATGAGGCAAAAGTAACAGTAAGATTAATTTCATTTACTATTACTTTCTGGTTTAGGTGTCAGCATTAAGTAAATTGATTTTCAAAAGATGCTGAGCACCTGCCATTTGGGGGAAGCACCCAAAATCTTTTCCAAATTTTGCCATATTCTTTCTTCTTGTTCCCCAAATATCTGTCAACACCAGTGATCCAAACAGGGATGTCCAAAACACAGAAACAGAAGGGGAAGTGTGGACAGGCCAGGGCTGGTCTGTAGCCTACTCATCAGCTGCTCCTGGTCTGCATGATCAGAGGCACTCTGCAAAGAAAAGGCACTCTGGAAGGTAAGCAGAAGGTGAGAACTGTGAGAATGAGAATCTGCCTAAGATCTTAGTTCCCGTCTCAGCTTTCTACATGGTCTCAGACAATTTTACCTTGTTATCACCATGACACGTATCCTCCTACTGCCAGAGATCTCACATTGCCTTTAGACTCCAAATCCATGTTTTCTGTTCCTTGTAAATAAAAAGTCTTTGAAAACATGTAATATAAATCTTCTTGGTTGTGATCTAAACCATTATCACATGTCCTGTCCGCCATGAAAGTGACAAACATGACACACACTAGTCTTGCAGCCACTTTCATATATTATTTAGACAATGGTCTGAAATTTCTCTTTCTACTTTACTTCTTTAGACTAGTAAGTCTTCAAATATCTTTAAGGACTCATTAAATTTATAGAGAGGAGGAGAAATTGATGTGTAACATAGGCATTCACTGCTCAGTGTTTGCAAAGTGTTTGAATGGAAAAAAAAAATTTATAAAGCTATTGGAATTTATTTTTTCCTACTTTGTTATCAGTTTGAAAGTCCATGGTAGGGTTTGGCTTCGTGCAGCTACTGGAGTGCAATAATTTTTGTTAACAATGATGGTAGAATGAGATGTGTGTGGATTGTATTGTTACAATATAACTGGATTATATTGTTATGATTCTTTATTTTTGAAAGAAACATTAAAAATAGATATGAAATTGAAGTTTAAATTAAAAAGCTGATCTGGAAAAAGGATTTATTGCATTGCATAAAACACTCATCAGCTTGCTTGATCTGCTTTTTTCTTCTTATAGCTTTCTGGGTGATGGCTAAGAGGGGACTTTGCCCAGACTCTGCACCTCACAGAAAGGAAGTCACTCCTGATGGTTATCAACTGTTTTGAAGACTTTAAGGAGTTAACTCCAGACCTTGTTCTGGCTCCACTTCTCATGAGTAGATTTTATGGGCTCCTTTTAACTCACAGCACAGACTTGACACTGTGGCCTTTTGCAATAATACTCTCACTCATATTGTTTCTTCTGGAAACTTCTCCTGCTCAGCTTGTGCCAAAAAGCTCCACATTCCAGTTCTCCCAGACTTGAGTGGCTTGTGTTGATTTTTTTCCCCTCATCTCTTATTTCTTTATGTAGTCAACAGTTAGCAAGAGACAAGATGGACAAAGGACTTTTTAAACAGGCTTTTTTCATTTTTTTTTTTCCAGATGTTTCAGATATTCTTTATCTGAGCACCCATTCTTTTCATGACCACACACCCTCACCAGGATGAAGTGGCCCAGTGGGATGCCCACGTGTGTTCCAATGCTCATACATTAGGTTTTCCACACCTTCCCCCAGGAAGCAGTTGGAAAGTCACTGAAGTGTTTAGCAGCTCTCCTCAAATGAGTGTTTTTTTACTCAGAAGCATCTTGAAATCCTTTCCCCTTCTCATCTTCCCCTTCTGCCAGGTCCTAGACACATTCAAGTGCAAAATTATAATCATTCTCAAAACCAGTTTCACTGAAACATATGTAACACCTGTGGCACTCATAATAAAGCACTTTTCAAATATCAGCTTGGATCTTCACCATTGTCTTAGGGAAGAGGAGATATGAACTTTTTTTTTTTTAATTCATAGATTCTGCATAATTTTCCAATTTTGTGATCCTTATTTTGCAGATGAGGGAACAAGCAGAGAAGAGACGGAGTTACTTGATCTATTTCACACAATGTTATAGAATATACCTTGGAATAAACATTGCCAGTGTGTTACTCACAAGCCTGTCTCCACAGGGCAGAACAAGAATGTATTTGCTAGTGTGAGGGTGTATTGCATAAATAAAATTGTGTCTGTGAAATCAAATATTTGGTGGAGGTTGAGAGAAAGTCTATAAAAATCTGCTTGTTTCACCAAAGATACATCTGCATCTTCTGTCTGAGTCTTTAAAAAGACAGAAAATCAAAGAAGATTAATTAAACAGAAGCCTAATGAAAATAAACAGTGAATTATGCTCATGATTGGATCATTCAGCATGAAGTTTTGACTGACTTAAAAGAAAACACGCTTTATTGTTAACTCTGCTTTTTTCCTTTTCATTAGACCCAGTTTGTAATATTTAATACCACTGTGTAAAGAAACATGGGCTACCGAAACCCACAGTCCCTGTAAGATCCCCCATCTGTGTTTCCATTTTACAGCCTTCCTCCATCACAGTAATTTGACCTTTTCCTTGAAAGGAGAAGTGAAAGAGGAAAAATCCTCTGAAGTATCTCTTTTTAACTGGTGTTTTTCATTTCAGTTCTAGCCAGGGATTGCCCCCTCCTGGATGACAGGAGGAAGTCGAATCCCACAACCTTGGAATCCTTCCCTTTAGGCTGTAACCCATACACCCACCAGACCTAAGGGACAATTTGCTTCTTCCAGGGCAAGCTGTCCTGTAAAGTAAGATTAATGCCACCAAAACTGTGGGTAACCACACCATCCACTGGGGACTAAGCTGCCAAAGATAGAAGGATAGCCAGGACGGAGGATGATAGAGATCTGTCCCAGCCTGGAAGGCAAAAGGAAGTGTTCGGGGGAATATTTTTACACTGTTTCTGGGGATGGACAGGTTGTTTCTCACATAATGTGTGATTAAACTGTGGAACTCACTGCTACAGGAGGCTGCAGAAGCCAAATGTGTAAACAAGAGTCAAAAAGGGGGACACATCTACCTTTGGCTTTCAACCACAACAGTACAGGCAGAGACACCAGGTCAGAAAGCTTCTTACCCTGTTGATTGTCAGAGGCTGGGACAAAGCTGCAAAGCTGCACTCCATGCATACTTCTTTTTCCCTACTTATCTACTCCCAAGCTCTGCTGGAAGCAGGATGTGAGGCTCAACAACTCTCTCAGCCAACACGTGACAAATCTTGTTCTACCTAGCAGCATCAATGCTGCTGGGTTGCACAGCTTTTGTAAGACCTGTTTCTAGGTAATGGCCAGCCGCTTTCCCACTAATGACAGGTAATATTGTGACCTTGGCTCATCCCCTTCACCCACCTGTGGGATGACAGACAGACATATGGACATGGCCATGGCCTACCACAAAGCACATGGTGCTTCCCAGCACTTTGTTGTCCACTTGTCCTCAGCGTTTTTCTAACTGGAATATATAGCACTGTGAAAATCCATCCCAGTGGCATGCCACCATGCCCTGGCTGTCAGTTTAGTTTGTGTAGATGCTTTTGTCTCTGTGGTTGTGTTCCCAGGTCTTTCTCTGTCCCCATTTTCAGCATCTACTGCCACTCCTCTTGCATCATGTGAGCCAGGAAGTTTCCAAGGTGCTTGGAGACTTTCACCAGGCGGTGAGACAGAAATGCAAAGCATACATCCTTTGTGTATTTAAGACTCATAAAAAAGAAGCCTACACCTATTTCATCTGCCCTCTGGAGTCCCAGAGTTGGCCTAATATGAAATGGGGATTGGGGGAGGGGTGGGATTGTTTGTTTGTTTTTTGTAATGTTGCTATTTAGATAAGCAGGAGAGAAAGCTCATTTCTCTGCCTAATGGCAGAAGAATAACACTTATGAAGTTGAATGAACACCATTAAAGGGAAAGATTAGAAGTCACTTTAAAGTGGCTCTAGGGGAAGTTTTCAACCAATTGATTTGCAACCATGACACTGTATAAAGATAGAGCTAATGTGAGTGCAGTGAAGTCATAAAGATAGGCAGACTTGGTTTTAAATTAACAGGAATATTGTTTATACTCAGGACATCAGATAAAGGAAACCTTTTACAGAATCTCTGCTACTTCCTAATCATCCCCCTCCCTTCCAACAATATTAGAGTAGTTAATTAAAAAGTCAATATAAAACTTCAGAAGGCTTGATCGCCCACTCTCTTCCCCCCCCCCCCCCCCCCCCTTTTTTTTCTTTACTGTTGTAGTGGGTTTACACGGCAAGGTTTTGGTAGCAGGGGGCCATAGGGGTGGTTTCTGTGAGAAGGATATAGAAGCTGCCCCCTGTTTGGTAAGGGCCCCACTGCTGACCAGAGCCAAGCCAATAAGCGATGTTGTTTTGTGCCTCTGTGAGAGCATATTTGAGACAGGAAAAAAAAATGCTGCGACACACAGCAGCTGGGAGAGTGAGAGGAGTGAGGAACGGCCTTGCAGGCACCAAGGTCAGTGAGGAAGGAGGGGGAGAGGTGCTCCAGGCACTGGAGCAGAAGTCCCCTGCGGCCTGTGGTGAGGACCATGGTGAAGCAGGATGTCCCCCTGCAGCCCATGGAGTACCACGGTGGAGCAGGGTTCCACGCTGCAGCCCGTGGAGGAGACCACGGTGGAGCAGGTGGCCCTGCACCGACGGAGGCTGCCGCCTGTGGAAGACCCCTGCCGGAGCAGATTCCAGGCCCGACCTGCAGCCCGTGAAGAGGAGCCCACGCAGGAGCAGGTGACCTGGCAGGAGCTGCTGCCCGTAGGGGAGCCAGGTGGGAGCAGTTTTCTCCTGAGGGATGGACCCCGTGGTACGAACACATATCTGGATCAGTTCTGGAAGAGCTGCTGCCTGTGGGAAGCCCACGCCGGATCAGTTCATCAAGGACTGCATCCCATGGGTGGGACCCCACAGCACAGGGGACGAGAGTGACCGAGAAGGAGCGGCAGAGAAGTGCTGTAGACTGACCATAACCCCCATTCCCCCATTCCCCTGCGCCGCTCGGGGGGAGGAGGTGGAAGAAGGTGTATGGGGGGGGAAGGCGCTTTTGGTTTCTTTTCTTTGTTTCTCACTTCTCTAGCTTGTTAGTAATAAGCAATAAATCTTACTATCTCCTTATGCCGAGTCTGTTTTGTTACAATAATTACTGTGTGATTTTCTCATCCTTATCTCAACCTTTGAGCTCTTTTCACATATTTTCTCCCCGTTCCTCTTTGAGGAGGGGGAGTGAGAGAGCAGCTGTGGTGGAGCTCGGCTGCCCACTCGAGCGGAACCACGACAACTGTGTGCTTCATTTTTATTAAGGTTGGTTGGCTTCTGTCAGGATAAATACATAACATCATTGTTTTATTCTCCAAAAAGCCACTGAATGGGATGCTAATAATATTTAAATAATAATAAACAATCCCAACAGCAGTTTTTATGACCTGGTTTCTGCTGAACTCCCTTTTGGTTCAATTTTGCTAAAACTCCAGCCAGATCTCATCCTACACACAGTTCCCATTCACCATGCCATGGTGGCCTGACTGGGGCCTGGGGACTGGACCAGGTCTGGGAACCTCCCTGGATCAGCTCTGTTCTGGCCTCCCTGTGCATAAGCTTGTGGCTCGCAAAGACAGGAGATGTTTCACTCTCTCACATTTATCCCTTAAATTTCCCCTTCCTACAGAGGCACTTGAATAATCAATACCCGCATTAAAAAAAAAAAAAAAAAAAAAAAAAAGCTTTTTTGAGACAGATTGATCCCTTCTGTTTTGCCTCAACTGCTAAAAAGTGAAGAATACATATCTAGACTGAAGACAGAACAGTACTCTGACAGCCGTTTAAATCAGTTAGAGCCCAAATTGCCTCAAATCACAAATGCACAGAGCACCATGCTGCATTTCGCACTAGCGGTGCCTTGCTGCTACACTTTTTGATGTAACTTGGCATAAATGCAGATTGAACCCCTCCTTCCCTAAAAACACAAGTAACCCAATTCTCACTTCCTCTCCTAGGTCCAGTGTTTTTATCCTCCCCAGCTAATTCGCGCCCGTTAATTAATTGAGCCCATGGCTCCCTCTAGCGTCGCTCGGGGCCATTCCCGGGGGCGAGGGCTCTGCTCCCGGCCCCGACCCCCGCCCTCCCTCCCTCTCTTCTCTACCATTGGGCTGGAAAGGGAAAAGGCTCTATGAGCTTAAGCAGCACAGCAGGACCTGGCCTGTGTCGTTTTACTGAAGAGCTTTCCGTGTGTGGTTTGCATGAATGACACAGAGAGGTCTTCAATGTTCTCTTTAAAAAAAATGATGGAATACAGCTAGACCATTTAGACTGTGAGGTCTTTTAGACTATAGTGACACCAGAGAAGGATCTGGAGCTGAGTCTGTTCAAATCTGGGGCTTCAGTGCAGTGGGCTGTGGTGGTTTTGAAGGTCCTGGACCTTCAAACACTTTCCTGCATTCTTACTTCCTCTCAGTGTCAGTGGATTTCACCGCTATGTATTTGTATGTGGACATGAACACCATGTTTAACAGCCAAAGGGACCTGTTTATGGTGGAGGCTGGTTTTGGTGGGATGTAGAGACATTCAGCAGGGGACATCAGGACTGTGCCATGATGCTGCTCACACCACCCACATACCCTCATCCCCTGAAGAATGCAGAGGCACTGCCTGTGCACAGGTACCCAGGAGCTGACAAGCACAGGCTCCTGTCTGCAGCATCCATGGGCACAAGCCAGATTGCTCTGAACTAGAGAATATGTTCACTTCTTCATTTAGATAGGAATTCCACTAGAGAAATTAGGTTTCTGTAATCAATTGCTACCCTGAAATAAGTCTTGAAGTGCTCTTTGCTTCTCTTATTGGTATTTCTGTGGGGAAAATGAGGCATGCAGCTGTGATCAACTCCCCAGAGCTCTGCAGGATCTCACAGAGGGAAGCTTTCATAATTGTGTTAGGCACAGATTAGAGATGACATCTCCTCCAGTGCCCCTCTGTTACTTCCTTGACCTTGGGGGGACCTCTTCCTTTCTTCCCTTCCTGCGAAGATGTACAGACTTCTTGCTCCTTCCACCTCCAGGCTGCCATGATGAGGGGATGTTCCTTCTCTTGCTTCCCACAGCATCTATCTCCATAAAACTACCAGCATCAGGGCCTCTGGGACTGCCCAGAATATAAATAATAATAAATAATGTGGGTCTTCAGGTTCCAGCAATCTTTCCCCTCCTTTCTCCTCTCCTTTATCCCCTGCTTCAGCCATTGTGCATCCTTTGGGCAGTCTGCAGGTATGCAACCATCCAGTTGTTCATAATTCTTTGGGAGTTTGTCCTTTCTCACCCTGACTGAGGCATTCTTCTTTGTTTGGAAGACTTTTCCCTGTGATCTCCAGCAGACGCACCTCAAGTTTCAATCCCAACCTTGCACTCCTGCTCCTTATTCAAGAACCGTGATCTGTGTGACCTTTAAGGTCAGACATCTCTAATCCCAAGAATAACAACTCTCTAGTCAACAGGAGGATTTCTCTCTCTCCAAGTTTATGAGGGGTAGTGACTCTGGGGGTGGGGTAGGGAGAAGAGACCTTAAAAGGTCCACATCACCCGTGGATGTGAGCTAAATAGTTTCAGGATGGTGCTACAACTTGCCTTTGCTCTGTCAGAGGGAAAATACACTGGGCTCTTTTGCTGGGATCCATGGTCTCACTTTGTTCTTGTGACTTACCATGTGATTTTGGGGCCTTTTTAAGAAAAAAAAAATATAAAAAAACCTTCTAAAGAAAACTGGCAGATTAAGGGGCAAGACCACCCCCCAGCCCAAGCACCAGGACAACCATAGAGATGGAGAAGTAATTTTTTTGGCCCTATTTGGGTTCCAAATCTTCAGAAAGACTGGAGAAGAGGAGGCTGTTTTTTCAAAGCTGTGAGACACTGACACTGCACAAAGGAGAACCGTAAACCTGTGAGTCCAGGTGAGCAAGAGGGAGAGGAGTGCTTCCATTCCCTCCCAAAGGAAGCTAACTCATGGATTTGTTCTTGTGCTTTTTCCTTTCCTAGATTTCCAGTTATTTCCCATTATTTCACCTCCTTTCTCCACCAAGCTCCCTCTTTGAATTCCAAAATATGTGATTAATTAGGAAGAAAAGCAGCAGGAACAACAAAATGATATATCTGTGGAGTTTCTACATTTACTTCAGGCTGGTGTTGGGCTGGGATTTTTCTGTGTGGATGATGGCCTACAGGGGAGCTGAGCAGCCCTTGCCATGTCCCATGGATGGGAATGATCAGGACAAAGAAACCCCATCACCTTCCAGCAGAGACTGGAGCTGTCAAATGTGGAAAGGTTCTCCCCACCATGGGCATCCCATGGATGTTTTAGAAGCCAACAATGCCTCTGACTGGAATCAGAATTCAGCTCCAAACAGTTTGAAAATCCTGTGTTTTAAGGTCAAGTCGTGAAACAGCTCTCATTGCAAGGTTTGACTGCTTAAATTCATGCTAAATCTGGAGGGATCTCTTCCTGGGAAATGTAACCTGGAGAGAGGGGAAATGCAGGATAAGTTAAGGAATGAAATGAAACTGTGTCCTGGGAGTCAGGTTGTAAAAAGTTGTTACCTGGTAGTGTTCAGGCTCAGGCACTGTACATGTAAAGAGACTTTTACAAGGAAGGTTTATTTTTTGGACTGGGGGCAAAAGGGCTGTGGCGAGGGATGCAGAGGAGCCCCACACTTTTTGGAGCCGGGCTGGACAGTACCAGAGGTGCTCATCCCAGAGTTGGTCACCTCTAGTGCCAGTGGCAAAGAACATTAGTACCTGCTGGTAGCAAACATCGAGAGGTAGCAGTTTGGGGTTGTTTACATGATGTGGCAAAATTCCCTTTGTTTCCTCTGCCCTTAGCAGCAGGTGCCCCACACACTCTTTACTGCAGGATTTAAGCAAAAAAAAAACTACAGCAAAATACGTTTCCTAAATCCTAAGGTCTGGAAAGCCATCAGCAAGGAGAAGGTATGGTGGTGGTGTTCCCTGCAGCCTATAGGATCCTTTTCTGTCACTCATTTCTGAAAAAACACCATTTATATATATATATGTATATTAAAAAAAAAAAAAAAAGGAAAATCTTCATTTCTTCTATCCGAGACACCTTGAAACCTCAACCACTGACTTTTCCTTTAAAGGTTCTGTGCCCATTTCTCCTTTTTGTTTGTTTGTTTGTTTGTTTTGTTTTGTTTTTTGTTCCCTCCCAAATGACTCCTAGTTATGGAGGAACATTGAGGACAAGTGAGCAAGTGTGGGGAGTAGGGCCAAGGCTGCAGAGAGTCTGGCAGTAAGGTGGGGATTGTAACGGTCAGTTCCCTTGGCCACTCTGTTTTTGTCCCCAGATGGCTGAAAGCACCACTGGCTGACACTTTGGACCATGCAGTCAATGTGCAAAGCATCTCTGGACTTTGGTCCCTGGGGAAAGGACAGGGTAGAGTGTGAATGGAAAAGCCCCCCCCCCCCCTCCCAAGGGACCACCGTGCAGAATCAGAACCTGGGGGAGGTCTGATTTTTTTTTTTTTTCATTTTAATGAAGGACTTTTGGCTACATTCCCTGTGCAGTGCAAAGGTCCATTGAGAGAACAAATGCAAAACTGTTTGGAAGAGGAGATGGGAGGCAGAAAGCTGCTGAAATGGGGAAAACCACCCCAACTTCATAGCTCACAGCTGCAGCTCAGATAACTGTGGGGGGCTGGGTCCTGCACACTGCTCCATGTCAGTCCTGACTGCTGGAGAGGAGCACTGGTGTTGGAGACCACCAAAAAAGGGTCAAATAACCCTCTAGGGCTCAAAGTGTTTCCAAAATGCCATTCTCTTTCTCCCATGGTTGTTTTAAAGCAGAGTTTGGTTTTGGTTTTCAGGGCTTTTTTTTTATTTTCTACATGAGGTTTTGGTTTATAATTTCCAAAATCTGTAAAATCCTTCCCCTTCCATAACTCTTTAAAAGATTTGTCCATTACTATCCACTAAAATCAGCACAGTTTTATTTTTGAGATCATGTTGTTAATTCAGAACTAAATGTGACTGTAAATTATCTCCTCCCAGAATGAGCTTTAATGTTTCCACCAACACCCTGTCCCTGCAGGCTTACTTCCAGAAGGGAAGGTGTGTTGCAAGTGAAGGAATTGGATAAATAGATTCTAATGAGGAACCATTTTTTACCTTTTCTTCATTCTCCCAGTCCGTGTTGTTTTGGAAACAGTGCCTTCAGCCATCGGAAACCTGGTGTTGCGGTTAGTGATTTTTTTCTTTGCAATTACAGCTCTGCAGAGGATTGTGCCACAAAGCATCATTTTTCTTAAAGACAGGGTCAAAATTAATTCACTGTGATAGTTAAATTGCCCTGCGTGGCCAGGCATTTAATCCCGTGTATAAATCCTTATTGAAGAGAGAGGGAGCAGATTGGGCACGGCCCTCCCAGGCAATCTGGGTTTCCCCCGTCTGTTGGATAAGCCCTAAAGCAAACCCCAAAATTGGATGGAGTCCCCCCAGCCCCGGCTAGGAAGGCTTAGAGTCCTCATCCAGACGCTCACCAAGACCTTGAATTCCTGCCGGAAGGGGCGGGAAAATAAAAATAAAAAAAAAAGGGGGGGGGGGGGGGCTAAGTCGAAGGAAGTAGGGCACGGGCAGGAGAGCAGGGGCAAGGGCTGTTGCCCCCACCTCCCCACCCTGTGTCCGTGCAGAGCCGCGGGCCGCGATTTTTCCAGGAGCGGCGCGGTTTGGGAAGGGTGAGGTGGGGCGGGGGTCTCTTCCTGGGATCTCCCGGCTTTCGGGTGCTCCATGCCACAAGAAGGGAGGGAGAAGCCCCAGCTCGGAGGCCAGGTGATCTTTCCTTCCCTGAGAGTGCTACGGTCTTTTTGCATTTAATACCTAATATTCAATATTCCCGTCTCCCTCCTCCACCGCACGTAGATGTGTGCAGCCTGTGAGCAAAGTGCACTGCAGGGAGGTGAGGATTTGTCCTTTGAGCCTGTGAGGACCGAGCTGTGCGCTCCTCAACGGCAAAAGCTTCGAGACCGGCTTGCAAACGCCGAGTTGCATGCACTCAGCTGGGGGTCAACTTTCGCAAAAGGACATTTTCTCCTCTCTGTTTTTCAGGATAGGTTTTTGTGCTTTGGCACAACCACAGGCTTCCGCTTCATCTCCACAAGAGCTTTCTGAGAACAGCGACCACCCCAAAAATGGGGAAGCTGGAAATAGAGGTGTCAGCAAGCTGCGTCGGAATCAAGTGAGTGGGGAGGAGCGAAAGGAGAGTCGGCGTTAGCTGCGGCCGCATGTCCTCAAATTAAAAAATACATATCCACCCCCTGCAAACCAGTGAAGTTTCCCATTAAAGTTGACACCAGGGGATGGTCTTAGCAGTCTCGTCCGCCTCGGATTGGTGAGCCCTCCGGAAGCCTCTTGCACACGCATTTTTTAACAGATAAGTCGCCAGAGACTTGCCCCCTTCTTCCCTCCACCTTATCTCAAAATACCTTTTTGCAAAGCCCGAGCCCTCTCCCCTAGCCGTGCTGGCAGCTGCCTTTTCCTCCTCTGCCTTCTACTCTCCGCTCAAGGTTCCTCATTGCAAAGAGGTGTGTGTGTGCGCGTGTGTTCCTCCCCTTGCACCTTCCTTGGGGTGCAAATCAGCCGGGACTGATTCCCCGCACCCTGCTTTCCCCACCGAGCCCGCAGGTTCCCAGGAGCCGCTTGAGCACGTTCCCCAGCTGCAGGCGGCTGTCTCTGGGAAGGTGGCTTCGCACCCGCTGGGTCGCACGCTGCAAGTGGGGATTTTGAGGTGCCCGTTGTGCTGGACCCTGATTGTGGACCGGGGGAAAGTAAAAAAGAAGATGTCCTTTTGCGGCAGGAAGCTCCATCTTTAGACAGGTCTAAAGATGCTAAAACATCACAAGAAATCTAAGGTGGGTAGAACAAATACATAAAAATTAAACTCCCCTCCCTAGGTTTTATAGCGGATGAAGGCAAACAATCAGGAATTAACGACGAACAGGGAAAGCCTGCAGTTTGCCGTCAAAATAGAATGGTTTCGTCTAGACTGCTAAACAGGGGGAGGGAGAGTGCTTTTTTTTTTTCCTTCGTTAACACAATGGCCCTTTAGTTAAAAATTAATTTACAGCACCCTCGCTCACAAGCCAGACTAACGTTCAACCAGAAGGAGTCTCTAGGAAAGAACTGGAAAAAAAAAAAAAAAAAAAAAAAAAAAAAAGCAGACGCTGGGGAAGGTTTGCTAGGTTGTAACAAGTGGTGGAAGGATGCCTCTGCGAAGGAGAGAGGCTGCCTTTATTTATTCATTCCCCGTATATGTGTGTTTTTTGTTGTTGTTTTCTGTTTTGTTTTTCGGGGGGGGGGGGGAGGGGGGGCACTTAAAAAGAAAAAAAAAAAGTAAAAAGAGAAGACGCAGACTAAGAGAATTGAACAGGTAAGTCTTGGCTGGATTCGACTTCTCCGGGCGGTTGGGGAGGGATATGTTTTTCGTAACGTGTTGGTCTTTTTATACTTTCCCACACGTAAATTCCCAGAATAGTTTATCCTCCTCATCAACTACAGAAGTCCGGATAGAAAACTGTTACACGGCTCTCCGGACGGGCGAGCAGCCTTGCTTATTTTCCCTCTTCTTTGTTTTTCATGATAAATTAATGCTCCGTCTTCTAAAAGTTCAGGCTCTCTTTTAAAACAAAGATCAGACGCAAAACTGCTTTGTTTGTATTCCCCCTTCTCCACGCGTCTGTATCTCTGTTGGGAGTTTTGACTATTATTTCTCACGGTTTCATCTCTTCACCATTAGCACCGTTTATTTGGTTATGTATTTGGCTAAAACCACTAACCTGCGCCATCGACTCGGGGAATGGATTGTAGATGAAAGGCAGCCGCGTCGCAGTTCCAAGCACACCGCAGAGAAATCGCACTTGGCGCAAGGCTGGGAAAATCTTCTGGAATAAATCCCCCCAAATTAGTGGTTGCCTCGCCTAGTGCCTACCTAGTTAAAATATAATAATAGTAATGCAACCCACAGCTTCCTGTTCGCATGACTCTTCCATTTTCACTGTTGTCCTTTCTCCTTCCACTTTTTTTTTTTTCTTATGATTCCTAGAGCCTAGCATTTGGATGAGAAGGAAGGTTACTTGCTAGACTTGAAATTAGAAGTCTGTTTCGACAAGATTGCCAAGGCCACTTGCTGAGGAGGACTCAGCTTTTTATGCTGCCATGTGTTTCTCTCCGTGTGCATAAACTTGCGTCCATCCGCAGAGATGCAGAGATAGGAAAGCAGTTGTGCCGTAATGAGGTACCTTTAAATTTAATTTCCTGTCCCTCCCATGTTTTATGGATTTTTAATAACAATGTTGGAAACCAGAAAAGAAATCTCTTTAAGTCTCCGGGATAGAGGGCTTACGTACGTAATTGAAGGTAACCGGGCTTAATTACATTTCATAACAAATGGGTAGAATAGGAAGAAATGCAGTATATTGTTGAAGAGAGTACCCAGTGCTAGATACATTTCTGTTGTTCCTTTCTAGAGCTTTTTATCAAGATTGCCCTTTAATTTTTTCCAACGGGTAAGTTTTGCAAAGAGTTAAGCATAATTCTAAATACCCCGACATATAGCAATTAAAAAAGAGAATATTTTTAAAAATAAATTATCACATGAATTTTTGGACCACTTGGTAAAGCGAGAGGTTCAATGTCAGAAAATTAAATTCGCTTTACCGATAGGTTTTGTATCTGAATCTAGGCTTGTTCAAAATATTTTGTGTTGACAGCCAACATAAAGTTTCTGACTCTTTTGTACCTGCTGCTAGATTACTTATTAGGGTTCTGCCCTTAACCACTCTGCCCAAAGCTTCTATTGTGAATTAAGGTCTCATTTGATTAACTTAGAAGGTTTGCCGAATGTGTGGACACTAATAAAATTATTATTTTTTTAAAGTGAAGCACCCCTGCCGTTCCCCGTCCCAGGGTAACGATGCCGTTTTGGGTCCGGGACCCTGCAGCCGGGCCGGGCTGTGAATCCGCGGCAGGGGCAGAACACCTGGAATGGGGCTGAGTTCAACCGTGAACCTGCAAAGGCAGCTTCGGCATCTCCAGACACCCTAAATTAAGTTCGAGAATTTGGAGAAAATGCTTACGTCTTTGCTCGCTGAGGAGATGTGTTTTCGTTTTGCTTCTCTACACAGTCTACAATTCCAGTTCGCCCTGAAAAGAAATAGTTATTGAGAAAGGTGTGACCGAGCTCACTCCATCTTTTTGTTCCTATTAATTGAAAACTTCCAGCAGTGAGGGGGACATTATGTTGCCCGGATTCTGTTTTTATTACAGGGACTTTGCATAGTTTGCTTTCCTTAATTCCGCAGGAAGTGGGTGCCAAGAGACAGAGGAAAAGACGCTCCCGGTGCGCTGCAGGGGCACGCGTGAGCCAGTCCTTTTTTTTGTTGTTGTTGTTTTCCTGGACTAATGACTCCGTCTGATTGCGGGTTTAGTCTATAAAATGACGGTCTCCGTCTCTCCTTGATCTCAAGAAGAGCCTGGACGGCCACTCACACTGATATCCGGAGGGGACAAAACAGAACGAAAAAGCAAAACCTCCAGCCCAGTCCCGACGGGGAGGGCCGGCGGTCGGGCCGAGGGGCTCCTATTTTACCCCACCTCGTGTCTCCCTTGCCCGGAGGGAAAGTTTTCTTCAGCAAGCATCCGGGGCGGTGCTGCCCTCGGGACTTGACTTCTCCCCATCGGAGCAGATCGCTGAGCTCGCGTACCCTGGCGAGGAGAACCGCACAAACCGGAGTTTTTGCAGTTTTTGGCCGTGTTTTAGGCGGCCCACGGCTCAGTCTCTCACTTCACTTTGGAGCAGGACCCAGGACTTCTGTCCCCTCAACACCACGGGGCCGCCGCAGGGTGGCGGGGGGGGGGATCGCTGCCCTCCTCGTACCAGCTCCTCTCCGTCGGCTCCCTCCCGGTCACCTTGGCTAGAGGCTGTGGCACCCTGGATGCCCCGCGCACTCCCACCCCGCCCCAGAATTACAGGTGTAAACCTGGCTCCCAAGAGCCCTACCGGGCTTCTGCCCCAACATGGAACATGCCGTGGGGAGTGGGCTTCTGAAAAATGACTTTAATGCAGCCTTCCTTAAGGCAGAATGACTAATTTTTATCCCCCCAAAATATTTTCTCTCTTTACCTCTTTGCTTTTCCTTTCTTTCGCAGAGAGAAAGAGAGAGGGAGGGAAGGAAGTAAAGAAAGAAAGAAGAAATAAAGTGAAAATGTTTGTGTTCTATTTGTCAGAGGAAACAAAGGCTGCACCTCTAGGCAGCTGGCTGGCGCGGAGGGTGGCCGGGCCGGGGGCAGAGCGGCTCCCGGGCTGATCCCGGCCAGCGAGCGCCGCCCCGAGGCCACCGAGCCGCCGGCTCCGCTGCCGCCCGGAGCGGCAAAACGCCCAACGGAGGGTGGCCGGCAGGCAGTCCCGGCTAGTTTCTGCCGTGGACAAGTGGTTAAATACAGCCTCAGTCAGCGAACGGGAGATAACTTTTTAATGATTATTATTTATTGCTTATGGTTTATGCTTTTTTACCGGAAATATAATGATTCAAGCTTTTTTTTTTTTTTTTTTTTTTTCCCAAGGGGTGGTTAAGAAATATCACAGTGCAGTTTTCCTCGAATTGTTTTGTATCTTTTGGTCTGATGGATAGCAAGAAAAAAAGAGAGAAAGAGCCCACACCGAGCTGTTTCCCATTCACATGCAGTCCAGTGAGGTGGAGAGGGAGGACAGAAGGAGGGATTAAGGCCAAATTTTTAATCTTTTTCCTACAACTGCGACAAGCACTTCCCGTTTGTAACGTGTTCTTCTTGGGAATATCTGCATGATTCCTAAGGAGCAAACACCAAATACTCCCAAAGGCTAACGCTGATGAATAGAAACTGTGAAAAACAGCTGCTATAAACACATTTTAATAAAAGTATTGCTTTGTGAGCACCTAAGTAAGTCACAAAGAATCCCGTAATGATATCTTGAGATTCAATGCCATTTCACTTAGATAATCTTTAATAGATTTTTCTATAATGTAATGGTGCATGCGTGTGTAATGGATATATACACATATATATACTGATATATGCTCACGCAAACACTTGAAATCCCTCCCATTCCAGCCTATTAATTATTTTAGCACTTATTCCCCTGACAAGCAGAAGTTATCTTATAGCTAAGACATCCATTTACTGTCTAAGAGCTCTAACTTGCCTTTGACGTCTAAATTTAAGATGTCTTTAAAACTTTAGCAACGTCCAGAAGGGGGAAAAAAAGATCTCATTGCCTTAAAATATTATTCCAGCCAAAGAATTAAAGCTAATACATCAGCTACTTTGGTTTTTTTCCCCTTTTTTTTCTTCCATTTTTTAAAATCAATTGTTATTTATTTTAAACCTGATCGTGAAATTAAATGGTACATGCAGTTTTGTTTTTCATGTTTAACTTGAGTGGTTTTCCTTATTTATGATTTCCATTTGCAGCTGGGGGAGGGCTTCATTTCCTTTTCAAGTTGCAACAGTGAAAGCTCTGTTATATATATATATTCCTTCTGTTTGATTTGTCTGAAAGAAAGAGCTTTTAGTAGAGCTTTTACTAGTATGAGTTCAAGTCTGACTACGACTTTTGGTTTACAGATAGTACTGGTATAAAAAGTACAGTAGTGTGTCCTAGTGAGGTTTTTAAATCATCTTTGCAGGAAATAGAAAATATATAACAAATTGTAAATATATTGTAGATGCGATATATGTAAGTATACTAGATTGTACATATACATCCCTGCAAACACATCATATCTACAGACCACAGGAACGTGGTACTATAGGTTCCTAATTTAATATGTAAATATAACTGAAGTTTAATAGTAAACTTAAAATGCATTCCCTCCACGAGTTTGATTTAAACTTGAACCTGCATATATTTGTGTACCAGAATGGTGAGAAAGAGAAAAACGATGATTTGTGAAGTAATATAAAAATCTATATTCATTTTAAGCTGTACCCCTTACCAAGACACGGAATCAGACGATCTTTTCTCCCCTCGGGCATTTAGAGACCTCTAACCTAACAATATAGAAGTAAAAACCCAAGCTGCACAACATTCTCGCCCAGTAGATTTTTTCCCCTTTCTATTATCTTTTAAATGTTTGTTTGTTTGTTTGTTTGTTTTGCCGGGGGGGGGGCGGGGGAGGGAAGAGTTGTTCTTTGTGGGCTTGTTTGTTTGTTTTCTTATTCTGCCCTGTCTTTCTGTTCCCCGCCCGATGTGGTGTTAACTGTTTGAAGTTCAAAAACACGGCTAAGTTTTATTGTATTTCCGGTACAATAGATTTATATACCGTCTTATCCAGTCTTTTAAAGGCTTTTCAAATGAAATGGAGTTAAGTTTTAGACAAGTTTCTGGCTCCTGCGTGCATCTCTTGAACTCGGTGAATTTGCTTCTTCAATGAACTTTTAAGCTTCACTAAACATGCACTTTCGGGACGGCTGACTTATTGCCTTCTGTTTAGTTATTTAATCCACTTGAGGACAAAACCCGATTTTACAAGGTAAGACTTTGACTTGATTTTATATATTTATCTGTGTGTGTGTGTATTTGTGACACGAAGGGACCTAACCTGATAATCTGGGGATGTTTGTTCAATTTTTGCCAAACGGGAACTTCTGTTCTTTCTGCCAAAATTCCACCGCAGAGGTTGCCTGGAGCTCAGCAAGGCCCTCGGGGCCTGCACACCTTCTATCTTCTCTCCTTGGCTTTAATTCTTTTTCCTATCACCACCAAGTCATTACTGTATAACATGTTCTTCCAGCACATGGTGCACGTCGGAGGGAGGAAAG
This sequence comes from Anas platyrhynchos, assembly GCF_047663525.1. Taxonomy (NCBI): domain Eukaryota; kingdom Metazoa; phylum Chordata; class Aves; order Anseriformes; family Anatidae; genus Anas; species Anas platyrhynchos. The sequence goes on from NC_092614.1 coordinate 350,987, forward strand.
GACAAATTAAGTTTCTCGGAGTTGTTATTTGCACCTATAAAATAGTCACAATTATGCTTTTTCTCATTTTACTTGATTTATATGTCCTTGGCTTCTTTTTTCTTTAAATGAATCACCTTATACATGCATTCAAGGGATGAGAATATGAATTAATAGCTGCATTATTATTATTATTATTATTATTATTATTATTATTATTATTATTATTATTATTATTATTATTATTATTATTAAACTCACGGCTTTGACTTCATTTTCTTCCCCGTGGAAAGTTTTCCAAACGTTAATGCTTTTATATTAAATAATAATATTATCATCATAGTGTTTTAATGTGAAGTCTTGATGAATCAGCTTGAAATCGAAAAGGATCGTCTAAAGTAGATTTCCAGAGGAGGTGGGGGAAGAACTTTGGGAATTTTTAGTCTTTTTTTATAGCCTCGATAATCGCTTGTTTCTCAAAGTCAATAGCATTTTACTGTTTCCTCTGGTCTATTTGTAAACTATTTGTAAAGTCCTGCAGGAGGGATCTGCAGTAGACACTGTACATAGAAAATCATTTGAATAGTTATTTCGTGAAATCGTAGGGGTTCGTCTTTGAAAAGATCCTTTTGTTGCTTTTGTTTCCTAGCAACTGTTTTCTATTATAAAAGTTCAGATTGCAGATGATGTCAAACAAAATGGCCGCCCAGGCGCCTTTCTTGGTAATTTTAGCCTTTGACCCAAGAATGAACTAGAACTGCTCTGTGAATTAGGTAGTTTCATGTTGTTGGGCTTTTAGTTTTAAACACAAGAACATCAAACTACCTGATTTACTCCAGTTATCCTCCTCGGTGTGTTGGCTGAGGGCAGCTGTGCAGGGAGGGGGCCGGCTTTATCCCCCCGCCCCGGACCGGACCGCAGCGGCACCGGGCGCGGAGCCTCCGCCCCCCGTCCCTGGCGCAGACCACGCCGCTGCCGGGCCCCAGCACCGGGCACCACCGGGCAGGGGTGCTAGTTTCTTTGTTTGAATCCCCGTTTCGGGGACCTTTTGCGAGACAGGGCAGCCACGGCCCAAATAATAAAGAGCTTACTAAGGGTCTAACTGGGCTACGATACCGCTCTTAGGCCCAAATCCCTCTCCCCAGAAGCAGGCAGTCCTGAGTTATCAAAACTCTCTGTGCAATGACGTGTGTATATGTAAAACATATACATATAAAATATGCAAAATATGCACACAGTTGTAAAGTAATTTAAGTGCTTCTTATTTTAGTAGCTGTGATTTACACCACTGTGTAAAAGGTAAAATGTGGGTTTAGGGAATGCCAAAGAACTGTGACCAGTTGATGAGTTTAATTGTCCCTATTGATAAAGTAAGTTTATTAAAGGCCCTGCTGCACATCTCCGTAGAGCTTCACTTTTGTTATTTCGCTTGCAATGCTATAGGTATCAGGACAGCGAGCAGGTCTCTATGGCTTCTCCTATTGAGGTAAAAACACACGACTTATCCGTACTTGTTGGATAGTGAATTCAATGTCATATTTGGTCCCTGAGGATCTCCTGCATCTCGCAGGAAACATGTCTACGTCTTCAGAGACGAAGTGTATAAAGCCACAGTCTGTAGGCACGCACCCGCGCACAGGCGCGTGTCAACTGCTCACTGCTGAGCGCTAAGCGCTCTGAAAGCTCATCTCTGCGCCCCAAACGCACCATCTTTAGACAAACTTAAGCTAGAAGCACGCCTGTGAAATTCACTTAATGAAAGGGCTCAGATGGTATCAGAAATGTCCACCGACACTTTTTCCACATCCTTCTTCCATATTTCAAAGTGTTGCATGTGGGAATAAGCTTATTTTATTGTATTTTATTTCAAACAAACAAACAAAAGAAAAAATCAGTGTGAATGTGAGAAAAAGGGAGTGCAGAGAGCTTTGCGTGTCAACTTGTGTGGTTGGATGAAGTCTAACCATTCCTTATGGACCCATCTACTTTCTACAGACTGGAAGCTTGTAGAGTCGTGTGTGTGTGTTACCACTCGGCTCGTGGAAGCAATTTTCCTTGCACTGGTGTTTAAAATATCCATAAAAACAAGTTTAACATGGTCCAGGCCACGGCTAAATAAGCTTGCGATTGCATGTCCCTTCGAGGTTTGAAGAATTAAACTTTGAAACGATATCCATGGTCTAAACCACCATCTGCTGCTACATTCCATGGCCGATGGATTACTTGGGAATTTAATTTTTCTCTCTCTCTCTCTCCTTTTTTTTTTTTTTTTTTTTCCCCATTCTGAGTGTTAAGACACAACGAAAACAAACAAACAAAAAATCTATAGGTTGTAGTCCGGTGTGTGCTTATTCCCGAAGCTGGTGATTGCAGTGCGCATATTGCCTATCTCTCCTATTAAACAAACAGCCACTCCAAGGGAAGGAGAGGGAAAGTCAAACAGCGTAAAATAGCTCGGAGTTTTTTACCTAATTCAGCAGCCCTGTGACTACTTCCTTGGAAACAACGTGCTACTTGTGCCCTGACTCAAAGCCCTTAAACGGAAAAGGACAATCTGGGAAAGTTAATCATAAACTATTCGGTAATAATGTCCCCACAGGCAACCACTAACCTGCCTTGTAAATGTCTGGGCTTCTGATTTTGATCTCCCTCCTACCCACGTAAATACAGGAAGCAAGGACCAGGGAGGAGAATGGGGACACAGAGCTGGGACAGATCAGAATCAGGCCCAGGGGGGTCTGCATTACTGCCTGAAATCGGGAACTGGGACTCATTTCCCCAGGCTTTGGGAAAGAACTGGGGAGAGGAGGGTGCGGTAGGCTGGTCCCGCTTGTCCTACAGGCTACCTCTGGAGCGGTTTGTTTCTCTTTTCCGAATTAGAAAGATAAGAACGACCTTACTTGGAGAATGAGCTGTGTGGGGATAGCTAAAAAAATCCTCAGCGTATTAATTGTCTCTTTTGAGACATGGTACACATTTCTGCTCTGAGAGACAACGAGTAACTGTCTTTAATGTAACAAATTTTCCCCAAATTGCTCTCCTGACAAGGTCCAGTATGGCTGATATTACCCGACTCAGGATGGGTTTTAATTATGGGCAAAAGTGTAGTGAAAAGAGCCTACCTATAAGAAACTCCACCTTTTATTTTCCTGAGGCTCAAGGTACGGATTTTACTGGAGCTCTTCCATCAGTACTTAGTTCTTGTACCTGTACTTCTACTTTCACACCCTCCTCCCCCGCCTGAGGTAGGAGTGGCAGATATCTCACCCCGATGGGCTGTTATTTCCCTTCCTTCCAGATGAATGCAGTTTGGAAGATTTTTCGGGGGGCTCCAGTTATATTGTGGTGACCCCAAAGTAGATCCCGGTCTCAGGGAAGGGGAATGAGCAGCAGTTGCACCAGCAGCTCCCGGTGTGTAAAACGTGCGGCAGCAGGAGCGAGGCAGGCGTCCAGCTATTTTATGGGGGTTGAATATTATTTCAATGAGGGAGGCGGGGGGGGGGGGGGGGGGGGGGGGGGGGAGTTACTCTAGTAGCCAGAAAGTGTGTTCCCGAACAACAATCAAACTTTATTTTAACTTTCCTCCACCTTCCAGTTTCAAAAGCACATACGCTTTTACTTTACAGGGGATCTAAATGCTTTATTAACTGCTGAGATTACAAACCTCATTTGAAATGGTGTTTTAGCCAGAGTGTACTTTTGGGTCTTGGAAAATTTCCAACATGTGTAACTTGTTTTTGCTTCTCTTCAGACAAGGAATTCCGTCCCCCCTCTCGACGCTCCCCCAACACACACACACGCTCCCTTTACGGATTTTTAACAGACGGCAGCATTCAAACTGAGAGCCAGCACAGGAAATGGCAAAGGTAGATCTTTCTGCTTTTAGGCTACGGAAACTTATTTCACTTATTTATTTATTTATTTATTTATTTATTTATTTATTTTTCCTGAGGCTATAGGCTCTACTGTTCAAGAGAGATTTTCTTGTTGCACTCTCGTGAGTTTGTAAGGGTATGTGACTAACCTTTCTTTCTCTTAGACCCATGTAAAAGTATCATACAAAAATTATTTGCTTTATGTAGAGTTTTTATTTCTGTTTCCTGGCTCTAAAAGGTTGTTGTTGTTGTTATTATTAATATTATTATTACTGAATATTTTTATGGCCTAAAATAAACGCTCATCCCTTTGAAAGCTGGGTAACCTCTGAATCTGGTCTCCAGACTCTCTATAGCCATGAAGTTCACGCTCAGCTTTTATCCTCTCTAGCTTATCCTTATCGACTTCAAAAACCAAACTGAAAAGCATAGTGAAAGCACTGCCGAAAGTAATGCACATTACACACCGATGACACGTTGGCCTCTGATTCTTAAGATTCTGATAGAACCCACCTAGTTCTGTCCTGTCCTCAGTGCAAGAGAAAGCTGCAGCCCCCAGTCTCCTCCACCTTCTTCATATCAGTGATAAAGAGGCAAAATTATCTGGAAGAAGGTGCCAGTTCTCATAAATGAGAATAACAGTCTTTGAAAAGTGGCTAAATATGTTTCAGGCAAGAAATAAATTATCTTATATTTTATTTTTTTATTATGCCAAAACCATCAGTAAAAACTGGCAGCTGAACAGACTTCAAACCTTCATATTTTGAAAGTATTTTATATTTGGTTCTTTTCAGCGTAGAAATGGCAAGCCAAAGAACTGTTTGTTAAGGATGAATTTTTGCAGCTGTGTATTTCAAAGGGAAGCACTATTTGGAAATGATTCCTTCTCTCTACCAACAATAAAGATTATTTATAAGCAGCATCTGAGTTCAGAAGCCTTTGGCTTTCCATTGCAAGCTGACAATACTTCAAATTTTTCCTCACAGTCAAATACACTTGATGCTTATTCTGAAAGCAGGAAAAAGTTTCCACTTCAGACTTTTTTTAATAACAATTTCCAGTTCCACTTCCCTTTACTAACTCTCAACAATCGCATATCTAAAATTAAGTCAGCTAGTATGCAAAACGAGCAAAACTCATATCCTGTATCCTCTCGCTATAAAGATTGATTCCTGCAGCTGACTTTTAGGTTCTGCTCGGAGATCACTGTCTCTTTGGCTCTTCCTTCTCTAATTTTTTTTCAAACAGAAGAGCTTTTCATGAAATTTCTGATGGGCTCTATTTCGGGCTTTAAAGTATAAATGTCTACATAACACCACCACACGACTTGGTCTCTCTAAGCGGGCAGATCTGGAATAAAATGGTAACTTGCCTTAAGCCCCATTCAGAAAAGGTTGCAAAGAGATGAGCTATGAGGATATACATAAAAAATAAACTACTGAACAAACGGAAACCTCCAGAGAAGCAAACGCAAATGGATTTTGCAGATCTTCTTGTGAGGTTTCCACCCACTAGGGATCTGAAAGCCCTTAGTTTCTGCCTCACAGCCATACTCATAAGAGTCTTTTCGGTTTGAATTTATATACTACAGAAAATTATATACTCACATGCTGACACACTTCATCATTATTTATAGGAGGCGCACCAGGATTTTTTACAAGAATATATTTATTACAGGTAAGACATAGCCAATCTATCTAGCAGACAGAGAACAGGTGTTTTGCTTCAATTAACGTTCAATATTTTTATCTATACTTATTCAGCACACTGATAACAACGCGGCTGTTTATCCATCAGTTAGATAAACACTTTTCCATGAGCCAAGAGAGTTTAATCTCCACAACATACTTAAATCAGCCTTTTCCTTTTCCAAGCTCTCATAACATAACATTTTCAGAATCCCTCTGAATCTGTTGTAAAATGGGTTGGTTAAAAACAAACAAACAAACACTGATAGGCAATAGAGCCGAGAAATATGACAACATGAGCAATCAGCTCGCATTTCGTGTCTGAAAACATGGGACCTTGAAATTTAAAAACTCCCTGAGTCATAAAGAAGTTTAAGAGAAGAATAAATACAATAGAAAAGTTGGAAAAAGCAGGAATTCCGCCCATCGCTCTACACAACCGTCTTTTCTGAGATGCACACTGTAGAAAAGCAGCGGTCCTGCCCCACTCTGCTCCCTGGTATGAATTCCTCTGCTTTTACTAGTTTAAAATCAAAGGGTATGAAGTGGAGTTACTTTGGATTTACCCCCGCGAAAAGGAGAAGAAAGTTTGCAAGCCAGTGGGGAGTACTCACCTGGTCACATTTCCTCACGGAGGTCTTTGCAAGATCTTAGACCAGGGGCTGGAAAGGGCTGATCAACCAGTCCTCAAACCTCACCTTGGCTGGAGACTGGAGACTGGATCTGTTTCTCAAGAACAGAGAGAATTTTGCTCTGGCTGGGGTGCTCTTTCTACTTTGATTGATGCAAAAATTAAAAATAAATCTGACCTCCGGCATTAAGCTCCAGCTCTCTTTGCCCATCATGCTGACCCCCTTGTTTTTTGTTTTGTGTTTATTTTTCTTATTTTTCTTATTTTAATTAAAATGAACAGCTTCTTAATAGCGCCTCTGTTAGAGTATCTCTGGTTCTGAACATGGGGAAATGTGTCCTTCCATCACGCTGCAGGACATACTCATGGAAAAGTACCGCTTATAAGAATAAACGAAAATCTAACGATTTGGGTGTCAGTATTCAAGCATCTTTATGATCTTCCTATATCAGTAAAACACCTATGATAGCGATTTCATACATACATTTTGTATAGATGCGGACATCGGGAGTCATGTACGCACACGCACACACAATATCATAGACAGAGAGAGGTGTAATAAATTTTTTCCTTGGTTTCAGGTGACTATTAACACATCCCAATGTTATTATTAGCCTGCTAATACAGACTTACATCCCTATATACTTCAGGAACGATTCGCAGTCATTTATCATTGCTAGAAATCTCTTTGCCCTTCACATTAAATATCCTTCTGTTTTGGGGTGAGAAGAATAAGGACGGAGGGGTAATAGATTAAAGGAAGCGAATTGATCCAGACTGTTACAGCTGAAGTCCAGAGAAACACTTTTGTACTAATCATGCAGTGCACCTCTTCCTTAACCAACATTTACGACGCCATCAGATCATCTTGCAATAAACGCATTTGTCATAATAACTTCGTAAAACTGACCCTGCTACCCTGAATCAGATAGGATCGGAGCCGCACCGCACTATAGTCCCCTGTCAATCACTTACGTCGGTGCTGGCAAAAAAAAAAAAAAAAAGCGAGAGCGCGAGAGAGAGAAAGAAAGGAAGGCAGGAAGGCAAGAAGGAAGGCAGGAAGGAAGGCAGGAAGGAAGGAAGAAAGGAAGAGAAAGAAAGAGAGAAAGAGAGAGAGAGAGAGAGAGAGAGAAGGAAAGAAGGAAAGAAGGAAAGAAGGAAAGAGAAAGAGAGAAAGAGAAAGAGAGAAAGAGAGAAAGAGAGAGAGAGAAAGAAAGAAAGAAAGAAAGAGAGAGAGAAAGAAAGAAAGAGAGAGAGAGAGAGAGAGAGAGAGAGAGAGAGAGAGAGAGAAAGAAAGAAAGAAAGAAAGAAAGAAAGAAAGAAAGAAAGAAAGAAAGAAAGAAAGAAAGAAAGAAAGAAAGAAAGAAAGAAAGAAAGAAAGAAAGAAAGATAAAAAAGTATTTTTAAAAACACACGGAAAATGCGCGAGGCCGGGGGTGGGGGGTTCATACACACACACAAGGCACATGCATGCAGCTATGTGAGGTGTGTGTGTTTGTGGGGGGGGGGGGGGGGGGTACCGTGACTGAAAATGCGAGGGATTCCTTTTTACCCCTTTTCTTTTCCACAGGCAATAAATTCAAGACTATAAAAATCAAAGAAAGCTAATGTAAGTTTTATTAAACTATTTAACCATCACAATTTTAAGGCATTCTGAAACAAAGCAGTATCAGTGGCACACTGTATTTTACTAGCCTTGTAAAGTTAAATGAAGGTTTACGGTTTCAGCAACATAGTAAACTATTTTAATCCAAGCAAAGCAATCCTGATATTATGACGCAAAATACGTGAACATGTACTCATATATGAAGATATTTTTTAGATAGTATATATATATAAAAGCATGCAGTCTAAGACAAGCTTTGGAGATATACAGGAGGTTGTGTCTCCTCAGCTCGATGGTCGAAGTAGTAATGTGTACATTCCAGTGACATTATAAATTTAATATTAAAACTTATTATTTTACCATGTTAACAATCCATTTTCCAATGCCAGAAGGTTAATTATTTATAACACCTTCCCCACTACTCTTACTACTTAGATCTGTTGTTTGTGGGTTTATTTTTTACTTCTCAAAAAATGCATACGTATCAGTATTTATGTATATATGCCTGTAATGGACACACACATTTATGTATGTGTATGAAATCACCGGGTGTGTGGTGGTCTGTACGTAGTCTGGCTTTTTGCTATCATACTCTGGAGCCCGAGTGGCAAAGCATAGCTTTTATCTGTTCCCCCATGATGGTTATTAAAGGCAAAGTGAGTACATCAGCATCTTTCTTTAAAAAAATAATAATAGTAAAAAAAAAAAAAAAAAAAAATCTTCCCCCCTCCCGGACCCCCCCAACCAAATGTTTCAGAAGCAAATCTGTGAAGGGATTTTAGCTATTAGCCCCAGCGCTGCCTATTTCGTGGCTTTTCTAAACTACTGACGTTTTGCAGCATTGCATAAACATAAAACAATCCATCCTTGATATGGAATGCAAGGGCGGATGACAGCGCAGCGCAGCCCCCTTGGCTTCGATTGATTTACGCCGAGACTGACGCTTTATCAGGCACACGAAAAAAGTTTGACCAATCATTTTGCTGGGAGCTCACAACACAGCAGCCCAACTGTACTTTGTTGGCTAGGAAGTTCGAGAAGGGGGTAGAGTACAAATCTAGATCTGTCCTATATATTTTTTTCCCTTCATTGAACCGTGCTTTGTATGATGTCTGAGAATGTCCATTTCTGGAACTCTTAGCAATTATTATGTCGACTCTATTATAAGTCATGAAAGTGAAGACTCGCCTTCAGCCAAATTTTCATCTGGGCAATATACAAGTTCCAGGCAAGCTGGGCATAATGAACATCTAGAATTCCCCTCTTGTAGTTTTCAGCCAAAACCTCCAGTTTTCAGCGCTTCCTGGACTCCTTTGAATCCACATTCTTCTGGTACCCTTCCTGCCGTCTACCATCCATATATTCAACATCAAAGCGTCCCATCTGATAGCAGGTATCTACGGAGCTGGCTGGATCCAGTGCCCAGAGCAGAGAACCTCCCCGGGCAGGGATCTGTTAAGGCAGAACCGCTGCTGGGCCGTCCCGGGGATGTCCATAAACAGGGAACACAGGAGTACAATTTAGAAACTTCTGCTGCAAGGGAAGGGATCGTTTCCAATCAAAGGCCCAGCTTCGAGGACAATAAAGTTTGTGAAGGAAGCGAAGACAAAGACAGAACAGATCAAAGTAAGTTATAAAAGTGAGGAAGTAAACAGTATAAAAGCTGGAGGAGGTGCAATAAAATGGGACAATGCTGCATAAAGTTTAAAATCAGGGCTTAAAGAAAACTCTCAGATTGCTGATGCCAACATAAGGGGAGAGGTGGGGAGGGGAGAGGGGTGGCATTGTCTCTGCAGATAAATAAAAATCAAAATAAAAATGAGCATCGTCTCTGAGCAAAACAGAGTCCAGAGCGGACAAAAGCTGGATCAAGTCATCCTCTTTCCTACAGAGCGCTGACTCCGGCTGCAGAGATCACTTTTGTAAGCGGGAGCAAATTTGTGCGGGGTCTGCGTGTGAAGGGGAAGGAAAGGGGGAGAAAAAAAATGTCGGGGGGAAAGGTAGGGAAAGGGGAGCGGAGGGTGGCGATCGGGGGAGAACAAGGGGGGAAAGAGCGAAAATTACGGAGGAAAAGTTCACTTGAGGGAAGTAAACAGCAGAGAGGTCTTTTCCATGCCCGTTGCTCTGATTTACCTCGGCAGATTCAGGGAGAGGCTCTCCTCATACTGTTTCGTGTTTTTTGGTGGTGGTGGCAGTGGATTTCAGTGTTTGTTTTGTTGTTGGTTTTGGTTGTTGCTTTCTTGGGGGGGGGGGTTATTTATATTTATTTGTTTGTTAAATGTTACGGTTCAGGGTATAACTATTTCACAGCCATATGATATTTCTTAGTTAAAAAAAAAAAAAAAAAAAAAAAAGAGGGGAGGAGGTGCCTCCAGATTAATTAGTTCTTAATTTGTAAGGTAGCCAGATAGGGGAACAGTTAAAATTGAGCATATGCTTTTTCAGTGACCTGATTAAGTTTTTTTTGTTTGTTTGTTTGTTTTTCTGATCTAAAATATGAACAGAAAACCTTTCTCCTTGAAAGTACTTAATACTACTATAATTAATGCTATTATTATTAATAATAATATTATTATTATTAAAATTGTGCGAAAGCATTTAAGTAAAAAAGAATCAGTACCTTCACCTCACGCAGTTTCGGTTGGTACCTAGTTTCCATCTGAAAGGTAACAGTGACCGAAAGCTTATGTTGGAGGTGAGAGAGAAACTTGGCTTCACCACCACGGTAAATATTTTGCAATGAAAGCCGAAGTTGTATAAACTTCCCGGCTGGAAATGGCAGAGAAACAGCCCCTGCCGAGGGTATAGCTCTGCAGAGTGTATGCAGGACACACTGTCAGTCATTCTTTTTCCTCCTGAATTAACTTTTTTTTCTTCCTTTTTTTTTTTTTTTTTCTCTCACCAAAATGCAAGAGCAACACAGATTGCCATTGCTACCATAGAATTAAAAATATTCTCAGTATATTCTCGAGCCTCGTGATTTCCTTTCCTCTGTGTCCAGGATGCTATGGTGACATTTTTTTCCTATCATTTAACTTGCACCATGCACGCACACGCACACACACTCACACACAGGCGCACGAAAAAGAAAGTCCTGTTCTATTGTACTGGGCAGAGATCCAGAACAAACTGCGACCGTGAGGTGAATGATTTGAAAGAATTAAATATCCAGGTTCTGTGCTCAATGTCCCTGAAATTGAATATATAAAAATCTTGTCCAAGAAAATGTTATTATGTTATAAGTAAGTGCAGGGACCCACGCTAAGAGGATGCTGTGTGGTTTCTATGGCATGTGGTTAAGATGCATATTTTGTTTTAAATAATAGTTTAATTTGGGGTAATGTTGAGAGCCTGCCAGGGCTGGAAGACGGAGCTGTTTTGCAGAAAGCGCTCCCACCAATTTCCCTGACTCTTTCAATTTTTGAAAGTATTTCACAATAATGAATCTCTACACTGTATATGGCACCGGGATCTGTTAATTTATTTGCCAGATTTTAAAGAGTGCATGTGCCAGAACTTCTACTAATTCGCTTGCCAGTTTAGGCACGTATATACAGTAAGTAGGTAAAACAATACTCGCATTTAAAATATCTTATATTTTAACGATCCAAGATATAACCAAAAAAATAAAATCAAACCAAATAAATATCTGTTATGAAGCACAGCCCTCCATAGCCATTAAAGGATGGGTAGCAGGATTAACAGTATCAATTATTAACAGCTTTCTTCCTCTTTAATATTTAATTCTGCATATTAGATTAAGTCAATTACATTAAGGAAATAGCCGTGCAAATTTGTAAGAGGCAGTACTTACAATGGAAGATTAACCGGATTATTTTTAAAAAATGTTCAATATATTTAATTTTACAAAGAGGAAATGTTCTGATGGTGCACGCGTGTGTGTATGTATATATTTATATTGGTCCATTTAATTGGTGTAAAGGTTTATGGCTTCAGTCACAATTTCAGAGAACGAAAAGGAAATAAAATAGAAATACGTGGTCTGTCTAAAAACCTTCATTTTGCTTTTCCAGTATTCAGTTACCCAACGGTCCTCTAAAATTTGCATGTGATTAGTAAATGCTCTATTGTTTATCCCAAAAGGACTTCACCTTTGTGTGCAACCTTCCCATAGTACCTTCCCCAAGTACTGTGTCTGTGGGACTCATTTCTAAAATGTCGTGTCCTGTCCCGTCCCCCACACACCATCCCCCACTCCACCCCACCCCGGCTTGATTAGGCTTATTCCTGAAATGTGCTTTTTGCAAAAGATTCCCACGTAACTTCTCCCATACGCGAGAGTGATGGGCAGTCCGTTATTTATTTTTGGCTGCATTTCTCCTGTTCGAAGCAGCCCTGCAAATGTCCGTGTCTCTGCATAACACTGTCCAGATCTCCTGCAGGAGAGTGCAGCTAGCCCTCAGAGGATTTTTATGGTATCAAGACCATTTCTTGCCACATAGCAAAATAGGCAGAATTTATGAAAGTTTTTTTTTTTTTTCAGACATCATCTCAATACTCTTTGCCTGCACGCTGTGTCTGTAGGAGTGCATCTGGAGACACGTGGGAAAACACATCTGAATTATATATATAATTTTTGCATTGGTTTCTCTGAGTATAGCATATGGAACGCGCAGATAGGCATTATGCAAATCTGTAAGTGCATGTATGTGGGTGTTTTCTGGTATGGATAGACCTGGCGAAAAGTCGGCGGGAGCTCTGCTACTGGGTACAGAAGACACGTGTGCACCCAAACATACATGTGCGCAAGCATGTATGTGCAAGTGAGCATGTGTGCGCAGACATGTATGTGCACACAGACACGCGGGGAAATCTAACGCGCTGCTGCTCCTTGCCTGCAGCCCAGATCCCCACCCGCGGAGGCGCAGGGGACGGGCGCGGCAGCTTTTCGGGACTGGGGCACCCCCCACATCCACGCGGGTTTGTTCGTCCTGACCACGCTCTGCTATTATCATAGGGCCTCTGCTGCCAGCTCATATCTCACTGAGCATTTTTCACTCGGGCGTGCATATCCGTATGTATAATCTTAATATTTGATGGCATGATTAAAACCTTCTGAGAAACACTCAAGCTGCATCGTATTGATCTTGCTGCTTTTCTTTCAGCCAACCCAGCTGCCAGCTGGCTTCACGCCCGTTCCTCCAGAAAAAAGCGATGCCCTTACACGAAATACCAGACCCTGGAACTAGAGAAGGAGTTTTTATTCAATATGTACCTGACGAGGGACCGTAGACATGAAGTGGCCAGACTCCTCAACCTGAGTGAGAGACAAGTCAAAATCTGGTTTCAGAACCGAAGGATGAAAATGAAGAAAATGAACAAGGAGCAGGGCAAAGAGTGAAAACCAGAAAAGCAGCACCCCTCCCTCCTTCCCCAGCCTCTGCGGCCGCGCATCCGAACTGTAGTGCTAACATACAAATAACCCAAACAACGGGAAAACCTTCCCATTTCCCATCTCCACCTTTGCATGCGAGATGTTGCTTATTATTTTTATCTTCCTAGTGTTGTCACGTATGAGGCAACTTAGCAAAAACTGCAGCTCCTCCTTGGAGACACATGCTGGGTTTTGTTTCTATTTTCTTGTTGTCTTTCTCTATTATCTTTTATTATTATTATTATTTTATTTTTTCTTCTCCCTACAGCGTTACATAGACACAGGCTCCTGTCTGAGCAGCAGATTTCTCTGCTTGCATTTTCTCCATGGAAGGCAAGACGGCTAACAAAACTGGCCACAAACAGCTCTGGTCCAAGCTTCCACCAAACCACGCTGTCTTTCTTTATCCACGTAAGGACAAAGATTCTCTATAACACTCACAGCACCCCGGTGCACGCAGACACACAAACACACAGACATACAAACGTTGAGGTGGCCAAGGAACCAGACGATTTAATTAAACTACTGCAAGACAGACACATTCGTAAGACTTGCGTTTAATTGCACCCAACAAATCATTTTCAATTCGTCAACTTTACACTGGGCAAGTCGGTTAGTGACAGCCCAACTCCCAGCTGCGCTGGGTTTCTTTATTTCTTTTTCATTTTCTTTTTCTTTTTCCTTTTTTTTTTTCTTTCTTTTTTTTTTTCGGTTGGTTTTATTATGCGGGATTTTTATTTCAATCTTGTCATGGCAGATATGTGACTTTGACCTGGAAGTTTAGTAGGATCTTTACAGGCAAACATCTTCATCTGGTAGCTTTATATTGGGTCACTTGGAAGAGGAGAAAAGACGAGGAGGGAGACGAGAGTGCGTGTGGGGGGCACTCTCAGAGCCGCATTGTAAATTATTTAGGAGAAAAGGGGGCGGAAGAACCCCTGCCAACTTATTCCTAACTTTTAGAGGACAGGAAGAATGGGATTTTCTAGTTAAAAAACTATCTTAGTAGAGCTGTAAGAGAGGGAAAGGTTGTGTTCTTAGTGCTAGCATATTTATAATTTATTGTGAATTGACTTTTCCTAAAGCAGTAGGCTGTTGCAGAGATAAAGTGCCAACCATAGAGTGTGTGTATTTCTTCCTCCTCCTGTTTGACGAGATGCTTTTAATACTCCGGTGTTGTGTTTTTTTCGCCTGCTCCGTGGTGAAGCGAGCTCACGGCATGTTTTCCCACTGCGACCCCGTTCACTTCGGGGCCCGGAGCCTGGCCGGCCCCGGGGCCGCCACCTCCCCTGGGAGGGAGCCCCGGCCCGCGGGTGGCACCGGGGGCCGCGGCGGCTCCGCGGCTCGGCGCTCACCCACCCTTTTCCCGAAGAGAATCCAGTGTAACAAATATAGACCCTGATTGTTTACAAACGAGGTCTTATGTCATGCCGGACGGAGCTGGTTTCTCATCTGACAGATCCGCTGGAGGTTTCTCTGAACCGCCCGTGAGGGACTGGTTTTCCTTTATCTCTGTAAGACTTAACTTTGTTTTGGGAAGGGGGGGGAGGGAGAGGGTGGCGGGTGGGTTAGTACGAGTTGATTACATGGTGGCTATTGTAAAATGTGTTTGTGGTTGTGTTTCTGTGAATGTTGAAGCTCGTTTTCTGTCTCTATTGTGGCTTTTAAGTATACAAAGAGTTCTTCAGTTGTTAGTTGATGGAAAATACCGAAATAAACCTCTCTCTCTCTTTTTTTTTTTTTTTTTTTTTTTTTCTTCGTGTGCAAATTTGTATATTTAGCTGCCAGGAGGCTTTCTAGGAACAACGCAAGTGTAAGGTAGCTTGTTTTAATTGGGTGAATGGGTGGGGAAGAGAAGACACATCGATTTCTGTTGTATATGTTAACGAATCAGTGCAAATCTGATTTCATAAGCTACTAACTTGTGTATCCTTAGCATTAGTTTTTGAGACCATTTTTATCTGATATGAACAGAGATTGCCCTGGGAGGAAGTGATGGGAAGATCTGCGTTTTTTCAGTTTTTTGTTTTTTTTTTTTTTTTAACAATTTTTTCCCCCAAGTGTTCCTGTTTTATTTTGTTTGTTTCTTCTTTTCATGATCCAGAGATAAGAAACAAGTAGCTGCACCTCGGTGCACCGAAATTTACACCAATTCAATTCCTTATAAAAGGGAAAAAAAAATCTTTCACTCGACCAGAAACCAGTGTGTCAGACAATTTCTCAGAAAGTTTGTTTTAATGCCTAAACTTTCTCTTTTGAAGCTTTCCATCATTTAGTAGCTCCTCTGGGGCTTCAGAACTTAGGGGGCTTCAAAATTTAATCATCATGTTGCCAGAGAGAGAGAAACTTAACTAAACTTCACCCTGTGTCAAAATATCTATACTCCTTCCTCAAAACTAAATTAAGAAAAAAGCTGTTGCAGATATTCTGAGCTGGAAAAAAAAAAATGGCGGCAGGATCATTTCTTTAAATCCGAATTTATTAAAAAAAAAAAAAAAAAGAAAGAAAGAAAGAAAAAAAGAATATGAAAAAAATAATAAAAAAGATGATTAGGTGTGTTTAAGTACCTAATTATTTCAGTTTTATTTGATTCTTCTCAAGGGTGAACGAACTTCTAGATCTGCTTCTTGCTAGGTTTATATATTCCTCATTTTTGGAACTGAGCTTGCAGTTCACTAAATACACATTACTATATTTTTGAGAAGTGTACCCATGATTTAATTGATGTTTGCAACCCATCGGACACTAGAATTTAGAAACGCTTTTCACTTTCTTTAGAGTTGTGGTAAAGAGCAGATATTTTTAAAACAACAACATAAGGTTCTTTTAAAATAGAATTTAAAATATTAGTTCGTTTTATTAGGAAATATACTTAAAAAATGTCGGAAAAACTGTCTTCTGTAGCATCAGCCTGGATGTATTTTCTACAGATGTTTAATGCTCCAGAATAAAAATCGATTTTAGAACAACAGTACCTATATGTCATTGTGTTATACTGCTTCGTCTAAAATTTCATAAATATTTTCATTGCGTTTTTCTGCGTTCTTTAGTGTCTCGTTAAATGTATTATAAGAATCAATTTTTGCTTAGGTTAAAAATATGTCCAGAGACAAATGGAAATAATTCCTTTCCAGTGTAGCAAGTGCTTACTCGGTCTTTTGCAGATTTGGTGCGTTTCTAAATCTTTTTTCTTTCTTTCTTTCCTTCTTTCTTTTTTTATTTATTTATATATATATTTTTTTTTTTTTTAAAGTCAGAGATCGTTAATCTCTTATTGCATTCACCGTTGTTTTTTTGTTTGTTTGTTTGGTTTTTTTTGAGAACTTTTGCATTCTTGCATCAGCAAGATCTACTTCTGGGGACCAGAAGTAGAAGTGCACAGTGGGTAGGCTTTATATTACTTTCTCTCTGCTTTATACTTCTACTTCCCTATGAAAACTTTGCTAAAGAAAAAATAGAAAACCAAAACAAACAGTGAGAAACCCCACCCTGCCTTCCCTGCTTGGCATCACCTCGGATTTGACACGCGGTTCCTTTTTTCAAGGACTCTTTTAGCGGTTACTGTAATTTCGTCTCTAAATTCTTTTGATAATTTGTTGCTTGAGAATAAATACAAACTCTTGGAAAGTGTTTCCATCTATATATTAAAAACAACGACAAACAAACAAATAAACAAAACCTAATACATCAACAAATATACAAACAACAACTGAGACCTGCTCAACCCTACAGGAAGCAGGTACTGAGAAACATAACCAAGAACCTTTTTTTCCACTAATTTTTAACATAATGGGCGCTCTAAAGGGCAATATTTCACTTCTTTAAAAAATCCTTTCTTTGAGGAAGCTCTGAAAAGAAAACAAAAGAAGAAAAAAGATACTTGGAGCTTATTGAGGGAAGAGAGAGAAAAGGAAGTAACTTGTCATAAAAAAAGGAAAATTCAGTGCAGTGTGCTGCAATAAAAGAATATGACCGCTATAAAACTTTATAGGGTATAAATTTCTGAAGGTTAAGGAACTAAACGGCTGTAAAGCAAACAGTGCAAGAAAACTTTCAGGAACTCCTAAATTACTACAACGACTTGGGAATGTGGGGAAACCCAACGTGTAAAAGCTCTTGTTTCTGCTTCAGTCACACACAAAGTTCACCTCCTTTTTATTTTCCCTATGGGAGGGGGTAGGTTAAAAAATAAGAGGGGGGGGGGATAAAATGTGGGGAGGGACTTTTGCTAATTTATTCTTCTCTTGCAGTTTCTGTGAAAATCCAGCACTCTGGATTATACCCTTTGTTCTTTTGCTGTTGTTGTTCAGTTTTATTATTATTATTATTATTTTCCTTTAAAGCAATTCCAGGCTGCCAGAATGCTGAGCCGTGTGTACAATAACACCACCACCACACAGATGCACCCCCCACACTCACACACTAAGTTCTGGCGAGACGTCTGGGCTTGGGAAGCTCTTTATCGGTTTACAGCTCTGGCCTTCCCCCTCCAGAGCAGAATGATCAATTGTTTAGTCTCGGAATTTGAAACAATAGAGGTTTTCAAAAGCAACCCCATTTTGTCTCTTTTATTGCTAGTAGAGTGACTGGATGGTGAAGCTTTCGCATCGCAGAGAGCGCTTTCAGCGCTGAGCGGTGCAGAGGAAAAGGCAGCTCTCCTCTTTCTCACTCCCTTCGCTCCTCACCGCCCTTCGCGGTCGCGGTGCCCCGGCCCTCGCGGGCCCCTCTCCGCAGGCCCGGAGGGGGAAGCGCCGCGGGGCTGCGGTGCCGCCAGGGGCCGCGCGGTGGCGCCATTGCTCCACGAGAGACGCGCGGCTCCCGCGCGCCGCCGCGGGGCTCCGCGAAACACCTTGATTGGATTAGCGGCAGCGGCCGGGCTGTTCGCTACGGGCATGAATAATCCCGAGGCATAAAATATAGGGTTAATTATAGCTATTTTTCCGATTTTATAGGTTACATCTATTTTTTTTCTCCGCGAGGGTAAATTATGTGAGGCTAAAAGAAAAGGGGGGGGGGGGGTTAATCTCGTGGCTCTGTGCTGGGATGCAATGAGAGGTGGGACACGCATCTATTGTAAATGTTCGTTAAAAGGGAGAAAAAAAGTCATTTTGTTTTCTGAGAGTTTGGATGGAGGTGGGAGGACAGCTTTATTATCTCTAACCAAAGATTTACGTTTGAAGTGCTGGAAAAGAGAGTGGCTCAAAGATTTCGGGGAGAAAGAAGCACATACAAAATCAGGATATTTTTCCTTGGCTATTTAACTTGGCCGTTAGGATGGTTTGCGCTTTCTCAGCTCTTTATTTTATTTTATATATTTTAGCTTTCTTAGCCATCGCCTAAAAATGGGATATACCTTTTAGAATTTGAGCTTTTTTTATATACTTCCTCCTCCTTTTGGTAGAACTGCCGCTGTTTCTTGTCTTCATTAATAGGCTTCAAAACACTACCATATAGTAAATTAACCTAAATTGCTGTGATCTTACCATGTTTTGTTACGCGTATAAATACTCCAAAGATGCTGTACCAGAAAAAAAAAAAAAAAAAAAAAAAAAAAAAAAGTAAAATTTTAACTCTATTAGTTCACTTTTTTGTGGGACATCTTTTTCTTCATAATTACAAGACAGTAATTATTCAGACATTGCAATCCTTATATTCAACTACAACTAGCACAGAAAGAAAAGGTGGCAAATATTTCAACATAGTTTTTCATTCAAATTATTATAACAATGCATTTTCTGAATACAAGCTCCTCCGAAGATACACAAGAAAATATGCCCATTTCCCGATATGCAGTATTCTGGTGAATAATGTAACAAATTAAAACTATGCACACAACAGAATAGGAATCATTGCCCAAGCGATTTGATATGTTGTTTAATGAGTCAAAGTTTAAACATCTCAAGACTCTATTTAAATCCTCTAAAATGAAATACAAATGTAAACAGATACAGATGAATAAATAAATAAATAAATAAGAGAAATACTGCCCTTGTGCATTCATTAAAATGCAGAGCAGTGAAAAGTTAAGGTTTACCTAGCAAAAGGTTTGGGGTTCCTTCCTTTCCTCTCACACACTTTTTTTCTTTCTTTCTTTCTTTCTTTCTTTCTTTCTTTCTTTCTTTCTTTCTTTCTTTCTTTCTTGTCAATTCTCAATAAATCTTTTCTCCACTGGGTATTTATAAATTCTCTCTCTCTCTCACACACACACACACACGTGCACATAGATGCACACTTGTTTTTTCTTATAATAGAAACATTTTCCTTTCCTCGGGAATCTGAGTACAGTATATGAATGATTTAAGATCAGCTATTGATTTCTGGTGCATTGATGAGTTACCATCACTTCATGACCATAAAATTCTACCGCACTTGATAAAATGTGAACTTCCAAGAGCAACTTCCCTCAAGCCTTCCCAAGCTCCATATATGAATGGGAACGGCTGCTATTTTTTATTTTATAAACTTCAATAGATGTGAGTACGCCTGTAAACACCCATAGAAGAACATAAATTATTTTCTAAAAATCCTTTAGTCAATTCAATGTTTTGCTTTCTTGAAAATTCTAGCATCGAGCATCCCCACACCACACTGTTTATTTCTATTTACTTATGTGCACCATTTCTAGGTTTTTATGTTCAATGATGAAACCAAAATCTGCTCAATCGACAATAAAAGTGTTGAGAAAAATAAAATGTTAACTTGTCTTTTAGGGGGGGAAAGCCTTAATTATACCACTGCAAGTACTTCAACCACAATAATTACTTGAAAAGGCTCTTAGACTCGGCTGAAATTATCCCTACACAAAATAAACGAAACGTATTTACTTGAATTATTTCTCTAAGGGTGGTTTTAAAGTTTTATTCCGTTATTATCTTTGTTTTCTTTCTTTCTTTCTTTCTTTCTTTCTTTCTTTCTTTCTTTCTTTCTTTCTTTCTTTCTTTCTTTCTTTCTGTCTTTCTTTCTGTCTTTCTTTCTGTCTTTCTGTCTTTCTGTCTTTTTGTCTACCTTAATTCCTTGCTTATTCCCACTGCCAATGCAAGTACTTTTTACTAAAGCCAAACAAAGCGAGGACTTTTACTCTTTTTCTTGTGGACAGTTGAAAATTGTCCTTCAGCTCAAGGCAGGCAGGAGTAAAAACGTGCTTTATTCACCTTTCTGTGTCAATACTGCGCAGATGGATGCAATGGATTTCAGCAGAAATCTACCTAGGGAAAAGGGAAAATAAAAAGAAATGTTTAGAAGAGTGTCTTTAACTTCTACTGGAGGTTGAAGGATTGGAAAATAGAGATGGCAATGCGAGGGGCTTGGAGAGGCGTCGTGGGTGTTAGGCACGCTGGGACAGCATTTAAGTTGGGAGGGTTTGGTGTCGTTATTAGCTGAAATACGTCTCTGTAATATTTGCTGACTGCGATAAATGAATTTCAAAATCTACCCCCTGTGTGTTTAGACTGTGGAAATTTGCAGCGTTGGCATCTTAGGGGTAAGTTTACTTCGTTCTTAACAAATGTCAATAAAATAGAAAGCCTCTCTCTTATTTCACTTATCCCATCCCCCTTTTCTCCCTAGTTTTCATAAGTATCATGAAAAAAAAAAAAAAAAAAAGTTATTGAGGACGGGGTGAGGTAGGGAAGCAGCCATCAGTTACTGACCATAAAGGTTCTGTTCTGGATGTGATAAGCGAAACAATACTTTTAGTTTGTAATCATCCCCAAACACATCTTGAACAACTCCTCTGTGTGAGCTGGGCACCGGGGAGGAGGCTGGGAGGGGGCTAGGAGAGAGATTCAAAAAGTCAATGTTATATATGAAAAACTATAATCGTTTTAATTCAATATTGACACCTCAACATCTCGCTGTAATGCGGACGGGTCCAATCGAAACCTCTGTTTTATAGCAGTAGAGGAAAGAACTCGTAAAATCCTAACGGCTTTTATGTAGTGCGGTATAAACAACAACAACATCCCCGGCTTTATGGCATTTTATAGTTTGTTAAACAGTTTACAGCCTTTTTTGGGGCTATTACAAATGCAATTCCCTTCATGTGATAGTTAAACCTTTATCAATAATAAGGAAATTGATCATTAAAATGTTAAATATGACTACCTCGTTTGTTTTAAAATATGTTTAGGGTAAGAAGCTGTATGATTTGATAACTTGTATTAAAATACCAATTACATTTATAGGACCTTTTAAAACTGGTAGCAATTAAATCGTGTTCTTTTACAGTTTTCCAAAGCGACCCTGACATTTAAAAAGGCTAAAACTGCCTCGTTAAAATTTTGAAATTAACGACTGAGAGCGCCTCTCTTTAATTTTCCAGCACTCCCCAAAAAATCAATCTTTTGGGTGGTCTAGGTATGTGATTTGTTGTGAGGCGAGAGATATCTCATTAATGTAGGTAGTTAAACATATTTAATCCGTATATTCACCCCACCTCCTTCTCCCTCTCTCTCTCGCTCCCTCTCCCTCTCTCTCGCTCCCTCTCTCTCTCTCTCTCTCTCTCCCCCCCTCGCTTGCTTTTCCTTCTTTATTCTCTCACACTCTTCCTTTCACAATCATGCAGTGCAGAGTCCGTGTGGAGTAAGGAGAAGCCAATAGGATGAGGTTTTGGTAATAGATGCAAATGATCATGAAAAGACACTGCAAAATATGAAACAACTCATTTGCGCTGAAGTAAATCACTGAAAACTGTTTATGAACTGGCATCTCTTCTTGGAAATGTAAAGCGAGAACTCTTTAAGTGGCGATTTTTTTTTTTTTTTAGGGGTGGGGGGGAGGAAAGAATTCAATATCATGCAGGCTTAGAGTTTTGATTATATCCTCCTTTTATATTCCTGGAAAACACAAACTGTCGTTGCTTAGCATCTTAGCTCTTTCTTTTTTTGCTGATAGATTCCCGTGGTCAGGTTTGGTTGGCTACTTCTTTTTTTTTTTTTTTTTTTTTTTTTTTCCTCCTCCGAACAAATATTATTATTTAAATTAAGATGAGCTCTTATTTTGTCAACTCACTCTTCTCCAAATACAAAACCGGGGACTCCTTGCGTCCCAATTACTATGACTGTGGGTTCGCTCAGGATCTTGGGGGCAGACCCACGGTGGTGTACGGACCCAGCACGGGGGGCACCTTCCAGCATCCGACCCAAATCCAGGAGTTTTACCACGGAGCATCCTCACTCTCCAGCTCCCCTTACCAACAGAATCCCTGCGCCGTGGCGTGCCATGGGGACCCCAGCAACTTCTATGGCTACGACCCCTTGCAAAGGCAGAGCCTCTTCAGCGCCCAGGAGTCGGACTTGGTGCAGTACACGGACTGCAAGCTTGCTGCCAGCGGCCTTGGAGAGGAGGCGGAGAGCTCGGAGCAGAGCCCTTCTCCGACCCAGCTTTTCCCCTGGATGCGACCGCAAGGTGAGGCGAGATGGAAAGGACAGCGAAGGAGCGTTTCCAGAGCCCATAAAGTATCCCTCTCTCTTTCTTTCTTTATTTCTTTCTTTCTCTCTCTCTCTTTTCTTTCTCTCTCTCTGTCTGTCTGTCTGCCCCTCTTTCTTTCTGTCCTTTTTCATTCTCTCTTTCTTTCGCTCCCTTTTTCTTCCCCAGTGACTGTATTTTACTGCTTTATGAGGGTAAACTTTTGCACTTGTAAATTGCTTTATAGTTTAATTACCCTGAAGGAGACCTTTTCTTTTGGGGGCTCAGCGAGCCGGGCTTTCAGTGGAAGGAAGCATCCTTAAAGTTTATGGCACTTTTACAGCCTTAAAAAGACTCTCATTTTCTGTTTTGCGTTTGATTGGGGATTTTGGTCGTGCTGCTTGCTCTCCCTGGGCTGCAGCTCTTTTTTTGTGGGGGCAGCCTCCTGGATCCCAGGGAGCCGGAGTATGTTGTGTTGTTCGGGTAATAATAAGTGTACAAGTGAAGGCTTTAGCTGGGCTGCTTGGAGTGGGCTTGTGTGTGACCCTCCCCCTCCTCCGCCACTATCACCCTTTTCCTTTATAACCATCTTCCCTTTTATAATATAATACAACAGTCTTTCCTTCTCCGTTTGCTTCCTGCCTTTGCTTCTGCGAGTCCTTTCTTCCTCCCCCTCCCATGTGTATGTGTGAGGGGGGAGTGAGTGTGTGTGTGTGTGTGTGTCTGCGAGTCTGTGTCTCTGTGTGTCTGTGTGTGTGTATACGCCTATTCCCGAGCCTGGTTTATGTATCTTTCAACCTCCTTCTCTTCTTCCCCTTTCCATCCAACCTTTGCAATTCCCCAGCAGCCGCTGGACGGAGGAGGGGGAGGCAAACCTACAGCCGCTACCAGACGCTGGAACTGGAGAAGGAATTTCTATTTAATCCCTACCTGACCCGCAAACGGAGGATCGAGGTCTCGCATGCCCTGGGATTGACAGAAAGGCAGGTCAAAATCTGGTTCCAGAACAGGAGGATGAAATGGAAAAAGGAAAACAACAAAGACAAGTTTCCCAGCAGCAAATGTGAGCAGGAAGAACTGGAAAAACAGAAAATGGAAAGAGCCCAGGAGGTGGACGAGGAAGGGGAAGCACAGAAGGTGGACAAGAAATAAAAGGATTTTTAAGGACTGAAAGGCAAGCGCTGCTGGGGTGGAAGAGCCCCTAAGCCCCACATTAATGGTAGTTAATGTAAGGGAGGGGTGGGAAACAACAATGCATAGAAAAGAGAAAGAAAAAAAAAAAAAAAAAAAACATTTTATTGCTGTAAAACAATATAGCTGTAAGCACCACTTTCCTGATTATCCTTTGAAACAATGAACAGTATGCAAAAGTGGTCTGGAGGTCTCTCCTGCCTTTTGCCAGTTATTAACTAGTGGTAGTGTAACGCAATAGCTTATGTAAAACATGACTGTGAATTTTTTTCTCTCTCTCTCTCTGTCTTTCTGTCTCTCTCTTCTTTCTTGGGGGGTGGGTTGGTTAACATAGCTTTCAATGCTATAGAAGTTATGTGGAATTACATTTGTGCACTTTTTTAAAAATTTCCACTTTTTTTGTTGTGGTTTATCTGTATGTACTGGAGGTAGCGATTGACACAAACATCCCAACAACATGAAACTGCCTATTTATGCTACAGTTATCTCTCTCTTTCTCTCTTTACTTTCCTTACTTCTGTTCTTTTGTTCCTTTCATTTTGTTTTGTTTTGTTTTGTTTTCGATTTTTGAATGTCTCTTAAAAAAAAAAAAAAAAAGGAGAAAAAAAAAGCATAAAAAAGCGTTTTCCTCTCCTTTAGTTAGCATGCGCACAGTGAAGCAAGTTGTAAAGTGATCTTTAGGTTAACTGTGAAAAAGAATGTATACTGTATACGTGAATTACTTTATTGGGGGAACTAATGATATATTTTGTTGTTCTTTCATCACTTTGTTCTATTGTCTAAACCTGGAAGCAGCGGAAGAAAGTTACAATAAAGTTTACAAGCGAGAATTCCGTGACATCATTCTTTTACCCTGCTCCATTTCCTCCAGGACCACTTTGATAGAAAGGAAATAAAAGTCATTGTGTCGGAGCTGCAGCCTTCGCCATCAAAGACTTCTTCGCCTGTAGAGATGCTGGCAGGCTGGATCGCTGCTAGGACAGGCAGAGGCAGTGGCTGGGGCCGGAGAGCTGTATGGGAACCGTGGAGAAGGGGCGGGGGGGTGAGGGGGGCAACTGCGATGGCTTCTTCTGTTGTTGTTTCTAACTGTTCATGTGTGGTGACAGGTTGGGAAGCTGTGTGGAAATCCTTCCTGAAGGTAATGTGTGTTTTTCTTTCTTTCTTTCTTTCTTTCTTTCTTTCTTTCTTTCTTTCTTTCTTTCTTTCTTTCTTTCTTTCTTTCTTTCTTTCTTTCTTTCTTTCTTTCTTTCTTTCTTTCTTTCTTTCTTTCTTTCTTTCTTTCTTTCTTTCTTTCTCTCGTTCTTTCTCCCTCTTTCTTTCTCTCTCTCTCTTTTCCTTCCTTCCTTCCTTCCTTCCTTCCTTCCTTCCTTCCTTCCTTCCTTCCTTCCTTCCTTCCTTCCTTCCTTCCTTCCTTCCTTCCTTCCTTCCTTCCTTCCTTCCTTCCTTCCTTCCTTCCTTCCTTCCTTCCTTCCTTCCTTCCTTCCTTCCTTCCTTCTCTTTCTCTCTCCTTCTTTTTCTCTCTTTTTTTCTCTCTTTCTTTCTCCCTCTTTCTTTCTCTCCTCTCTCTCTTTCTCTCTCTCTCTTCCCCCCCTCCCCCCTCCCCTTCTTTCCCTTTCCCCTTCTTTCCCTCTCCCCTTCTCTACATCTCTCCGTCTCTCCTCACCCTACTTTCTCTGTAAGATAGAGCCCAGGTCTGAGTCACTGTCCTTTCTTCCAACTGGTCTGTCTGCAAAATCGCCAGTCGTGCGGCTGAGCTGCTCTCTGCCCCGTCGTCTAGTGAATTCTCCTGCCATGGCAAGAGAGAGAATATGGTATATGGGGATGCACACACATCCCCTTGCAACTTAACCTTGGGAAAAGAGAAACAATACAAATCCTAGATGCACATCCACCATTGTCTGAGCTGCTTTTCGTGCCAGTAAGACTTTATTTCTTTCTTACCACCCCCCAAAAAGAAAAAGAAAAAATTAAGGCAAGTCACATTTTGGAAGGTCTCTCTGCTTCTCCAGCAGAAAGCAAATCAGCCAGCTGGTAACGCTTTACTTATAATTGTAATTGAGTCCTGCAGAACCGCTGACACGCTGAACAAGGGATCTGTACAGTCTTTATTTTTTGCAACAAGAAAAGCAAATGCCAGCTCAATACGAAACTCAAAGCCCGTGGCATTGGAATAAATTAGATATAGAACTGAAAGGCATTTGGAAAAAGAATCCTGAATCTATTAGGTATCAATCAGACATTTGTCCTTTGGGGGGTGGTCGCAGAGGGGGAGAGGGTCAAGGGGGGAGGAGAGGAAATTATGTACTGTCTTGTGAAAAAGTACCTCGGAGCCAGGGAAATGGTGCGAAGGAGGGAATTTTAGACGGGATCAATAAAAGGATAAATAGAGCTCCACTCCTTTTCCTCCAGCAGAGAGAGACCGAGAGGGAGATGCTGGTTTATCAGCAACGTGCTTTTACACCCCCCTTGCCTTTCTCTTTCTCCCTCGGTCTCAGCTGAAAACTGATTACAGGTTGCTTATCGACTCCAGCACAATTTCACCCCTTCCAGCATAGATCTTGGAGGGTTTTATATCGCATCAATTATTTATCATATTTTATAAATCCAGCAGCACTACAATTTTTTGCCCCTGAGGAGGGAGCGGGCGGCGATTGGCGCCGCCGGAGCCACGTGCCCGCGCGTCACATGGGCCGGGAGGAAAAAGGGCTCCTTTTTGGTGTAAATCTGGACTCTAATTCCGTAATATATCACGGTACCTCGTAAAACCGACACTAAAACGTCCCGACCTACAAATCACCCGGCCAAATTATGAGTTCATTGTATTATGCGAATGCTTTATTTTCTAAATATCAAGCCGCAAGTTCGGTTTTCCCATCCGGAGTCTTTCCCGAGCAAACTTCTTGCGCTTTCGCCTCCAACACCCAGCGAGCGGGGTATGGGGCCGGATCCACTCCTCCCTTCGCTGCCTCCATGCCCGGGCTCTACTCCAGTGGCAGCGCCGTGCACCCCCAGACCCCCACCATGTACTCCTCCGGCTACGGCCTGGAGCCCAGCTCCTTCAACATGCACTGTTCCCCCTTTGAGCAAAACCTCTCCATGATGTGCCCGGGAGATGTCTCCAAGCAGAATTGCAACAAAACGGACCAGAGGGACTCAGATTTGCAAAGCGACAGTAACTTCCGCATCTACCCCTGGATGAGGAGCACAGGTAAGCCCAAGCCTCCTTAAAGAGAGGAGCTCGGGGAGGTGGGGGGAGTGTAAATTATTTTATGGCGTGCGCAGGGGGTGGCGGAGGGGGAGGGGAGGGGGGAATTGTCCCCAACTCCTTTCATGACGTTTCATCGAAAACGAATCTCCGTCTTCAAAAGGGAGAGAGAGAGAGAGAATCCCCCGCAATAAAGCCATCCTTTTAGCTTTAAATATTTATAAGTGTTGCTTGGGCTGTGTATGTGCCATCCAAAAGGCAGTTTGTCTTAGAGGGGACAGACAGAGCTGCAGAAATAATGGCCATCCCCTTCTTCTCCTATATTTACAGGATGAAGATTGTGCTACCCCCACGTAGATATAGATATAGATTCTGAAATGAACTACTTATGGGAGGTACCCACAAGCTTGTTTTGTTAGGTTTCAAAACCTTCATTTGCCAGCCCCTCACCGCAATGTCCCAGATGCTGCAATTAAGCCTAGCATGTTACCATCAGAAACAGCAACACATCATTCCTTGTTCAGTAAAAACCCTTCTCTCAAAACCCTGACATTCCAGCCGGGATCTGGATGGATGGATGGATGGATGGATGGATGGATGGATGGATGGATGGATGGATATAAGGACTGTGAGAGGGAGACCACGTTTATCCGTGTGACCGCCAGAAAAACCCAAGCCAGGCAGGCAGCCCGCGGAAGCGTGCGGTGTGCTCTGCGCCCTGGGAAAGTCTCTTAGGAGGCGGTGGGACTTGTCCTGGGGTGCTCAGCGTGGAATTGTGGCTTCCCGGGCAGCTGCCGCGGCGCTGGCAGCGCAGCCCCGCGGGAGGCCGCGTAGAGGTCCGCGAGGAGAGGAAAGGGGGCGCCCCGCAGCGGGACGCGCTGCCGCCCGCCTCTCCCTCAGTGACCCACTCCACGCCGGGCCGCCGCGCTGCCTACGTTCACGAGAGTGCTCCATCTCCGTGTATTAGTGTCAATTAACATTTAATAAACATCCCGTTCCCTCGCACGGGAGCGCCCCGGCTCTACCCGGGTCCATGGAAGGAGAGCCTGAGACCGGGCTTCTCCGGGGCTCCGGACCCCAGCCGGGGCACGCCGGCCGGCGGTGGCTGTACTCGTGTGAGACTGGGAAGAGGGGAGGAAGGCGCTGCTGTCCTGTCTGGGAGACGAGAATGCGTGAGCTCATTTCTACAGACCCCCGGCTTCGCCGGAGCCAAATTGCAACTTGAGAGCATCCCTGAGACCAAACCTCACGCTGCAGCCAAATATTCGGAATGTGTCTTGTTAGTAAATTTCGGGAGCGACCGGACTGTGGGCCAGAATCCCTGCAAAGTAAAGGAAAAAGAAAACAACAGAGCAGCCAATGCACCGCAGCTTATAAAGGCAGGAGATATCATCACAGCTATTTGGTGGTCTGTTCTTTCCAGTACCTGTTCTACAGTTTGTTCACTTTTATAGTTGATTTATCAAAGGCCAAATATTTCTGGTCGTAAACACTTCGTCTCTGCTTTTATCTGACCTTAGATTTAAGAAGACCTCCGTCTCTGCCCCCCCTCCCCCCCTTTCCCCCCTTTGCATGTGACGCTGCGAGGAACAGCACTAGAGAGATCTTAGAAGCAGAGAAAACGTACGAGCGTCCCTGCACTACAAACCCTGGATGCTCTGGGATGTGTTCTGCGTAAAACTAAAGAAACCCGACCTCGGTCCCTCGGTCGTAAAAGCGGGTTCTCGTCCGCCGCCCGACATCCCCACCTCCCACCCACCCCCCGCCTGATGCCCACTGTGCGATCGCGCTTGTGGAATTTCATCAGCGAGCAGAGATAGAGTTGTCATCCCTATTCAGCAGCAGTTTATGGCTCTTCCTCTTCAGAGGATTTTACAACCCACATTCCACGACCTGCAGATTTTTGCTTTACAGCTAGCATGGCTATTTTACTTTTTTCTCCTTTTAATGACTAGGTCTTTTCTTCTTTTAAAAAGAAAAAGGAAAAAAAAAAAAAAAAAAAGGAGTCTAGTGGAATGTGTGGAGGAGAGGCCGAGAGCTGCTGTTTGCTAACCCGAGTTCTTTGGGAAATAATAATATATTATACTGAAGATATACACTTACATGGAAAATATAGCCAAGATCACAAACACCATATTGTATAATTATTTCCAGTTGGACTCAGGAAATGTCGGTTTGGAACGGGGTGTGTGTGGAATTAAGGGTCGGGCCCTTTTCCGAGCCCTGCTCACGGACAACACAATAGTAGTGGCGAGTCTGGCATAGGTGTTGAAGCGCTTCTCATGTACGCACACACCCACAGGAATAGCCCGGGGGTAGCAGCCCCCATGTCAGCCCCTGCCTGCCCAGCCCCAGTGAAGCAGAAGTAACTGCTGTGCCCAAAACATTCATTGAAATAATTAAGACCATAAGACACCTTCCACGCAAGCACCCTGATGACAGCTTTAAGAGAGGACAAATAGTTGGATCTGGGTAGGTATCAGATGCCTCTCACACTCTTGCTCGATGTTTCTGTGTGTATTTATTCCCCAACCATCCTAACTTTCTGGCATCTAAAACTGAAGTAGGAACTCTGAGTTTGACTGGTGCTACGAGGGCAGGAAACTTTCTGAAGTTTGCTGTTCGTTCACGCACTAGCTAGGAGCCACACGCAGGCACAGGCTTATCAGAGATGCATGCAAAAAACCACTGCATGCATTTCCTAGAGTAAAGAAAATGAAACGTGCAGTGGTTTCAAAGCTATGAACAGGAAGAGTGGGAAAAGCTTCTAGAATGGGGAGCAGATTTTGCAAATGAAAAAGGAAGATAGTCTCATGTTGCACAGTTCATCCGAGGATTTTGTGCTCCTGTGGAACTCAAGTGGATGGTGCTTGCTAGGCTGCACCACAAGACAAAAGCAAGATGGCAAAACCTAACAGCAGCATCAAAATAACACTCCCTCCCTCACCAAAAAAAAAAAAAAAAAAAAAAAAAAAAAAAAAACCAAAAAAAAAAAACAAAAAAAAAAACACCACTAATACGAATCTAATTTTACTTCCCAGGCACTGACAGAAAACGCGGCCGCCAAACCTACACCAGGTATCAGACCCTGGAGCTGGAGAAAGAATTCCACTACAACCGCTACTTGACGAGGAGGAGACGCATCGAGATCGCCCATGCCCTGTGTCTCACAGAGAGACAGATCAAAATATGGTTCCAGAACAGGCGCATGAAGTGGAAAAAAGAAAATAAAACTGCCTGTTCTGGCTCCGGCAGCCAGGAAAAGCCAGACGTGGAGGACGACGAGGAAGAATGAAAGGGCAAAATGTGGATCCAGGAAACGTGAAAACCCACACGCGAACAGAAAAGGGGAAAAACACACAGAAGAAAAGACTATATATTAAAATACATAAATGATAAGTGCATAAATAATTAAAAACATAGGAATGATGCATTGTGTTTCCTGACACTGAAAGAAAATACTACCTATATTCAAGTCTTTTTTTGGGGGTGGGGGGAGATAAGACAATAGAATAAATATCTACCTATTAAATGTGGCTTTAGAGTCAGAATAGACACATTTTTCTATGTGAGTCTTCCGATAGTACAAGTAATTTGTAAATCTCCGTTTGTATTTCGCTGTGTACTTTTTGGTATGAAGTAATGTGGTCGTGTTTAGCACCTTTAATTTAGAAAATGTGACCTGAAAATCTGAATGCAAATTATACTTAGCGTATATAGAATCGTGTACATAATATGAATGATTATCACCCCCTTTCCCTGTAACCTCTGTGGTTCTTTTCACGTTGCTATGCTGTTTTGTCTGTGTATATTTTTACTGGGACTTCTTCCCTGTTCAAGTCTCTAGGAAAAAAAAAATAATGAATTAATATTGTGCTACGTAAAATGTATATCGAAGTAGCAATTTATTTAATGGCAACGTGTTGCTTTTTGCTTTTCCCTCGTCTGTGATTACTATTCTTCGAAATAAAATTAATTCTCCAATATTCTAGAATCA
Organism: Anas platyrhynchos; assembly: GCF_047663525.1. Classification (NCBI taxonomy): domain Eukaryota; kingdom Metazoa; phylum Chordata; class Aves; order Anseriformes; family Anatidae; genus Anas; species Anas platyrhynchos. Next base: position 381,959 of record NC_092614.1, read on the forward strand.
CGTTGGGTTCAGTCCCCTTTTCATATTAAAACAATACACAGGCTTTTGGATTTACTGTTTTCCCCAAGGAAAATATGTGTAGTAAAATATCTTTTTTATATTAAAACATGCCATGACCTGTAATCTTAATCTTCTCTTTCTTTTTTAGCAAGATCATTGCTAAAATCTATTTCAATAGATTTCAAATATCAATATAATACTTTTTTTTCAACAGTTTTGGCAAAAATATAAAAACATAACTATTAATCCGGGCTCTGGAAATGCGGGCTGGTCATTTCTCTCTCTCTGGGATTGTGCTGTGGCTATTACTGAAGTAGGTAAAAGTACAAAGAAGGAATGCAAAGAGGCCAGAAGCAGCCCAAACAGTCTTTCCGCCCTTTGTTTTAATCCTCTTCTGACCCCCCCCCCCTTTTTTTTTTTTTTTTAAGAGAGAGATTCTCCCTCCGCTTTTCAATTACCTTACTGCGGATTAGAACTATTTCATTAGTAACAAATAATGTTTAACATCAAAGCGCGCATAAAATAAATTAAAGCAATTAAACGCAGGAAAATCACCAATGCAAAACAAAAGTGAGTAACTTTAAGCACTTGCGCAGGGACCAACCTTCGCTGCCCTTTCCCCACCCGTGCCTGTTTGTTTATTTACATTTCCAGGGTGCGCAGTAAAGACGCGGATTCCTCCAGCGGAGGCTCCACATAACTTGCTCGACAAATGCATGCTCAAGATGCACACACGGAAAAATTCAGACATGTAATGGCAGCTTTCCACCTTTCCTTCCTTGCGGCTCTGTCTGCCTGCCTTTTCACCACCCACCAGCATAGATGACTTCATGTCTTAAGTGAAGGCGCACAGGGCGTCTTCAGCAGGTTCCATCGAAAATAAAATGCCACGTCAAGTATCGGTGCACCCACATCTATAATACAGATTTGCAGTATATACTACGTACACTAATTATGGCAAGTCCATTATTAAAGAGAGCAGCTATTATGGCTTCTGAACACTGATATCCTACTTGAAGAGAAGGGTAAATAAAGGGAACTGTTCCTTTTTTCTTGGTGAAATCCGTTGTTGCAATCTCTTTGCATAGAGGAAAAAAAAAAAAAAAAAAAAAAAAAAAGCAGTTCTAGAAATTTCCCCCGGTCCTGGAGCTCTGCTGCATTGGCCCGGCTTTCTGCCTCCTTGGCACGGACCTGTGCCATCGGGGACAAGCAGAAATTGAGGATTTCATGAAAAAGGCAAAACGTCCCCCACCGATGCCTTAATACAATAAACCCAGGACAGCGGCTTACCGGCGTGGCATCCCAGGTTTGCCAGGAAATCGCCCCCACCTTGTAGAGGGGGCCCAGTGGCTCTCCGGGGGTGATCAGCCGTGGGGACCCGGTGAGGCACGAACCCCACCGGTTCTTCTCTGCCCAGGGCATGAGCACCTCGGCCAACGTCTATTTTATCTATTTATTTTATATATTTATTTATTTATTTATTTATTTATTTATTTTTTACTTCCTAAAACCTGGTAATTGCCCTTTTCAGTAAAAAGGTTCCCAATTGAGTAAAAAAAAATAAAAATTCCCGCCCGAACCCCACTGTTTTACTGTGTCTTTACACACCTAAAAGCCAAACCCAAGCCCAATCTCTTTATTTAAGAGGAGTTATTATTGTTCATAGCTTATTAAGTGAGAAATTATTCGATCATTTCTCTCGAACACCCCCCACATGCAACCAAGGGGGGGAAAATCTCTGAACCCCCTTTCATATTCTTTTATTTTTGTTTTAAAAAAAAGATGGCGGCTAAGAAAAAGACTGCTGTTAAACCGGTCATGAAGAAATGCAATAAATTCCTTGTTGTTTTATGAAAATTTACAACTTTGTGATAGAACTTTATGAGTGGCTGGGTTCTGGGATTGGCCAGAGCCGGTCATGTGGACTGCTAACCGTGAACATGAACTTTTTATTATTTCCCATGTGGTTATATTGCACCATTCTTCTGTCCGCTGCACCTTGGGTCGGATCAGTGTCCTCTATAGGGCTCTCGCCTCTTTACATTTTTTTACTTTTGTGTATAGGCTCGATAGGGCTAAAACAGGGGAGAGAGGAGGGGGGGACGCCTGTGCACACATCCACACGCGCTCATAGACACCCACATCCGCACACATATAGGAAAAGATTTTTTTTTTTTTTTTAATTCCTCTGATTCCTCTGTTAATTTGCCTGCTGATTTGGAATCTCAGCAGTAATGGAGGGGCAGAGGAGATTCTGGACCGAGTGGAGGCTATCATTTTTCAAAGAGGGAAGTTACTTCATTTTCTATGCAAATGACAGAAATGCAAGAAGCTATCACAAGTCAGAGAGGCAATCGACGGCTATCAGGTTGGGACAATATTTGTCAGCTAACAGATAAGCAAACGCTGTCTCTCTCTCCCTATATATTTTACTTATACCACAGAAATGGACGTCAAAAGGTAAGGGAATAATATCTGTTTCTCTTAATTTAACGTTTTCATTGAGAAAATGTATTTGTCAATCTGCCTTTTCTGTCCCAGTCCCCATTTTCCTCTCTCCCCCTACCCAAGGGGACAAGTAGAAAGAAAAGGGTGGAGTGAGGGGGAAAGGAGACACTGGAAGAAATCGGGGTGGTGAAAATCTCTTTAAGTGAAATTTTCCCCTTAAAAGTGTGACATAAGCTGAGAAAAAAAGGGGGAGAAGAAAGAGGGGAAAAATGCATAAAGGGGAGGGGAGAGAGAAAGAGAAGGAAAGAGAGAAGGAAAGAAGGATGGAAGGATGGAAGGAAGAGAGAGAGAGGAAGAGAGAGAGAAAAGGAAGGAGGAAAGAAAGACAAAGAAAGAAAAGGAAGGAAGAAATTGAATGGAATAAGAAGTAACCTGTAAGGTGACCTGGCGATTGTAGAGTTGGTATGAAGGATTTTGCTGCAGATCGGTGATGGAAGCTTTTAGATACTGTCTTTAAAAAATTACCAAACCCTTTGTGGGTCGTTGTTGTGTTTTGTTTTGTTTTGTTTTGTTTTTTTTTTCCCTCGCAAAATCTCTTGACAGTTTGCCTGTCTTCAGGCGCCCAGTAATTTGCCGAAGTTTGTGTGGAAGCCAGTTGGGTTTTGCGTTGCTCTCCAGGGTCATTATTATGTGGGTGGTTTCTTCAAAGAGGGCAGTTCACGGCAGTCCCCAAGAATAAGGTTCTGGAAATTGGGAGGGGGGAAACTTGAAGGGGGGGAAGGTGTGAGGGGGTGAGGAAGAGAAACGAAGAGAGAGATTTAAAAAAAAAAAAAAAAGATAATAGGATGAAGCCAACCCAGATCGCAGTGCTCTCATTGTGATTTTTTTTTTGTTATTGTTTTTTTCCTTCATGAAACTCCCAAATGCAGCTGACGTTGCGACGCAATAAGCCTCCCCGTATTTAATTGCGTTTTTCAGTGTTAACGGGTCTTTACGGATTTTCATACCGGAATACCGGGTAGGGTTTCAGACCCACGTTGTGTTGGTCCTTTTCCACAGCTTCCAACCAGGTTTTGTGCAAGTTTCCCCCGTGTTCTCTCTCCTCTGCCTGTCTGATACCCTAACGTTTGCCTTCGGTTTTAGGAGAAATTGTCCGGAGATGCCCGTCATTTTCAATGCTTTTTCTCTAGATTTCGGGTTGTTTAAACATAGTACTAATTGCTACTGTTATTAGGTGATTTTTAAATACGATGATGTAGGAGCCTCTATATGTGAAGCGAGATTGAGTAATAAGAAATTCATTACTTAAGCATAAACCATTTTATGACGTGACAATTTATCTCACCTAATTTCACTGTGTCTGAATATTGTGTGGACCAGAGTAAATGATCGCAAGCCGCGGAAATTATAAACAGAAAGTCATTTTTAAAAGATATTTCTTCCCAAACCTGTTACATTTTTCATAAATCACGGGAAAAACTATAATACTGGTTCGCACGCCTGTTTTCCTTTTCCTCTAAGTCTCTCCGCGCTCATTTTCTTCTTCTTTTTTTTTTTTTTTTTCCTATTCTTAATTAAAAAACAAACAAGCAAATAAATAGAGACCTTGCTCCAAAACGCTTTTATGCCGATTCTTCCGCATCCTGCGTGGGCAACCACTTGTGGAAACCTCGCACTTCGGTGCGGGCAAGTCTTTTTAACCTCGTCAGCATGGGGCGGCGTGGGATGGCCGAGAAACCTCCGAGTGCCCCGGGGTGGGGGGCCCACGCTGCTGCCGGCGGGCGCCCCTCCTCGCAGTCTTCCTGCTTGCTAATTTAAGAAAATAAAATTAAATAGAATAAAACCAAGGCAGCCCCCAGCGGCGCCGTTCCCCCGGTGCCGCCGCCGCGCTGCGGGGCTCGCCCATTCCCCGCCGTCTGCTGCCATCTACCGTCGACGGCGGCGGCCGGCGGCTCCCCGGGGGCTCCCCGCAGCCGGTGCCCCGGCGTGGGCGGCCCTGCCCGGGTCCCTTCTCCCCGGCCTGGCGGCCGGAGCAGGCGGCCGGCAGCGCCCAGCGGGGCCTGGCTCCGTGCTGCTCGGGAAGGGAAGCGGCTCTCGAATGCGTTTCCACCCTTGAGGCTTGGTGCCCTGCTGGGAATTGCAAATGGGAGATGTGTTTTTATCTGTTTGCATAGTCTTAAAGTGTCTGAATATGTGTACGTGGGATGCGCTTGCACATATACAGGCACTGACATATGGGCAATGTACACCCCGTACGAATGTGTGTTGCTCTACGCACACCCCGATGTATAGTGCTGTGTGTGCAACTGTGCGTCTCTCCCTTGCCGTATGCGTATAAATATATACATGCATATACATTCAAAGGCTATCTATCTCTCTCTATTTATCTATCTACACACACACGGAAGATGAAAGATAGCCCGTTGTTTGCTGAGCGTGAACACAAGCGGAGATCGTGTAAAATGAAACACGGTAATGACGTATGAGGCAAAGGCGAAGCTGGGGATTTCAGCTAATCATAAAAGGCAGAGAAGCTTTTATTTATTTATTGCTTCGAGTGGTCATTTCAGTGGGGTCTGGAAAAGATATGTCAAGTCGTGTACACAAAATTGAGGTGGTTGCTGGGGAAGGAACAGAGAGTAAAGGCAGACGACGAATCACTTTTAAGTTACTCTGAGCTTTGAAGGGACAATGCGTGTCTGTTATTTTAAAAGGTTTCTCCCTCCCTCCCTTCCTCCCTCCCTGCCTCTTTCTCCCTCTCGTTTTCTCTTTCTACCACACAGTTTCCTGGCAACTGTTTACGTCTAGGCTAGTGACACTTTCTCTAAGAAAGTGAGATGCCGAGTGACTACATATAAAAAAAAGGAAAAAAAAAAAAAAAAAAAAAGAGGGGGGACAACTTTCCTTTAACTAACAACATCCATGATTAACTTGTTCCATGTTGTAATTCCCAACACCTCGCAGCATTCGCCTTCCACAATTTATGATACGTATCGGTTTCTCCTTACCTTCTACAACGTATCCAATCCAATCTACTGGTAGCCCCCTTCCCCCGGTCTCAGGGTTTTCTTTTGCCGAAATAGTTCAGTATGAATACACTTTGACTACCCCAATGTCCTTACTTCTCCCGCTCTCCCTCCTCCGCCCTCCCCTTTTTGTTAATAATTAGCCGCACTCTTTAATGGAACAATGGTAGATTATTATTACTTCTTTTCAAAGATCCCATTAAGAAGGTTATTATGCACTGCACGGGAAGTCAGGTAAATTAAACTTAAATTGCTGGAAATTAAGTTTCAGATGGTTATGTGCGGAGAGAGCAAGTATTTTTTTCTGCACCTTCAGGGGTCATTGTTTTAAACACGCCAGCACTGCAGTGCATACATGACTTCTGTGGTTGTTTCTTTCCCCAATGTGATTTTTACTGTGCATGAGCATTACAGGGGAGGCTTCTCTGCTGCCAATTGCTTTCTATGTATGACTCCAGGAACAAGTAGGTTTTTTTTTTTTTTGTTTTTTTTTTTTTTTTTTTTTTTGTAGTAGTATTTGCTTGACTTTATGGCTGCAATAAGTCCCTCGGTAGGGAAACCCCCGCTGTGTTCTCACTTCAGAAGGATCGGGAATTCCAGCTCCACATGAAAAAGAGTTTCATTTTTTATTGGAACCAACTGCACTGAACTTTCTACCAAGTTCTTAGCCGGTTTAGCTTTCACACAAGAAATGCTCTGTTCCGTTTGCATTTCGAAATATTTGGGTGTTGTTTTAATCCCCTCATCTATCTGCCTTTCTCTACTTTGTGGAGAGGCATTTGCTGGCCAGAAAAGCAAAGGAACAAAAAGCGAGACCTTTCTGGGCAGATAGCTGTGATTGTACATACTGTAAATACGTCTCTTTATCTTTATTTATACCTCGCCAGTTGAGTGATGTCAGTCAGGAGAGGAAAGACGGGTTCCCAGCGCATATTGAAATACGTTATACCATCTTCTGGCATCTCTTGCAACTTGCCCAGTTTATTGCTCCTTCTTAGCAAACCCTGTGCCTGTTTCTAAGCAGATGAGGCCAAAGACTGAATAAAGATATGCCAATGAGTACGGTCAAAGACAAATCTAACTTAAGGGCTGCTGTATAAGCTTGCTTCTGCATCCGTTATTCTTTGCTCTGTGTCTCCATCCCTCCCGGCTTGTCTGGCGCTAGAGTCGTTCAAAGAAAATATCACAAAATCGGTCTTAGATTTACATGGGGACTTTGGCGGAGAAGACAGGAGATTGTCTATTAAGTAGCTATAATAATAACTCAACATTTATTTATTTTTTAATTATTTTGGTAAAACCATTTAGATGGGGAGAGAAACCACCTCCGTGCTTTATGTACAGTTCTCTGAGATGTTGTGCGGTTTAAGACCTCTAACTAGAATTTGCATGTATTATATGTGGCAAACCAATTAGACTGCGGTTCTGACCCTTCAAAATGCACTATGACACATATTTTTTTTCAGGTTGGAAATCAAGTTTTCTATTTTTTTTTTCCTCCCACAAATAACCATCTGCAGTGCCAAGAGAAGCTTCACCCTTCTTCTAAGAAGCGGGATGTATTAATGTTATCTATAGCGTGTCTAATATGTCAGCAATTAGCAAGCGGACAGATTAAATTCATTTTATTTTCTTATACAGTGGCGACAGTCAAGCCACGTTAAAAGTCTGTTTTAGACATAAATGCGCTAAAACGAGTAGTATTTTACTGCGGTAAAACATGGGGAGGGGATGGGGCGGTGTCAAACTATTTTGAGGGATTGACTTTCAGAGAAGTAATGAGAACTGATAGAAAATATTATAGGAAGCATTTTCAGCAGATGTACTCACGCGTTGAATTATCAGGACATCAATTTCTTAGCCAAAAATGTGCAAGCAGAGCTGATCATGCCAGATAATCGCTGTTTCTGTAGTGCTACCAATATTGTGTAATTCTCAAATCAAGTGTATGAGCTGTATGGCTCCTGCAAAGCAGCAAAGCAGTTAACTTCAATCTCTCATCCGATCTTTTTTTTTTTTTTTTTTTTTTTTCTTTTTTCCTCTGGTCATCGTTCCCTTTCAATCTTCCTAATCTTCCTTTTTTTTTTTTTTTTCCTTGCATACCAATTAAGTAGATCTACGTAAGTTTGGGTCCACTCCATACACAAAGGGAAACTCTGCAAGAACAAATATAAGAGATATCAGTCAGAGAGGGGGTGGAGGATGGAAAACTACTTCCTTTGCATGTTATTTCCTTGAATTATAAGGATTACGTTTCAGTCGAAACGTTCATTGCAGCCGTGGCATGAAACAATCTTGGCTGTGCTTATGTAAATATGATGTTTAAAATAAAATAGCTCGTAATAAGATACGAATTTCGTAGATACTTAAAGCTCTGTCAGAGAGCTGCATTGGCAGCTTTACAGTGAGCATGTAATATATGTAATTCTAGATTTGTAGCGCACACTGCCACAGATTCAAGTACAGGGGAGTGCGTATTATAAGGCGTGCCATGTCACTGCATATAAGAACCGACAGACAGATGGCTACAAATTCGGACAGGAAACAAATCCTTTATATAACGCGAATGATCAGTGACAGTCCTGGTTTTCATTATTACTTTTTTTTTTTTTTTTTTTTTTTTTTTTTCCCCTCTAAGATCGCTCTGATTTTTCCCACTTGAAAAAATTGAAGGCACCGAATAGAGATCCCACATTACCTTGAGCAAACAGAGGTCTGAAGAGGGGATGCACCAGGTAGTGCAGAGTACATCCCTGGTGAAGAAATCCAGGAAAAAATAAAAATAAATTAGTCGAACCCCAAAAGAAAGTACAGCTTTTGGAATGGCAGGGAATTGCGTTAGACTTTCGAGCTTATCTCTTTCAACGTTTTAAGTTCGAAAAAATAAGTATTTTGCAGTGGGGATGGGCTCGAAAGGAGGGATGTAAAAAGACAGGGTCCCTGCGCACCTCCAAGACAGCAGAACCACCACATCACGAAATTTCCTCTCGTAAAAAATAAAATAAAATAAAATAAAATAAAATAAAATAAAATAAAATAAAATAAAATAAAATAAAATAAAATAAATACAGTAATAGATTTTTTTTTTTTTTAATCTCGATCGGTAACAATCAATAAACTCAGCTTTTGATCGCAACACAAAGTTTCTTTTTTTGTTGTTTCTTTTTTTCTTTCTTCCAAAAAAGGTCGGGCATAGATCTGGTATTAACAAAAAAACGCAAGAGGGCACAATGCGGTACAATACTCCAGAGCAGATCGGGATTTAGCAAGGGGTAAAGGAAATACTTCGATTTTCCATTTATCTCCTGAATATGTAGCGTTTGCAGATAAATAAACGAAAAAGATACTATGTATGAAAAGAGAATGTTTGTTTTAATCCAGCGCAGCTTTCTTAACAGGGAATGCTTGACATGGAATGCTAATCTATAGTAATTAGGTAAACATGAACCGAAATAAATTGTCAGAATCTGTTTCTTCTCCTATAGGAAATCTCTTAGTTTAACCAACGGGATCTCCTCCTTGCAAACTTCACTCACACAACTTTTTTCTTTAACTGTAGAAAAGTACCCAGATATTTCAGGATGAATTGCAGTCACGAAGGGTTAAAGTTTTCCGAATGTAAATAAATAACTTTTTTTTTTTTCCCACTTACATCAGGTATTTGTATACATTATTTGTGTGTGGATGCACCGCCATCCATACACACAGGCTTTCACATTCACACTCCCCCATGCTGAAGTCGGGGGGGGGGGGGGGGGGGAAGGGGGGGAGAGCATTTATTTATGAAGCTCTGAGCGCGCCGGGAACGTTTCTTTCCGCAGATATCATATATTTGGTTAAGGGGGTGCATTTCTGTTGTTTAAAAGGGAGGGAAAAGGGGGTGGATGGTTTGTTCTTGGGGTCCCTGGTGCAATCTCAGCTCCTCATGGGTGCTATTTTGCAACCTCAGGCGCCTGCTATTGGTCAGCCCATGATCAGATGGTTGTATTTCCTTGTGTCCCTCGCTGGCACCACGCCATCTCCCTTCAGCTAAAACCCAATCTCCGATATACTACTAATAGCTAAACCACTTGGACTATAAAACACAACAAATCATAAAGCCGGGAAAGGACGGCAGGCTCCTTCCAATGAGTTCTTATTTTGTCAACTCGACCTTCCCGGTGAGTCTGGCGGCGGGGCAGGAGCCCTTCCTGGGACAGATCCCGTTATATCCCTCGGGCTATGCGGATCCTTTGAGGCACTACCCCACCACCTATGGAGCCACGGGAGTCCAGGAGAAGGGCTATGCCTCCTCTCCCTACTACCAGCAAAGCAACGGAGCCTACAGCCGCAGCTCCGCCTGTGACTATGGGGCCGGCGGTTTTTTCAGGGAGAAGGACCCTGCGTGCGCCCCTTCCAACCTGGACGAGGTGCCCTTCGCCCCCGAGCCGCGCAAGTCGGACTGCGCGCAGAGCAAAACTGTATTCGGAGAAAGCGAGGAGCAAAAGTGTTCCGCCCCGGTTTACCCCTGGATGCAGCGGATGAACTCTTGCAATAGTGAGTTTACTCTTTTACAGAAATAAATACATCAATCTCCTCCCCCCTTTCTTATTTGTTACCGCCAGAGTGAGAGAGCGAGAGAGCGAGGGAAGTAGGAATAAGGTTCACTTTAGAGCCCAAACTTCCAGCGGGGAAGTTAGGCAACATGAGAGGCTTCAAGTTGCTTCTGACACGCACCAAAACTTCACGCCGCTGAAGTATTTTCTCCTTTCGACCAGTTCCCCCTGCTTCCCCACTAGAAAAACAGCAAAAAAGTTTGCTCCCTATATAATCCCTGGTACAGTATTTCTGCTTTCCCCCTTCTTTTTTTTTTTTTTTTTTTTTTTTCCACATTCCAGTTTGCGTGTCACGCAGTCATAATGATTTGTCTCTGTCTTCCCTAAACGCACGGGGAGATATCTTTTCTAAATCAGATCTGGATGACTTTACACACGCATGTACCCACACCCTCAAGCAGCTTCCTCTCTAGATAGCCGACCTGGAGTTAAATAATATAGAAGTGTTTAAATATTTGAAAGGAGAGAGCTACATTTTTAATGAAACTTACACGTAATGAAAAGTCTGCCTGGGGAGAATTTTTTTCTCCTGATGATATATGACTTTTTTAAGTGCTGTTTCCTCAATCAGGAGAAGGGGGAAAAATGAGAGAGAGGGAGAAAGAAAGAAAGAAAGAAAGAAAGAAAGAAAGAAAGAAAGAAAGAAAGAAAGAAAGAAAGAAAGAAAGAAAGAAAGAAAGAAAGAAAGAAAGAAAGAAAGAAAGAAAGAAAGAAAGAAAGAAAGAAAGAAAGAAAGAAAGAAAGAAAGAAAGAAAGAAAGAAAGAAAGAAAGAAAGAAAGAAAGAAAGAATTGAGTCTCACCACCCTTATCCTCATGTTTAGATGCATTTGTTGCCTTTTAAGTTCCGAATTGATGTCCATTAGCGCAGGGACATAAAGCGTTGTATCCTCTTTAATGTCGACTTTGGGCAGATCGATTCACTTCATTATTGCTTAAATGCTCAGATCTATTACAGTTGCCGGTAGGGTGGAAAACAGCGGAGGGGGGTGGGGGTGGGAGAACACCTTGCGATTTTTCATCGCGGAGTAAGATAGATCTCGCCCTGTCTCTCCAGCCCGCTGCAGGCTGGCGCGGTCCGCATCAGCCCCCTGCTCTGCCCGGCCGCCCGCAGCCCGCGCGGGCTCTCCGTGGGTGCGCACCCAGGCGGCCCGGCCGCGGAGGCTCCCGGGGGGGCTTTTGCTGGCTGAAGCCTGGGGAGGGCAGGGAGCAGGCGCCCTCTCCTCCGCACACAGGCACGGTGCAGGCGGCACCGTCCCCGCGAGTTGCCCGGGACCTCCGCCGCCCCGCTAAACCCCGGGGCTTCCCCCCCCCCGCCCCCCGCCCCCCTTCTCTCTCTTTTTTTTTATTTTTATTTTTTTTGCGGGTGTCACAGGTTCCTCCTTCGGACCCAGCGGCCGCAGAGGCCGCCAGACCTACACCCGCTACCAGACGCTGGAGCTGGAGAAGGAATTTCACTTCAACCGCTACCTGACCCGGCGCCGGCGGATCGAGATCGCCCACTCCCTCTGCCTGACAGAGCGGCAGATCAAGATCTGGTTCCAGAACCGCCGGATGAAGTGGAAAAAAGAGAACAAACTGCTCAACTCCTCGCAGCTGAGCGCGGAGGAGGAGGAGGAGAAAACGGCGGAGTGAAAGTATTATTTAAAAAAAGAGAGAGGGAGTGAGTGCGTGCGTGTGAGAGCCAAGAGGATGAGGGTGGTGTGGGCTGGCTGCGAGGAAAGGGAAAACGTGCACATTGGTGGGACAAGCACTCTACAGCAACGGCAACAGCTAGAAAGTTTGGGCCACCAATGCCATGGACTCGTGTTCCCAGTAAACTGTCGTGTCCAGAAAAAAAAAAAAAAATCAGGCTTCTAGTTGCGTTTTTTTCTTCCTAGACTTCCCCCTTCCCCCACAGTAAAACAATTAAAAAAAAAAAAAAAAAAAAAAAAAAAAAAAAAAAAAAAAGAGGAGATAAGCAGAGAGAAGGGGAAAAGAAAGAAAGAAAGAAAGAAAGAAAGAGGAAAAAAAAAAAAAAAAAGGACTCCTACCCGTGTTTCTACCCTTGGTGTCACTGTTAGTAATATGCTAACTCTTGTATTTAATGGAAGTGCTGCAATATATGTCATTTGGGGTGTTTATTGTCTTAATTTTGTAAAAATGTTTTATGCACGGTTGACATAGGGTTTTTTCCTTTTTTTTTTTTTTTTTTCCTTTGGTAAATTAATCAAGCCCTGGGGTCTTGTAATTAGTTTCTCTCTCTCTCTTTTTTTTTTTTTTAAAATAAGAATATCTACTGAAAGAACGAATACTACCTAAAGGGATGCAAAAGCAACAACAGAAAAAAAAAAAAAAGTTATATTTTATTAATTTTTGTACGTGTTGTGTTTGAAGTTTGTCTTAGGTATGACCATGGAATTCTCTAATAAAAACAAAGTCTTCGATCTCACACACACCACACTGTCATTATTATAATCCTTCCCTTTTTCAGGGGAACTTGTCATTCTTAAGGAGCACGGAGTTATAAAGAAAGCACTGCTACTCTCTTTATGACACTGTCTTCTAATCTGCAAGGACAAGCAACTCCAAGCATACGGAAGTTACATTGGAGAGATAAATCTGGTTTTCCCTCTTTTTGTGTAATCTTAAATGGAAGACCTTTCACCAGTATTATTTCCTCGTTGACATTCTGCTTTAGTATCGCTCTTTTTTATTGTTATAGTACAAAGAGTTATGACGAAATGCTCTCCATATACATAATAAATCAAGGAAACAGGCAAAAATATGCTCTCATTTATCTACCAAAGATACCTAACATTTGCCTAGCATCTTTCAAACATCTGGTCCCTTACTTCATATCCCCAAATCAAAGTGAAGTGTATTGCAAAATACTCCAGATTTCAAGGGATTTTTTTCTATGAAACGTATAACTTCTCGGCTACAGGAATATAGCAGGCACTTATGGGAAACAAACAAAAAAAAAAAAGAGGAAAAGAAAAAAAAATCTAAACTAAGTCTACTAGTGGATTCTGATATTCTAACTTTGCTCAGGATGGGGTGGGTAATGCTCTGTGCCAAAAGGGAACCTTGTACATGCAAATAGCAAACTCTTATTGGGTTTTGTAATTAAACAAAAGGAAGTGCTTTTTCTGCTGGGGATTTAGGACTGGAAGCAAGCAACCAGACCAGCCTAATGTGGATACGATTTTTTGAAGCTTCACATGGCAGGAAAGCTATGAAACTGTACCTTCTTACCTCTATTCCCTTTCCCCACTGCCCACAAAAATACCTATGTATGAACGCATTCCCCCATGCCACGAGCTGGTTTAATGTCAGTCACTTTTAAAATCAATTCATGCAGAAGCTTCACAGCTGTAGGACATTTACTATTATTGCCACGCTTTTCATTGCCCGTAATTATTATAATTATATGTCACTTTCAATATGGCGCATAATTTCCAATGAGTTGCAGACAAGCATATGAAATTCCTGAGCTGCCTTGGAAAAAAAAAAATGGAGAGAGGAAACGAAAAGAAAAAGTAATGCTTAACAACGCACAGACCTTTCACAATGTTTTTACCAATTTCAGAGTGCTTTTGCTCCCCAGTATTCCTTGCAGGTTAGCAAATGGAAAGGAACAACACCGTAACACAATGCTGTGGTTAAAGAGGACGTGAAACGCTCGGGAACAAGATTGTCCTAAAAGCAACGCTGTCAACCATTTCCACCGGCTGGACCTTCCTTTCTGCCCTTTTTCCTCATTTTCCGCGTTTTTTTCGCTCCCCAGTTACGGTGCGACTGCATCGCTGGTAGCACGCTCAGCGTGCCAGGAAGCTCGACTTCTCCCGGAGCAGTGGCGAAGCCTTCGGAAATAAACACGCGCGGCCGCGCTCCCCCGTAGCAGCTTCGCATTGCCCCCCTTCAAATATCAAAGGAAAAAGCTGCCTGACCTAAAAGCGATTTAACACCTCATCCCTCGCTGCCTCTAAAACTTCCGCAGTGCTGTTACAAAGGAAGAAATAATGGTTTAATAAAGAGAACGAGCGGGGCGAGAAGAGCCACATGGAAAGAGCGGGCGCGCTCGCCGCGGCAGGATCTCCCCTGCTGCTGCGCAGATTTCTGAAGAGGCAAAAAGCGGGGCCGGGGGACCCCGAGCGTGGGCCGGGGCCGGGGCCGGGGCCGGGGCCGGGGCCGGGGCCGGGGCCGGGGCCGGGGCCGGGGCCGGGCCGGGCCCGGGCCGGGGCCCCGCCTGCGCCGCCCCCACGCGGCCGGCAGGTGGCGCGCTCCGCCAAGGTGGGGCGAGCGCGGCGCCGGCGCGCCCGGGGACTCGGGGCGCCGCGCACCGACTTGGGCCTAACGACTCCGCGATCGTCATTATTTGTAACCATAGAGCATGAATTACCTCTTGAGGTCATCAGTGAGAATTTACGACTGGTCAACAAAAGCACGTGATTCCCAAACGCACCCCCACCCTCCCCCCATATTTGGCCGCATACATAGCAAAAACGAAGTACAGTGCATTGCTATAATTCATTAATACATCATAAATCGTCAAGCACAGGGTTATAACGACCACGAGCCACAAATCAAGCCCTCCAAAATAACCCAAATGAGCTCTTACTTTGTAAACTCGTTCTCAGGGCGCTACCCAAATGGCCCCGACTATCAGTTACTAAATTATGGGACCAGCAGTTCCATGAACGGTTCTTACAGAGATTCAAGCACCATGCATTCCAGCTCTTATGGCTACAACTACAATGGGATGGACCTTAGCATCAACCGCTCAGCCTCTTCTAGTCACTTTGGGGCTGTGGGGGAGAGCTCCCGCGGTTTCCCTTCTCCAGCTCAGGAGAGCAGGTTTAGACAGGCGTCTAGCTGCTCCTTATCTTCTCCCGACTCCCTTCCCTGCTCCAACAGCGAGAGCCATGGAGGCAAGCCCGCCCCGTCCCCCTCCGACCAAGCTACTTCTGCCAGCACCAACACAAATTTCACAGAACTAGACGAGACCAGCGCGTCCTCGGGAGCCGACGAGGGCACTCCAATAAGCAGCAGCATCCCCCGAGCGCAGGCAGAGCCCATCGCAACCTCCACCGCAGCAACAGAAGGGCAGGCACCTCAGATATTCCCTTGGATGAGGAAACTTCACATTAGCCATGGTACAGCTACTTCTTTTTCGGTCGTTGTCGTTGTCGTTGTTTATTTTCCCACACCCCGCTTTTTCCCCCCCTTTCCTTTCCCCCCCACTCCCTATTTTCTCTCCTTCCCTTTATTCGGTGGAAACGCTTTGATCAGAAACGCAGCTATTTATTGCTTTTTGCATTTCTTGTTCTTATCACGGCTGCCTCTGGCGCCTGGAGGGGGGAGATTTTATTTTAGTTTCGTTATTCTTGCCGCGAAATGTGCGCTTGTTTCAAGCTAGTAGCTATATGTGTATGGTGGGAGAAAGTAATACAGAAATTGAGGGAAGGGGGTGTTCCTTGGGGGGCAGAAGAAAAGAAAGAATTGACCATTAAAACGGCATTATATGCACAGATGGGTCTCTCCGTCCTTTCCTTCTCTGATTTTGCTGGGTGTATTCTTGACAATCTGCTCTTGACACAACCAAAATTGCGGTGAAATACAGAGCACGGGGAACAGCGAGGACCATCACCACCACCACCCCCTTTATTTTTTTTTCTCCCGGAGGAACGAAAGCAGTATTAAACCAGATGACCCAGCAAGCAGGCAGAAAAACACCCAGTCAGGGCGAAAAAAGGCGATTTCAAAATCTCGGTTCTTCAGTTAAATTATGAATATTGAGTTGCGGGTGTCAGTTCTGGAGGGACCAAAGGTGGGGGTTTTTACACGTGTCTGGGGGTGTGCGGGAAAGAGAGGGAGACCGGGGGGGAGGGGGAGAGAGGCTGTTATTTTGGGAAAGAGCAGCGTTCCTAATTGCCCGAAGACGGTGAATATTTATCCTCCGTACTAAAAAATAGCCTTAATAGTAAAAATCCTATCAGAAAGACTTGAAACAGAAATCAAAAACCCGTTGTTGTCCGTGTTATTCAGACATGACTGGACCAGACGGTAAGAGGGCAAGGACAGCGTACACTCGCTACCAGACCCTGGAGTTGGAAAAGGAATTCCACTTCAATAGATATCTCACCCGCAGGAGGAGAATAGAGATCGCTCACGCTCTCTGCCTCTCCGAGAGGCAGATCAAAATCTGGTTCCAGAACAGGAGGATGAAATGGAAGAAGGATAATAAACTGAAAAGCATGAGCTTAGCCTCTGCGGGCAGCGCCTTTCAGCCATAAATTATAGAGGAAGAATGTCGAGGAAAGAAGAGGAAAGATTAAATAAATACGTAAATAAATAAATAAAGCTCAGCAGATCTTAGTTTTGGAGTACTGTACAGTGAGGCACCTTCTTTTCAGCATGTTGTTGCTATTCTAAAACAACGCGTATGGTACCGTTATCCCAGAACTGAGTTCATGTCGTGGTTTTTTAATTATTATTATTTTTAATTAAATTTTATTTCCAGATGCTCCTCATGCTCTTGTTGTTCTTATAAATGTATGTGTCCGTGCTCTCTTGATGCTTTCTGGAAAGCTAGCATGTTTACGTGAGCCCTTTAAATGTTATAACTTATTTATAAATTGATAACAGATACAATTGTTTATTTGTTGCTTTTTCCCCTTCCTGAGTTTACTGTTTTTTGGGTGAGTTCTTCTCTGCCTAAGCTAAAATCGGGGGTTCCTGCACTACAGTCGCAGAAAGAAAAATGAAACAAAACAAAAAAAAAAAAAAAGAAAAAATAAAAAATATATATAAAAAAAAAAGAGGGGGGAAGGGAAAAATAATAATAAAAAACCTCTTGTAACTTTCTGTCATAAAATTGTCCAGTCTGTGTTTTAGTTCAAACTTCAGGCCGGGATTTCTAGTCCCAGGCTAGTTCTGAGATGTACTCTTAGACGTGGGTAAACTTCATTATTAAAAAAAAAAATTATATATAAATGTATAAGATTGGACCAACGATAAAGTGCTCTAATGTTTGTAAATACTAGAAATATTTCTGATGTGACTAATAGACAGTTTGTAGTGGGCAGAGTGAATGCAATGTTATGTGTAAAAATGGCATCTGTCATGTCTAGCTGCCTGTTAGTACTTTGCCAATAAGCTTTTTGTATTTGTTTGTAGCTTTACTTGAAGTCAAATAAACGTTTCTCCTACTCATAAAGGCTCCCAGTTGCACTTTATACCCAACCTCTGAGGCTTGCACAAGGAGTCCGCAGTACGTGCTAAAGCAGGGACATGCCTGGCACGGAGCTCAGCCTGCCTGGAGATCCCAGCAGAGCTGCAGCCCTCACATCTCCTGGGCAGCTCTCGGGGAGCTCGCAGCCCGGCAACACAAAATGTTCGCTCACATAACGCCATGGCATTGCACGGGAAACCTTCCGCGGAAAACACAACTTGTCACATTTCTCAGACGCTGCTTACCTAAAAACAACAGAGATACCCCCACCCCACAGCAGCATATCAGACAAACTAGTTTAAAGTACTTCAAGTTACAGTAACATGGCATAAATTCTTCCCAAGTATATTTACGTGCATTTCAGGAATTGTCAGACATAGATATAGATATACACACACACAAACGTTCTAAAAGAGAGTGGTATTTACATCAATATATACGTACACATAAACCTGTGTTCTATGGAATTACGTATCTGTGTGTTTGTAGAGATATATTTATTATATATAATATGTATATATAGAAAGAGACTATTTCTTTGCTGAACTGAAATCTTTCCTCTACCTCTCGTCCTCGGTTTATTGTGCTTACTAATTTTACATCCTAGTCTCTGGCTCAACACGTAAATAACAGATTACAACTCTGTAACTACTGACACTCACTACAACGAGTCATTTTCGCTGCATATAATTTAACATCATCAAAGATGGCAAATGTTGCAATTTTGCTACCTAGGGAATCTAACAAGGCGCGAGATACTCCAGTTTAAAGTCGCTCTATTTGGCAAAACGCCACTGACATCTCTACAAAATAGCTTAGGCTTTTTGTTCGTAGCAAGTAAAGTTGGATCTTAAAACTTACCAAACTTAATCTCCCACTGTTTAGGTACTTCTTAAGTGATTTTGAGAGGAATGTGAAGTGGACTGTCAGATCCCAAACCATTTGCTCGCCTTCCCTTGATTTTTTTTTTTTTTTTTTACCAATAGCAAACTATACCAAAAGTGGGTATGACATTTAGATGTCAAATGGATAGGGTTTTATCTAGAAGTTAGATCGTAAAAATCGCCCAGACCTCAGACAGATACCCCTCACTGGCTCTCAAAAGTCACGTGAGGTCCATAAAGTTAGTTTTATGGTTTTGGGGAGTTGACAATGTACAATATATTTCACATTCTCTAGAATGTTAAGTGACACTTTAACTGCTTGGTTTGGCTTGTAAGGGGCAGCTATGGGTGAGCACTTTTCCAGATGAGATAAACGCTGCAATTGCAGGGAACATGTTTTGCGGGTCCAGTTTTCAGTCCAGAGAGCCAATAGACTGGAGTCCTGAAAGTAAGTTCTTCTGAAATATTATCTGCTCAAACTATTTTTAAGGGTTTATATGGAAAAACGCTGAGTTGGGAGGAAAGAGGGTCTGCCTCTCTCCGAGTTTTATTTCTCACTTTTAGAAGGTCCTAATTCTTATCCTCCCGAGAGATGAAATTGCATTAGATTTCCATCACAGCTTCGAGGCCCGCCAGTAAATTTTGTGAAACCGGGAGAAATAGAAAATATGTAAAGATTCGCTATAGTTGCAAGGTGAGCTCCATCGTATCTTTGCCGGGGGACGTGTACTTCAGACAAAGTTTGTTTTTGTCCTTCGCCAAGTACAAGAGGATCTTGCTGGTCTATTGGAGGTGATTTGGTGTGTTTTATAATGCTCGCAAGTAGACACAAATCTGGTCTGTATTTTTGCATTTCAATTAGATGTATTATGTCTGTGCTCTTCAGGTTGTTAGCACATTTTGATTTTAATTCTTTTAATCTGCTTGCCCAGGAAATCTGGGCACTTCTTTTTGCTTTCGGCCTGTGTCGAGACTGGTATATTATTCCTTCCACCAGAGCTTTTTTTTTTTTTTTTTTTTTTTTTTTCCTCAATAATATGAACACATATTTCCGTAGTTCGTTTCTACCATATGGAGACACTGAATGACCGCTGTTATGTCTCCAGTCTGTCTCTTTTTTTGTGCTACAAAAAAAATAATAAAATAATCAGAGAGGCTGCATTTTGTGTACGGACCCCTCCTATATGTCACAGATTTGCTTCTCTCTCTGAAAGTGACATCGTTCTGGAAAAGGCAGGCAGCAGCCCTCTTCTTTGGAAAAACAAACAAGTTAGCGGGAAAGGACAGAAGAGCAGAGCCAGACATGGCTCGGAGCTTAGGTAAAAATGGCAAAGGGCTGTGATGGGCTCTGGTTCCCCCTGCTACATAGGTAGGGGTGCTCAGGTGGCCCTTGCCCTTGCCCGCGGCTCCGGCCAGAGGCCAGAGTTCCACAGCTGTGAAAAGGGAGCAAAATAGAGCAAAAACCTGGAGGGGTTTCTTTTTGAAACCCAAAACACCACATCTGCAGAAGAGGTGAGGGACAACACCTGAACCAACTCACATCTATCCCCCTCCTCGTTACTTAAAAAAAAAAAAAAAAAAAAAGTTCAAAGCAGGGGTATGCGGGGGGGGGGGGGGGGGGGGGAGAAAGGCTTTAGAATTTGGAGTATTCACAGGCTTTTTTTTTTTTTTTCCTCTTTAGCGGGGATTTTTACGGTAAGACAACATTTGGTGGACACATGTCCGTCTCTTTTACACAAAGCAGAATGTCCCCCTTTCGCACACTTTGGAGATTGCTTTTCCTTCCTCGGGCTGTTTTTCCTGTCCTGCTCCATGTGTCTCCTATATCTTTGCAATCATCATTTGAACTTCTGGCTTTTTCCTGGCCAGTTAGAGGGTGGCCAGCACAATCCTGAGTGAGTCTGCCTGAAAACATGTAAACTTAAATGCAAAAGCTGGAAATTCAAAGAAGGGAAGCCGGATGCAGAAAACCTTTCCTATTCAGCAGTCTGTAGTTTATTCTGAACTGCTTCTTCTTAATGTCTGTGCAAGCTGGATGCCTCCTTTTTAGTTGATAATAAAGATATTTTATGAGATCCTAGCGGCATTCCAGTGAATGGTCTTTAAATGTGAATTTAGACACACAGACATGACAGGCTACAGACATTTTGTCTACATGGCGTTAGAAGCACTTGGAAGAAAAGGTTTATTGTGGTAAGTGTGTTATTGTTTGGGGATTAGACCAAGTGGTGGGCCTAGTAATTCTTAAACCTTCTGATTTGTACTGGTAACTAGAAATAATTTTGACTAATTCATATGATAACTAGTGATTTTGGCAGGAAAAGTGACATACCTCCTCTCCTAAATATATATCTGAAAATGTAACGATACGTTCAATGCATACTTACTCACAAACACTGTGTTTCCAAAATTCATCCAT
The DNA here is from genome assembly GCF_047663525.1 of Anas platyrhynchos. Classification (NCBI taxonomy): domain Eukaryota; kingdom Metazoa; phylum Chordata; class Aves; order Anseriformes; family Anatidae; genus Anas; species Anas platyrhynchos. Next base: position 402,545 of record NC_092614.1, read on the forward strand.
CCATGTATCCATATAATTGTCCATCCATCCACATCTCCCTTATACATCATATGCATTAAAGTCCAATGCCCACATCCCCACTCAAAGGATTTGTCTCTTATATAGTCGCAAGCAAACTTTCCTTCCAAATCCAGTCCAGATGACACTAGGAACAATGTTTTTCTCTCAAGTATCACCATTTCTAATCACCTGGTGTATACAACATGCTATTTCAAGGGAAAAACAGACCAAGATAGCCAGACCAAAGGGAATTTGAAATGCAGTTTAGCTACAGGACATTGCAGCAAGGAGGAGATGTCTGTTTGGGTCACAACGTATAATGCCAGTAGCAATCCTGTTCCACTCCCTTCATTTTAGCTGCCTGAACACAGGGATGGCACCAGGCCTATGTTGCAGCAAAAGACTTGGATTTTATTGCTGGCATAGTGATATCATCCTCCCCCTTCTCACTACTCACATGAAACCTTGTCCTCTCTGTTCACGAGCTCTGCTTTCTACCTGCATCATGTAGCACACTTTTTTTTTTTTTTTTTTTTTTTTTTTTATCAAGATGGGGTGTTTTGTGTGTGTCTGTTAAACTTCAGCTTCCTGTGAGGCATGGGGAAGTATAACTGGCTACCATTTTACAGCCTGAAAGGAATCACAGACTTAGCACAGGCTTCCCCCCATCTTTTAAAGAAAAAAAAAATAAAAAAATCTCCCTGTTGCTGGTGAAAAGGAAGTATAAGGAAGATAAACAGGAAAAAGGAGCTCTGACCGTGCAGGTAGGCGGAGATTTTCCTTTGTATCATTTCTCTCACATTAATGGTATACTTCAGACTTTGGACAATTACTTCTTCTGTAGCTGTAGAAGAAAGAATAAATACAAAATGCCTTAATACAGGGTATATAACTATGGAGGATATCTTGGAAATGGCTACTGCTTAGGAAGGAAAATAGAGTTTCTTTTTTAAAAGCTGCAGTTGTGCAGATCTTTCTATGATTACTCTGTGTGTTTACTGGGAAAACCTCTAATTTACCACCATTCCAAAACTGAGTCTGATGGTGGCCTGGGTAGATTGGGTCTGTTGGCATCAAATGTGCAAAGTCTCCCAAAGACTTGAGGAGCCTCCTCATCAGCTCACCTGTGCCACAGCAGCTTGGGAGTCCTTGGCTTATTAAAAACGGATACAACCATGTTCACATTTGCCTCTTTTTTTTTTTTTTTTCTTTTCTTTGACATGTCTCTTTAGCCTTTCTTCTTCCCTGGAGGTTTCCCATTTCATTTAGTAAACAGTGCCTAAGCTTCTCTAATTCTTTGGGGGGTGGGGGGAAAGCCAAACCCCAAAGCAGTAATTTCTCACCCAAGAGCCACCACGGGCTCTGCAGACTGAAAGAGCCGAGCTGAACATCTGTATTAATTACAAAGTCCTTTACTTTTGGGGCATGCACAGGCTGTGCTCTGTCCCCAGGGCCTTGTGCCAGGGCAAGTGAGGAACCCTAATGCCCAGGCTGTTGCTGAGGGGCAGCTGTGCTCAGGAATGAAAAAGATGAAATTTCACCTGTAAAATACCCATTTTGTTCCCAGGTTTATTCTGCAATAAATGGGGGAAAATGTTTTTGTGTGTTAGTGACTGGCACAGGGAGGTTTGACGAGCACTTCAATGTAAAAGCCAGCTCAATGTTACAATGTCATTGTCAGGCCATCTTGAATGTCATGGTTTATTTGTTTTTAGCACTTTTTGTTTTATTACTTAAAATATTTGTGACTTTCAGGCCTTCTTTGCTCTCTGTGTATGGCAAGACACAAAATAAAATTTACTTACACCAAGGTTTTAAAAATTCAAACAAGAAACCATGCAGGTCAAATTAGAAGCAAAACCAAAACAAAGAAACTCCACCAAAAACAAACTTTGCCAAGGTAACCTAGTTACAGATGTGTATGATGTCTTATTTTATTCAACAAAAAGTGATTAAAATCTGTTAAAGGATTTAATTAAGAGAATTAAATGAAAAGGAAGGGGCACAAATGAGTTGGAAAAAAGCGAAGCTATTCTAAACGATTAAATCGCCATTTTAACAGTATAATGGGGTTTGCATACTGAAAGGAGAAATCAGAGCTCATATCTCATCAATAATTCATAGGCAGGAGGGATCATTCCGAGGTCAGCAGACTTGTACAGCCCCAGCTCCTCTCTCAGAGGAGAGGGTGAACATCAGATCACAACAAAACACTTCTTGCTCACACAGACCCCAGGGTCTGCTGGGTCACCTTTTTAAGGAAAACATGAGCTCCACATCTTTCTTTCTTTCTTTCTTTCTTTCTTTCTTTCTTTCTTTCTTTCTTTCTTTCTTTCTTTCTTTCTTTCTTTCTTTCTTTCTTTCTTTCTTTCTTTCTTTCTTTCTTTCTTTCTTTCTTTCTTTCTTTCTTTCTTTCTTTCTTTCTTTCTTTCTTTCTTTCCTTCCTTCCTTCCTTCCTTCCTTCCTTCCTTCCTTCCTTCCTTCCTTCCTTCCTTCCTTCCTTCCTTCCTTCCTTCCTTCCTTCCTTCCTTCCTTCCTTCTTTCCTTCTTTCCTTCCTTCTTTCCTTCTTTCCTTCTTTCCTTCTTTCCTTCTTTCCTTCTTTCCTTCTTTCTTTCCTTCTTTCCTTCTCTCTCTCTCTCTCTTTCTTTCTCTATTTCTTTCTCCTCTCTCACCCTCACCCTCTCCCCCTCCCTCACTCTCTCAATTTGCCAAGTCCCACTGCCTGTGTGTGTTGGTGACTCACAGTAAGAGGAGGGCTGCAGAAAGAATGGATGTGGTTCATATTGCTCCAATACGGACACACTACTGTAACGTGGTGATTATGTTTTTGAGAAGCTAAAGGGATCTCCTTTACTATTCCCTTCCCTCTCCTTCTCCCCCCTTTGGCCACAGAGATGAAGGTTGGAAGGCTGTGGTTCCTTATTTGCCTTGGTGGGGATGTGTTGGCGGCAGGGTCTAGAAATTGCACTCTTCGGGCTGTAATTCTTGTATTTCATTCTATTTAAAGCCCTTGAAACTACTCCACTCTACACACATGCCATGACCTCCCCAAGAAGGGAAAGACAGTCCCTTCCCTCCAGGTCCACTTCCCAAATCCCTTTCTCTCCCTCGCTGCTGAATTTCAGTCTGAGAAATTGTTCTTTATTTCCCCCTATTGATAAAGGTCTTTCTGTAAGTAGGGAACATGAAGAGGACTTCTATGGGGTTTGGCTCCTCCTTTGGGAGTCTCTTCCCATTCCTAGAATGGATTTAAGAATGAAATTTTCTTTCAGGCCGTGACTATTTCAGTATCTGAGCTGATTTCCCCCCACATTTTCTGTCCTAAACTTAAATAAATGATATTTGGAAAGAGGCTGATAACTTAACTTGAGAGGTGTCTACCCTGCGTAGTTTTTCCGTGTTCTGTTACCCTAAATAGCTTTAAAAAGAAACTATTTTGACAGCGAGCGTTGAAAGAATAAGACTTGTATGAGGCTTTTTTCCCTTTTGATTTATCTCTTTTTAACATGTGTATGTATGTGTACGTATATATATATACATACATATATACCCTTCAAGTCAAAACAAATTACCGCGTTAGGATTTGTGAAGAGGAGGTTTGCTCGGTGGCAAATCACGGGTCTGTTTAGGCAGGGATGTTCTGTACAACCGGCATGGGTGGGAGCCCAGGGACTGAGCAGAGCGGGGCGAAAGGCCAACCCGGGACGGCGGATTTGGTGTAAGCGCCTCGCCTGTAACGTCCCCAAGCAGCCAGCAGAGCTCGCTTCAGACCAAGTTCACTGCCAGGAGGGCCGAGGCCGGATCGGGGCTCGCTCGGCGCCACCGGGTCGGGCCGGGCCGGGCCCGGCCGGGCCAGGCCGGGAGCGGCAGCGCCGCCGCTTCCCGCCGGCCTCCGGCTCCCTTCGGGCGGCCACGGCGCTGCTCGTCCTCGAGCACTCCGGTGCTCCAAAAATAATCACAGCAGCATCCCCTTTCTTTCCCCACCAGACCAAACCAAAACGAAACAAAACAAACCAAAACCATCCAGGCTATTTACTGCAGTTACAACTCACCTAGCTGAAATGCCAAATGCAAGAAAAACAATTCATGGCGAGGTGAATCCAGCTGTGGCTAAGGGGATATTTTTTTCTCCTGTTCTTCTAAAAAAATGGAAAGGGAGGGGGAGTGGGGGGGGGGGGGGGGGGGGGGGGGGAGAATTCCAGCTGTTTAAGGTAGCACTGGGGTATCTGGAGATAAAGATCTAAATAGTTTGCAGAACTCTGAAATTTTTTAATATTTGTTCCCCCCTGGAAAGAGAATTCACGAAACAAAATAAATAAAATAGGGAAAACGATGGGCCATCGGTTTGTAGAGACGTATAAGGTAACTCTGGTCTTGGGGGTCTTGTTAGTACAGCATTATAGCTCGAGGGGTCAAAAAGTTGAGGGTCAAAAGTTTACGCTGTGCGTGACTCAGTCTTGTGTGTAACCCTGATAGACTGATGTCAGTGTGAAAAAAAAAAAAAAGAAAGAAAGAAAGAAAGAAAGAAAGAAAGAAAGAAAGAAAGAAAGAAAGAAAGAAAGAAAGAAAGAAAGAAAGAAAGAAAGAAAGAAAGAAAGAAAGAAAGAAAGAAAGAAAGAAAGAAAGAAGAAAGCAAGCAGGGAGGGGGACGAGGTTGGAGGAAGAGTCTCTGCTTATGGGCAGAGATAGGAGAATATGATAGAGAGGTAGGAGAGACCTTCAGCTGCAAGCTGGAGAGGCAGGAAAGAGATCTGCAGGGTTTGGGGTGGGATGCTGGTAGAAAATAAGGTAGATTGATTTGGGTCTCCAGTGAGGAAACGTCAAGCTTCTTCTTAGTATTTTTCTAAGATAGCCCCTGAAACGCTATTTGGAGTCAAATTAACAGAATATAAGGGGAAATACATTTATTAAATCCAATTACGTGGAGGTCCCCATAGGATATTAACACGAGCAGTTAAAAAATAATTTTCATTCCAGAGTCAATTTTGTTTGGAGAGGCCTTAAATTATACAGAAAAAAAAAAAAAAATCTGACACGTTTGGTGAAAATGTGTTCTAACATTTTTCTTTGGAAGCATTTCCAAAATACTTGGAAAGGTGCCTGTATCCCTCCTCCCCCGGGCTTCCAAGACCAAGCGCCACACATTTTTTAATATGTAGTCGGTATGAGTGCAATGCTCATGGAAAAAAAAAAAAAAAAAAAAAAAAGTCCAAGCTTTACTGTTTGGATTTCTACCTTAATAACATTAAATCTATAGTAATGATATATAGGCGAAATCAATGGACTGATGGCTTTAACTTCTGTGTTAAAATCTTTAAATTTCGTCACTTGGTCCAGTTAAAGTAGCTAATTTTGTTTTGCAGCACACTTTCTGTCGGAATTTGAATGAAATGTTTTATATTTCTTCCTGGAAATGTGACTCCACTCTGGTCATTGCAACAGTTTAATGAACTGATATAATAAATATTTCCCTTGGCATTTCAAAGTTATTTCTACACTGCCAGACTTTGAACCCTCCAAACTCTAAATATTATTTGCACTGGGACTGGGGAAGGTCTTTTCAATAGCTTCTTAAGCAAACAGTCGAAGCAAGACAAACTCTTGCGGAAAAAAAAAAAAAAAAAAAAAAAAAAGCCCTGCAAATTTGTTTCCCCCCCACACCCCCTTGGCTTTTAAATATTTTCAGTGACTAAATACTTATAACAAGAGTCATTTTTCTTGGAAGAGAAAGGGAGAATATTACAGCCCTGGGAAAGGCGTTCTGGAAAATCCATTTGCTTTCCCGATGCCGATATATTCGTAGAGTAGGTGAAATTCAAGAGAACGTAAAGCGTTTTGTTTCGCGTGATAAGGCTCGGGTTTAATTAATTGCCATGAATTTGCTTGGTATTTATAAAATATCACTATATAAGGGCTACCGTTTAGTTGCAACTTGGGTAATCCATCTCTTCGCCCTTGTAATTACTATACTTATCTCTCTAGAACAGTCATTTCTACTTCAGGTTTATAGAACAGGTAATGGATAGTAAAAGCCATTTGTTTTCGGAATATTAAAACAAGCAGGTATAATTTCACGGCAATAAAAAACACCTCCCAACTTTCCTTGTAATATTCACTCCTACATCATAACGTTTAACTTTCAATTTAGGAATACGAGTCTGCGTGTTCTTTTGAAGTGGGTTCGTTTGGAGGGATGTAAAGAGAGAGAGAGAGGAAAGGAGGGGAGTAGAGAGGAAGGAAATTAAAGGTATCGTTTTCAAGAATATTTCTAATTTGTCTCCTTTGCTCTGGACAGACTCGGTCTGGCCCGGGGGTGAGGGTCTCTAAGTGCCAGACAGGCGCTGCAAACACAATTCAGAGTGAGTTTTCCTTCTTCATTTTTTTTTCTTCCCTGCCAGACAATCATCTGAACGTGCTTTTAAATCCCGATTTACTTTTCAAATGACCTCTTTATCACGGGGAGAAACACGGGGTTGGAACTGGCGGTGTAAATGCAGATATAAAGGGTGAACTGCCGCCAGCTCCTCGCAGAGGAGCCCCGCTCCCCCGCGCACACGGCATTAACCCCCGTCCCTTCACGAGTTTTAAATGTTGCACACCATTAGTGAAATCACAATCATAATTGGTAACAACGAAGCATCGTTAGTAATAGAAAGATACACGAGGATGACTGGGAAACACGCACGGCTTAAATGTTGGTGTTCCCATTGCAAAGCAGGTGTGGGCTGATTCCCCCTCACCCTGCTCGGCGCACCGCACACCCCGGGTGCGGGATGGGAAAAGTCGGGCGCTAGGGAAGCTCCTCGGGCGAGAGACCGGCGTAAGGCACGAAGCCGAGGGCTGCGCTCCCCAGAGGGGAGGGAGACAACAGGCAACTGACTCTGCGGGGGGAACAGACCCCGAAAAATACCTAAACCCAGCCCGAGCCAGAAGGCGCGGGCAGCGCGCGGACAGGGGAGCGCGGAGCCGTGCGCGGAGCGGCGCGGGGCTGGGCTGGGCCGGGCCGGGATGCGCTGAGCGGGGGCGCGGAGCGGCGCGGGGTGAACCGCGGGTCAGTGCGGCTCTCGGCGGCCGCCGCGCTGCGGACACGCCTCGCTGTTTAACAAAGACTGACAAACTATGAGATTAATACCAAAACTTGCGGGTTTCCCACCCCAAAATGCTCAGAGGGCCTCCTGGCGCTGCCAGGAGCAGTTCCGCTCGCCTGCGGGGACAATAGTGGTGTATAGTGGGGGCGGGGGGAGGGGGCACCAACAAACCCGACCGAAAAAAAAAAAAAAAGAGGAAGAAGAAGAAGAAGAAGAAGAGAGAGAGATATTAGTGTTCTTATCGAGAAATAATCTCATTGAAAAGGCAACACGGGGGAGAGAGACCAGAATAGCCCAGGCTGGATCGGGTCGGGGTTCTGGGGGGGGGGGGGGGGAGCGAGGTTTTAGGGGATTTCGGTCTGATTCCGCCTGCAAAGCCTTACCAACTTTTGAGGGAGCGTCCTAACACCCTCGGGGATTACTCAGAGGAAAGACCCCACGTTTGGCCAAGGTAGGTACTGCCGGCGGCGTTACACCTGGGCGGTGCGGCCGGGCTGGGAGCGGGGGCCCGCACCCACCGGGGGGCAACCCCCACTTAGTGCCCCCTCTTCGGGGGTAGAAGAAGGAGAAGTGACAAAAGAACCGCTCAGCTGCAGGAGTGCATTTGTAAGGAGCGGGAGAGGTCTAATAACCCCCTGCGCTGGCAGGTGCCTTCGGGAGGCTTTTGGGGAGGGCTGGGGGTCTCCCCCCGCCTCCTTTGTGGGGTAGCAGGTCGGGGGGGGGGGCTGGGGAACACCACCAGCCCCCCCGGCTGAGTCTGCTTTGAAATGGTAAAGAGCCCAAGCGAAATCTGCCGTGAGAAACTTCCGCAACGTGGGGCGGTTTCGCGGCGAAAGGGAGAAAGGTGTGCGGGGGGGCGAGGGGTGTCTTTTTAATTTTGGATCACAAGTGGCGAGTGTGAGATTTCTTGGAGGTGTGTGGGGAGAACATTTCTGGTAGACGCTAGGGGTGCTGGTTTGCTAGCGCCAAACCCATTTTGTCATGGGAAAGGAAAATTAAAGCGGATTATTTTTTTTTAAGAGTGTGGGAGGGGGTTAAAATACGGAAAAGGCCTAGTTATTTCTATTCAGGCTTCTATCCGCGGTTAAGAGATCGCTACGGTACTGGCTGCAACGAAATAAAATAAAATAAATCAGAGAGGAATTGGAAATGATGAATAAAATTTAAGAGAAAATGAACTCAAATGGGATTTGTTCTACAGAATTATTTTATGGCAACCATCTACGAGCTGTACAAGGATATTTGATTTGGCTTCTTACTTTTAAGACAGGTTTTAGAGGGGAAGGTAAATTTTAGAGTTGCTACCTGCTCCCCAGCAAAGTGTATGTGCTGATGTGTTTGAGGAGGTTGGAAACTCTCTGCATTGCACAAAAATCAATTTCCTCTGCTTCTTTTGATCGAAACCCGTTTTGTTTGCGTGTGCGTGTGTGAAATGGTTTGGGATTGTCCCGTACATGTTTGTACTTAGTTCTTAAAATACGGGTTCGTTTATCTGGGAATTATATGTTTTACCAAGAAAACCGATTATTCACCTTAAAGTACCTGAAAAATATTAGAGCATCATGTGTCCCATAAATACTACGGAACACTGATTCTTGGTCGTAATTGGGTTTTTGAAAAAATTGGGGTATTTTTGAAATATATTTCAGATGTTTTTCGTAGTGGAGAGGAAAAAAGTGTTTTTAGTAAAAAAATAAATAAATATATATATATAGCTTTAGGACAAACGTAGCGTTTCTCCGATAGTACCTCTACGGCATTTAACTGCAATTAATTCGGGCGATAGTTGACTGAAAATATTCTCTCCCTTTTGAAATATGAAAAAAATATTAAAAAGGGGAAGCATGCTATACTTTTAATCTCTTCGGCAACTGTAATTTTAAACGAAATCTCAACATGATGCTACCCTCATTAGTTCCAAATGAAGCTTCATTACCTAGACAGTATGAATATTTTATTGCTTTATATCCTTTTTCGGAAATGAAACGCCTTTGATCTTTTTCTCGGGTTGTAAAAAGAATTGCCTGTCATTAAAAAAAAAAAAAACTGTCGTCCCATCTGCCTTTACATTCTGTATTTCTTTTCATCCTTTTTTTTTTGTGTGTGTGTGTGTGTGTAATCTATCCAAACACGCACACAGCCCAAAACCTTGTTTGACCTCCAAGAACGAAAAATGGATGAAATATTTGTACTGAGTATCAGAGAATAATTACGAGGGTATCTGGGCTGAAGGGGACGGAGCTATGTCATTTAAATTTTAAAGTAAGATTATTTGTATTCGAGACTCATTGTGTGTCTATACTTACATAGTCCAAATTATTATTTTTTTGTTGCAAAGCGGTAAATTAGTGTATAAAATACAGATGAGAAGGTAGAAAAGTTCTAGATTTCTTAATCAGTATCAGCTATTCGGATAGTGAGTTAAGGCTTCAATTAATTGTCTTTCCTCTGAAGAGTGAATCTTTTAACCATCTGTATCTATAGATTAATTCTTGATCTCTCGAGTTATGAAACTTTAACCTTTCTCCCTCCCCCCTTCCCCGGAAGATAATTATGACAGTAGGCGAAGTAGAAGATCTCTGACCAAAGAGGATGCATCTGTCTTCTATATGTACCCTGTAGATCCGAATTTGTGTAAAGGAAGTTGGGTCACAAATTCGTATCTAGGGGAATATGTAGTTGACACAAACACTACAGGTCACAATCCCAGAAGGCATTAAAAAAAAGCTACCCCCACCCCCAGAGCACTAAATAAAAGGGTGAAAACAAGGTCTTAACCAGAAAGTAGTTTTATGGCTGAAAATAAATACTTTGGATTTGACCTTAGCTCAACTCCAGAGCTCCTGTGATAAACTTTATCATCACTTCCAGATCAAATCTGAGTTGCAAAGGCAGAAGGGGGGGGAAAGGGGAGGGGGAGCTGGGGCGTTATTACTGCGATTTGAACTACGAGATTCCCACTACTGCTTTAGTTTGTGTAATCTCAGAACTGACGCCGAATAACAAACAAACAAACAAAACCTACTGCTATCCTTCCTGCTTCTTGTGACGAGCTTATTGCGTGTTTCAGATTTAAACACGAAACTGAGGATTTAGGGGCGGCTTTTGAAAGGCTGCTGATTTGCTCTGTCCTTTAACGCGTCTTATTACAAGAAGGGCGAGGCGAAGATGCATTAGGACTTAGGTTAGCTGTCTTTTGTAATTGTTCATCAAGTCCTTGATTTCTTGCTTGGAGAACGGGCTCCTTTTCCATCGGTGCGTGGGAAACGGTCAATCTTGTACCAGAGTTAAATGTGATTTAGGAGAGTGGGTACTCCGAATTAGCTGATGAATTTCCTATCGATTCCAAACAAGCCCTATTCATCTCTGCCAGGCTCGGGGCGCAATGTCCCTTCCCGCATCACCTTAGCAAGGAATGAGATGCAAGCACCACCCGGAGGGACCTCCATGGATCATGTGCTGGGGCAGCGCTTGTGAGCGGTAGCCCCCAAACATTTGAAAATACTTTTGCCCCCTCTCTCTCTTATTTTTTTTTCTTTTGGGGTAATTTTTTTTTGTTTGTTTTCCACCCCCTTCCCTCGGCCACCCCCGCCCCGAGCCAGGACACACCCCCGAGGGGTGTGGGCCGGGGGGGTCGGTTCTCGCCCGCGGGGCGCTGCCGAGTCCGGGGCTGGCGGGGGCTGACGGGGCCCGGCGGCGCCGGGGCCGGGGCCGGGGCAGCCGGAGGGGAGCGGGCGCCCCCGGCCGCCTCCCCGGGGATGCTCCGGGCCCCGGGAGAGCCCGTGCTGGGCAGATTTCCTTATCCGGGGATCGCAGGCCACATCGCCATTGGCCCGTGCTGTCACATGGACTCCAACTTTGTTCACTTGACAGTAAGTAGGAGGGTTTCACGAAACAGGAAAACGAGTAAAGGGGGGGACAGGAATAAATTTTAGGATATATATATATTTTTTTTTGCGTGTGTGCAATTCTAAGAAATTAATGGCCATGAGCTCGTTTTTGATCAACTCCAACTATGTGGACCCCAAGTTCCCACCCTGTGAAGAGTATTCCCACAGCGATTACCTTCCCAATCACTCGCCGGAATATTACAGCAGCCAGAGGCGAGAGAGCACTTTCCAACATGAAGCGATGTACCAGCCGCGGTCAGCCTGCAACGAGCAGCTCTACTCGTCCTGTCAGAGCTCCGGCCACCAAGCAGCGGTGTTATCCCCCCGGGGTCATGTCCATCCTCCTGCCGGACTGCAAAGCCACCTCTCTGAGCCAAACCATCCCTGCGAGCCGGTCACCCCCAGCCCACCACCCTCCTGCAGCCAAAACTCTCTGAACCAAAGCCCTTCCAATTCCTCTTGCAAAGAGCCGGTAGTTTACCCCTGGATGAAAAAAGTCCATGTAAGCACGGGTAAGTGAACTAAAGTGGCTTTGCTTTATACTAAGTAGCACCTCAAAGTCTTGTAGAAATCTTATTGCACCAGTTGTAAAATAACCATTCGTGGAGATTTACGATCGCCTGTTTGCAGAGCGGTATAATTACATCCTCCATAAATTTTTATTGCTCTGCTTGGCCATGTGCCTTTGAAGTCTCTGTTACCATCCTCCTCCAATTTCTTGCAGGCTACTTTTTTATGGCTGTTGAATCTTCATAAGTTAAGTTTTATGTTTTCGTAATTTGTATTTAAGTAGCGGGTTGAGTAAACTTTTACTATTTTCCCTTCCTTTTCTTCCTTTTTTTCTTTGTGTGTGTGTGTTCACTCGTGTGCGATATTTAATAAAAAGGAGTGTGTGTGCTTGTCTGTGTGCATGTGTGTAGGGGAAAACTTGAAAGATTTGGGGATAATAGAGTGATACTCAAGTAGTGGTGTATATATATGAGTGTATACATATGTAGAGGGCATGGAAAATGTGTCTAGGGGACCTTATAAAAACGTTTAGACAGGAATACACGTCAAGCAATGAGGATGGAGGTGGAGATTTGGAGATAGGCTCAGGGTATATTTTTAAGTTTGTGGTGCTGCTTTTTAAATATATCTATATTTTTATTTCCCCCGACAAAATAATATATAATGCTTTTTTTTTTTTTTTTTTGGGGGGGGGGGGGGGGGGGGATAGGGAGGGAAGGAAACATTAAAGGAACCGCTCAGTAATTCTTCTGCTTTTTTTTTTTTTTCCTCCTTTGTGTTTGTTCAGTAAACCCCAATTATTCAGGAGGGGAACCGAAACGCTCCCGCACAGCCTACACCAGGCAGCAAGTTCTGGAGCTGGAGAAGGAATTTCACTATAACCGTTATCTCACCCGGAGACGCAGGGTCGAGATCGCCCACTCCCTCTGTCTCTCCGAGCGACAGATCAAAATCTGGTTCCAGAACAGGAGGATGAAATGGAAAAAAGATCACAAGTTACCAAATACCAAGATCAGGTCTAACCCTTCCACCTCCTCCGCAAGCCTGCAGATCCCACAAGGAGGTTCTCAAGTCCGATCCAGTGGACCAGCCACCAGCCTATAACTATTCGTTGTATGGATGAAGTGTGTGCTTGTGGGTGTGAGTTTATGTGTGTGTGTAGGGAACACATGATATTCTTTTTTAATGCTACAAGAAGCGAGGGAAGGAGGGGTGCTCTTTATTTATAGGGGGAACAGAGGGAGACTCAGCTACAACAAAGCAGAACCGTGCTGTTGGGCACCTCTTCCATTAGAAGGAGGCTGCAGATAGTAGTTTTCAGATTTGGCTAAGATGGATCCTTGTTTCATCTTTAATCACGCCAAGCTCTGCCCCATTTGTCATGTTTACTCTCCCGTACAAAGGATGGACCTTATGTCTGCTATTACCTCGACAACCAGCGTTCACTTTAATAAATGAGGCTCAGTTTCTTCAAGACGAACTGGACCTCCCTCCCCCCCCCTCACCCTCCCGCCCCGTCTTTCTTCCTCCTTTTTCTCTTTTTTCTTTTTTCGCCTACCAGCCACAATAATCGAAAGTTTCTATCCAGACATCCCAAAGTAGCCGCAGTTTTAGCACAACTCTGCGGTGGAGAGAAGCAGCAAAGCCCCCAGCCGCAGCAGCACCAGCCGGTTGCTCCGCGCCTTCCACTGACCGCGGGCAGCTCCCGGCCATGGTGCAGTGCGGGGGCGGGGGGGCTGAAAAAATGTAAAATTAGGTCAAGTGGGGGGTAGACAAAAAAAACAAAAACAAAACCAAGAACGGCCACTTAGACAGGACCCCCCCCCCGGCCATTTTTGAGTCCAGCAAGTTAACTACTTCACTTGTAAGACTTGGGGGGGGGGGGGGGGGGGGGGCGAGGCAGAGGGGGAAGCAAGGTATGTAGTTTTGAAACTTGGCGATAAGCAGTGGCACCTGAATTCAGACTCGCAGCCCCGGATGATGGGGAGAGGAGGGTTTCCTGCGGGAGAAAGAGCCCCTCTCCCATTCTCTAGCCCATTTTTGTACTGAGAATGTGAATTACAGACAGAGCGGTGAGGGGTCGCCTCTCTTCGGGTGAGCAATGGGGGAGACAGGGGTTCTGGTGAGGACCCCGCTGCCATCCTGCCCTGCCTGCCCGGCCGCCTCGATTACCTCCTTTTGTCTTTCGTGATGTCCAGATTAAATGTAAATAGAAGAGAAAAGCCAAAAAAAAAAAAAAAAAAAAAAACGGAATTGGAAATAAATTTTTTTTTCATTGTGAATCTGATCCTGTGTGTTTTTTGGGGGGATCTTTTCGTTTTGGTTAGGAAAAAGATATATATAAATTATTTTGAAAACACATTATTGTTTTTACAGGGATTTCTGTGTTGTCAGTGCACAGCCTCAACTCCCTAATGAAAACAAAAGATGTTTGACTATAGGGTATATCAGCCTTAAGTACTGCTAAGACTTACATATTATGATTTATTTGTTCTAAGCATATATTAATATGCTCTTCCCAAAGTGGTCTCAGACAAAACAGAGGTAGTGATTAGCGCTTTGCTTTGCTGTAAGGAATGGATGTAGCATTGTATCTCTCTAGAGAGAATTCTTAATTATATAAAAAAAAAAAAAAAAAAACAAAAAAAAAACCACCACCTTCTCCAAGGTAGTTAATGCATTAATGAGTCTAATTTTTGCACAGATGTTTCTCGGTGTTTGCAGGTTTTCTGTGTATTTTTATATTACAAAGGAGCTGGCTCCTGCGATAGCTCATAGCCTGACAAGCAAATAGATAATCAAGAAGACAAATGGCTTCTTTTGTGAGCCGCAGCTCTTGTATTAATTTTCATTTTCTTTCTCATAGAAAGTATCGAAAATACTGTTCAGGACGAAATAACATTCCAGTTGTAACTTAAAAAAAAATAATAAAATACTATTGTGAGCAGGGGGTCCGCAGGAGGAGGAAGGCCTCCACACCAGCTGAAGAAAATAATTGTTTTCCTATACTTCCCTATATAAAAAAAATTACTTTATTTATTTACAGAATTCCTCCCCTCCCCCTCTCTTCAATCAGGACCGGAATATTCCCCTGCATTATTCTGAAATAAAGGCAGGGTTTGAAATATTTAGAGACAGAGTGTGTTTACGTGCTGTTGTTTTATTTGTAGTAAGTCACGACCACCTTGTAAATAAAGTGCACACAAAAATAACCCTTCCCCCACCTCAAACAAAGGACCGTTATATTTGTCTTTCTATTGAAATTTTAATCCTTTAAAATACTATTAATGTGGTGACATGAGTCAGATATAATACATGTTCAGACGTAGAAGAAAGAATTTATGGATATCTTTTTGGTTGACTACCACATTTTCAGAGAGAGCAACTGCAAACCTTTAGTTTCTCTCTCTTTTTTTTTTTTTTTTTTTTTTTTTCTCCAAAGAGGGTAGCAAGGGATGTATTTTATTGCAATGCCTAAGGTTGAGATGTGTTTATTTATTTATTACTGTTGGATTTTATGTTACTGTTTCTTTCTTTGATCTGCTGTGGATGTAAATAGGGTGTTATTTTCAAGATAGTGAACAGATCGAAGAGATCGTTCTTAAAAAAAAGGAGGGGGGGGGGGAAGCATATGCTTCCAGGAATGCAGGGTCTATAGAAAAAAAGCAAATCAAAGCTGGAAAGTATGAATAGAATAGAAGGGGAGAAGATTTCTATAGGACCTAAAAGTTCACAGCCATTATAAGCAGACAGAAGCCAAGAAAAATGCGAGAATTATACAGAAAATCATTAATCACTTCTTTTCTTTAAATACTTATCCTTTTCCCATTGTTATTCAACAGCAAATCTCCGCAGACCGTCTGTTGGGAAAAAAGCACCCGGAGTTCTACAAGAATCTTCAGGGGATATAATAATAATAATAATAAAATCTGGATCGTAAAGGTGAAAGCTTTATATCTGGGGGAGGAAAGCAAAACCAAAACCCCCAAGCTACCCCCTCCCCCAGAACTCTCACTTTGGAAGAAACCACCCAAACCATGAGGGCCGTCTCTGGGGCGTTGGAAAAAGGATGTGGGAGCGAACCAGGTAACAGAGCTGCTCTCTTGGCATGCATTTCTGATCGTTTTATTGCCTCCTCTCACGAGAAAGTTCGGGAAAAAAAAAAAAAAAAAAAAAAAAAGTTAAAAGTGGTCAGAAAAAAAAAAAGAAAAAAAAAAACAACACGTGAATGCTTGTGCGGGGTTTTCCTTCTGTTTTCTCATTTCGTTTTGACCCATTTGAGAGAGCAAGCAGAGAAAATTTGCAGGCGGGTTCCTTGTAGCAAGAGGGTTTTTCTCCTCGCTGTTAGGCTGTGCGTGTTTCGGGCTGCGGCGTCGTTTCTCCCTTTTGGGGTTTGGGGAGATGCCTCCTTTTTTCCTCGTCCCCCCTCCCTCCCGACAAAAGACCTCTCTGGGCACGGGCCGCTTTGAGAGGGTTTTGCGGAACGTCCCAGAGAAGCTGGGGCTACGCAGAGCACCGGGGGCGCGTTCTCGTCCCGGGGGTGGGGTGGTCCTGGGGCGGCCCAGGAGTGTCGGCGCCACGGGGGTGCTGCTGCTCCGTGGGTGCTGCCCCAGCCCGAGCGGTGCGGAGGTGCGGCGGTGAAGAAAGGAGTGAAAATCGGGGAGGCAAAAGCCAGCTCTTGCCAGCGCCGATCGGGGGAGAGGGTTCACGCAGAGGACACGATTTCTAGGCGATTAGCTGTGCATTATAGCCAGGGACTGACCTCGCAAACCCCTTGACCTCTCCGAGGCTGGACATTGTGCGGGGCAACCTTCCCAGCCCGGAGTGGCCGGGGCGCAGCAAAACCCCGCGTGTGCGGAGCTCGCCGGCCCCGACCGGCCCCGCAGCGCCCCGGGTGCCCCCGGCCTCTGGGCGAGCCCCGCCGGGAGCAGGCGGCGAGCGAACGGGTGCAGGAAGGGCTCGGGGGTGCTGTGCTGCTGCTTATCGCGGTAGAAGCGTCGTCGTTCCAAGCCCAGGCCCAAAGGCAAAGCTTTCCCTTATTTCTCACGACTTCACTTCAAAGGGCTGAAAGCCCTCGGCGTTTGCTTGTTTGTCTGCTTCTTTGTAAGAGAGGAAGAGAGGAGAGGGGGAGAAAGGCCTTTGGGAAGCTGGGGTGGGACTGTGGTTTGGCTTTGCACAGCTGACTGTTTGTTATTTGCTTTACAAAAATAATTTGGGGGAAAAGAAACAAAAAATCAAAACCGAGACACCCCCTAACCCTCCGCGGACAGTTTTCTCGGCCGGCGTCGCATCTCGCGTCTCATTTTCAGAAATTCCTTTGTTTCCGAGCGTCCCCCCCCCTCCCCCGCCCCTTCCCCCGGCGTTCCCGAGGCCGGGATGCGGAACCCCTTTGTTTTCTCCTGGTCCCCAAACCGGACAAAAACGGGTCCTGCGGGAGAGCGCAATCACGTAGTGCAGCCCCTACGGCCCGCCGAGATGCAGTTATCGGAGACAAGGGAAACCGAGGAAACCATCACAAAGAGGGACGCGCGCAGGGAAGCGGGGTCGCTCCTGCCCAGGTGCGGCGCGGGGCTCTTTAAAACGGCTGCGCTCGGAGAGCCGTGCCGGGGGTTCTCAGCCCCTCTGACAGATTTATGATGCGCAATAAGAACGGCGTGTTTAAATCTGTAAATCAATCTCGCTTTCTCACTATATAAACGTTCATTTTATCTTTAGAAAGAAAACGGCTTTGATCACGGCACCTCGGAGGGTGAAGCCGCTGTTTATGGCCATGTTTCCGACCCTTTGAACTGGGGGCTTTTAAAAACGAATGGGTGATTCTTTTGCATGAAACAAACCCAAAAATGCTAGAGGAGGTGCGGAGGAGGGTATCTGCCCCGTTTGCTGCCTTGGCTAGGTCCGTTGTGTTGTTGTGAGGTTTATTATTTTTTATTTTTTAACCGAATTCCAGTCGTAGGGACGCTTCATTTTATGGCTAAAGGGGAGACAAAAAAAGTGATTGCGTGAAGCTGAAGTCGCGGCTTCTGAATTGACCTGAAGTTTCCATATAAACCTCCTGTTCCCCAAGAGTTTCCTCCCTCGTGAGACCCCTCTATCTCCCTTTAATCGGATTTTTCCCCGTTCTTTCCACACCTTGAGCCAAACGCTATCTCCCTACAACCTCTTCCACTCGATAAAATCGATTAAGAAATAATCGAGGGCTTTTGAAAACGAAGCGTTGCCTCGCTCACTGCTTTGCAGCGGGGGAGAACCAAGGCTGTCGTCCCCTTCTCCCCACGGTCGGCTTAACTGGTGAAACCCCGCTTTTAGGCTTTTAAATTAATTTCCACGTTTAATACGAGCTCCCTTCAAGCTTCATCCGTTCTGCGAAGATGGAGGGAGCACGGCAGCTCCCGGTACAGACGCCCCGTCGGGGGCTGCCGGGGTGCGTGAGGGGCTGCGGCGAGGGCTCTGCCCCCCTCCTGGGGAACCCGGTCGGCGGGGACACGGTGCAGGGCCTCCAGTGTCCCGCTGCTGCCCTCCCCCGGGAGGCGGCCCCAGGGCTGCTTCCCGTGGCCGCGCAGAGCCGCCGGGGCCGCGCGTTGGCTCCGCACCGAGCAGGCGGCCGGTGCCAGGGCTCCGCGGCTGCTCGGCGGCTGCTCCCGGTGGCCGCCTTTGTTGCTCAGGCTTTTTCAGGACCTTGTAGCTGGCACCTCTCTTCATAGTCACAATTTGATTTTTTTTTTTTTTTTTTTCACATGCTGGGCAAACAGTAACAGCAGCGGGAAGAAAAGGCCTGGCAGTGAGACAGAGGGAATGGTGAGGTCTTTAAAACGTGGTACCAGGAGCATAAATATTCTCAGGTGGTTTCAACTCCAAAACAATTGTACTATTCAGCACAAGACTAGTAAAAATCTCGGTGTTGGGAAAAAAGAAAAGGAAAGGAAAGACAAAAAGTACGGTGTTGCTTAGCTGAGCCACGGTCCAGCAAGCTAACCTCCAGGAAAGGTTTAGAGAAGTGTTCAAATGCTCTCAACTTCAGGCAGGAAACAAGAGGAGGAAATAAACCTAAACCGGAGACCTTTACTAGGGAAGCGGATGAGAGTCGATTGCTGCGTGCCCCACACATCACATGCTCGCGCTGTGCCAGGCAGCCGTGCAACAGCCGTGGACAGGGGAGATGTCTGCAGCTCTAGGAAAGCTTCGCTCAGTTCGAAACTTAGTTAAAAAAATACTGTTCCGGTGGAAGGTCACAGTGGTCCTTTGAGTATGAAACTGAAAGACCCCCTTCCCCCTTCCCTATCACGTGATTCATTAAATAATTAATGCAGAGGTTGCAGAATAGATATGTATTCGTCAGGAAAATCGCAGACATGGTCTCCTTGTGTCTGACGTGAAATTCAACTGTCCTTTAAAAAACAAGCCTATAGCTGAGGGGAAAAAAAAAGAGAAAGAAAGAGAGGGGGAGAGAGAGAGAGAAAGGGGGAGAGGAGGAGAGAGGGAGAGAGGGAGAGGGAGAGGAGAGAGGAGTCTGCAATAAAACAATTCTCAGGAACCACGAAGCCACGCCGAGGGCTGGATTATTGTAAGTAGCAGGGGCTTCCCAATTCCTAGCGTGTCTATATGTCCATGTAAATTTATTGTTTGTTATTAATGTTATTGTCGTAAAATGTGACAAATAGCCGTCTTCATTTCCTCCCATTTCTCTTCACATGGTGGTATGTGTGTTTATACCCATCGAGGCATTTCATTGATATTTTTAGGAATATTCCTCTCTCTCCCTCCCTCTCCCTCTCTCTCTCCTCACAACCTTTTTTTCCCCCTTTCTTGATTTATTACAATAAACATGTCAGCAGCAGTGCGGCTGCCATTGTGTGTGTGTTTGTGAGAGAGTTGTGTTGTTTATAGTGGTGTCCAAGATAAATCATTTCTCGAGTGAAAATGATGTGCAAGCGATGATATTTTAGAGCGAGGATCTCTCTCTACCCCACTCCCTGGAGTTGATTATTTCAGACGATTTACAGTAATAGATCAGCAGCTAATATGAAAGCTCTGTAGCTGGGGGTCTTAAATTACAGCATCTGTGATTACCAATTAAGGAGAGATTTGTATAAATTTGGTAAACCCGGAACGCCTCATTGGCATATAAACCTAGTGAAAGAGCACGACCTTAATAAAAAAATTACAGTGCAGAGTCTAGCGCTGCAGCATCCTTTTATCAACGATAACTCATTTTCGTCCCACTTTCTCCCCGTTTCTTCCTCCCGTCCCCGGCAGAATGGGTTTCTTCGCTGGAAACAGGCACAGGTTTCTTTAGCAAAGCAAGGGAACTTCTCGAGGTGTCACAGTTTAAATCAAACACGGAAATAGGGCTTAAAAGGCGAAAATGAAATTGCGTCGGGAAGCCCGAAGGTAGCTACCTCCAAGAGAGACACAAACGTGGTCTCAGGCAGGAGGGGGAGTTGGCCCGGAGACCCGGCACAATGGGGCTGCGGCAAGCGGGGCGCTGCCGGGGGACCCTGTCAGAGGCGGATCGCCTCGGGTCCTTCCAGCCACCCACCGCTGATAGCACCAGAAAGGGGAACCGACTCGTTGCTGGTAGTTCGTTGTTCTTTTACAGCAGGCGGATAACTGTGCTTGGCTTTCTAGAGCCCTGATCTCGCTAAGGCTGTGACGGTGATGGATGAAGAAATAGAGAATAATTTTCTTACGATGAAAGTTGGAGAAGGTGCTCCAAGGAATGCTTTATATTTAGGAATCCAAGCCTGTTATTTACCTCAGTAAAAGCAAAGCTCCGAGGAGTAATAGCTGTATAAATAAGCTTAAATGGTAGCAGAACCTGGCTGGCAGCTCTTACCTTTTTAACGATTGCTATGCAAAGCATAGCTGGACTGTAACAGGGAAATTCCTTTTAAGCTACTGAGGTACGGTAGCGAAGCTGAAGCCTTGGGGATACGGTGCATGTCCCAGACCAGGGGCACTACTACCTGCCTTAACGTCAGCGCGGGGAGCGCAACCTCCGCGGAAAGTGAGATGTCAGGAGCCACGCACTGCCCTCCCTTCCCATCTCCGGACTGGACCAAATTGGTCCTAACCGGGAGTGTTGAAAGGGAAGGAGGAAGTGAGAGATCGCGTTTTTAAATATTTTACAAGCTCCAACATGCGAGGAGTCAATAAAACTGACAACAGGAGCAAAGATTAAATGTTCACACCGGATTCTCAGATGAGAATTCACCGCTTTCCCCCCCCCCCCGCTTCCCTTCCCTTTCCTCCTCCCTGCTCACCAGCCAAGTCACCACACGAGTGGGGATATTTAACTCTGTCTGCTAGTGTAAACCTTTATGTAGCAAAATTAGCGCAACTCAGCGACTTTCATTAAATATTAAAGGAGATCCAGGGATGGTGACTGAGCCAGAAATGCAGCATCATTCTCTGTCATGCTCCGTATTAGTTTAAATTGTCGGCTTCAAATGGATGCAGACATCCTCCCCACTCGGTTCCCCCTTCCCACCCCATTTTAGTCGGTGACATTTTGGTTTGGTTTGTTGCCTTTTTTTTTTTTTTTTCTATTTGTTTGTTTCCTGGAGGCTTGGGATGTTGAGCGTGAGAAATTGGCACCTCGCGGGGGGCGGCTGTTGGCTCGGAGCGGGGGAGCCACCCGCAGCCCCTGCCCTGGGCGGCCGCCCCGTCTGAATCAATCCTGGGCTTTATTGAGCCCCGTTCCGGCCGCCATTGTGCGGGAGTCGCCCTTCAATAATCAGGCGTCAGGAGATGGGGTGGACGGGTGCTGCCATGTCGTTCTGGCAGAACCCGTGGTGGGGACACGCCACTTCCCTGGCCCGGGTGGAGAGTCCCAGACCTTAAATAGGGCCTCAAAGGCCGCAGATCCTGAATAAGAGCCTCAGACCCCGATTAATAGGCGCAGAGCTGGGATAGGATCCCGGACGCTCGGTGAAAGCCCCGGACCCGGATCAGGAGCCCCAGACCCAGAAGAGCAGACCAAGACAGGGACGGGACCCCGAACCCGGGAGAAAAGCCTCAAACCTTGCAGGGCACCCCAGACCCAGGGAGGACGCAAGCACGGGAGGGGAGCCCAGATCCAGGATGGGATCCGAGCTGGGCGGGTGTAAGGCAGAGCTCTAACAGCCCTGCCCATCGCGGGCTGGGGGCTGTAGGTGGGAGCTGGGGCGTTTGGGTTGCAAAACAGCCGTTGGCCAGGGGTCGGGACTGGGACGACACCCCACGGCTCAGGGCTTCCCGCTGCTCCCTGCACCCATGCCAGTCCCAGCCTCCTCCGCCAAAACAAATTTCTCCCCGCCGCCTTTACCGGAGGCCCGAGGGAAAGGACAGCGGGGTGTCCCCTCTCAGCACCGCCTCTCGCCGCCCAGCAGCTGCCCTGCTGGAAGCTTCCCCAGGCCCACTACCACAGCGAGCAAATCGTTCCTTACCACTGTTCCTTTATTAAGTTGTTGAAAGCGAGTTTTATAGAAAGTAGCTGTTGGGCGTTATAGTTACAAATGGTAGAAATAATATTCAAGAGACGGGAGGAGATAATAAGCTATTTCAAGTAGCTCAACCAAGGGCTGTTTCATTAATTTCTGTGCAATAAGCTTTCCTCCTTGCCTGTGTCATCTCTTCAGAAGTTCCTGGTCTATCAGTGCTGCGAATCCGTGTTTCTCACATCTCATCCCCAAAGAAACCTCCCTCCCTTCCCCTCTCGGCCAGACATACCCCATCTTTTCCCAGAGAGGAAGCTATTAACGTTGTAAATATGAGTCAACATCACCTTAATTCATAATTTATGGCAGGCGGTAGGAGAGAGTTATTTAAGATCAAAGCCTTGCGGAGGGCGAGAGCTGCACGGCAGTAAGCAGAGCAGAGCACAGCAATAGCGGAGCGCAGCGCAGAGACCTGTGGGGCGGGCGCGGAGCGGCGGCGGGGGCGCGCGGCGCCTTCCCGCGAGGGGTGAGGGCAGCGGCGGCCCGGCACGGGTGGCGGGGGGTCCCGGGCCGGTTCTCTGCGCGGATGCCGCTGCTGAAGCCAAGCGTCGCGGGGCAGCGCAGAACCGGCATCAGCCGAAATCCAGCTGCGACGCAGGCCCGAGAAACCGCGGAAAAGGTCGCGGAGCTGATGCCAATTATGCTCCATTTTAATATGTAAAAAGGGAGGCGAGCACGCTTCATGGGCAGACGAGACAGAAGGGAAAATCTGTTCGCTTTTCACTGAAATAGGAAAAGTCTAGAAACGGTGATGGTTTCCTTTGAAGTTTGCTCTCTCTCACACTTTGTCGGGAGGAGGGAGAAGAGAAAGGGGGGAGACGAAAGAAATAAAAGGCAATAACCACTTTTCAACACTTCCCCGTGTGTAACCGACCCATTTGAAAAGGAAGGCTATAAATCAGAGGCGATGGTGGAGATTTGACTCTTTTTTTTTTTTTTTTAATCGTGGATATAAGGGGAGGGGTTAAGAAGAAATTCCCTCTCCTTGCTATTTTGTCTCCTTTTGATGTCCGACTCAATGCGAAATATATCAATGCTTTATTGGCAGCAGTATCTAGAGGTCAGAAGAGAAGCCTGAAAACCTTCGGGTCAAATTCTCTCCGAGCACGTCCCGGTGAGATCAGTAGAGGATGGTAGACCGCAGCCTCTCGGCCTGTGGGGACGGGGAAAGGGACCGGCCTCCCTTCCCCCTCCCAACCCCAGCTCCCGCGTCCGCCGCCCTGGGGCGCCGGCAGCACCGCAGCGCTCGGAGCCTGCCTCGGGTCCGGGCTCCGACCGCTCGCCTCTGCCCGGCTCGGGTGAGGGGTTCCGTGGGGAGGGTTTGATCCCCCCCATTCCCCCGGCTCCCGGCTTCAGAGCCGACGCCGCTCAATGTCACGCTCCCCCCTTCCACCAGCATCCCGATCTGTATTTCTTCTCCCTGGGCAAAGTTGAGCCTAAAAATAACCTCCAGGGTCTGTTTTGTTGCTGCTGTTACCTATCCCTCTGAGGTGCAAACGCGAGAGTCAACAATATTACCTGGCAAAGGGCAAGGTTTAAAGGCGGGGTATTTACCCGGGTGCTACTGGGAAGGGTTGGGGGGAGGAAAGAAGAGAAGAGAAGAGAAGAGAAGAGAAGAGAAGAGAAGAGAAGAGAAGAGAAGAGAAGAGAAGAGAAGAGAAGAGAAGAGAAGAGAAGAGAAGAGAAGAGAAGAGAAGAGAAGAGAAGAGAAGAGAAGAGAAGAGAAGAGAAGAGAAGAGAAGAGAAGAGAAGAGAAGAGAAGAGAAGAGAAGAGAAGAGAAGAGAAGAGAAGAGAAGAGAAGAGAAGAGAAGAGAAGAGAAGAGAAGAGAAGAGAAGAGAAGAGAAGAGAAGAGAAGAGAAGAGAAGAGAAGAGAAGAGAAGAGAAGAGAAGAGAAGAGAAGAGAAGAGAAGAGAAGAGAAGAGAAGAGAAGAGAAGGAAAAGGAAAAAAGATTCGATGGGTTTTGCATAACTTTTACCCTCCCCCTTCTGTCTCTTTCTTTCTTTTCTTCATTCGTTTCTTCCCTTTCCCGGGACGAGACATATGGAATCAATTTTGAATCCTGACATTGAAGGCTGGCCAATTCCTACTGTCTCTAAAAACCAGAATCCATTTGGTTCTCTTCTCCCCAGCACCCCTTGTCACTCAGTATTATAACAGTCTTGCAACATTTTAAGTCTTTATAAAAAGAAACAGCTTTCCAGATAGATACCACGGATTCGTGAGTGGGGGAGGTTTGGTGGCTTTTTTTTTTTTTTTTTTTTTTTTTAAGGGGAATGTGAGCACAAACTGCCCCTCCCGACACCCCCATCTCATCCCCCTCCGCTCGGCATCTCTGCAAAGGGGCCGCATCCTTTCAATACTTTAAGCTGTTTTGGAAGAGTTTCTGGTTTTCTCCACATCAAGTCAGTTCCGTTTGAATCGAGCGAGTCCAAAAAAATCAAAGCATCTTTGGAGAAAAAAATCGCGTCCGAGCAAGCTGTCAGCAAGATCCACCGGGGTGCGATAAAGTAGTTTCTTCTCTTCTCCATAATTTGGCTGCTTCAGTTGTGAATTCGCACCACCCTGATCCGGCTTCGATACTTCTTGAAGTCTTGGGTTGGACAGTAACGCAGGTAAGAAGTTAAAAAAAAAAATAAAAGAACGATGCCGCTCTGCCTTTCATATCTTCTCAGCTCCGACGCTGTGAGATATAATTAATTGCTCCGAAGGCTTTGACAGGCTTCTCCACCGGCCATCATGAGCTATAGCCGACTTTCTCCTGGTAACAAATTAAGACTGATGCCTCGGGAGCAGGACTGGGGAAGCTGAAGCTGAGCAAAAATTATCTCGCACGGTCCATAACCGAGACCGGCCACAAACTGTTTCCAAGTGCGTGTTTACTCGTGAAGTTTGTCCGGGACACATTTGTTAAAATTTTAGCACCTCCCTCGTTTGAAAAAGAAACTACAAAAGCCCATTGGAAAAGCGGGGTGTTAAGCTGAAGAATGTATGTGATGGTGATTTATGGCCCCACAGAGGTTTTTGTTTACTTGAAGTAGACCTTAATTACAACGGCTTTTAATAAATAAATAAATACATAAGTAATCCCAAGATCTGTGTATGTCCATAGTAGGGTTTCCCTTCCCAGGTCTGGTTGTAGGGGCCAGATGTGACCACAAAACGTCTGGTTAGTTGAGCTGCTCGTCCTTTTAGCTGTCCAGTGCATTTGACCGAAATGGGTAAGAGACTCAAACATTTGTCATAGAAGTGGTGGCTACTCGGGGAGTCCGACCTACTCGGGGAGCTCGAAAATATCAAGCTTTTAAAAAGAGGCAAAGTTAGTTTTTGTCAGGGGAGAGATGTGTCCTCGAAAACGGTTCATTTCGCTCAAATGCAATTTCTGTGATTGAAAGGGAAACGCTCGGGAGGGCGAATTTTCGCGTGGGAATATTGAGTGCAGTGGTCTGCGGATTTGTGCTCTTCGTTTCTGGCTAAAAAATCCATCTCCCACACACGTTCTTCCCCCACGCCGTGAGCTTCCGATTTCATTTCAAGAGTGAGACAATAAAATCGGTTGCATGGGGAGGGAGGAGGGTAGGTGGAAGAGTGAGGGAGAAATCGAATTAAACGCGGAAAGTTTTCTAAATATATACGTGTGTGTGCTGTCTGTTCTCCTTTGATTCCTTTCCCTTTAGAACAAGATAATAACTCAGTCCCCTGGACAAGTTGCCAGTTCTAAAAATGTCCTCATACAATGTGAAACTGGAAAAGTTTTGACTCAGTGTCTAATATTTCCCGAGGCGAACTGGTATATTGGCAGAGAGCACGAGCTTGGATACACAAGTGTCTGTGTTTTTTTTTTTTTTTTTTTTTTTTTCCCTGAAAATTGCTTTGCATTAAATTTCCTCAGCTTCAGAATTATCTTTACTCGCCTCCAGCTAAACTTGATTTTTTTTTTTTTTTTTACCAAGCGCTTGATCTGTTGGCGAATGAAATCTGAGAAGAAACCGCAGGCCCTAAGTGGCCGTAATTTAATTGATTTTATCATAAATCATCAACTTCATGAAGAAGCAAAGTTTTCATTGAAGTAAATTGATATTAATGGACACTTTCTGAAATCTAGCCATATAGATCTGTATGTTGTTGGTCCTCCCACTTCTCTTTTGGGACAGGAGATTTGGGTAGGGGAGTATTTTTCCACACTTCTATCTTTTTTTCTCCTACTCTCCCTAAAAACGATTTATTGCAGCGTGGGGGATCTGATCCCTGGCGTGGCGAGGTGGGGGGGGGAGCTAGAAGCTCTGTTCCTCTTTGTGGCATTTCACAGCAAGGCCGAAATCCGGGAGCACCGAAACGAGGCTCTTCTGGGTGGATGAACATCGAGCAGCTGGGTTTCTTTGGGTTGTTCCCTTAGCTAGGTTGTCCGCTCTGCCCATGGGTTTGGGGGCATCGGGATGTGGTATTTCTGGAAAAAACACGTGCGTTGCAGCGAGGTGCATCCCGGCTCGGCCAGCCTTGCTCCCATCCGTGTTAAAAATAAAAATAGGATTTAAAACCTCCTCTTCCATCTGCCTGTCCTATCCTGTGTTAAACATTATTGTTCCCAAAACTTCCCCTCCTAATTAAAAATTAACTAAGAACCCGGGAAAGAAGGGAGCCCTTTGATATGGTGATAAGTTTGACAGACCAAATACCCATACAGTAAGAGAGGATTTTAGCAAAGGGCAGTGGCTCTGTTATGTGCCCATTGGTGGCCGTCTGTGAGGTGACTGCAGAGATGTACACTGAGAGGAGAATGCGGGACTCGGTGGTATCCTTATGGTTGCCTTACAGAAGATAAATATTCGGTGAAAACATTTTACCAATTTCGGTGAAAGAACATTCTTTCTCCTGAGAATCCCTGTTCAAAAATTGTTAGTCTCTGTGAATTATCACTTGGAAGAAGGTAAAATGGAGCTTATTTCTTCTCCCAGGTTCCTTCTCCCCCATGCTCAGACCGTCTTCCAGCGACAGCCAGGTCCCGGATTCAGGCGAGTACCACTGCAAAAATAACCAAATTTCTTCCTTTTCTCACAGAAGCAACCACGGTGGTAGTGTGGATGCCTGGCCCTCCTGGGAGGCGAAGGAAGGGCAGTGGGAGAAAAGCTTTGAATCCTCAAATCGTCATTCTTTCTTTCGCGGGGAGGGGAAGGGGGAGGTAGCCTGGAAGAGGGGCGAGGAGCCCGTCCCCAAGGCCTCCGAGCGCTGTCCCGCCGCCGGCACGGCAGAGAAGCCCCCCCCGCTTCTCCTGTCCCCTAACCCCGGGTGTTTCCCCTCTGTCACCGTCGCCTTCGCCGTTTGGCTGGACGCCGAGGCTTTGGGAGCGGTGTTTGTTGCGGTCGCTTTCCTCGTTAGTGTTTGTTCGTCTCCTTCGCTTTCAGGACAAAAGATTAAAAGGGGGGCGGTGTAGAATTAAAGAGAGCGCGAGAGAGAGAGAGAGAGAGAAGAACGAGCAGCTGGAGCTCCCCAAACCCAGGCCAGCCCCAGCTGCGGCGGCAGGGAACAAGGGGCATCGGCTGCCTGGGAAGTTTGGGAAATTTGCTGATGGGGGAATTTGTGCGACTGGAGGGGGAGCCGGTCATTTACCAATTCTGTATAAAATAGGGGAAAGGTTGACGTGTCCCAGTCACGTGAGCACATAATTCAAGCTATTATTTTGGCATTTGGAGTGGGGGTGGAGAAGAAAAGCGGGGATGGTGATTCCCAGCCCGCCTCCGGTGAGCCGCTCCCCAAACACCCATGTGCACCCGCTGGAACCGCAGCCTCGCTCACCCCAAACCCGCCCCAAACCCACCCCATCCCGACCCCGCCGCAGGTTTTGGCGACCGGGCGGGAGAGTGGTGGTGCGGGGGACGCGAGGATGCGAGAGGCTGCGGGGGGGGGGGCTGGAGTCTGCGGGGGACTGCGGGGCTGCCGGGGGGGTGCGAGAGGCTGCGGGGCTGCTGGGGGTGCGGGCGTGCCGGGCACCCATCCCGCAGCAGCCTGGGAGCGGCGCGGAGCCGGGCGTTGTTTTGTTTTGTTGTTTTTTTTGGAGACAATTCAAAAGCACTTCCGCTGAGCGATCGTTAACCTGGTGAGTTATTGCTCCTCTAAGCAAAGGTCATGGGGAGAAAAAGGTCTAATCTGTCAAGGAAAAAACACTGCTCACTCAGGTTCATTTTGATTTCTTATCCGGGCTGGCTTCTGTTTGGGGTTTAAGGAGGTCCTGGACCTTTCGTAACTCTCCCCTCCCTCGGGTTCTCTGAGGAATGGGAGCGTGGAAACCCAGACTCCTTCAGACCAAAACAAAAAGGACCGAGGGAGGCTGAGCAGCCCCCGGGGAGACGGTGGGTGCCGCGGAGGCCTCCACCCTGCCCCAGTGAGGGCCGAGCAGGGGCTGAGTGGGATCCGCACCGCCTCTGAGAGAGAAATTAATGCAAAGCAGATAGAGCAAAGCCCCCCAGTCAAAACAAAGAACACCGGGGGAAAAACTCGCTCCATCCATCGTTCTCCTGCCTTTACTGCAAGGGAATAAATTAAAAACAATGAAAAACAAACAGCTCCACGCCCCCGAAGCCGTTATTTACGTCAAATACATTTCTGTTTGTTTGTTTGTTTCCCTTTTCCCCTCCTCCCTCCTGCAACCACTCCAAATAAACGCGATTTTCCTCTTTCTCCACCTTTCGGTCTGCCCACTTCTCCCGGGTCCGGTGTGGGAGGAACTTGCCGAGACTCAGATTTCGTTTGCTGAGTTCACAACGCAGAAAGGGTGGTGATTTTTTTCCCCCTCTTTACAAATCTCTGTGTGTACTCTTCAGAGGGAACTGAAAAGCCCCAGTTAACTGGGGAAAGTTGTGATGTAAGTGGAATATTGCCAAAACTGTGTATTAAAGTGTGCGCTCGTGTAATAATAATACCAATAAAAATACAGCTATGGGCCGCCAACTAGAGAAGGTCACGAGCATCCGCGGGTGATTTATGGACTCGGGGATGTTGTCACAAGCAGAGTAGGGGTGTGAGGGGAACATTTTTATTTGAGATTAATAACATCAACATACAGAACGGAAACGGGATTATTAAAGCGACTGAATGTTTCCCAAAACGAAAATATTTTTAAATGAGATTGCTTTTTCTTTATTCCCTTCTTTTCCCTCTCTGAGTCCTTCCTGCGAACGTGGCGGCGGTAAATCTCGGTGTGGCTTTAAAAACATTACGGTTTGATATCGTTAATTCTGATGCCAAATCTCTGCTGTGCGAGCTGTGTCCTCGTACACCATAAAGCATCCCTCCCTTCCCCCCCGCCCCTTCGTGGCGATCCTCCGACCAAACTGGAGTGCACGAAAGAACAGCCCCCCCCCCGGCCCCCTTCTTAATTCCCAGTCCTTCAGGAAAGCGGCCTCGTGCTTTCCCCGATGTTTTCCTGTCCTTGGATCCGCCTGTGCTTAATCCCGAGCCCCCCGGCCCCGCCGCCTGTTTTGCCAGCGCGGCCCCCGGCGACCAGTCCCGCGGGGGCAGCCAGGCGGCCGCATCAGGGTTTTAAGGCAATAAACCCCAAAAGACCCGTGCCCCCTCCCCTCCCTCCCCCCCCGCACAACTCGGGTACGAACGCGCAGCGAGCGGTGCGCTCCCTGGAAATGCCGTGGCGGCTCGGATGAGAAGTAACCTCCGAGGGGAAATGCTGGGGCTTTTGTTATTAGAGCCTGTCTTCTCCCCCATTTCCACCCAACATTTCGCTGTTTGATGAATTCCCTTTGCATTCCCTTGTCCACGCTTTTCTGACCGAAGTTTCATACTTTTTTCTTCCCCCCCTTCAGTTCTCCTTTCTCAAACTCCATCACAGCCTCGTATTTGCTGGACCGGACATCCGAGAATTGGTGAGTTTTGCTGAATATCCTACCTGGTCCCTCTCCCTCTGTCCGTCTCTCTGCATCAGCCTTGCAAGCCATTCCTGCTGCAGTCACCCAGCGTGACCCCCCCCCCCCACCTGCACGGAGCACGGTGCTCGGGATCTCACTATTTTCATTTTGCTACTTGCTTGTCTTTAAACTTTGTGATTTATGGCCGTAACTTTGAGGGAGTGTTTTAAATGGAAGATATTTCCTGTACTCCCTTTGAAGGGAAAGCCAGTCAGATTGCAACATTTGCTGCTAATTTTGTGCGAGGGAGTTACATTTTAAAGAAAAATAATCTGCAACCGAAACAAAGATGGTAATACACAGCGAGCCTAAAAACTCTTTAGAAAAACTCAACACATAAACGTGCAACGACTTTTTTTTTTTTTTTTTTTTTTCCGGCTGCCAGTTAAAGCAAAATTTTGCACTTCAGAGGAGTTACTTGCAGAACCCGAGATACTTCTGATTGCCTAGGTACCATAATAAGTCAGCGGACATCCATATTCAGAAACCTACAGAGTACTTCACCTACAGAGAAGTCTTTAAAAAGAGTCCGAGACAGTTTTTCCTCTCTCCTTTCCTGGAGTTTTAGCGCTGGGGGCTATAAAATATGAACTAACTTGTAGCAGAGGATTTATTTTGGAGCAGTTTATAAAAAGTCACACGGGGATAAAAAATCGCAATAGGGATGTCCCCGGTCGAAACTCTCACTTCAGGGATCTGAACGCTGCAGTCAGAACAATAGCTGGAAACACCGTAGTCCTTGGGATAACACTTTATCCATCACCTAGAAAATTGTGGCTGTCCAACTCAGAGTTAAATCCTCTCAAAACTCAAATGTTTGCTTGGACATCCTTCTTTCCCTTTTCCAGAGTCACTCGCCCAAGCTGAAAAAAAAAAAAAAAAAAAAAAGGCGATACAGCCCCCCAGCCGGTGTATGCCTTCCCCACGAAGTCCACAGAGCCCTTCTGGTCACTCCTTGTCTTGTTGCTAAACGTAAATCCCCCCCGTCAGCACTTAGCCGAAGGAGCGAGCGGCAGAATTAAAGGAGGGAAGATAATCGCGATGGGCAACAAAAGTACCACTTAAAACAACAACAACAAAAAAGTGCAGACACCTAAATTCTTTGCCCTGCCTTCCTCCCACTCGCCAGCCCCTCCTCGTCACGGACGCTCCCCAGAACGCAGCTCGGCGAGTTTCTGGGAGCGGAGGAAGGCGTGCGCCTCGGGCCGGGCACCCCGAGTGGCACCCGTGGCTGCCCCAGCACCCGGCCTCAGCCTTCGCGGCCCCCCGGTGCTCGCGCCCCGAACCCCCGAGCTCGCCCCCGCGAGGCCGGGAGCCGCCCGCAGGCAGCGGCCGGGACGCGAACTCCGCGCGAGTTCCGCGGCCCCCCCCCGGCTCCCCCCGCGCCCCGGAGAGGCTGCGGGGCCGCCCCCAGCCCCCCCGCCCCAGCCCCCAGCCCCCCCTCGGCTCTGGGCCGTCTCGGGGGGGGCCTCTCGCCGCCGAAGGGCCGCGGAGGGGCAGCGGCGGCTGTTGAAAGCGCCGCGACTGCAGCCGGCAACGGGGGGGGGACACACCATGACTATGTTGAAACGGTTTATTAGCATAAATTGACACCTAATTGTTAAACACGTGAATCAAAGGCAAGCTTTGCTATCTTTCTGTCTAGGCCTCTGTCCACCACGTCTGCAATTAGCATAATTTTTCACTAGTGACGCTGTTTGGGAGGCTCGTTGGCTTTGCCCAGCAATCCAGCCCAAATCTTTATTTTTAAATATCCCCTCCGTTTTATTTCCCCCTCGCCCCCCGCCCTCCCCTTAGCCTGGATTCTTTTCGTTATTATTTTAATCCTAGCCAAGCACTGCATAGTTAAAAAGGGGGGGGGGGGGTTGTGTTCAGCTTTTCTTTCTTTCTTTTTTTTTTTTTTTTTTTTTTCCCTTCTCCTTTCCCTTCTTCCCCTTTGCTGTGGTAAAGCAGAGGCCATTGTTATCAGTGAGCAGAGCGTACCAGTCTATAGGGCAACTAGAATCTCAGGGTTTGTCCATTCAAAGCCCTCAGTTTTTCTGCACATCTTGGAAGCTGGAAAGCATCTTGATTTTTTTTTTCTTCCCAAACGGAGACAGAGACAATTTGAGCTGCCGTAACAGAAAGCTCCACTGGCTGAGCCCCCTCCCCCCTGTTTTGGCTTTTTTTTTTATACATTTATATATACATATGCTGGATTTTTTCCTCTCGCGTACTCCTTTAACGTTTTTAAAGGAAGGGGGTCATTCCTTGCTTATTGATTGCGTGGATGCTGGATGTGAAAATATATTATGTCTGCCTGTGCTTTGCTCGTCAGAGACTAAGGTAAGCCGGACTCAAATAGGCTATCACTTTGTGAATGGCGGAGTATATGTCCCAATGATTTATGACCATATGACTCCAATCTCGGTTCAAGAAGAGTTCACAAGCTTTAAGCTTCCTTCCACGCAGAGGCTCTTTTGCAGCCCTCATCCAGGGCCTTTTCCTCTGCTTTATAACTGGGGAGTTCTGCTTGGTGTGAAGCTCGGTTGTGGGGGAGGGAAAAGGGAAATTTTAGGAATGTGTCTCTATTTTCCAGGCATATGCACCGCACGGCAGTCGCTGGGATCTGAGGTCTTTCTCAGCAGCCGACTTATTGTTAAGGGCATGTGTAGAATATTTATTATCGATAATAATTGAAATTAAACACCGGGCTATTCCTGTTTTCACCGGCTCCGGGCAATATTCCTTGGGAGGGGGCGGGGAGAGGGGAAAGGCGCTGCTCTTCTTCATAAACAGAGCCAGGTCGGGAATTTAGGATTTCCAACATGGAGGGAACGGTTTTACAGAGGAAGACATCCGCCTTAGAGTTCTACCTTCTTCCCCCGGGCGCTGGATTTCCCTTCGCCCGCAGCCCTCTCCCCTCTCCCCTTACCCCTCCCCGATTTTATTTCCGTGCCCCCGAAGCTTCGCCCCCAAAAGTTCCTGGCGAGGAGTTGTGGTTAAACGTTACGGCTGGCAGAGCGAAACTTGGAGCGCGAGGAGACCCCGGCAAGGACCCTGCCCGGCTTTAATTGGAACAGGAGATAATCGAATATTTATTATTCTGCCTGAGATTTTTTTTTTTTTAAACAATTCCTTGGAGTAAATAATTAGGATTGCGGCCGTCCTCGGCAAAGATAAATGAGCGGCATTTGTGAGGCGCTGAGAGATGAGGTACAAAGCAAATCTCTGGAAGCCACAAGCGAGAGAGCTTTTGGGCAAAGGGGGTTGTAAATTTATTTTATGGGCTTTTTTTTTTTTTTTTTTAATCGCTGTTATTTTTAGCTGTTTTCGCTGAGCCTCTTCACTCGGTTCTCTTTTCTTTTCCTTTTTTTTTTTTTTTTTAAGAAACCTATGCCAGACAGGAAGGCCTTGGAGAAATTCCCACCTCTGCCCTTCTAGACATCTTCAGCAAACGTATTCATAATAACAGCGCTGCTGTTTGTTAATTAATTCACAGCTTCTCAGCTAGGGTACTGGAGTATACTTTTTAATAAGACTTATTTATCATGGTGCGGGAACCAGAGGAGAATAACTCCCAGCAAAGATATAATTCTCCCTATAGACAATAATACATCTCGGTGGAAGATACAATACATATTTGGGAATGCATAAAGGATTTAATCAGTGTAAAAAGCAAACCAGTCCCTTCGTGGACACTGTCTGAGGCTGTGTTAGAAGTATATGGAGGTTTCATCTGCCATGGCAGAGGAACACAGCAGTCAAGGAAGAGAAGGGAAGGGAAAAAAAAGATGTTATTTATTGTTGAGCTGTGGCTTCTGTTAAACCCCAGTACTCAGAAATATCACATTAGATTCCATCTCTGCAGATTTTATTTTATTTATTTTATTTTATTTTATTTTATTTTATTTTATTTTATTTTATTTTATTTTATTTTATTTTATTTTATTTTATTTTATTTTTATTTTATTTTAATTTTAGAGAATGAAAGAGCCCAGATAAAATTAAATATACAATAGATACAATTAAATATACAATGGATATCAATTTCAAAGCAAAATGTTCAGTGGCTCCTTGCAAACTCTGAGCTGCAGAGAGAAGTTACTGCCTTTTTAAAAGATGTTAGCTACACATCAGATTATTTTCAGTAATAATAGTTTTCATATTTCTGAGGGCATTTCTACTCTGTATCGTAGAGAAAGTTTATGCTAGAGAGAGAGAGAGAGAGAGAGAGAGAGAGAAAGAAAGAAAGAAAGAAAGAAAGAAAGAAAGAAAGAAAGAAAGAAAGAAAGAAAGAAAAAGAGAAGGATGGAGAGAGAGAAAGAAAAGAGAAAGGTTTCATTTTGTGATTTGAGGTGTTCAATTGGGTTTTTATACTTCTAGGGCTTGGACTTGGGGAGAGAGGAATTATGGAAAATGGACGGGCTACAAAGTTAGGAGCAAATGGTCTGGTGACACATTCGTTTTCTAAGGGAAAAAAAAAAAAAAAAAAAAAAAAAGGCAATTAAACTGCTTTTGGAATTACATCTTGGCAACAATAGTACCAGATTCAAGAGCAATGAGTATGGAGTAGTGCAGGCAACAAAAGGGTATGTTTTCTAAATACAACCTGTGCTGCCAAAGAAAGAGAGAGAGAGACCAACAAACAGGCCGAAGGAAGCACATTCTTGAATTCATGCCCCTGCTTAAATCTGCTTAAAATATTTGCCCCGAATTCCAAAGACACTGTGAGTCTCTGTGTAAACAGCAAATTGAGCCAACTGTGTCAGGACACTTTTACCTGGATAAAACATATCAACTATTGGCTGTTTTCAGTTTTAGAACAAATATACCAGAGAGTGGCCTTACAATAAACTTAGCATACTGTTCTGAGTCTAAAACATGCTGTTGTTTTTTATGTCTGTGAACGGCTGATTTTAATAGGTCAGGGATAAGAAGACATGACTCTCATTCCTCTCATGCTTGTAGCCAGCAATTATCTGTTCCATATTATTGTATTTACGTTAATGTGCACAACTGCACATGGATTTGCATGTGTACCCCCCCTCTGTGGGTATATGTGTGTATTCCTACGTGTATATATAGAGAGATGAGTGATAAATACAGATGTAAATAGACGTATAAAGATGTAACCACATGTACTTACTGAGCATGTGCGTAGTTATACAACCTTGTTGTTATGCTCTGAGAAAAAAAGGGGCTAACAAACAACAACCAGGAAAACTATCCCCAAAAATCAGCTCAACGTTTTTGCACTAAAACATCTGATGAGCTTTCTTAGGCTGCACACAGGACAAAATCTGCTCAAAGCATCTGTTCACCCTGTTCTGCAGGACCCTATTCATGTCATGTGCCTTTCAGGCTCCAAGATGGATTCATAGGCTGGGTACTATTATTGTGTGTTTTCTCCTAACCTTTCAGGTCAGCTTCCAATAGACAGCTGGAAACGGCCTGTCACGTGGCCTTGGGGTGCCAATGTTCTGCCATAGGGGTGTCAAGACCCTGGTAGCCAGAAAAATCATTTTGGGGAATCCCAGAGATGCAGAAGACAACATACTACGACAGCTCCACGCTCTTTGGGGGCTACTCCTATGGGAGCACCAACGGGTTCGGCTACGAGGGTCCACAACAGCCCTTCCAGCCAGGCTCTCATGTGGAGAGCGACTACCAGAGGTCTGCCTGTTCCCTCCAGTCCCTTGGCAACACAACCCCTCACACAAAAAGTAAAGACCTGAATGGGAGCTGCATGCGTCCAAGTTTACCCCAGGAGCACCATCCACCTCCAACTGTCTCGCCGCCCCCAAACCCTGCCACCAACAGCACCAGTAACAACAGCAATAACCAGTCGGGGAGCAGTAAAAGTGCCCCCAGCAAAGCCAACCTCAGTGCAAATGCCAGTCTCACCAAGCAGATTTTCCCCTGGATGAAAGAATCGAGGCAAAACTCCAAACAGAAAAACACTTCCCCTAGCACAGGTACACTGTTCTGCTCTTCTAACCATCCACTTTCCTAACTTGTGAGGTAACAGAGCCACTGTCCAGAGGGGTCTTTTTTGGAGGAAGGATAGGGGGGAAGGATCCAGCAAGGATCCAGGTGCTGGGCATGATCCCAAGGCCACTAGCCACACACACCGGCTGGGCCAAGCAGGCTTGGCCCATCCTGCAGTGCTGACCAAACCCTTGGTTTCTTCTGAACATAACCAGGGCACCTCGGGGAAGTGCAGCCAGGCAGCTGTACACAGCCAATGTCTGGCCATGCAGATGCAGACACCCAGTGATGTGCACCCCTGATCAATCTAGAGATGAGAAAGCCGAGTGCTTGTTTTCTTCCTTCCTCTCTGCCTCCAGACACAGGAGTAAACACAGTGCTCTCTGACTGTGTGTGCCTATAGGGAGCATATGCATAAATACAAGGATATTTCTGCATGCATACACACATGCATCTCTAATGCAATCGCAGATAAAAAATCAGTATGGAAATAGCACTGTTGTGACAAATGTATTCACATAAGCTCTGCAGCATGCACTTCACTACATTAGTATTGTTTATCTAGTATAGACATGCTTATATTACAAAAACATAGGTACAAATGCAATTTGGTGTAAAACAATGTGCGTGTAAATATTTCTGTTACACAAATATGAGCTGCACACAAGATGTGTGTGTGTGTGTGTATTAACACCTTGGAAAACAAAGTACCTCCCAACACTGACCCATGTTAATATTAATTGGCTTTGCAGTGAGTGCCCCCCTGCCAAATATTATTTTCTCAAAATTATCTGTTGAAAATAATCGACTCCTAAATAAATGGCCCTGGAATCCTTTTCTACATGACATGATCAAATTTTCATAAACCAGGGGCAGCTTTGGAGAACAGAACTCTTAATAAATGACATGATTATGGAGTGCAGGCTAATGCAAGGGGGTGAGGGAAGGGGGGGGTCGAACTCTTGTGCCTGTTCCAGGATTTATTAAGAAACGATGCATTCAATTTCTGCATGTAAGTAATTATCTTTTATTTCATTTCGCGGCCAGCAGAAACCTGCAGTGGCGAGAAAAGCCCTCCAGGCTCCTCGGCCTCAAAGAGAGCCCGCACAGCCTACACCAGCGCTCAGCTGGTGGAGCTGGAGAAGGAATTCCACTTCAACCGCTACTTGTGCAGGCCCCGCCGTGTGGAGATGGCCAACCTGTTGAACCTCAGTGAGAGGCAGATCAAGATCTGGTTCCAGAACAGGAGGATGAAGTATAAGAAAGATCAGAAGTCAAAAGGCATGGGGTCTTCTTCTGGAGGGCCTTCCCCCACCAGCAGCCCGCCCCAGCCAATGCAATCCTCTGCCGGATTTATGAATGCCTTGCACACCATGAGCAGTAACTACGATGCCCCCTCACCGCCTTCCTTCAATAAGCCCCACCAAAATGCCTATGCCATGCCAACTAACTACCAAAACCCCATCAAAGGCTGCCCCTCCCAACAGAAGTACACCAACACGGCCCCTGAGTACGACCCCCACGTGTTACAAGGGAATGGGGTGACCTACGGGACTCCCAGTATGCAGGGAAGTCCCGTCTATGTTGGAGGTAACTATGTGGATTCTATGCCCACCTCTGGCCCGTCCCTCTACGGCCTCAATCACCTGCCACATCCCCAGGCAGCCAGCATGGACTACAGCGGGCCTCCGCAGATGCCTCCGAGCCAGCACCACGGACCATGCGAGACCCACCCCACCTACACAGACCTTTCCACGCACCACGCATCTTCTCAGGGCAGAATCCAAGAGGCGCCCAAGCTGACCCACCTGTGATAGGGAGCAGGGACAGGCTCGAGCCAACTGGATGGGACCCAGACATGGGACAGAAAGGAGGCGAAGAGGGCAGGACTGGCTTCAGAAGCATTTGTGTCGAGCTATTTATTTATTTTTTTTATTTTGTTGATGTTTTTTTCTTTCGTTCTTAGGTTTTTGTGCTTGCCGTTATTATTTCTGGGTTCCGTTAGGCACAATTTCCAATCATTTCAGTATTTACTGACAAAAGCAGCTTTCTCTCTGAAGAGATATACCTCCTGTGGGTCAACACAAATGCTTCTGAAGCTGTTTTTGGGTAGATTTGTGGGAATCTAGCAGATTTTTTAGCAGCAACATCCTTAATTTTCAAACAAACTACCGATTACCAATGGTAATCCTTGGACAGTGGACAGCAGAATAGCCAGCCAGCCAAATCTTAAACAGTTGGTGTCTCTGCATCTACAGAAACATACACACCTGTCCACATAGGATATCAAAAGAGATTCCCAAGAAAACTATCCTCCCCTTCAACTTCTTCTCTAGAAAAACGTTGTGCTTTCCTTTCCAGCCTTCTGAGGAAGGGCATCCTTTTTTGATGAGTAACTTCCCACAAATCCCCACATAAACTGCAAATATACACACCTGCCAACATGTAGAATTCACACTCTTTCCCTCTTACCCCACCTCCCCTCTCAAAAATAATTAAAAAAAATAGAATAAGAGAGGTCTAAGAATTGCAAAAGGTTCAGGAAACAAGTTTCTGAAATGCCTAAAAACCCACCCACACTAACAGCAGTCCAAAGAGAGGAAGAAAGAGTTGACAGGTCTGAATATTTTTCCACCTTTGCCACTGATGATGTGAAGTTTCCATTTTTCCATTTGAGACACCGTTGGCTGACTTTTTTTTTTTTTTTTTTTTTTTTTTGGGGGGGGGGGGAGCGGGGGGGATTTTTCTTAGGGTTCATTGACAGAAAAGCAATCTTAAGACTTAGAAGTCCTATGCTTCTTTACTCCTCTTCTCCTGACCTTACGTGAAAACAGGGTATATTTGAACAAATGGAATGTCCTCCAATAGAAGCAGAAGTGAATGGATCTCTAGTATTTGCTAATGCTTTCTTGTCTGGACATCTTTGTTGCACTTAGAGTTTACATATAATGGGTATAAAAACAACTTTGAAGGGCGTCCGTCCAACTCAGTCGAGATGTCCTTCAATAGGTGTGTGTTCTGGTGAACATTCATATATATTTATTGGTTATAGCCAGTTTAAAATATTTTCCTTTTTGTATTATTTATCCCCAATATTATGTATTTATATGAGGAAAAAAAAAAAAGAATCAAATTGTACTTTTTTAGTATTTACTTGTTATAAAGGACATTGTGTTTCCTCGTCATTGTACAACAAGCTTATTTTAGTTATTGTAATTTAGAAAGACCAGTAGTTTTATGTTACCTTCGTACTTATGAATAATGTAATTAGTTCTACTGGAGGCATGAGAGCAGAACCAGCCTGTAATTGTATAGTCCCGGTTAGAAGAGCTAGAGCTGACCCCTCCCTCCCACCTCGCCCTCCTCTCCGGAGTTTTCTTTGTTCTTACAGTAGTTATTTTATTTCCTTGCTTAAGGGTCGTCTGTTGAGCAATTCTTGAATAAACTTTCTGTTATCAATTTTATCTCGTCCCATCAGTCGGATTTAAAAGCAGAGAAAGAGAAAACGAAAACGAAAAAGAAAAAAAAAAAAATAGAAGGAGAAGAACGGGCAGAAGAGGGAGCGGGGGGGGAGAGGAGCGAGCGAGGTCCCGGAGGGGCCGGAGCCGGGGCCGGGGCCGCTCCCGCCCCGGGCCTGCTCCCGCCCGCGGCACAAAGGGGTCACGTGGCGCGGGGCCGCGCTGCCATTGGGCCGCCGCGAGCACAAAGGCGGGCGGCGCACAAAGGGCGCGGGCCGCGCGCGGGGAGTTCCGAGGCGCTGCGCGGGCACGGCCGCGGGCACGCGCCCTGGGCAGGGGCAGGGGCAGGGGCAGGGGCTGCCGGGCGGGGTGGGCTTTGGGAGGTCCCGGGGAGCACCGGCAGCACCACGCCACCGGGCCTGCCGCGTGCCCGGCCGGCGGAGAAGCGGCGCCGGCTCCCAGGGCAACAGCCACAAC
Organism: Anas platyrhynchos; assembly: GCF_047663525.1. NCBI lineage: Eukaryota > Metazoa > Chordata > Aves > Anseriformes > Anatidae > Anas > Anas platyrhynchos. The sequence continues at coordinate 442,333 of NC_092614.1, forward strand.
GACGGCACGGGGCAGCACGGGGCAGCACGGGGCAGCACGGGGCAGCACGGAGCCCCGGGGCCGCTTTTCCTCCCAGCGCTGCCGCTGGGCTGTGCCGCCCCGTGCAGGGAGCGATTCGCCCTTCGGGGAGGCCGTCACGTAAAAGCACAACAGCGTGCGCGCTGCGATGGGGACCGGGACAAATAAAGGGAGCTTGGCCTGGGCTGCGGCTCGGGGGAGGTTTCTTTCCCCTGTCGCTGAATGCGGTGCTCTCAGAGCCACGTCCCGGTCGCCATTTGCTGGGTTTGTGGCCGGGATTCCCGGGAACTGGTTCAAAATCGGCACGGAGAAGCCGATACCGAGCACGCAGCGCGGCACAGCTCGTGCTGCCGTCAGAGGGGTTCTCGCCTGCCTCCGGCCCTGTAAATCCTCGCAGCCTCCGGCCCGATCTGTGTCCCCCCGTTGCAGGCGCAGACACGGCTTTGTCTTAAACGGGTGCGTTTCCCAACCGCTCGCTAGCCGTGCGGATTCCTTGCTGCTGGGCAATGCCTCTCCCCTTGAGTACGGGGATTTATTTTTGTTCCTGTTGCCTCCGCATGGTGCGTGGGAAAAAAAAATAAATTACTCTTTCCCGGTTGTATTTTGTTTTGTTTTGTTTCGGCACTTCAGTGTCAGTAAAAGCAGTGAATCCCGTTGGGGCAGCATCCCTTTTACACCCCAAATTCCTCTGCTGCACCCCAGCCCCCCGGTGAACCACACCGCGCGCCCTCGGAGAGCAACGAGGAACCAGGAGCCTAAAGACAAAGCCTGAAACCGTCAAAACGCCACTTCAGTCCAAAAAAAGCAAGAAATGATCGGAAAACAAACTATGAATTAAGACATCAGTCTCTATCTGACAGGATTTATGTTTATTTCGATGACCACATACACGGATAATAAATCTTTAGGGAAATTCTACCAAACTCTAAAGCCCTCAATCGAAGTGCGCTTTGTAATTTTAGTTTTAGTTTTTATTATTATTTTAATTTTTATTTGTCATTTTGCTAAACTGTGGTTGGGTGTCTAGTTCAGCTTTAGATTTATTATGTGTTTCTCTAAAACCCGTGCCACCCACACGGATGCTTTAACTGACAAAAGTTTCTAGGCTTCTCCCTGTGTGAATGCAGCCTGCCAATCCTCCTCTGCTGCAAAATGGGAGAAATGGAGCTTGACCAAACAAACGAAAACCCAGCCAGATTTCCATTTTGCAGCAAGCAACTTTTTTTTTTTTTTCCCTAGAATTTTTTATTTTTTACACTTCCCAGATTCTGGGCCCTGGATTAAACTTTTCGACTCTTTCTTGCTTGAAGTAACTCCTTAGCAAAAGCCAAAGTTCTTTGCTGAGTGAGTTAGGCTGAGCTGTCAAATTCTTTCGAGAAAAAGATTGATCGTTTCTCTCTTTTTTTCGGTTTGTGTGGACCTGGCCACTTTAAAAGAAAAAAAATAAAGGAAGAAAAAAAAAAAAAAAGAAGAAGAAAAAAGAAAATCTTCCTGGGAAACGACTTTTCGTTTTATTTATTTTGTAAACTCTGGAAGTGGATCTGTTCATTGGCAGGGAGAAACGGGGAGAAAAAGGATGGGAAGTCAGAAATGCGATTTCAAAGGTATCTGTGACCTTAAAAACACATTTGGCTTTTAAGGAAAGCGTAACGGGTGCGTTGAGTGTAGCTTTGGAAGCAGGATTGCGCTGTTTCTTTAAAAGTAGTTTAACGAGGTAAATCTGGCCGATCTACCTGGACTTGACGTAAACGATTCCTTGATTTCCTAAGCGCCTCATGCCCAGGCTCAGCCACAAACCTGCGGACCGGACCGGACCGTCCCACAACGCATCCGCACGGCGGGCCCGTACCCGCGGCGGTGCCGAGGGCCCTGCGCGCCTGCGGTTCGGGGCCTTCTCCCCGGCTGCGGGAGGGCACCTCGGGCAGGCAAAGGCCCTTTTCCCACGTCCGCCTCCCCCGGGGGGAACCAAATGTCCCGAGCCCAGCGACGGTGTCCCCGCGGAGCCGCCCGGCACCGGCAGCACCGGAAAATGCGGGTAGCCCGGGCAGTGCGGGCAGTGCGGGCAGCACCGGGCAGTGCGGGCAGCACCGGGCAGTGCGGGCAGCAGCTCCTTGCCTGCTGGTCCCGCGGAGCCTCCCGCAGCCCGCCGAGGACGGATGGCGGGGATGCTTTTCTGGGGATCTTCTCTCGCCTTTTTTTTTAATCAATTAAAGAAAATAATGCGTTCTGTTTGCCACCAGACCCCGCCTGCCATTGGCCGCGGATGGCCACGTGACCACGAATTGGCTGCAATTTCGCCCCAGTCTCGAGTTTAATAGAGCAAGGTCCCCATACGCCTGTATTATCAGCAATATAACAATTATAAAAAGCCCGAGAACCATCATCATCACTGCCATAAAAACTGAGGCCCTCAGATTTCTTCCTCTCTTCCCCTCCTCCTTCCTCCCCCCCTCCCGCTTTTTAAAGCCTGGGCCCTGGAAAAGCCATGAATTTTGAATTTGAGAGGGAGATCGGGTTTATAAATAGCCAGCCTTCGCTCGCAGAGTGCCTGACGTCTCTTCCCGCTGTCCTGGAGACATTTCAAACTTCATCAATCAAGAACTCGACATTAATTCCTCCTCCTTTTGAGCAAACCGTCCTCAGCCTGAATCCTTGTTCCAGCAGCCAAGGAAGACCGAGGAGCCAAAAAAGAGCATCTCATGGCCTGCTCCAGCCCCAGCCTCCGGCACAGCCCGGCCCCTTGGCAGCGGAATTCCCCTGGATGAAGGAGAAGAAATCGTCCAAGAAAGCAACCCAGGCTCCATCCTCGTCTTCCTCCTCTTCCCCCCCATCATCTTCCTCGTTGCCGATCCCTGCCGCAGGATCTCCCGCAGGTTCGTATAATAAGGGGATGAGGGGGTGTTTGCTGAAATCGGAGAGGATTCGAATGATGAACAGTCCCCGCCGTCCCACCAGCAGCCTTGCCCTGGCTCCCCAGCAGACTTTGCCTCCCCGAAACTGTGTCACGCAATAAAATGCACCGCAGCAATGTACACCGCCGAGGGGACGGGTATTTATCCCCCCCGCAAATAAAAGAGAAATTGCTGCAACTTCTGCGAAAGCAAAGAGATTTCCGGGGGAGTCGGGTTTTTTATGAGCTACAGCGGGGGGACTTGGCAGCTGAGTCACAGCTCCATTTTCTTGACTTTCCCTCCCAGCCTTGATTTTCCTTACAACCTACAGGGAAAAAAAAAAAAAAAAAAAAAAGTGGAGGGAGGAAAGAAAGACGGGTGGGTAACCCTGAGGCTGCTGCGAGCAAGATGAGGAGGCAGAAAGACGGAGAGCAGGGCTCCCCAACAACCAGCACAGTGGGGAGAGACAGCTCACCATCGCAAAACTGATACACCCCCAAATCCTCCAACCCCCAGGCAAACTAACATCTCTCCAAGGCGTCCCTTGGCCAGGGAGCTCAGTAACCCTGGCCAGGGACCCTCCTTCCCCCGGGACAAAATGTGTAAGTGTAATTCACTGTTTATGTATTTTCCTAGCGCCGTTCAGGTAAAAAATGTTCAGGCAGAAAGGCGGACACCACATTGGCCAGATAACACAGGAATCGAAGCCCACAGCATCAGTCCCTAACCTACTGGCAGGGAAAAAAAAAAAAAAGAGAGAACGAAAAATGGGTCGAAATTCCCCATGTTTGCGTGTCTGCGAAGTGGGCAGAGAAGAAAGGGAGAGGCCAGGGAGCAAAATCCTTTCTCCTCCTTGGGGGCAAGGGTACCGGAGAGCGATTTCCAACCTTCTTCCACAGTGGGAAGAGCTTAATTAAACATTTCTCTCGCAGCGGCTCCCCAACCCTCCCCCCACCCCCGCTCGGTAGTGCGAGGCACGGTCTGCCCTGCCCGCTGCAAGGAGGGGACGGATCCAGACCCTCCATCCGCGCAGCGGCCCCCCTCCCTCTTTTGCAACGTGCGGTTTTGTGTGTTTAAGACACCCAGGGGCTCGCAGACACCAGCGGCTCCAGGAGGCTCCGAACGGCGTACACCAACACGCAGCTCCTGGAGCTGGAGAAGGAATTCCACTTCAACAAATACCTCTGCAGGCCCCGCCGGGTGGAGATCGCGGCTCTTCTCGACCTGACCGAGCGGCAAGTCAAGGTCTGGTTCCAGAACCGCCGCATGAAGCACAAGCGGCAGACGCGGCACAAAGAGCCCCCCGACGGGGACGCCGCCTGCCCCGGCCCGGACGAGGGCAGCGACCCCCTGGACGAGGCCGAGGACGGCCCCGCGCTGGGGCCCAGCCGCGGCCAGGCGCGCCCCGAGCCGCCCGGGGGCCCCCGGAGTCCGGCGCAGCCCCGCGCCGCCGCCTCCCGCCCGCAGCGCGCCCGCCCCGGCGGCCGGGACTCGCCTTCGCTGCCGGAGCTGGGCATCTTCTCGGCAGAGCCCTGCCTGCAGCTCTCCCCCGACCTGCAGGACTCCCTGGGGAGCCCCGTCCACTTCTCCGAGGAAGACCTGGACTTCTTTGCAAGCGCACTTTGCGCTGCAGAGCTGCAGCACCTGAATTTCCAGTAGCGGGCCCGCTCCCCGCCTGCCGCTGCTGCCCCGCCAGGCCGAGGCGCCCCCGGCCCCGCTGCCAGCTGCCCCCGGCTGCGGGGGGGGGGGGGGCGCCCCCGAAAACGCCCCCGAGCCACCATTCGTTCAATCACCCCCCCCCCCCCCCGTGCCCCAAACTCTTTCTTCCGAGAATCGCGTTGCAGGACCCGAATCACACTCGCAGTATTTATTTTACAAGGCTCACATAAAAGAGTAGGGGTTTTATTATTATTTTGTAATTAAAACCAGGTTCTTAATTACAGGCTTCTTTCTTATTTATTTTAAAGACGGCGCCCGATTATTTTCACGCACATCAGACATGTCAGGCCTCGAGAGAAAACATTTGTAAATCCTTCAAGTGACTTTCTCAGGAATCAGAATGAGACTTTTAGATTTCCTAATAAAATGATAATGATAATAATAATAATAAAACAGAGGAATTTTCTTTCCTCTTTTTAAGTTGTAGATGTAGACTATTTATTAAAATCTTTTAATAGTAAATGACAAATTATTTATTGTACATTATTTTCATAGAGTAAATAAATGCCTTTACAAAACTAAGAAACGTGGGTTGCTATATATTTCATTCGAAATTGTTATCTCTTTTTTTTTTTTTTTTTTTTTTTTTCCTAAACCAGTCTCCTTCCTCTTCCCTGATTTGCAGCAATCTGGTGTCTTTATAGTCTGTTCATGTGCACTGAGAGAGAGGACAAAAGAAATTGCTCCCAACTAATACTGCAAGAGTCTTCGTGAGTCAGAAATATTTGCCCTGTTCCGTTCTGTCTGCGTTTCCTTTGAGCTTGTTTTTTAATGTTATTATTATTATTATTTTTAATAAATCGAAGCCGGGTATTTGTTTCCCATGCTAACACTCGCTGGTGTGTTTTTGTGACTCCCTCCCGAAAGCACGGCTCGGCCGAGGGGAAGGCAGCACAAAGGCAGCGCTGCGGAGCCCCCGCACATTCCGCTCCCGTGCTGGGGGCGGGGGCGCAGCCCCCTGCAGCCGTTCGCGCAGCCAGGCCCGGAGCGGTCAGCTCTGCCCCTTGCCGTTAGCCCACTCCTCCGTCTCTCATCACTTTCAGCAGGAAATAGAAACGTGCCACATCGCAGTTATAAGTATTTTAAATGTTCCCGACTACCACAAAAAAAAGGCGGAAAAAAGGGGGATTTCGAGTAAGTGCAAAACATGGGTAGTGTGAGCCATCATTTTGGCCAACAAAAAAAAAAATGCTACAGAGGGCAGAGGGGCTAGAGATTAGCCTGAAAGAGGCATTCTTTTTTTTCATACCCCGTCTTTTCAGCAGCAAAACCCAGAAAACCTCCGGCCTCGTAAATCTGCGGTCTCCTTCCGCAGCAGTTTGCGCAGCTCTGTCTCGGCTCGCGGATCTCTTCACGAACGCGGTCTAGCAACGTGCGATTTTAAACACAAACCTCACATATCAGGGAGGGAGGGCGCGAGGCGGAGGGGGTGGGGAGGCTTATGAATGGAGGGGGGTCAGCGCAGGAATCAATCGCGGTGACACCCAAAATAAATCACATTACGTCTTTGCTAAGTCACCGGTGGTTCCTCGGGCACGGTAGAGCCCCGGCGGGCGGCGTCTGCGCGCGGGGCGAGCCCGGGGGCGCCGCGGGCAGGGGCCGAGGGGAGCGCGGGGAGCAGCCGAGCGGCCCCTACCCACGGCGCTGCCCCGGCCCCGGCCCCAGGGCCAGCGGAGGGCCGGCTAAGGGCGGCCCGCGGCGGCCGGGGGCAGCGAGCCGCGCCCGGAGGGGCCCGGCCCCGCGGGGCTCCCCGGGGCCGTGGTCTCCGTCCCGCGGGGCCGTTCCGGCGCTCCGGCGGCTGGGCGGAGCCGCCCCCCCGCGGGCCAGGGCCTGGGAACGCGCTCGCTCGTTCTGTGCTTTCGTGTTGGGGGCGTCGGAGCCGGGCTCGCTTTCTGCTTCGGGCAGTAAAAAGAAATAAAACGAAAGAAAGCGAGCCCTCGACAGATGTTCTCGAAATTGCTGTGCGAAGATCTGGGTTATCGCTCCCCGCCGGAACAAAGGCAGGCTGGTTTTACGGCTACCTTTTCACTCGGAATGACACCGCTGGCCTCCCTCCCAACCAAGCGAGCAGACGTTTCAGACCTGCTAGCAGCTCGCTCCGGGAGGGAGTCAGTCTATGCTTAAAATGGACGTGGATGGCAGTTACGGTACGCAGGTGAACGTTACCAAAAGCACCCTCCCGTCGACGAAAGGAAGCGGCCGGTGCGCGGCCCGCGGGGGCTGCAGCCCCCGGCCGGGAGTCGCCCCCCGCTGCGCTGCCCCCTCTCCCGACTCCTTCGCTCTGGAAGTCCTCGAGCCAGGCGGGGGAGGATGGGGGGGGCGGGGGAGGGAAAGCCCAGGCCCAGCCCAAGTACCACAGAAGGCTATTCATTATCTTTAAGTTTATTTAATATCTCCAGCTTCTGGAACATACTCAGCGGCAGCGTTGGCGCTGCCAGACGCTGTCTATCAAAGCGCCATTTGTTCCAGTGCTTTACAGATCCCCCCTCGCCCCCCCCCCCCCCCCCCGCCCCGCAGCACTCTGGAGCACGGGCTTGTTGCGGGGCTGCTGGAGCCGGCGTTCGGTGGCGGGGGGGGCGCGCAGCCCCCGCGCTCGGCGCTGCCTCGGCCCGGGCCGGGGCCGCTCCCGTGCCCCGCCGGGCTCACGCGTGTGCGCGTCCCGTGCGCCAGGGGCCCGGTGTGTGGGGGGGTTCTCGTTCACCCGAAGCCGCGTACATTGGCGTCTCTTGGCGAATGGAACTCGCAGCGGATCTCCACGGCACAGCCGCCCTTTCCGCGTGGAAGGCAGGAGGGGAAGTGAGAGGCGGAGGGGGACGCACACTCCCTCCTCGGTGTCCCCCATGCGGCGCGGCCCACGCAGGAGCAGACCCGGGGTGGGGCGGGAGCGGGGGGCTCCACCGACGTACACCCTGACACCTTATCAATACAAATCTCTAACAAGGGCCCTTCTGCAGGTCGTAATGACTTCTCAAAGTTGCTGCAGGTCTAGAAAGCATGCCAGTCACAGCCACAGATCAATTCTACACCCACGGAAAGTGACTTAATAAATGGAACCTCGCCAGTTATTATCCTTGCTAACAGCAGGCCCTTTCTTATTTGTCCTAATTAGCAAGACTGAAATGTCGGAGGAAAGAAGGGGAATATTCAATAAAATCTAAATTATTGAATGACTGTAAGATTTCGCCATCAGTTCAGCCATTCTTTACCTTCTTCAAAATGTCAAACAAATGGGGAATGCATATTTGCAACCCTGCCCTTCTGTTCTGTGCAACTGGAGGGCATACATTAAGCATATTAAGCGTATTCAGCTCTTGATCGTTGTCAAAACAGTGCAATTGCCTCACGATTATTAACCTAGAAATATGCAAATGAGATACACTCACACGTGTTGTAGGGATGCTAAAGTAATATTTATCTTGTGCTGGTCTAGTCTGGGGATGTGTTTGCTAAAGAGCTACTTGAAGCCCTGAAGATGTTGAACTAACCCGTTAGAGCCATGGGAAGGCTCAGGGTGGAAAACCTTCTGTGAAGGAAACGCGGGCGAGACCGAGTGGCAGGCCCCGAGCCTTTGATGTGAGAGGTGGGAAGCGTTTTACTTCTCCCGGGGAATCACCCCGACCGCCCTCCGGAGCTGCCGGTGCCAGACTTCGGCTTTCCGGGAACTACTCTGTTTTCTCAGCTGAGTCGTAGCATTTGTCCCGCATTGAATGCACCCCTGTCCTGACTGGCAGGAGCTTGAGAAACTTTCCTAAGGCTCCATCACCGTCAAAGCAAGGAGCTGGGACAGGGCACCTTCCTCTGCTCACCCTCCTGGCACCTCCCGCCTCCACCGCAACTTTGCCGGTTACTCTTTCCCTTCTAAGGGGGAAATGAGTGTCGGATTCAGAGAAACTACATTAGGAAACGCTGCTGTTAACCCAGGTGAACCTAGGTCTCAAAGCCAGGGGGATACTATTTAGAATCGTGCCGGTTGACATCACTAATGCTGACCTACCAATACCGGCAATACCGATGAAGATGTGAATAAAGCCAAGCACGTCGGGTCTAGGTGGAGCTAGCCCACTTCTGGTCCGCAGGGTGCTGATAACTGCAGGGACCGGAGTGAACCCGAAGGGCTTGGGGCTCCCCGGTTCAGTCCCGGTCCTGCACCCCTCAGTGGGGCTGCCGCCCCGGGCAGGTCGCCCCTGTGCGCAGGAGGGACACAGACATCTCCTCCCCGAGGCTTAAGCGAACCTCGGTGCCCAGACGAGTGGACTGGATCACAGGCACTTCTGCCCTGGGGATCACGGAGGCACAGCCGATGCGAATCACAGGCAATAAGGACAGGTTCCCCGAAGCCAGAGGGAGGAGTTTGATCTTTCGATGCACGAGGAGGTGGGATTTGAAGGGGTTGTGCCACGCTCAGAAAAAGAAATACAGAAACAGTTCTTTCTCACCCAAATCTTCCACTCAAAATGTCACTCAAGAGGCCGAGAACAGAAACCAAGTCTCTCTGACCGGCTAAGAGGGTTTCTATCCGCCCCCGGGGGATGGTGACGGCCCGTCCAGAGATCTGCACGAACAGACTCCAAGCCAAGCCGCCAAATGCCCGGCGGCTCTTGGGGCGCAGCAGATTCCCGAGAAAGGACATCGCGCTCCAGCCGCCCCCGGGGCCTGGCCCGGCCTTCTGCCGGCCCCCGAGCGCGGCAGATAAGAAGCGTTGTATCTTATCTGAAGTGTCTCGTATTCATTCTGCAGCACGGACAGCACGGAGATAGCCCCGTGCTTGTAACTCATGCAGGGGATTCCTTTCAGCATTTCTTTGGAATCCCAAACTTTGAAGCATTTTCCCATATTATTATTTTCTCTCTTCAGTTTTTAGACTCAAATATACTCAGGCTTAGTAGGCTATGATTTAACCATGCCACATGGTTACCGAGACTGTAAATTTCTGACAATTTCTAAGGACAAGTCCTTTTCGGTGATAACGAAGCCCGCAGCCAAACACGCATCCCGAGCGTCATCGCTGCTTCTTATAAATCACCCCACGAGGAGCCAGAACTGACATTTCTTACGCACAACACAAACTTTCTCCGCAGAGAGTTATCTTAAACTCCAAAATGAAGCATCTGTAGACTCTGTGTGCTCTGGAGCCTTTGGAAATGCTCCATTTCTTCTGTGTTGCCTGCACAGAAAACTCCCAAGTCTGCCCCGGGTAAACATTTCTTACAAGAAATAAACGCCTTCAGAAGGGCCTTATCCTTCGTGTCAGGCAAGTTGTCTCAGCAAGCTGCTCTTAGGGCGAAATCTCCCTTTGGTCTCTCCCCAGGCTGCTGCAGTCCCGAGTGTCACGGGGCTTGCTTTATGCCGCTAAAAGAAAGACATTGCACTCAATAAAAGCTTTATTTTAATAAGATGCCTTCATCGGGTTGGAACGAAAGGCGTGGTTTTCTCGAGGGGGCCCAAAGCCTCGTCCTCGCTAACAGTGCAAGCGCGCGGGTGTGCTTCCAAGCGGGGCAGCAAGCCCACGAGCTGCCCTACGTTTTGTTCACCACGGCCCTCTGCTTCGCGGGGGGCGGAGGGGCCAAGGGCACTCGGGGCGTTTGGGCACGAGAAGCCTCCTGCCACCGACAGCTTCGCGGGAAAAGTGATGTTATTCTCGGTTCTTATCTGCTTATCGGGCTGGGTGTGGGTGGCAATGGCTCCCGAGGCGTGCCAGGCCCCGGGCTGGAAGGAGGCCGAGGAGGGAGCTCCCCTTGTGCTCCCTCCTTTCCTCCTCCACTGACCGACCGCTCTCTTGGGCAACGCAGTTTCTTTTTCCGGGAATCAAAGACCTGAAACCTCCCCACTGGCCCTCTCCGCTCACTCATCTCGAGATATTTTGTTTTAATCCCGTCGGTTTGGGGGGTGGGGTGGGGCAGAAGAATTACTGTCTTCCTTAGCACGTGAGTGAAAATCAAGCAATAGATATGACTAAAGGCTAATTAACTATTTTCGTGGTGTGAGGGAGGAGGCAAAGCTCTGGTAATTTGAGAACCTCCACTTACACATTTTCTTCGGATGTTTTGACCACCTCCCTTCTCTCAACTTTCCATAAGGGGTTTTAACGGAATAAATGTGCAAATAATAGCATTATGCTCGCCAGGCGACTGCTTGTTACCAATAGTCTGGTATTTCTTTCACCTGCAGTATCGAAACTGGTTCTCACACCTTCTCCGCAAAGGGAACGAAAACCAAGCATAACGACAGCAGTGACCTGATAGCGGTTCCAGCGCTAGGAGGGAAATTTGGAAAAGCGGTTCCCCGGCAATTCCCAGTGTGCTCGCGTGCTCATTGCTGCTGCGGCTTTCGAAAATGCCGCGCAGCAGCCACAGGCCGTGCATTCTGGGGAAGAGCACGTTGCTCCGGGGGAGGAAGGCGGCGCCGGGGCAGAGCGGGCCGAAGCGGAGTCCCCCGAGCCGGGCAACGCAGCGCAGCGCACCCCGCCCGCCGCCCGCTTCCCGGTTCCGCTGCAGCCGGCGGCTGCCGCTGCCCCGCCGAAGGCCGGGAGGCGGCTCGGCCCCCGGCCGGGGAGCCCGGCACCTGCCGCCCCGAAGTCTGCCCGGTCTTGCGCTGCCCGGGCTCCGCGAGCAGATGGCGAACGCCCGAGCGGGAGGGCGACGTCCCCTTGCTGGGAGGAAATTGGCTCCAGCCCCCCATGCTTTGAGCGCGACAACTGCCTCCACGGAGGGGAAGAAAACTCTTAGCCGAAGTGGTTTCACCTCTATGCACCCCCGTCTCAGCTCTACCTTCGCTTTCACACGCCCACCTCCTCAGTGGCTTCTTTTCCCGAAGAAGCCATGGCTTGGAGTGGCTTCCAGGGGTCTAAGGGCCACGTTTTATTCCTGCGTGGGTCGGGATCTCTGCTCTGTTCCAGGGCCAAAATTTTGATCCCGTCCCATACGATTATTCCGTCCACCAAAGAAGCTGTGTTACCCCCCCAGAACTGCCTCAGGTCTGAGCGGAGCTTAATAGCAAAACTTTTTCTTCCATAACTCCGCAGAAGTGAGCTATCTCGGAGCTAATTTTGCAGTTCCAGAAGACAGCTGTATTTTAATGACATAAAGCACCCCCTTAATGTAACAGTGGAGTGAGATCATGGTGCAAAATTATCAGACAATACGAAACAAATGGTTCAAGGATGAAATAAACATCTATCTTTTTTTTTTTTTTCATTTTACATCCATAAATCATCTATTGTAAGTATCGTTTAAATATAATACATTCAATTTAAGCGCGAACACAATACAATACAAAAAGCACTCCTGGAATCAAATTAGAAACCGATTTCTTTTGCAAGGGAAATTACGTGAGAGTTGCTTTGAATCTCTATAATCACTTTCTGTGTTTTCTGTTTTATGCAAAAAAAAAAAAAAAAAAAAAAAAAAAAAGAGGTATCCAGTTTCAGAGAACATTTGTATCGTAAAGTATTTTCTTCTTGAATATCTCAGCATCAGCAAAGTCTGCAGAATACATGAATAAGTACTAACACAGCACTGGAAATAGTTTCTCTTTATTCTTTTTATTGATGGACGAGAGACGTAGTTGACTAAATATCACGTCTTCTCTCGAGGGCATTTGAATATGGGAGGAGGGCTGATGCTATTGCCGTTTCTTAACAAATGTTACCCCAACGGGTTGCATCAGCCAAACCTCTGAACTAAAGAACGTGCTTATGCCTTTCAAAGTGAACTTTTGGCCTGATTAAAAAAAAAAAAGTGCCCTCCTGGTTCTTCCTAGAGGCTGAATAAGTAGTAAATATCCTGACAAGTAACAAATGACTGTGGGCGTCATATTGTTGGGTGCTCTTGTCTCCCTTCTGCTAACAAGTAAATAAATGTTGCCTACCTATGTTTCCATTCTCTGAGCAGTGAGTGGCCGGACTGAAGTCAGTGTCTTTCCACCTACTCATCACAGGGACTCTGCTAGAGGAAAGCTCCGGTCTTACAGCAGACTCAGGGAAAGATCAAACCAGGTCTGCCGTAGAACAGCAGAGCCTGAAGTTCCAGAACTGTTAAAGCCCTTAAAAACATATCATATTTCATATTTGCAGAAGTAAATGTGGAGATAGGTAGGTACACGGACAAATGGATGGATAAAAAGATGGGCAGGATGGTTACACCGACACAGACAATTTTTGATTCCATTCCTCCAATTGCTAAGCTGGGCATGGTTTCTCTCCAACAAAAGACATTCTGTCTTCGTAACTTTATTTCATCGTCTCATTAGAATACTGATCTAATTACATTGCTTTTACCCACACTGGCCCTAGACACAAAGCCTGCGTGGCAAAATTAAAGCACATGGAGCGTAGTTTTCGTAGGAGCTTTTAGCCCAGAAAACTCCAAACACGTTCAAGCCATTTTCTAGGTAAAGTTTCGCAATGAAGAAATGAGCATCCTTTTGTACTTGGGGCGGTGGAGGGGAGAAGTAGTCAGACCTCCCTACCTCTTTTTCCATCTTTCTTTCTCTCAGATGGAGTTAGGGTCGGGAAGAGCCTTTTTAAGTTGGGTAAGGGGAAGTTCTGTTGAAATTGGCTAATCGAATAACTCGGGGGCCTTTTTAGCACTTAAAACAGTCGCAGATAATGCTAATTCTTCCCCCAGCCCCCCTCCCCTTCTCCTCCACCTCCCCGCACCCCACTTCCCTCCTCTCTTTTAAAGTCTTTGAGGAAAGATTTTGACGCATTCGTGTTGTTATCAGATTGATGGGCAGGGTTTGATTGAAACCCCTTTGTTATGCAAATGTCAGGCCCTTGATGGATGAGCTCAGAGATGTGACAAACTTCAGGAGCCCCTCGCTCATTGGGCTGGGGGCGAGCCACGTGGCCGCCTCCCCCTGCCCCCACCCCGGCCCCGCCGAAGGCTCCGGGGTTCGAGGACCAGCGATGCATGGAAGGAAGTTTTACAGCTTTGACATACTATCTAAAGGTTGTAGGGCAGGCGGAATCCCCCCAAAACAGGCTGACCCTCCTCCATCAGTGGCAGATGGACAATACTAGGATGAACTCCTTCTTAGAGTATGCAATTTGTAACCGCGGGACGGGCGCCTACCACCACTTAGAGCAAAGCTCCCCGTCCTTCCCCTCGTGCTCAGGTAGCCCCGCCACTGACACTTTTCACGGAGACGGCCGCTTCGGCGCGGGGGGGAGCGCGGCCGCGGCCGCCCAGCTGCCGCAGCAGGGCCCCGGCTTCGCCCCCGCCCCGGCCGGCCGCGCCGTGCCCTTCGCGGGCGCTGCCCCGGCCGCCGGGTACCCGGCCGCGACCTGCGGCGCCGGCTACGGGCCGCCCCCGCTCTACCTCGGCGCGCAGGAGCCCGATGCCGGGTACCTGCCGGCGGCCGGGTACGCGGCCAGCGCGGGGCCGCACCTCGGCTCGATCGCGGAGGGCTACGGCGGGGCGGCGGCCGGGCACTATCCGCAGCACCTTTACGGGCAGGAGCAGCCCGGCTTCTTGGCCGGCCTCTACGGCAGCCTGTCGCCCGCTCCGAGCGAGGACAAAGACCCCGCGTGCCCCTCCGAGCCGTGTCCCAGAGCCAGCACCACGCAGACCTTCGACTGGATGAAAGTGAAGAGGAACCCGCCCAAGACAGGTGAGGCTGGGGCGCGCAGAGCGGGCGGGGAGGTGCCCCCGGGGCCGGGGCAGGCGGGGGGCAGCGCCGCGCCCCGGGGAGGGCTTCTCTGCCTTCCCGGGGTCTCTGCCTTCCCCGGGTCTCGTACTCAAGGCACCGGGGCTCACCCTTCGGAGGAACACGGGCCCGATTTTTTAAGCGCCAGTCCAGCGCTGCAGAAAAGCCAGCCAGAGATCTTGCAGACACACCTGATGGAGGGACCCTGAGCGCACTTTCCCGCAGGCCCATTGCAGTTCAAGCCCAGCTCGGAATAGGAAACGCTCCGGGTTTCCTGCTTCTTCCACAGACGTGTCTCCCATGTTCCCCATTGTTCAACTTCCTTCTCTAAAATATCCCTTAAATCGCAACCTTCCCTCCACCCCCACCACGATCAAGCGGGCCCTCCTGTCCCCTTCCACTCCTACCCACGCACGTTAAGTTTCAGGGCAGTTTGTGGGGAACTGGGGTGACGGGGTGCCAGCGAAGGGAGCAGCACTGCAGTCTCTCCCCTCAGGTTATAACCCCGCGCCGGGAAGCCAGGGGACAGCTCGGGCTCCGTGAGCAAGCACGACGCTCCGGGGGGCGGGGGCCAAACGCCCAGGAGAGGGGTAGCAGGGCAGAGCCCGCTCGATCGGGCTTCCGCAGGGCCTCCAGCCCCGGCCAGGGACTGCTTTGGCTGCTCCTGCCCTGTTGGCTTTTGCTCGTTACAGCCAAAGTGTCGGAGTACGGGCTGCTGGGCCAGCCCAACACCATCCGCACCAACTTCACCACCAAGCAGCTGACGGAGCTGGAGAAGGAGTTTCACTTTAACAAGTACCTCACCCGGGCCCGGAGGGTGGAGATCGCCGCTACCCTTGAGCTCAACGAAACCCAGGTCAAGATCTGGTTCCAGAACAGGCGGATGAAGCAGAAGAAGAGGGAAAAGGAGGGTCTCGCCCCAGCTGCTGCCTCCAGGTCAGCGAAGGAAGCGAGTGAAGCCTCGGATCAGTCCAACTGCACCTCACCTGAGGCCTCCCCCAGCTCGGTGTCCTCCTGAGCCGCCCCGCAGGGGCAGGGAAGCCTGCCCGGGGCGGCTGCTCCCGCAGCCCGAGTAGACACACACGCACGAACACGCACGTCCCGGCCGCACACACGCGCGGAGGCAAGGCCGTGCTTCCTTCCGAGCAGCTCCCTTGGCTCCAGCCGACTCCATGCGTGTGATACTAATTCTCCACCTTGCCTTTCTCTCTTAATTTATAGACCCTCCGTAAAACGTTGGACTCCAAAGGAGCAGCCGTGTCCTCGTTTGTCCTTAGCAATAGGCGTTTGTCTCAGGGACGTTTCTCCCTCTCCCTTCTCCCTCCCCAATAGGAACTGCACTTTCAACTACAGAAACTTTAAAACGAATTTAGTTCTCTCCCGTTTTAAAAGTGTGCACAAGGACTTTTGTCTGCAGGAATGCTACTTTTCATGCATTTTTCCTCCCCGAGAGATTGTAAAAAAAGTTTGGGGTGTTTTGTTTTGTTTCCCTTTTATTTACTCTGTGTATCTTGGAAAGAGATCTGATGGGCCCAAGACGCTAGAGGCCTGTGGGAAGACCCAAACAAACACAAAGCAAAAATGCAACTCCTTTGGTACCATTTTGCACTAGTGCTGCTTTACGTGGTTTTCTACGCGCTCCTGGTTATAGCTGGTACTAATCCTGGGAGAGGGAGGGCTGTTACTAATCCTGGGGGAGCGCTGTGTTATCAGCGTAAACGAGACGAGGCGAAGGCAGACCTCGGGGTACTTTGGACAAGGGTCACCGTGTTGCGAAGTGTGAGCGCACGGGAACACGGCTGCGGGGGACCGCGGAGCTTGGCATCCCCGGACGCTGATGCACTGCCTACTATTTATTCGTCTCGAAAGCCTGAAGTCCTGGAGCGAAGCTGCACGGCTCCTTGCACCCCCACCCTCTTAGGCTTATCGGAGTCCGATAAAAACATTATTTAACCATGGCTGATTGTTTCCCTTTCCCAGCAGAAACTTTACAGTAGGACGAACTGAAAACCGTGGCGACTTTTGTTAGAGTTTGTTTTAAAGAGAAAAAGGTCATCGTGAAAAACAAGTGGTTTCTTAATCGGAACCTTCTGTTTTGCCTCCACTCCCTTCCCCATGCTTTGTATGTCGAAATGAAACTACCTCAGTCCAATAAAGTTTACTTTTTCCACACTCACGTCCTCTCGGCCCTAAGCGAAATGGAAATTTCTCCCGTCCAGGGAAGTGCGCGACACGGGGAGGGGAGCCCGGGCTCAGAGGGAGGAGGAGGAAGGAAAAGGTCTCCGTCTGCTGCTAGAGTTCCCAGGCAAAGTACCCGATCCTGCTTCCTGCGGGGCCGTTCCAACACCCCTCCACCCCTGCCTTGGCACCGGCAGCTGCAGGGTCGGGACCGGCTTTCGCCTCTGCAACGGGGGAGTTCAAAGCAAGTCTCCCAGACGGGACCGGGTAGAAACGCGGAGTTACTTTACAATGTGAAGTGCAAGGGGGCCTGATGAGAACAGCAAATCCTCCTCCTCAGTGTAAGCACCCCGGCAAGGAAGAAGTTCTGCACTACCGAAGCAGCGACATTAACTGGAACCAAGTTGGGGTCTGGGGGTGGGGGAAAGGCGAGTTTCCCAATTATACGGAACGGTTCTGTAAGGTGGGCCCAACACAAAAACGGAACGAAGCGTCGATTTAGTTTTATCTCCTCAGCTTCCGAAGGCGGCCCCTGGAAGGAGAGCGGGTGTCTTCCAGAGCGTGAGCAGTGCACAAGGCCAGGGTGCGGAGAGCCCGGGACCCGTGGCCACGGCGGAGACAGAGCCCTTCCGCTGCCGGGGGGGCCGCGGGCCCGGATATAGCTCTGACCTTTTTACCTCGAAACGCCTCTGGGATTTCTAAACAAGTAAACAGAGAGGCTGCCAGGAGAAACTATTGTTCTAGCTTCGTCCCATTTGCAAACCTTTTTGGTGCGGACGTTCGCGGGGCCAGGAACCGCGAAGTACCTGCCCGGCCCCGCGGCTCCGACGGCGGGGAGCACCGCTCCTGCCCGGCACGGCAGCCCTGCCCCGTGCAACGTCCGCCGGGCTCGGGGGACGTCTCGAGCGTCCAGTTAGCTCGGGGACAACAAAAAGACGTGTGTGTGTGCGGGGGAAGGTGAAAAGAGGAGTTTGTTACACTAGCGGTTTGCAAAACATCAGGAGAGGGGAACGCGAATAACAAAGAGCAGGCAGCCAGACTGCGCAGCGCGCCGGGCATCAGCCAGCTGGGTTTAACCTGTTCGCTGGCCCAAGGCGATCGAAGGTTCTGCTGAATCTGCGTGATCTAAACTGTCTCACGGGAACGGGGGGTTGCGCTTCAGACAGCTCGTGGGTTTCCATCGGGGAGGTTTCCGTCCCCTGTTGTCTCTGGACCCGGGAAGGGGCCGCGGCTCCTCTCGCCCCCCGACGGGCAGCGCTGCGCCGGGCCGGGCCGGGCGGGGCCAGCGCTCGGGGAAGAGCCGGGCAAAGAAAAAGGCCGGGACAAGCCGGGGGTTACTGAAGCGCTGCTGTGTCGGGCACAACAAAGGCTCCCGGCTCCCATTTGAAACTCAAAGGGAGTCTCCGGAAGAGCCCGCAAAGACAGTGCCGATGCGCCCTTACATATGTAACCCCCCGGGCGCCCCCCTCACCCCGTCCCCTCGCTGCCAGCCGGGCTCCTCTCACCGCGCTCACCTCCCGCAGCCACAGACCTCTCCCCGCTCTCTCCCTCCAGGTTTCTCACGCTCCCTTTTGTCTCAGGAGCCCTAAACGCGCCTCTGTGAAGCAGGAGCCGGCTGAACGGCCCCGCAGGACATCTGCGGCAGGGGGTCCCGCGGCCGGTACCGGACGCTCCCGCAGGGCAGCGAGGGCCACGCGTGTCGGCCCCACGCCCCGGGAGGCGGGGGCAGGTGCGGCCCGCACCTTCCCCCGCAGCCGTCGGCCCGGGCTGCACGGGCAGAGCTGCCTGCAGAACTCTGCCGGGTTCAGCCCTACCACCACCGCTGGATTATATGGCAAACACGAGGCCTGCACGCACTCCTTTATTTTATATAAATGATACACAACGACGGGGCTATTCCCTTGTCTCCACGTGCATCTGTCCGTGATTCCCTAGCATTGCATTTTTTTATGGGCAGGAAAATTATCCAAGACCCCTCTACGCTCACAGGCAAAGCCGCCTCCTAATGGAGATAAATGCCTTTAATATCCCAGAGGAAGGGGAAAATCCCGGTTAAAGAGAAGCAACCCTGTACATTTTTAATGGCGGTCGCTGTGCTGGAGCTGTTGTCCCCCTGCGGGAGGAGGGGACGGGGAAGAGACGCCCTCGGCACTCCCGGTGATCTGGCCTGGCACGGCAGACACTTCAGGGCCATCTGTTCCTTACCCCTCGGTGTGAAATGTTTCTCCTAAGGCATTTGTTCTCACAACGTGAGGCCCTTTTGATCTCAGAAAAGGACATTCTATTAAATAATAATAGTAATAATACCTGAAGACTTCCTTACTTTCAACTCCACTTTGCTGGCTTTACACTTAAGGTGTGAAGCTTTCCCGGGGGTCTCTGTCCGGGGGACAAAACCTTCCCTCTGTGATTGTACTCTGGCTATTGCTGACCCCTGAAAGTCTTTGATGCCTTGAAGTGATGGGCAACAGGGGTCGAAGCCTTCCGGGTTTCTCCAAATTTGTTTCACACAACAAAATCAATAAGGAGCTACCCCCTCCCCGGATCTCAGAAAACGAGAGCAGGGTGAGGAAAAGATGTTTTTGTCACACTGTGGGTGAGTCAGAACCAAAACACTGCTCGATACGTCTTCTGAGAGCAACACCAAAGCAGCAAGTTGTCCACACACCTGCCAGCATGGTAACATGGCCAAGGGAGCCGTTACACCCTAGATCACGGAAACCGAGAGGGATTTTCATGTCTGATACATTTTCTCACCGTTTTTGATGCAAGCACATTTTTAGGTGTCACCAAAACCCGCGGAGAACTGGGAAGGAGACGCACAGCCCTGGGAAGTGCTGGCTGAATGCAGCTGCCCTAGCTCCCTGCTGGGCAAGGGGCTTGCCCCCGGGCATGTCCCCTGCCACACAGCCCCAGCAGCACCACTGGGTTCAATCGTGGGAGCTGGGCATACGTCAGTTTATCTGGATTGTGTATGTTTACAGACAGTGTATGTCATTTGCCTCCATATCAAATATACAGCATATTTATTTTTGAGGGTTCAGTCTGCATAGGTCATCTGGACTTAAACTGGGGGACCTCTGATCTGTTGCTTCATGTCGGACCCCAGCTGTAAACCCTCCCACACGCTCTGCTCATTACACTAAAAGGGCCACT
The DNA here is from genome assembly GCF_047663525.1 of Anas platyrhynchos. NCBI lineage: Eukaryota > Metazoa > Chordata > Aves > Anseriformes > Anatidae > Anas > Anas platyrhynchos. Next base: position 461,940 of record NC_092614.1, read on the forward strand.
CCATGGTGCAGCCCCCTTTCTTCTTTCTTTTCCCCTCTGCCCCCCAGCTATTATTTTCCACCAACACAGATATTTCAGTGCCAATCAGCTTCAGGGCTGCATTACCCTCTTAGGCAGGTGAAATGAGGTCTGGGGCAAAGGGCTGGGGTGGAAGAAACAATTGCAGAAGTAAGTGTACAGAATGTTTCCTTGCTCTTCAGAGGGCTCACCTATCCTTTCAGTTTACACTGGTCTGACAGCTCCATTTCAATCCCAGCCTTCACATGGATTTGTTCAATATTTACTCAGGCTGATGGGTTTGCTCAGAACTTGCCTCTGTCAGCCTTGCTCTGTCGGGTTCCCTTCCCCTCGGGCCCAGGTTCACACAAAGTTCAGCCTGAAATGAATTCACCCAAAGATGGGCCCAGCTTGGCCTGAGGACCAGAGATGGGGTCAAGCCTGGGTCTCTGTGTCCCAGCCAGCCCTTGCGAAGGCAGTGCTCAGCACTCCCAGCCAGGAGGCTGCTTTGAAAAATTATTTGGGGTTAAAAAAGAAAAAGCTCCAGGCCAGGGAGGACACACCAAGAAAGGCAGGAGCTGCTTTTCAGTGCAGAGAGCACAGGTCAGCCCTTCCAGGAGGGTGGATAGTTCACGGACATTAACTCTTACCAGGGGGCCTGTGTGACAGGGAAGGTACAATCCTGCAAATGCAGTACAACCATGAAAACTGCCACAGGGAGAAAGTTGCCTATATATGTGCATGTATACATATATACAAGTATATGCACTCCCTATTTTATAAACATACACATTGCTTTCATTTAAGTACAAACCACATATATATTATATAAATCTATTATATATATATATATGAGTAAACCTGGTGGCAAGGGATTCAATCTTAAAATGAAGAGCAAATCAAACTGATGCAAAATAGAAAAGAGCGTATCTGGAGAACAGCAACTGTAAGGCCCCAGAGACATGATCTGGGAAAGGCATGAAGCTGTTTGTGAATTCTCAGAAGGGTGCTTTGGGACCAAGCCTGGGAGAGGAACCTGGCACTTACGGGGCCAGGTTTGGTGAGGGGACACTCACTGCTCTGGGGCAGGGTGAGAGCCGGCGCTTCGCAGCACTGAGCCTGCCCTGAGATGTACCAGGTCGGGCCACTTTCAGAGGCAGGGAAATTCATCTGGGTTGCAAAAAGGGCTTATAGCAAAACCTGCATGAGTTCCCATTAAGAAGATAGAACAGCAAGGTAAATCCAAAGCATCTCCAAATGAAATACCAACTGGGTTGATATCCAGGGCAGCACCGTGGTGGACCCTGTGAGGTGACGGAAGGAACACGAAGTGACTGGGGACAGTCCCAGAGACTCAAGACATCACAGGAACACGGCAGGATCCGAACCTGCCCCTGTCTGGAGCACTGGGTGTCTCTGGGCACCTGCCAGCTGCCTGAAGGATTGGCAAAAAGCCCCATGTGAGTCTCCAGAGGGTCAGACAGTGGGGTAGGAGCCCCTTCCATGGAGCTGAGAGGTCCCAGCAAGGGCAGCACTTGTCCTCAGAGACTACCTGTACACTGGGGCATTCACAGATGTGACTTAGGGTAAGAGAGACAGAAACCTTTCTGCCTCATCTCTTTTCCTGCCCCACACTCTGAACAGATGCTAGAGACAGGAACTAAATTCTCCAACAGCACCATTTTAGGCTTTGCTCATTACGAATGTAATGATTACTTATAAATTCACCTGTATGGAGAATTGAGATGAGTTCCATGAGACGAGCTCCATGAGACGAGTTCTTCCCACGTCAGTTCTTAGATGGAGGCATTAAAAACTGAAAACTAGAAAGAGAAAGCACATGACAAATTCCTATCGAGCAGACAAGGACTTGTGTTTGAGGATCTAAAGCCTAAAGCTCTGCGGAATATTTGCACCTTTGTAATATCTGGCTGAGTGTCTCTGATAAAAAGGGAGAATTTGAGGTCTGTATTGTGAATTTACAGCCCTTTAACACACAACTGCCAAATTGTCGTGTGTGAGGTGTCTCTTAAAATCAGACACGAGAAGGAGCCACTTCCTTCTTGTGTCCTTAAAGATAATCCGATGAGATTTAACGGATTTGTTTATGGCTATAAAATTCTGGAGGTTATCACAGTCTCTGCTGATTAAACAACCCGGCAAAGTGTCACAATACAAGTGTTTTAAACTGCAGGAAAAAAGAAGGGGGGGGAGTTGAAATCTCACACACTTCTCCTGGTCTTTCCCCCGCGAGTAGGTTCAGTGGAAATATTGCCTGTTGGAAATCTTACCTCAGTCTATCTTTATTTAATTTCTTCCTTCACTCATCAACTCTTCCTGAATCATTTTCTTTGCATTTTCTTCTTCCAGCCCAGCAGCGGGTGCTGGGAGATCCCAGTGGTTTTTGTCCACGTCTTCAATCTTTTTTCTTGAGACAGCAACACATGGAGCTACACGTGGGAAGACAGCAAGAAAACAGCGTTACCAGAAAGAAAACAACGTATCACTTATTTGAAATAGAGAAGCTGGCGCTAATAAATAAATAAATAAATAAATAAAAATAAAAAAAAGACATTAAAACAAGTTGTTTCTCGTCTAAAAACAAAGTCTCTCTAACTTTTGCTAAGAGTTCAAAAAGTCCAAGTTCTTGCCAAGCTAAAAGATCAAACCCACCACCAAAAAGCCTTTCCTAAACAATTTCCGTAATTTAAGTGAGAAGATTTTCCCTCAAACAACAAAGTGGCTTTTAACCTCGTTTATAATTATTAATTCGTCTCAGAGAGAGGAAGGAAATAATAATAATTATTTTTTAGTTACTACTACAAAATATTTCTTTGTGTGAGTTACTCTGACCATGACACATCTGAAAATACTGGCATTGCTGTCACGAAAGGGAACAGTACTCGAAATCCGGTTCCCGATTTCAATCCCTTTTGCCGCAATTAGAGTGTTAATAGTCACCGATTTGCCGGGTGTTTCACCACACCACAGAGCTCGGAAACGCCGAGCCTAACCCGTTTATTACGGAAAAGGATACGAGAAAAATGTTTTCTTAATGGCACTGTAATTGCATTTTCTACGTAAGGATTCGAGATGGTTCATACTTAAACGCCGGTTGACAGAGCGAAGAAAATACAGCTCCTTCCAGCAGCCGGAGACCTACGGACCTCGTGCTTAGAGGTACCGCTGAGTCTGCGTGACGGAGCACCCAGTCCCGCAAACCCGAGGGGTTTTTGCGCCACGCCGGAGCCCGGAGCCCGTCGGAGAGCGCCGGGGCCGCAGGGGCCGGGCCGCGGCGATGGAAGGAGCGGGCAGTGGCTGCCCCCGGCCCCGGCCCCGGCCCCGGCCCCGCCGGTGCCCGCTTTGGCACCGCTTCGAAGGACGGACCATTTCCGAGCCGGACAGCCCCCGGTGAAACCCATCGGTTTGCTGCCTTCCCGAGTTTTGGTTTCCAGCCACTCTTCCCGTTAATGTGTTATCCTGTGCGAGCCGGATGGCACAAAAATCCCTATTGCCATGCAATAAACGTCGCCTTAAATTATTCTCCTATAAAAGATCAAACGTCCTGGCACCATTTGTCTCCCACAATTATTTTTTGGGGGGTATTTCTAACGAAGAAGCTTATTAGACTCACTCCCTGCTTTCCCTTTTTCTCTCCGTGAAGGCTCTCTTCTCTTTATAATTAATGGACTTGGCAAAGCTTTCCTGCAGTTTGTAGGAATATGCTAGCAAACGACAGCATCTCGCTGATAGATGAGGAGCTGGGCTTTAAATCAGTCCCTACTGATACAAATTATTTTAATATGCCCCCCTTATGATTTGTTTCGATTTTATGAAGTAGTGAGCTATGTTGTAAGACTTGATTATGGAGGCTGGTTGCCTACAAAGTTCTAAAGTCTTCTAGGGGAGCGTTTCTGAAAGGCTTGTTACAAATTCAGTGCATTCATAACTGTGTTGCCAAGGTTGTGCATATCAAGGAAAAGTAAATCTTTTTTTCCTTGACCCACACCCTGCCTCTCCTCCATGCTGAAGAGGAAAATTATAGTGCCATGGAAATCAGCAGACACTCTCCGTGCATTTAGTATTGTTTCTGCTGCTCTATCAACAAACTAAACCAAATCAAACCCCACATAAATAACAAAATCTAAACACAGAATATTTTCTTCCCCCTTCCTCCCTCTTCTCCCTCTCCCTTTCCCCTTCTCCTCCTTCCCCCCCCCCCCCCCCCCCCCCAAAGATAACAAGGCAGAATAATGTAGGGAAAGACTGAGATAAGGTTTTGTACTGTGCACACTATTTCCCAGGAGGGTGAGGCTCTTGCTCTGCTGGGTGCTGGGTGGCAGAGAGGCTTTCTGCTTCATGCAGCTCATAGATGAAGATATCATGGGCTGTCTGAATTGGCTTCTGCTGCCCCTTGCTGCACTCCAGCACCAGGGGTGGCTGGGAGGGAACTGGTAGTCCTCAGGTACGCTGGACCAAGCCTGTTCACCTGTTCCTGAGAACTTGGCAGTCTGGAGCCAACCGATCCCCAGCTTCCTGTGAGCACGCTGGTACTGGAAGTAAACGTGCAGCGAGTTTTGTTGGCAGAATGGGTTGTGGGAGCACTCCCTAGGGACAGTTTGAGTGAACTTCGTTTGAACAGCTGATGAAGGTAGTCTGAGGTCAGCTGGCTGATGCTGGAGCAGACAGAGCCTGAGAGCAGGACTGTTCAGCTTTCAGGCAATGCCAGACTCATACAGGTCACAGACACCCTTCTGCAGCTTTTCTGCAAGATGCAGAAGAGGGTACTTGTTAAGGACCTGCATTTCTGCAATGTCTTTGACCCACCGTGTAAGTTTTGTCCAGTCATACATGAAATACACCAAGAATAACATTTTAACTGTCCTGTGCTTTTCTGTCATCGTCAGCACTGGACATAAATCAGTTGTGCTGTCTCGGCTCTGAAAGGTATGACTGGAACGTCATCTGGCTTCCTCAACTGTCTCAGTGCCAGGGCCTCGGTACCCTGCTGTGCTGGACTGTATTCCAGGCGAAGCACAGTATATCAACTGCCTTCAGTGGCCATTGTTTCTCAGTGAGGAGAAACTTTCATGGAAGCCCAAGACGAGGATGCTTGTCACCGAATTAATGCTTTAGATGCATGCAATGTATCAGTTCAGTGCCTGAGTGCCTTTTGGTCTCTGTCTCTGCAAGATCAGAGTACTTCAGGTTGCTATCAGAATCACTTAAACAGCTTAACAGTTTATTTTTTTTTTATTATTTTTATTTTTTTTTCCTGAAGACCTGTGTAAAAGTTTACAACTCAGTTCATACAACTGGGCTTGTACCAGCTACTTGAACATACTAAGTTAATGCAGTGGTCAGAGGTCAACAGCATCAAGCTGAAACTGGTGACATTTCTGCCAGTAAATTCAGAGCTGTACATCACCCTGCAGTTTCTCCCTTCTTATTCAATACATTGAGAGGTTGTGAAAGGTGCTGTTGGTGGGCCTGGGAGAATGAGTCCTTGAGTCTAATCATAGTTTGGGAGTGGCAGGTGAAATTTCATCCTGCCAAGGTTCCTTCCCTTCCTGATCTTGAGGCATGGGAATCCAGTGTCAGTAATTCACTTCATCTCCAGTTTGTGCTAGAGAGTATCAGTTCCAATGCAATTTGCTTGCTTTTTTTTTTTTTTTTTTTTTTTTTTTTTTTTTACTGCAAAAACACAGTTCTGCTTGGCCTTAGATCTGCTGAACTCATTTCATACACCATCAGAGAAAGTTTCTTCTCAGTAGCTACCAGTTCAGGCCAAAGTCAAGCAGCACCATGAGCTTTCTCTGCTCTCCTGCTCCCAGACAGACCAACATTGGTAGATTTCTACTTTTTAGCTAAATCTTCTTCTATAGTGTGGCCACATTACTGCATAAAGGGGGGTGGGGGCATTCCAACAACATTTGCTCACAAGCTTATTTAAAACATCTTATATACAGAGTCTTTTTGTCTGTCGAGTTCCTACAGGAAAGAACAGACAGAGATGGTTGCAAAACTCCTGATATTACTGCAGAAGGAGTTTAATAAAACATAACAGAACACATGCAAAGGCTCCCAGTAAGATAAAAATTCTCCTTGATCTGCTGATAGGAAGGAATCTATGAGAGTGGCAGATCAAAGGGACAACAAAGGCCAAACCTTTAAATAACAAAAGCCGTACATGTCTTCTCGTCTCCCTCAAAGTTGTCTCCTTCCTATGCGCTTTGGGCCAAACAGTTTCCTATGGTAATTAATTTCCAGAAAATCAATGTTTCAAGTAGCACAATAACCAAGGAACTCAGGGGAAAGGAGGAGGGTTGTTTTTCATAACGTTTCTTGGAGACTCCACATCTTTCAATTTCTTATCAGTTTTGAAATACAAGGCATGAAGTCTTTAGCACCATTGGGACCAAAAGGTTATCAGCATGTAAATACCTGAGCTGGAAAGACATGTTTGAGAAAGAACAGATAACATTTTAAACATACTTATAGCCCACATCCTCTCCAATTTTTAACCCAATTTCACCTGAACTTTCACAAGTAACGGTGTGCTTCTAATAACCCAGCAGATAAAAAAAGGATTTATCTCAGATCAAGAGCTATAGAACCAGCACTGTGACCACCTCTATTATTTACTTTTTGTTAGAAAGTGACAGCCAGCTCTTTCTTTTAATAAAGAGTTTTAAACATGCATCTGAGAACGTGAACTGCTGGGCCAGTGGTAACAGAGCAACCTGTGTAACATATCTGTGACAAACGAGGAAATTGAGATGGAAGGCATGACTGGGGCTTTCTCCTTCCTGCACAAGGGCAAAATCAGAAAGAAACTTCAGGATTTCTTATTCTCAGAAGTAACCACTATACAATGTCAATTCTTAGCTCAAAGACCACAGTTCTTTCTATCTGGAAAGGAAACACATCTGCCTCAAAGCCATCACTTCCTGTCAAAATAGGTAAGTGAACGCTAAAATAGCTAAAGGGTATATTCAAATGATGTAGAGAAAGAAACCAGCTCCAACAGTATTTCCTTCTGATGTGTGGGAAATGCCTTGATATTAAAAACTGGAAGGGGCAGGGCTTGTTTTGTAAGGGAAAAAGCAAGAGAAAGCTGCAGCTCTGACTTCAGTGCTGGGTAGGTCCCGTAGGGTCCCGGAGCAGGCTGCAGGCCCTGCTGCTCAGTGGGCTCAGAGCTGGCAGGACGAAAGCACCGCCAGGAACACCTCTCGAGTCAAGATCCGAACGACCTAGAACACCAGCAGCGAACCTCTTCTTTGCACTGCTGTCTCTAGCAGCCTCAGACAGCAGTGGCAGGACTCTGTTCATCGTGGATGCTTACAACAAAATCGCTCCCTTCCTAATTGCTGGAGCTGTACTGAATCCAGAGACCGCCTGTCTCTTCCCAGAGGTCAGATGAATCACCCCCAAGATTTCCCTGACTGTGTTGACCAGATCTCTGCTGCCTGTAGCGAGCTTCCGTACAACTAGCTTAGATGAAGATTGCTACAAACGAGGTGGTGTTTTCCCCTTGGAAGCTGGGGTGCCCTGATCATTGGTGTAAATTGGCACCACCCGATCAACTACAGACTTAAACAAGGAAAGAGCATGGTCTCTAGTGGATGACCCAAAAAGCATGACTGTATCAAAACTGTTTTAACTTCCAGTGGGGTAGTGAGAGGGTATTGAACAGTCACAGATACAGGAGAGATGAGACTGACTTAAATTCACTTTTTCCTCCATGCACAAGTGCAGAAACTGATACCCAGACAAAGCAAATCAAACCCTGGTACTACTCCATGAGCCTTCTGACTGTGTCATGATTTGCACAAGTTTCTTACAAAGACAGAGCAGAGATGATCTGGGAGGTCACACGCTGCTGGTGTTATATAGAGTGATGCAAAAGCAGTCCCCATAGCCAATTCCAGCCCCCACTTTTTTTTTTTTTTTTTCCCCAGCGTCAGCTTCATGGTATGCCTCATAAATCTCTGTTTAAAAAAAAAGATCACATATTAGTGTTTTATCTCTGGTATGTGCTACCCCATGTTTTCCCCACTCACAGCATATTAGCATCACACAGGTGGGGAGAAAGCAAAATAAACATTATCAAACAAGGGCATCAAATATTTAGTGTAGAGGTTTCTGAGTATTTCAGGATGACTAGGACTGTTTAGATATCAGATGTTCTCCTGCCAGGTCAAATGAACCATTGCTGAGTAATGGCTAAGTTCCCCTGGCCACCTTTGGCCAACAGTGCATTATCACCCCTGCCCTTTAACTTTCTGTCCAGGGCAAGAATCACTTTCTTAATCCAGAATCTCTGCCTAAAGCTGTTTCAGCTGAGACAGGGGATTGTTTACACAAGGTGTAGGCTCCCTCCTCTCCACCTGGTTTCTGTCTGGGCCACACTGTTAGGGATGAGGGCAATACATCATTTATCTTGGCCTCATTTCACAGGCAGGTCCTGCTGTCATTGTGCTGTCGGTGTCTGGACGTGCAGCATCCTGATAACCGTGCTCTGCTCTCTGGTGGGTGAGTAGCCGCCCAGCAGATGATCTGTGCTTTGCCTGATACCCCCCGGTGTACAGAGTGCTGCAGGACATGGGATCCAGCTGGCAGGGGCTAACAGGAGTTTATGCAAGAGGGTCAAGTGGTTCTTGTGTTTGAGGGACCAACAGATACTAAATAGGGGTATTTTTTTTCCACCCATCCTAGTATAGGAGAAAGGCTAGAGAGAACGATGTAAAATTGTCCACACCTTGAGGCTGATGGAAACCCTGCTGCAACCCCAATGCAAGGTGTCCTTTGCTTTTTTTTTTCAGGGGTCTAGGGTTTAAAAAGCAGACGCCTAAGCATATGGGTCAACTTTTTAATGTGGACATTTAAAGTAATTGCTGTTAGAAGCAGCCCAAGTAAGAAATGCCACACATATTTAATAATGCAGAAAAGGAGGGAAAGAGAAAGAAAATATTCAGAGTTTTGTGCTGTTGATAAACCTTCATGCTGAAGGGTATAAATTAACCTCTAACTAATGGGTGTCAGGGAGAAAGCTTCCTTGTGTGTAGGTGACTTGGCAATTGCATTTGTGGAGGTTTCTTGCACCTTCATCTACGGCAGCTGGTGGGAGTCTCAAACTGGAGGAAACAGTGGTCTAATCCAGTTCCACTTGTATGACACTGCAAATCCTGTATAGCACTTCAAGCAAAATGTTTGCTTGATGTTATGCTCTGTTGCAAGAAACCTAGAAAATGGTGGTGGAAAAGCTCAGTTTAAACCAGAGTGTTGTCTGTGGGGTACAGAAGGATTTTGCAGCCACCCAGCAGGGTACAGGCCTCAGATGGATCTATTCAAATTGTTGGGAGTTCGTTTTATGTAGTGTGGGCAGTGGAATTAACATACAGGGGGTAATTATCCAAATATATGGATTTAGACATGGGTAGAAATGGGGTGGAAGGGATATCATCTTTTTACATTATTATTTTCAGTAATAAACAATCAGTTCACTTTAATACTCAATCCCTCTGCTGACTTTTCCTCTCTGAACAGCATTTTTGCCTGTGCAATGCTCATTCACTATTGTGAAAACAGAAACATAGAACATGCATTTCAAATGGAAAGGAGAAGGCAACAGAGAACTAAGCTCAACAACTTTAAAACAGGCTATTTTAAATCATATATGCCTGCTGCTCTCATCATATCGATCTCCCTTTCCTCAACAAGTTCTCTCGGCTGTTGAGAAGCCAGCTGAGGCTTTGAAATCTGGGAGTAACTAATATAGCGTGTCACTTCACAGCATTTCACAGAGAGAGAAATGACAAATCAGGAAAGCAAGCCCACACTGCTTAGTTTTGGAAAAAAAAGAAAAAAAAAAAGGAAAAAAAAAAGCTGTGTGAGAAGGATGACAAACATGTTCACCTTTCAATCCCAAAAATGCAGGCTCAGTTTGTTCATAAAGACGGATGTTACAGTTCCAACCAGCTGCTGTGTCACTTCACAAAGCATGGAAACGGTTGGGCACAGCCTGGCAGGCTTCAGCTGTACGGAGGGCAGAGCAGAATTTGGTAGGGTTAAGAGGGCTGGAAAGGGCAAGGGCTGCATCGGGGAAGAGCTACTGGTGTGAGGAAGGATTGGTGATAGCCATCAGACTTAGCTTTAGACACAGCTAGGGATAGAAGGGTTCAGAAGAAAATGCCATTTCCACTGGCAGATCTGGGGCTCTGAGATGCCAAGGGCTGCTGCAGGTTCAGCTGCATCCACCCTGGCAGCTGCAGAAAAAATAAGAGAGCCATCGGAGCAGCAGTCATGACTGAAGGGCTGCATGGAGTTCTCACATGGCTACAGGCAAAGGACCAAGTATTTTGACAGCTAGAAAGGTGGAGTTTAGTAGAGATTAAATCTTCTAATTCCTGCTTTTAGTGTGAGCTCATTTCTCCAAGTCAGAATCATAATTTAAAAGACAAAAACAAAGAAAAATCATTTAGCCACAGGGCTGTTTGGTGCACCTGCTACTGGATCTCTACTGTCTGCTTAGTCCCGCTGTGGTACAGTGGAAGAGGGAAACGCAAAAGGGTGATCATATATTGCTTTACAATTTTAAATTGCTGCCTTTTGTAATAATAACTGGTGATTTTTACACAGCAAGCAGAAATAGCAAATTGACCAGCAGATTTCACCAGAGGGGCTTGTCTCTCCTAACTTTAGATGCTTACAATGCGTTTGTTCTCTACCAGTCGTCTGGGCTCCATTTATAGCTGGTGGAGACAAAAAGGCATTTTGCATGCAGAGTTTAACTAAAATCTGTCTCAGAAGGAGACAAGCTGCACATTAAAAGTGCTTGTTTCCCTTGAATAATTATAAACAAAACAAAAAGAGGCATAGACCCAGACATCTGCCATACCCATGATGCCTCACCTATAGTAGTAGTCATATTCTTCCCTGTATGGAGTTAGCAGTTGGCCTAAGGCGATATTTTACAAGTTGCTATGAAGTTTTAAATATTTTTTGATTTTTTTCCTGAAAGAAATTATGGGTGGAAAAGGAGATCTTCTTTTAGATTTGAGATGGTTCCCCTTGCAACGCCAAAGGTTTTGTAAGGAGAAGCAGCATCTCCCAGAAATGGCCAGCTTCAGAGTTTGGGTGAATGCCTCTGAAAATCTACCCCTTTCCACACTAAGACAACAGCATGCTGACAACACTGCCAATTTGTTTTCTGAGCACCCGATTTCGCAGACAAGATGCAGATAAACAGCAACAGCCTCTCTTAATGAACACAGCAGCATCTCCAGATAAACTGTCACCACTTAGTTGTGTCCAGCTCCAGTATCACCAGAGGAGGAAATGCCTCAAAGCCTGTGAAAACACATTCCTCTCTTACCCTTCTCTTCCCAAAGTCAGAATCCAAGGAAGTCATTCCCTATGAGCTTTTTTTTTTTTTTTTTTTTTTTTTTTTTTTTTTTCCTGCAAAGAAGTAGAGATTGAGGAGATTGCTTCCACCAAATGTACCTGTGTGCTGTTAGGATACACAATGGTCTCAGTCATTCCAGTTTCTGGAAGTACAGGTTGGCTCTAATACTGTCCAAGTGGTTTACAGTTCCTGATTTATCACTCTCTCCTGGACTGCAGATTGCATATGTAAGGGTGTTATGCTGCAAGGTTGCAATTACAAGTAATAACGACATCCTCCAAGAGAACTGTTCTGCCTTGAGTTAGACATTTTTAAATGGATCCACAGAAGTTTGGGATCGTACATAAAAATAGGCTTTGCTGAAAAAACCCAAACTCCTCTAAGAAGCAGGAGGGAGTTCTACAACAACATTTACGTTGGAAAAGACCTCCAAGATCATCTAGTCCAACTTTAACCTAGCAGTGTCAAGTCCACCGTTAAACCATGTCACTAGGCTCAGCATCTGCATGTCTTTGAAGACCTCCAGGGATGATAGCTCAATTGCTTTTTTGGGCAGCCTGCTCCAATGCCTCACAATCCTGTCAGTGAAGAAATTTGTCCTGATAGCCAACCTAAACCTCCCCTGGTGCAACTTAAGGACATTTCATCTTGTCTTATCACTTGGTCACTGGGAGAAGAGCCCAATGCCCACCTCACTACAGTCTCCTTTAGGGTAATAGTAGAACATTTAACAATTCTGGTGCACGCACAATGCCTGCTGCCAAGGAAGTTCTCCATGTTTCCTGCTGCGTTCTCCTTGTCCAGTATGGAACATAAAGAAGAGTATCTACGTGGATGTTCTCAGTTTGATTTTTTTTTCCAAACCCTGGTGTGACATCTAGACCAGCAAACCAAACAGCGACTGATGTGATCCAGCCAGCGAGATATTTCCCATCAGCTCGTTAATTTTTCAGTGAAAGAATATGGAATTAGCTGTTCAGCTAAGGTGGGACTTTTTGCCTTGCCTGTACACAGACTGCCAGCCTGAGCTTGAATCACTGTCTCCACACATGAAAAGACAAGATAGAGTTGAAAATACCACACATCCATGCATGCTGTACCATGTGCTGCTTCACGAGTCTCGGAGCTTGAAGCTGCTACTGTCATAGCTGCCATTTCACATCAAAGGTGAAGAAGAAAGTCCCAGACCTGGTATTTGGGTGATAATGTTGTACTGCCTTGCAAAATGGGAAGCATTCTGGACTAAATATCTTTTTGCTATTTTGCACCTGAATATAAGGTCCCAGCTCACGAAAACAGCTTCTAGATGCTGTCACGGTGCACATTAGCTATCAGGATAATCAGAAAGAATTTGACATTTGTAACAGACTTACAGAGATACGTTAAGATTAGGGGTTTTGGGCTACAGTCAAGAAAGCTGAGTTAACTATGTTTATAATCCTCATCTGGCTGGGAAGACTAGCAGTCTGATTTTCATTCCTACTCAGGTCCCTTTACATAAATTGCTTTCACAAGCATTTCAGAAGCACTTTTTTTCCAAGCCAGAGAATTGTAAAGGGAGTTTCATGTAAATGAGAATCAGGCCATCAGGATGAACATTATCCATGTCTGCAAATGTTTGCAAAGCTTCAGTCCCCCTTTAACATCTGCTAAGGAGAAAAAATTTGTGAGTCTCAGCAGTTAAGGGTTTGGGGGTTTTTAAAAGCCACATCAAGGTCCTGTTAAGCTTTGTGGTGACTGTTAAGCTTATTGCCAATGAGTGCATTTCTTTGGACAACATCACAAGGAAATGTGAAATGGAGCAGAGATTAAAGCATGGGTGGATTTTGAAAAATGTAGCGACTGGTTTAATGCAACCAGGTGGAGACTGTCCAGTGCTCAGAGCTTTCTAGGCCCCTTTGTTAAACACTTCAGTCTTTCCACTTCTTACTTGAAAATAAACTTTTCCCCATTATTCTTTGTGGTTTACAAGAGGTTGGTGGAGCAGGGCCAATTTTAACGAGCTCAGAATCCAGTTAATTCAAGTGCAGTTTTCTTGGCAATATTGGGGCACACACTGAAGATTCACACAGTTTTATAGCCTCTGAAGATGTGTTGAAAAGCTATCTGTACTTCTGTTATTCCTTTATCACCACTTTACGTGATTTCCTACTCATTTCGTTTCTTCCTTTTGTCTCTGTTGCATTTATGTTGGTCTGTAGCCAGAGTTCCTTGCTCCTCTATTCAGTGTTAAGTCCAGGAAAACACACTTGAAAGAGGACGAACAAGCCCCGCAGCCACAGGAGGTCTACCACCCATCTGGAATGAAATCTAGGGTCTACTCCAGTAGGATCTGCCACAGGCAGATTGCTCACTCCCCCTCCCTGCCTCCAGCCAAAAGGTTCCTTGGACTCATCCTGGCCCCCGCCCGCAGATCTGTGATGCTCTTGACCAGCAAGTGGAGATAAGGGGGACAGGGTTACACCACTAACGCTGCAGCCAACAGTCCCATTACCTGATCGTGTAGCACATATCCGTATGTAATCTTTCACCCCAACTCCCCAGGCCATCCTGGAGACCCTGCTTTCACTGGACAGCTGCCAAGTGTTGCCTGCTTCATCATTTGTGGCATTTACCTGCCATGTGCTATCATGTGAACCCACGGTGGCGATGGGAAGGGATCCATGGGAGGAGGTAAGAAGGCCCTTAAGGCAGGACTCTATTCAAGCTGTCTTTTGTGACTACTGTATGAAAAAAATACTCTTCCCTGTTCCAACAGCTAGGACTAGTGCCCTTACTGTTGTGTCCCGCTGACTGGGTATCAGTATCACCCGCTGGGGTGGAATCCATGTTTCAGTTAACCACACTCAGATGCACATGTCAAGCAGGGTTAGACTGACTACGTGATCATCGTCTGCTGTAAGAATAGTGCTTAGTCTGTAATTCAGTTCCAAAATGAGAGAACAACTCAATTTTTTCAGAGTGCACAGACCTATAATCTGGGATCCTAAAATTCAACTACCACAGATTTTGCCAATACTTTTCTGAGAATCCAAAGGCCGCGGTCACAGGGTACCCCACCCTTTTACACAGACAAAATGTGATTCCAGGCTTGGCAAGAGGTTGGAGGACAGTCCAGAGCTTTTCTAAGCGTGTGTGGTGTTTGAGTTCAAATGGTGTTCACTTCTACCCACAGAGACTGCATGGCTGTCAACAACCTCTTGGCAGGAATCCTGCCTTACCCTGGAGAAAGGAGATGCTGAGTCCTTGGCACAGACAGTCCTGTGAGCTGTGCAGGAATCAAAGCAACTCTGCCAGAGAAAAAGAACACCAGTAAATCTCCGGATGTGTTGAGTGAGACAGCGAAAAGTGGCATAAAATGTAACAAGAAAAATGTCGTGGCAGCTGAGGATGTGTCAGTCAGCCTGCCGAGCACCTCTGTCCTTTGCAAATTCTCAGCAAGAATGCCTTCTAAGAGCTTTGAATTCAGAAAATGCAATGAGCTAGGATTTCAAACACCTCGAGTCTTTCAAGGATGAAGTCATTTCCACTCCCCAAATGCACATATTCCTCATCAGAGTCATTTCTCTGGAAGATTTTTTCCTTTGGATATACCATCTTCCCAAAGTTGGGAGGAAAAAAAAAAAAAAAAAAAAAAAGAAAAGCAAAGAAAAAAAGCAGGAGACATTTCAGAGGTGAAACTGGCCAGCTGGCAGTTGATTTATGAAGTGCTGAAAAGCATCTTCGGAGCTGTCATTTATCTTAAAGCTCTGAGCCTAAATAAACAAAGAGCCCCCCTTCCTAAATATAGTTACAGTAGAAATAACCCCAAAGCCTAATAGCTGGCATCTGAAACCGCACCCTTCAGACATCCGGCCCACAGATGCACCCTAGTGGATCAATGCTTCCAGCCCTTCCTGGATCCAGCTCACCTGGCCCTTATCTCCCTTACCTTCTGAAAGGGAACCAAATCAAAACTAACAGGGAAAACAAATCGAAAGCGACAGAGCCATCTCAGTTGTGCTGAGGGACTGCAGATGCACAGGCTGCTGCAAAGAAAACTTGCCCTGTTAGGAGCATTAGATTCTACCCAAACAGCAAAGGTGCTCCCCATGACTTTGTTTTTAATATTGATTGATGCTGCTTTTTTTTTTTTTTTTTCTTAGGTTTGGCTGCATTTGTTGTTACTTTACCAGCCAAAGGGATCTTCTACTCCTGTTCCAGCTAAGAAAAGAAATGCTTCTCTAGTGCTGATTATCCTATAGTTAGTTAGTTAGTTAGTTAGTTAGTTAGTTAGTTTTCAATCACACTGAAGTCTATACAGAGGGAGTAGAAATCCGCAGTAGAGGAAGCTCTACCTACTGTTTAGAAATGGATAGGGTATGGAAACATCATGGCAGCTGGCTCCTCAGAAGCATAAAGCTCCTGCTTTTGAACCTCAGCATCAGTCTACAGAGACACATAGAGCAGAAACCAGCATTTTAAAATTCCTCTGGGGGCCTGATTTTCCTCTTGTTCTTGTTGTAGCAAGAGCTCACTGCAGGAACTGGACTCTCACCCATTGCAAATAGTCAGAACTTCACTGAAGGAAACAAAATTACCCCAGCTTGTACCAGCTGAAGACATGCCAGGATACAAATATGTCATTATAAAAAAAGTGTGGGAAGAAACTCTAGCATGTCTATGCTGTTCATCCCTCTATCTCCTCTACTGTCATTTTGCTTATATTCCCTGCCAGACTGTTAACATTGGAAAGTCTTTTCTCACATGGCACTGTTCACAAATTAATGTTTATTTAACTATTTTCGTCAGTAAATACCACATTATGCAGAGATAAAATGCATCAGAAGGCAAGCTAAAAACCAGCCCTGTTTTCCTCTGGTAGATTTCATGATATTCGAATTTTTGTGACTGTAATTGCAAATCTAGGGCCAGGTGAAGTTACTCCTGTCTGACAAGTTGAACTGGAAAAAAAAAAACAAACACAAAAAACAGTTCTGCCGAGTCCCACCTCAGTGCTCTATCCACTAGGCTGCACCATCAGCACAGCTTCTTGCTAAAACATTAAGGTGAGAAATATTAAAAGCATTTAAAAAGACAAAATCAGATTTTTTTTTTTTTAAGAGACCACCTCTCCCTGAGTGTCTCAAGCAAACCCTTTTGATTTGGATTGCTGAGTTGGCAGAGGACTCGAACACCAGTTGAATGCAGTTGACTGTGTTTGGAGAACCGACATGAAGGAAAGAGGCTGGAAACTACGTGTGATCAGAAAGGCTTTGCATCATTAGAACAAGTGTCCAGAAGAGCAAAAAGGGGAAGGCATGTGAACAGGTCATGAACTCTCCTTGTCAAGAGCAGTGTCAATCCAATCAAGATGAGGCTATTTCTTATTCACACCCTTATGAGCATCCCAATCCACCCATCAGGAACGGTCCCCAGAGCATATTGTCAAAAGCCAACACTGGGGATACTTGCAGCAGTGAGGCCAAGAATTAAAGAGGTCATAGCGATTATATTCTCTGTCTGGATAAGGAGAAACTGTTTCAGTTCAGCCACAACCACAAAGATGCTTACAGAGGTCCAGCTCCCAGGAGCAAGTGCTAGGAGAAAGGCATCCTCTCGTTTCTTTTACTAGGGTCACTGTCAAGCAGCAGTTCTGGTGCTACCAGGAGTGACTCCAGGCTGACAGTTCTTCTTGCGAGTGCAATACATGCACTGTTAGATTAGACCTTTTTAAGATAGAAACATTGTTCTTACTGGTGGAGAGGCCATAGCACCACTTTCATAGCACTGGATGATGGATAAAAGATCCAAGATCACTCGAATGCCATGGCTACAGTATACCACTGTCTGTATAATGCAAACAGACCCGGGATTCCCTCTGACACACTGGATAAATTGCAGTTACCTCCCATCTTCTTCAGGGGCAGAAAATAATGCATTAGCAAGCCTACATTCTGAGTAAAATATTTGACAGTATCACTTCAATCTCTTAAAGCAGCTGCATATTTCTGTGTTCCTGCTCAGTTTGAACACATTCTTACCCTTGTCTCTCAGATCTGCTTTCAGGGAGAGCAAGAGCAGTCTTTTCTCCCCAGCATCCCACCTTGTAATCTAAGTTTCTCCAAACTGCATGAGATTAAACACTTTGGTCTATCAGCATTGCTAAGACCCTCTGTACCTTTGATCAATTTATAGCTCTTCTTTGTACCTTCTCCAGAATTTGTAAATCAGATAACTCCTCATATCTAACAGATAAGTGAGTGAGTCCAGATGCACCAGACTCACTAAGAAAGCACAGGAGATAATGTTAGGGATTCCACATGCATGAAATCTGGATCCTTGTCTAATGGAAGATATCAGTGTTTTGGGACTTGTTAATTGTTTTTTTTTTTTTTTTTCCTTTCTTTTTTCTTTTTTAAAATACCATCCTATATCAGATTATTTTTGACCAGAAGCCACAAATGCATATCTAATGGAAAAATGAAGGGGAAGGGAGAAAAGAGACAGATATGAGAACAAGGAATGGAAGGCATTTCAGGGAGATAGGATAAATTGAAGCTGTCACTCTTCTGAGAGGGATTTATTGCACAACTTGCTTCGGAATACATGGAGCTCTGTCAATATTGAATTGCACCTGCTCGCTATGGGTGTAAAAACAGGAAACAGACGAGAGAAAGAAAGGAGAAAAGAAAGAAAAAGAAAAAGAAAATGAAAGAAAAAGAAGGAAAAGAATAATTAAAAAGGAGAGGATAAAAGGCAAAAAAAGTTCTATTCTGCAAAGTCACTCTGGACTTTTTTGATAGCTTCAGTCTGTCACTGTTTTTGCACCAATTCAGCCTACCTATTACTGCAAACAAAAAGAGAAGGAACTGCATCTCTGCATCTCTTCACCCAGAAGAAACAGAAGGAGGGAATTATCCTGGGCTCAATTGAAACTGCAGCCAGCAGAAATTTGTGTCTGTTTTTTCCTCCAGCTGCGAGCCATCTGTAGTTATCCCTTTTTTTCTTTTCTTTTTTTTTTTCTTTCTTTTTTTTTTTTTCCCCTGTAATAAATTGATAGCTCCAAAGGGTGAGAACACTGCAAGGCAGAGAAACAGATTGCCAGGTTGCCACCAAGAAGTGGTTCAAATGGATCAAATGAGGAAGGAGGAAGCTGGCTACTTCCCACAGCCCTCGCTACAAGCCACATGGCAGTGAGGCAGTGACATGCCTCACTGGGAGCAATACGAGCTGTGGGGAGGGGGACAGAAAAAGAGACACGTTTGAAAGTTTCTGCAAGTCCGGAGCCAACAGACTCCAGAAAACGTGTGTACGCACAGGGTAGGAAGATGGGGCTGCAGGATAAACATCTGCCTACTGGAAGTCTTTATGTGTTCCTCAAGGCATCTAGTTCTGGTTCCTGAAACAAATGGGACCAAATTCAGCCCAGCCACCTGAGTACTCCAGTGTTCCCACGAGGCCCTGTGGGCCTGTCCCTTGTCGCTTGACAGTAACAGGCAGAACTGGTGGAAATGAAGAATTTGTGCTGGTGTGAACATAATCATTAATGAGTGAGCAATGGATTTCAAAGTAATTGGATGGAATGATCGAATCATAGCACAAGTGATAGAATGACAGAATATTCTGAGTTGGAAGGGACCCATCAGGACCATTAAGTCCAACTCCTGGACCCACACAGGACCACCCAAAAATCAGACTTTATGTCTGAGAGCAGTGTCCAAACACTTCTTGAACCCTGGCAGGCTCGGTGCTGTGCCCACTGCTCTGGGGAGCCCATCCCAGTGCCCGACCACCTCTGGGTGCAGACCCTTTCCCTATCCCCCAGCCTGACCCTCCCCTGTCCCAGCTCCACGCTGTCCCCTCGGGTCCTGTCGCTGTCCCCAGAGAGCAGAGCTCAGCGCCTGCCCCTCGTGAGGGAGCTGCAGGCCGCCATGAGGCCTCCCCTCAGCCTCCTCTTCTATGGGCTGAACAAACCAAGGGACCTCAGCTGTTCCTTGCACATCTTCCTCTCTAGACCCTTCACCAT
Organism: Anas platyrhynchos; assembly: GCF_047663525.1. Taxonomy (NCBI): domain Eukaryota; kingdom Metazoa; phylum Chordata; class Aves; order Anseriformes; family Anatidae; genus Anas; species Anas platyrhynchos. Next base: position 481,352 of record NC_092614.1, read on the forward strand.
CTCCGTAGCCCTCCTCTGGGCACTCTCTAGTAGTTTAATGCCCTTCTTATACTGTGGTGCCCAAACTTGCACACAACACTCAAAGTGAGGCTGCACCAGCGCAGAGCAGAGCAGGACGATCCCTTCCCTCGACCGGCTGTAGTGCCGTGCTTGATGCACCTCAGGGTATGGTTGGCCCTTTGGGCTGCCAGGGCATGCTGCTGGCTCATATTCAACTTGCCACTCCAGAGCAGATTCTGTGTTCCACAGGGTCTGTTGTACTGCCAGTTCAGTGCAGCTGTGGGCCCTCCTCAGGGCTGGCTATGCCTGCTAGCTGTAGCTTAAATCCTCAGGGTCGTGCTGGCAGGCTGCCGAAACCTGGGCTCTAAAGCTTATGGGAAGGGAAAACTTCAGCTGAGCATGCATCCACATTCTTGTTCTCGTAGTGCAAAGGAGTTGGATACAGATGAGGCCAACTGTCCCACAGCCCAATCCATCAGCAGATAGTCTAAGGTCAGCTATTTCTAAATACACCACAGATCTCTGAGTCTGAGTGAAAGCTGGCCTAACAGATGGCTGTGTGGACAGAAAGTGTGCCACATCTGCTCTCAAGCCCACCCTTCGTTTCCCAGAAGAGATGAAGCCACTTCTGCTTCACCTGATCACCAGATACCTTGTAAAGATGCTGAGGCTGCAAGTCCTCCATTGCATTCCACCTCACGTTGCCATAGTCCTTTGTGTAAGATGTCGATCGGGCAGCATTTTACATCTGCATCACATGGGTGCAAACTAGAACACTAGGCTACTAGAGATCAGGTCCTGCAGTTTTGTTTTGGTACCTGGAGGCTACAGAGTAGTGCAGAGGAGTGCAACACTGATCCAAGTGTGGCTACCCTCAGATACAGGCACTTCTTTCAAGGAAATGCAAAGCATTTCTGAACCTGAAACTCCAGCAGCCTCCCTTTAGATCAAATGATTGCTGAGTATTTCCAGGAGGCTGACTCAGTAACTTTGTGAAACCACTAATGCCAAGTGCCCCTGTGTTGACAGGCAGAGGAATAGCAGCTTATGGTCTTCCTCGTTCACCAAAAGAAACGTTATCTCTGATCCTACAGTCACCCTGAGCAAATGCAAGGCCTTTCTGGGGGAGATGTGTGTGTTGTGTTAATTGCATATTTTGCTGAGATGAAAGGTCTCAGCATCTCTCAGTAACTTCCTCTGCTTCCTTTTGTTCTCTAGAAGCCTCATTTTTTCCCTCCTAATATTTATTCATGAGGATTTTTGCTTTCAGAAGCTTCAGAGCAGCTGCTCCTGGTCTGATGGAATTCACTCAGCAGCAGAGATGTCTTTTCATCTGTTCAGCGCAGCAAGCTTCACCATCGACAAGCATCTGCTTCTCTGGACAGGACTCCAGCTTCAGCACCATTAATATGCATTTTATGGAGTGCAGTGGAACACATGTGCAGTCTGCAGGCTAGAGATTCTACATAGTTTTGCACATATGCACACCTGCATGCAAAGAGCATCTTCTTGAGCCGAGGTCCTGGTCTTCACAAGAGGGACATGGATTCATGAACTGCACTGACACGAGGATATGGCATACATCTGATTACATCCGAATGTCTGTTTTTGGATTCTTGACATCTTTGGTGTATGTACGAAGCAGGCAAGTTTATCTTTGGGATAGCTCCAAAGTTCAGATTTTCAAAGTCGGTAGCCTGGTTGTGAGTTGCATTCTGATGACTCAGTCCCAGAAAGTGTAAGCAGGCTTCAGTCTTATCTTGGCAAAGAAAAAAGCGCTTTACCTACAGCTTCCTGTCAGAAACATTTCCCACAAGAAGGGACTGGAAGTCCTGCTGCCATTACGTTGTTAGTAATGCAGTAACATAGCAGAAGTTTTCACTTTCTATACTGTCATGCTCATTTCAGCACACACCACTGTACGTTGTGAAGTGCAGCTATTTTGTGCACACAGAGCATCTCGTTTCCCAGGCACATCTGGCAGCTGGAAAATCAACCACCTGCTGTGCAAAGGTGCCAGCTACATGGAGGGAAAGGGGTCGTGCATGCCAAAGAGCAGTGAGTGCATGTGTAAACCAGAGGAGGGATTCAGGTTCACTATGAGCCATCTACTAGCTCACCATTTTCTGGAGATTTTACATGCACCTCCTTAGCTCAGGTAGGCAGCACTGCTGCCATTTCCTCACACATTTGACCACCTAATTGGAAGCATCAAAAGATAGGAAATTCAGAGTTAGCAAACAAAAAATATCTGAATCCCCTCTACCCTCCCCTTGTTATCTTTGCTCACACACAGCAGGTATCAGTATTTCCATTAGAAAAGTGAATTTTCCAGGCACAAAAGAGGGTGGTGGATGAGGCTGAAATTCCATTAGTACTGGTAGCCAGGAATGCTCAATCCAGTGTAATATATGACCTATGTGAAACAAATGTTTCTTTCAACAGGTGTCCAAATATCCTGAGAGGTCTTTTACTTCATTTTAAGAATCTCAGCTCAAAACATATCACAGGGAAGGGAAGGGAAGGGAAGGGAAGGGAAGGGAAGGGAAGGGAAGGGAAGGGAAGGGAAGGGAAGGGAAGGGAAGGGAAGGGAAGGGAAGGGAAGGGAAGGGAAGGGAAGGGAAGGGAAGGGAAGGGAAGGGAAGGGAAGGGAAGGGAAGGGAAGGGAAGGGAAGGGAAGGGAAGGGAAGGGAAATGTATGGAGCAGGTTCTCCTCTAGGGCAGAGCTAATCTCACAGAGATTAGTAAAACTAGTGCAATTGCTTCATTTTCCTTTCATTTTCACCAATAGCTTCAGGAGTGGAACCTCTAGTGAATATCTAGAGTAGGATGACTAAAATCAGCTACATCTTTCAGAAATGTAGCCCCCTGTTGCATTTAGGATTCAGTTTCCTCACTGATACTAAGAGGAGATAAAACTTGTCCCTCCTCAGGGAAGTTTTGGAGCTTCTCAGGTGAGTCACACTGTGGAAGTCTCAATCACTGCCACTTAATTACTTCATTAGAGGTTTTCAGTGGAGTCAGGAGGACCAGCATGAGGGATCCCCAGATCCCTGCCAGTGTGGAGATGTCCCCTAGGGAATCCAGAGCTCTGCATCAACTACTTCCAGAAGGAAATCTGTGGAACTGCAGAGCTTGTGCTGGGGCAATGGCCAGAGCCTCTGCCTTGCCTGCCAGGCCTTCCATCTGGATGTGTCAGAGAGCACCGGGGAGCTACGGAGCCAGAGACAGATGCAGTGAGGAGGGAGCAATGTTTCACCCGTCTGTCAACATGTCATTAGGCTCTCATGAGGGAACATAGAGCAGAGGGGTGTGGGGAGGAGGGGGGAGATGGCGAAGGGGGAGAGACAGAAAGAGAAAGAGAAAGAGGGGCAGAGAAAATGACAGAGTATTGGAGAGATGGAGAGGTTGGTGCCAATGCCATGTAAATCACTGCCAAGGGGAGAGCTCCATCAAACACAAGGCCAGTACTATAAATCAGTCCGTAATTAGGTGCAAAGAGAAAGCTTTAACATCCTCATCAAATTGATTAATACATCTCGTGGCTCAGGACAGATGTAGATGGTGTTTATGAACAACTGCAAAGCAGCCAAGGCTGTGTCTGGGGCAGGAGGAAAAGGGGTTGGGGGGAGCAGTAACGGATCTGCAAACAGAAGCTCTCCAGCTCCCCTCCAGGGCATCGGCTGAGGGTCTCTCCTGCCCCTCTGCTCATCGTCCTGCAGGTTTGTAGAAATTAAGTAGTTAATGTTAGTACAGCATGACAACAGTGGAATGCCTTTATTTTAGGGGCTGATCCCAAACAGTCAGTGCTAATGAGCATCTTACCGCTGATTCTGGTGCAATTTGGTTAAAATGGATAATAAGAACAGTTACAGGTAGTCTTGGGTGAAGGCAATAATAGGCCTGCTATGACAAAGCAGAGAGATGGAGGAACAGAAGTTGTGAGGGCCAAAGCCCACTGGCACTCTACTCAGCAAATCTGCCACTGATTTCAGTGGGTCAGAAGCTCAGTTGAGGCTGCACGTCCCAGACAGGATCAGCAACAGAAAGAGCAGACAAGGGTGGGAAGGGTGTTCCCAGCACCACGATCCTGATGGCAGTGGTGGCCGTGAGGCAAAGCAAAGCTAGAAATGAAGAGTTCTAAGCCTCCCTTGCGGCTGTTCATCCAATGCGCTCCACACACTGCCAGCGATTTTCTAGTTTCTCCAAAGTGATCCGGTTTTGGTACTTGCAAATGTACCAAAAATGTTTCAAGCAAAATGAGCTTGAAAGTCCTCAAAAATCTTGGACAGTGAATGTAACATGAATTCTATACCGTTATTCTCACTGTTGATGTATTTTGAATCCCAGTCTGTGGGTAGTTATGGCCTGCTAATGCCCATATTAATTCCGTATTATTTTATGTAGCATGTATGTGACCTTATCCTATCTGACATTTCACAGACACATGGTCCCTGCCTCAAAGTACTTACAATCAAAGGATAATAAAGATAGCAGGTGGATATCGATAGATGGCAGAACCTAAGAAAATTGTGTGGCAATGCTGGGCAGCAGGGTAAGGCCACACTGCCACTGCACTTGCTGCTTTGATGTTGTCAAATGAACATGCAGAGTGTACAGGTAAGGTGATCAAATGTGATCAATTTATCACACAGCTCTGCAGCTTAGCCGTTACTCGTCATTTCTAGGTGTGTGTGCAGCATGCATCCATGGTGAAGCCAGCATGGGGCAGGATACAACTCTGTAGAGGGAATGCTGCAACAGAATCTGAAATCTGAAGCTTTTCACTCTGTTTTGCTGAAATAAGTGCAGAAATGTCTACCTCTTACACGGTGGTTTTGGTCTCTTTGGCCACAAGGGCCTTCATAAAGGAGGTCAGCATCACTCCCATCTTTTCAACAAATGGAGAAACTGAGGCAATAAAGAGAGAAAGTGATTTAACAGCCCAGTATCATCCAGCAAGTCAGGGACAGAAGCTGGAGTAAATCCCAGCTTACTGGACCCCATGCTCAGTGTTTTCCCATTCCCCTTTCTCCACAGACTACTCTGGCCAGCATTCAGAGACTGTTCCGGAGTGCTTAGAGAGCCCTCAGTTTTTACTTTGACTTGACTGCAGGGATCCCTTTCTCGTGCTGGGGAAGTCTGGCAAAAAGTCTGGGATTTGCAAGTGAGGTGTCTATGCTGGAGTGACAAGATACTTAACCCCTCAGCCCTTTGGAATTACAGATGTGATGTGGTGTGCATGTGTCAGCAAATAATTCAGAGGTGAAGGGGTTATAAGAACCACAGCTCCTCCAGATCCCTCCCTTTGAGAAGACGCAGGTTGGCTTGATTCCTGTTACCAAACACTGCTTGCCTTAAGCCCCACATAGGGACTGTTTTCTACAATATACTCAAAAACTAGGAAAGATAGAAAGAAAGGAAGAAAGAAAGAAAGGAAGGAAGAAAGAAAGAAAGAAAGAGGGAAAGAAAGAGAGAAAGAAAGAAGAAAAAGATCTCCTTCTATAGAAACAGCACAAGCCTTATTTACTGGCAAGAAACACACAAGAAAAGAACTCTTTATTGAGAAATTTTAAACACCGCTGGTTCTGATGACCTTTAACCTTCCTGTATTAATCCTGGCAGACAAAGCCCTGGCCCATGTGTCATTATGGCAGAAGCGCAGGGCCCCAGTAGAGATACTCTTAAAGCCACTCCGTGTGTCAGTGAACAGACCACAGGCTCTGGGGATCCCAACTACAGCCACCCAGCCCCAAGGAACAGGGCACCAAGGTGATTTTGTCATTCTCTGTTTGCCATGGAGGAGAATTTAAGAGGAAAATAACAGTCTTGTCAATTATTCCCCCTCACATCACAACATACAAAATACTAAAAGCACGCCTATGAAGAGAGGTAGTAAAAGCACTTGGCTCTTGCAAGTATAATTCTTGGATTAAGAGGATGGTGCTCCATCCCAAGATCACTTGCTTGTACTATGCTTTTCTGCTGTAATGGTAAGTTCTCAACACACAAGAAAGACTAAACAAGAGGATATCTTTTTAAGCTGCAGAATCTCTCCCATTCACTGATGATCCCTGTCCATATAATACTTAGCTAGAGCAGTCACTCTTGCTGTGGAAAATAAATGCTTTGAATGAAAAAAAATCAATGGAAATTAGCAAAGCTGAGGGTAAAAAAATCCATGCCCTGCCAGTGCAATATTTGAAGTAAATTTTTTTTCTTCAATATTTAATGTCATATAATTACAGATACCAGTTTCCATTTTTGAACTGATTCTTTCATTCCACTTATTAAAGCTTCTTAAAGCTGAATCTGCTCTTTTTGTAGTCAGTGGTAGAAGGCTTTTAATTTTACAAGGACAGAATCTGTCCACACCGTAAACTCCATGGCTAGAGATGTTTGTTCCTCCTGTACTTGTCATAACAGAGCTCAACTTCTAAATGGAGTTCTTAGGTACTATGGCGACACATCCAAATGGCTGTACTTCTTTTTTCTTTTACCATTTAACAGATGTTTTAACAGATTTGCTAAAAAGAAGAAAGGGAGGGACTTTCCATCTCCCATCTATGCATTCTACAGAGCACCAGGTCAGGATACCTGGTGGCCAGCTCTTCAGCTGGTGTAAAACAGCACTGCTTCACTGCCTTTACCTTCAGTACATCATTTACCTTCAGTACATCATCTGAACTGAGGATCTCAAGGCCGTACCTGCTCTGAGTGCACTGCGTAAGGGAGCCTGCCAATGATCCAGCAGCACAAATCAGCCTGATAAGACCCAAAATGTGAATAGCAAAGTCCTGTTTCATGCAGACACAACCCCTGAGGAATATAAGAGTTTAAACATTCAAAAGCCGAGTGAAAGGATTTCTTTGGAGAGCGAAGTCCAGTGAGCAAGGGCCCCACTGTGGATTGTGCCTCAGCTGGAGTGACAGCACAACAGACACGCAACTTTGTGTATCCTTCGGCCCTGTCAGGGGGAAGTTATTGATGAGTAAGAGCCATTCTTTAAGGTCTCCACTCCAGCCCCTTCCTCTGGCTCAGGCCCCATTGTGGGCCCAGCCCAGGGAGCAGTTTACAAACCTTAAGTGGAAAAAAAGCCTGTTTGTACTGCAGGGAGAAGCCATTCCCTGTGGCTCTGCTGGAGGAAGGCAAATGTACACCACACACAAGCCAGAGACATGACCTCCAAGAACAAAGTATGTATGTTCAGTGATGCAACAGTTGTGGTATCTGTACACATTTACGTGATCAAAACAGAAGGCTTCATTCTACAAAGTGCTCCTTGTCCTCAGTGTTAGTCTGCCACCCCAGCTTACCCCCCCACTCCTGAATTCAACTGCTAGATATTTTTATTAATAATTCAGGCAGTATAACAGAGCATTATGTGCAGATGATTTCAAGATGGAGAAGGGGGACAGAGCTGCAAGCCATTCAGAAAGTAGGGTTTGAATTCAGAAAGAGCAATAATCTGAAAGGATTTACATGTAGGACAATAAATGCTAAATTCCACATTTTAGAAGGAATAATCAGCCACACAAATGTGAATTATGGAACAAGTGCCAAAGAAGCAGCTAATTCCATGGCTAGTAAGGATGGTGAAACACAAGCATGTACTGCTTGAGAGGGCTATAGGATCCCCATCACTGGACTTTTTAAAACACAATAAAAGTTAAATGTCTGACTGAAATAATGGTTCTCACTTTTGAAGGGGAGTTTGGCTCATACAGCTTTATCTTCTATATTTCTATAAACGAAGCTTCCAAATGCTCTTGAAATATATAATTGAAAATGTACATAAATCAGACTCAGCAACATAAACTCTACCTGTTGCAAAAGCAGACAATATCGAGGCTCTGAATTTGTTAGTGAAAATTTCAGTACTCATTTCCTTAATGTTTCTCTCACACCCAGGTAATAAAAGCAGAGCCATTCCTTCAGCAGCTCAGAGCTAAGCACCCTCACCCATGTGTTGCTCTCTTTAGTTTTTCCCCTACTACCAAATAGTGACTTAAACAATAATAAATCAAAGGAAAATGGCTGCAGCTCATACAACACAGGCAAAATCACAAGCCTCTAACCTTCACCTTCAAGATTTCCCTACAAGGATTTCAACATCTGGAGCCCATTCAGCTTGAAGTGATGACAATTTCCAATAAGCGTTAATGGGGGATCCTGCCCAGTCTATACTCTACAACTATAATTCAGTCTGTCTGTCCATCTGTCAGGGTTTATGACAGCCAGAGCTCACCCACACAGGAACAAACTACAGCTACAGATTTCTTAATGAGCACATAATGAAGTCAACCTGCTTCATTTTTTTCAGCTTGGCTGATCATTTCCAACAAGCTGACTTCTCTTTGCTCTACCAGCTCTCAGTGCCAGGAGCGTGTCGGGCTGCAGATGAGCTGACAGGGATGAAAAGCCATACACAGGAATCTTGTGAACACAAGGCTCTAACACTTTTACATAGGCAAGTAAACCATGAGGATGACTTTTTCTGCTTTTGGATTAGACCCATAAGAACCCTTGGGCTGATTAAACACCCCAGAAAGTGCAGGTGGAGCTGCGATATCCTTTACCAAGCAGCTCTGGTCCCTGTTTGGGCATCTTGTGCTGCTTTAACTGCAAAGCCCCTCCTTGCTTCCTTTGTGCAAGCACTCAAAGTGAAATCTCAGCATGGTAACGCTCTCAGCGAGCTGACCATGGCTCCCCTCTCCTTGGGCTGGGGCCAACGTCATCCCTATGCCACAGAGAGCTTCACAAAGCCTAAGAGGGCTGGCCCAGGGTTGGTGCCCCAAGACAGTGGCCTGGGCCTTGTTCTCTACAGTCAGCATTGTGTCACAGCCAAAGTCTGAGGCAGCCTGGGTTACTTCACAAAAAAGCTTCACCACACTGCTAGCAGTGCCCGGTCTCCTCAGAGCTCATTACCTCAGAGCCCATTACCTCAGAGCCCAGTCACCTCAGAGCCCAGTCATCTCAGAGCCCAGTTGCCTCAGAGCCTGTGACGCCTCTGATCCCAGATCTCCTCAGAGCCTGCGTTGCCTCAGAATCCATGTAGCCTCAGGGCCTGAGTCGTCTCTCAGTGTGAGTAACCTCAGAGCCCCAGGTGTCTCACGGTTGATGTCTCCTCACAGCTGGTGCCACTTCAGGCGACACTGCCTCACAGTCCTGCCACCACGCAGCCTTGTCACCTCCCAGGATGCCTCTTCCAGCTCCCGCTCAGCTCCGGCCCAGCGCTGCTGCCCTCTGCAGTGGCAGCCTTCACTGCGCTCCTCTGACCTCGAGCCTGAGCACCACAGCACCAGAAACCAGGCAGTGTGCTTTCTGCCTGGTAATTAAACTTGGAAATAGCCTCCCAGGGCATGTTAATAAGCAGTTTCCTGATTGGGGATGGTGTTTTCAGTCAGGCTGTAGGAGTAATCTTACCCTGTCCTCCAGCGGCCTCCGTTTTGGGATCCCAGGGACCTTAAGGGAGGAGGGGACCTCCTGTGCACCATGGCCTCTGCGGCAGGTGTGAGGGTTACCTCCTGACTGGGAGCCTTCACCCATCTTCGTTTTGTAAGCTTTCACCCCAGTTTGTCTTGGAGTTTGAATTTGATACCTCATGCCCAAATGGTACCACACCTGCTCAGACAGCCTGATCTGCGCCTGTTGGAGCCAATGGAGAAGTTTACTCCAATCTTGGTAGTGTAGGATTAAAATAACAGGGACTAAATCTGTTCTCTGTGGACTTAAAACTATTTTAAAATGCCTTATGCCTTGGTAGATTGAGAAGTTGTCAAATTATTTCCTTCAGATATTTGCAAATCCATTTTGCAAAGATTGGCCTGTTAAAGAGCCATTTAGAAAGACTGATGCCTCCTTGAGAAAAATGGGGTCATAATTCTACTAATTTTTATAATGATGAACACCCACTGGAGATCTACTTACATGAATGGTAAAGTAAGCAGGATCTGAATTAGACGGTGTCCTTTTTTTTTTTTTTCCTCATCTCCATTTAAAAATGCTGTTGCTGTTCCTAAGTTTTCACTTACTCTAGGATCTCAACAGATCTCAGAAAATATCTATATAGGGCTTCTCTCATTCCAGTTAAATAGACTGTTTTTATTCTGATTGTAAAGAGAAGAGGTCTAGAACATCCCACTGGAATCCCTCTACCCACCTAAGCAGATAGCGAAAGCTGTTCATCAGCTCCAAGCCTGTCTGGCAGATGTAACAGAGCAAGGCTTTCTGCTTCTGAATTTAACTTACAGCACCTGAGGTAAGGAGTTCAACGGGAGTTTCTTTCCTGCCCAGTTAAAATGACAAATTGGTACATGAGTGTTTAATGAAAGATGCTGGAAATGTCCATGAAGATCAGAAAAATCACCTCTTGGAATTGACAGGCAGGCCATCTGCATTCTTGCGTTCCTATTAATTCCCTAACAATAAACGACAGGAGAGCCTAGAGGGTTAAAAGCTTAATTCAATCTCCCAGATTCCTTCCAGGGGCCTGTCTGCATATAGAATGAGAAAGGCATTTATAAAACGTTATTTGCACACTAGATTTTTCATATAGCTCCATGCACCAAATATCAATCACGCCCCTCTCAGTCATGGTGTCACCATGCATCACACAGCCCTGCAGAGACTAATGATGCGCCCGCCTCTGACATCTGCCACACAGATTGATGACATCACAGCCACTGCACACCACCTGATTGTTGCCATAGCTCTGATTCAATGTTTAATAATATACATCCCAATCTCCAGTACCAAATTTGGGTAACTTAATTTGCTAAAATATAAACAGTCTCACACGTTTTGGGGGAGGTCAGGGCCAGGTTAGGTTTTTATTTCACTACTTTACTCACAGTAATCATTGTTTTAGGGTAATTCCCATCAGTAAAATAGCAATTACATGTTCTGTAATATGTGTATGGTTCGAGCTTTGATGGTAGCTTAATTAAAACAACAGTCAACTTTGTTCTTTTATAAGCTAAACCTTATATTTTCTTTGCGCTTCAGTGAAGGATGACAGTCTCTGTGTTCTCTCTGCTGTCTCTTTAGCTGTTCTACTGAAATTGTAAATCTGCAGGAAGCTGAAATGCCCAAAACTGCCTTATTTTGCTCTCTGTTCAGCTCTCCTACCCTTGATGTTTTATGTAAAGACAAATCTACCTGTTGGAACAGTTACATCAGGTATTATTTACACTCTGAAGTACACAACATAGATAGAGGTCTAATTTTACTATGAGAAATGACTTTTCCACTTCCTTCTGTCTTTCCTCATCAATTTTACTTTAACATAGCCTAGACCAATGACCATTAAAGTTGGTGTAATCCTTCTGTAGACTCCAGTGGGCATTAGAACATGGTCAGAAAATACCCATCAGCTTTTAAGGCCTAGATAATTGTTCCCCTAATGATATGATGCTCTTATGAAGGGAGCTTTTGTCTATAGGTGACACTTATTCTGCAGTAAAGTAAGGTTTAAAGATTTAAAACAGAGTTCCTCATTGGGATAACTCATGTATAGACAAGCCCTTACACAGTGGCATTAATTTCTGTGAAGGATTGTTAGAAACATTGATCCTGCAGGCTCTCCCTGGATAGAGAAGATTCATATCAAAGCAGCTTGCCTCCCAGGGCTGGCATTTAAAAAAGCACTCTCTGGTAGCATTAAGGATAAATACTTAAACCATGTAAAAACCTTTTATCCATTGCTGAATTAGTCAAACTGTCCCTCATGAGCAGGGAGCTTCACTAGAAGCCAGAGGACTTGGTTTTTTGAGGACAGATGGAAGTAGTCTGCATATTTAAAATATTCAGCCAGCTGCAGTGTAGTAGAGCTGCTGCTCAGAAGGCTGATCTGTGCTCTGACTCAGTTTACTGACTGCAGTTTTATTACTGCTGCAATATGAGAAACAGGGATGCAGTTATTCCTTTGAATGGGGGGGTTCCCAGGTGCGTCTGCCTTTCTGGAACTACCTATTATATTTTGCTCTGCATGTGTATTTGCATGTGAATGTGTGTGTGTGTGTGTTCAGACAACTTTCCCTTCAGGAATCAGGAAAAGTACTGGAAGCCCAGAGGAGCAAGCTCTTATCTCTAATGAAGGTGGCACGAGGGCAAGGATGGTCAGCCTGTAGCTCTTAACCTACACTCAGTTTTTCAGCACTTTAAGTGCTGGTTTTGATTAAGATGACTTGCACTGTGACCTAGGAATTGCTGGCTAGTGTTCTTGTAGTTCATAGGTAACTGTTAAGCCCTGGTGTGCTGGGTTGCTGTGTCCAGTGAGCACTGGAACATCCTTTGTATCAACCATTCCACTTTAGACCTGTATAAAGGACAGGTTTACATGTATGGTCAGATCCTGCAACAAGAGAAAACCTTTTGCTAAAGTCACATTGCTGTGTAAAAGTTCTTTCTTAAGTCTTAGATTTTGAGTACTGGTGGAAAGATTTTCTTCCTTTGCTAATATAAACAGAGTTCTGTCTCCTGCTAGAAGGAGGGATTGCTGAGGAAGTTTCCCTTTCTAGTAACACAAGACTTGCACGACTAGATAATGCTATCAGGTAGTACACTAAAGTGCACCAGCTTCTGCAGCCAATGTTCCCCTGAGGGAGCATCATGACTACTTTCCTAATGAACAAACCAGCTCCTCAGACCAAATGACCAGCTACACGTGCTCAGCTGCAGTAGCTTTTTCTGTAAGTCTCCTGCAAAGCTCAGACTCAACATAACAAGTTTTCTTAGCTGCTCTGCCACTGTAGCTCATCCACTGAAGATTTAGGGAATATTGTTCTGCTCTTTCTCAAGCTAGTGAGGTAATGCATGGCTATGTATTTTAAAGAAAGCCTGAGAGGTAGCCATTAGCCTGAGGGTCGCCTCCACAGATTCACAGTCCCTTTTCCTAAAATGCAAACTCAGACAATTTCTAAACTGTGACTGGCATATGGGAATATAGAAATCAGTTTCATAAAAGCCCATGATAGCTAACGCTTCCCACCAGTGAGGAAGACGGATGATATCCTGTAGTGTTAACATGTGGAAAGTGCTAATATTTCATCCAGTTGTTCGGTCTGTAGGAAGGTGAGACACAGGCCCAGAGTTTCCCACTCATGGACATCTTGAATAAAGCTTTTCTTAAATTATTTCCACTGGAGCTAATTCTCCTGCCCTTTTTGTCAGTGGCCCATCCATCTCTCATGGCTGCTCTGCACACTTACCAAAATGTCTGGGGCACCAATTACAAAGTGCTCAGAGGAAAAATAGTGAGTGTTTGCAGAGGTGGTATGAGGCTGAGAACAGCATAGGAAGCCTCTGATGAAATAATGCATTTGAGCTGTTACTGTAGATAGGACATGGCAGTGGATGAGGCTTGGCAAAACTGATTTTTCTCCAGATACTAACAGAATTAAACCAGAGGTTAATTTAATCATAAGTGTATTGTACCTGACCACTATCTGGGCTTTTCAGTGTGGAGTGATCCTCATTTACACCAGCAAAAGACCTACACTACTGAATGGTATGTTCATCCACTTTTCATGAAAACACAAAAGAGGAGAGTAATTCTTGTCCCTGAAAATACTGCCCTGAGAGGGCTGATTTCTCAGGGTTTCCTCCATCCTAAACCAAGCTTCATTTTTATACTAACAATTCTGGGCCTCCAGACATTACTCTGAATTCATATACAATGTGAGACAACTGGATATTATCAAAAATACGTAGACACACAATTGATGAGGACCAACCTTTGAGGTCAAATAGAAAAAATAGAATACAAGGGGGAGGCTGAAGACAGAGGCACTATTGGCTCACAGGTTCTGTAGGGCAAAAATGTTAGCTTGGAAGCAGATGCATGATTATAGAGGAAGGAAAGAAAATGATCTGAAGGGGGAGAAGTGATATAAGAAAATAAGGATGATGTGAAAGCAAAGGGCAAGTTTATGTAAATTCCTGATGAACTGAAAAAAAAAGCCAAGCAAGTAAAACTGATTCTTGAGGGAATGAAGAGACAAAGAATGCGATGCCAGAGACAGCTAACTGGTGTCAGCAGGACTGGAATGAACATCACAGGTTGGTAAGAGGCTGAGAATACTGCTTGGATCAAACAAACAGGACATACACACCTCTGTCTGCATAGCTCTGTGAAGGCAGCTTTGTCTCACAGCATCTTTGTTATTTTAGCACTGTTGGTCTCATGCAGCTCTGTGAGGGTTCTGTTTCTGAGCCTGAACATCCACTGTCTTTCCATTACCAGTATTCTCACACAGCCATTCTGATTCATCTCAATGTTGATTTCCAACACAGCTCTCATTGTAGGACTTGGGTTCCCCCTGCCTCCTCTGAATTGTGCTGAACTGTGCAGCAAGTTCTGCTTTGTTTTTTTTTTTTTTTTTTTCTGAAGTGGACAAATGTCTTCCAGAGACTGGAGACCGGAACAGCTGCCTTTTAGAGCCAGTACAGTTTAAGAACAGCACCTCTCTTAATCCTTTTCTAGGTCATACGGATCTTATCTGATGCTTTGTGAGATTTATTCACTGACCTTTCCAGATACAAAACTAGGAAGGCAGCAGTAGGAGAGGAAGAAAAGGGGAAATCAGCTCTGAAGCGGTTAATTTTACTTGCTCCAAAATTGATAAGCAGTGGTACGTCAGCCTGAAATGAACTTGCCTTGTTCAGCGGGGTTCTAAGACAGCGGAACTCAATCAGCAACGGGCCACATGGTTCAAAGCCGCAATTCATCCCACCGCGCCTCTGAAAAATGGGAGGTGACAGTTCATTTTGCCAGTGACAGTCTGTCGGTCTCGCTCACTGCTTCTCCTGTCGATTGCACTGCTGAGGTGAAGTGTGAGCTCTGAGACACCCTTGCTTTGTATTCCACTCAGCTGAACAGGACAATCTGAGGATCAAAGGTGGAAAAAATCTCCCCTAGCCCAACCCTATCTAGTTCTATTTCTCCCTCCTTGCTTTCAGAAGGCTTTTGCAAGCCAGATACAAATAGTCAAGGAAAGCCCTATTCCTCCCATTGTTTTTTTTCTCACTCTTTTGGGTTAACATTCATCCCAAGCATGCATATATGCCTCTTACCATCAACACCTATGTGTGCGCAGAGCAATCCACATGACAGACTGGCAACTCGGGCCTGCTGCTCTGAAATGCTAAATCTGCTATACACAGCTAGACAGGATAATATTTCAGGTGACAGGATTCTCTGAGATGCACAGGATCTTGGCAGAGTTTCCATTCTTCGACCATACACAGCGTGGAAGCAGATGAAGCAAAAAAGATAATAGAGATGACAGGCAGAGAGATTTCTACTCCTGAGCTTTGTCTTTAGTAATCGATTTGTTCCTTTCAAAAAGTACTTGCATGAATGTACTCAGTAAATTCCCCTCAGCACAGTGATGGCACTGTAAAAGGACTGGCACAGCATGGCGTAGTGAAAGCGAAGGAATGAAGAATCAGCTGGTACCTGCTGCCAGTGGAAGGGAAGCACAAATCAGTGGTTAGGACACTTGCTCATGCGGTGAAAGTCTTGAATGTTAGCTTTCAAAGCGTTCTCTCAGTCAAAGGTTCAAAGTCATAGTTTCAAGGAATCCATGCAATGCCACATTAGCTGCCCAGTCAAATGCAAGTCTGATTACATGTGAAAGCACATCTGAAATTAAAGGCCATAAAACTAAAGTGGAATGGCAATTCTGGATGAACTTGGAATGAACAAGTCCTTAGTTCTGTTTTCCAGTCTCTATCTGTCAAACTTGCTACCATTGTGCTGCCCTGTGGATCTGACAGAATTCAGTGACTGATCCTAAAGTCACACAGCTCCTACTAGAGCGAGAAGCTTGTAGCTTCTCTTCACTGCAAATGCACAGATACACAAGAGACAAAACAATAATTGCTATTTGACATCCGAAGTAATCTGTGCAAACGTTTGACCCAGAAAATGGAGATCTCCAGTATTGTTACAAGCTGGGCTTAAAATATTCTTGATTTAACTTAAGAAGAGAAGAGAAGCCAGTTATTAAACCTTATTAAACATTGTGCATCACTACAAAGTTTGGCACATGCAGTTGCTTTTTTCTTTCAAGGTGGGAACTATTCAGATCCTATGCGTAAAGGAACCTTAGAAGCAGATACTATGGAGGACAGATACATAGGTAGGGAAAAAAAAGGGTAAAGAAAAACATAAAATTGCTAACTATTGGAAATGCTCAACATATGGTAGGGTCAGTAAATACTCAGTTTCTGTATATATTTTAAATACCCCTCAATTCTGCGTCCCATAGAGTGTAGCCTCAGCCCAGACCCTATAAATACACAGCACACGCCCTTCTTGTAAATCTTCGGTATACTCAGTAAAAGCTCCCACATTTCCATGAACCTCTGCAGCATGTTTCATAAGAAATGCTCCTGCCCTGCTGAAGAGTTGTCTGACTCTCAGACAGCACCAAAGCACCCTGTTCTGCTATATTGTACTTGGCATGTAGGCACAGTGGAGATAGGCACATTACAATGCAATACCTGTGTATCCAGACGGAGGAGGAATGGGAGACCTGATAGACGTGGAGTGAAAGGACAAAGCTGTACCTACAGCCTTCCTGCTGCGCGGACAGCCGGTGTGGGATAGCAAGCAAGAACCAGAAAGTGTAGTGGGCATCTAAAATGATGTGAACAGGCTTTTGCAAAGCCCAGAACATCAATGGTTGGGCCATGCTGGTCCCAGGTGGGATTGCTTTGTTGGTGCTTAAATATTAGGGTGAGTTGGCAGGCATGTGAGAGGACTGGCAGTAGGCAGAGCCATCCTGAAGATAACAGGTTGTCTGTCAATGTGAGGAGCTTATGTACATGTTGGACCACAGAGCTCCCACTAACGGAGAAATTAAACCTGTCTCCACACACCAGTCCCAGTGCTCTGATTGCATTTACAGAGGTTGTGACCTGCATTCTGTCACCATGGAAACCTCTCGTGCTGTGATGTACAGTCAGGTTGTTTCTGTGGGTGGCTGATATTTAAAGGTAGAGGCTATGGTGCTGTAATATCGAAAGCCAGGGCACCAAGTTTACGAGCAGCCGAGTGGCAAAATTCATTTCATTCCCTTTGACATCTTGTAATCTTGACTGGCATTTCTAAGACACAGCAAAAAGGTGGTAGAGAAAGGAAAGAAGAAAAGAAGGGAAGAAGAAATGAGAAGAGCAGATGAAGAAAAGAGAAAAAGAAAAGAAGAAGAGAAGGAAAGGAAAGGAAAGGAAAGGAAAGGAAAGGAAAGGAAAGGAAAGGAAAGGAAAGGAAAGGAAAGGAAAGGAAAGGAAAGGAAAGGAAAGGAAAGGAAAGGAAAGGAAAGGAAAGGAAAGGAAAGGAAAGGAAAGGAAAGGAAAGGAAAGGAAAGGAAAGGAAAGGAAAGGAAAGGAAAGGAAAGGAAAGGAAAGGAAAGGAAAGGAAAGGAAGGGAGGGAAGGGAGGGGAGGGGAGGGGAGGGGAGGGGAGGGGAGGGGAGGGGAGGGGAGGGGAGGGGAGGGGGGAATAGAAAGAGAATTTCCAGATCCTTTTCAAGCAATTCTCCTGCATAGGGAAGGGAATTTGTGTATTAAATTCATTATGAAGCAGAATACTTTTCTGGATCCATCAAAATAGCCTTCCCCTTCCATTACCCCTTTATGAAACAGGATTTGCATCCAGTCCACGTCTCTTCCCTGACAAACATGCACTTACTCCTCATCCACCTGAATGTGAAATTTTCTTCTACAGCTCTCTCTTCTATATATTTGGAGCTGGATGTACTGTTCGTATAATTCCTTCACGCTCCCCGAAATCAGTGGTGTTGCTCTGGAGATGGATGGGGTCTTGGTCGCTGACTGTCTGAAACCAGACCTCCTCCAGTGCTGGGCCCTGTATCTCAGCAGTTTCATCTTCTCCTTGTCAGCTAACTTGCCATGTGTGCAGTGCACATGGATGTAAGGGGAAACTGCAGCATGCTTCTGTACAAGGGGAGTCCCCAGTGGCACTGTTGCAAATACCAGCATAGAGAAAGAGCTCAAGCAGGCAAACTCCGGGGCCAGGACCGGTGCTCAGCACAGAGATGGCCAGCAGAGTAACTGACTACGATGTCAGCATCTCACACAGGTGACAGACACTACCTGACAGGCAACTACTTAGCTTCCAATTTTCTCTGGTATAAAACTATTCTGTTAAGCAATGGAAGGCAGTACAGTGAAGGTAAATATAATTGACATGGGACCCAGGCACTGCTCTCTCTCTGCTTCTCTAGCAGATGTGATTCTCTGATCATTTGGTGGAAGACAGAGGAGAGCTGGGAGCTGGGGACTAGCTGATGGAGGCAGGATGAAAGGGGATAGGCTACAAGAGAAAGGCACTTGTGGTGATGAGGGCAGGTGGCTGGGAACCAGGGTTCTGCCCCACAGAACAGGAAGTTTGCAGCTAGAGCATTTGTTGGGAGCTGAGACAATCTTGGTTCAGTTCCAGATTCTTGTAGGATTCTCTGTGTTATCTCAGGTGGGTCAGTTAAAGTGATCTTCCTCTCCCTGAGGACCAGTTTCTGCGAGTTTAGTTTGCAGATAGTTACCCAGGTTCCCTGCACAGAGAGCAGGGAGTGAGAGCTGAAGACATACATTTTAATGTATACGGTGCAAAGAAAAGCACTGCCATGACTATGATGGCATAAGCATGAGATAGTGTCGTGTATTTATCTAGCCAGAAGCATGTGACAAAATATGAACTGTGGTAAGATGAGTTTAAATGAGGGGAATAGACTCAAGGGCTAGAAGCAAGAAGTAGTGTTATATTAAGGATGCTTTGTGGTGTGAGAAGCCAGGGATGCTTCCAGGGATCTGGACAAGTTGGAGACCAGTGAATCTAGCTGACTTTTCCACTAGACTCTCATCCCTGCATCCCTGAAGGTCCTACCTCTTTGTTCCCTCTCTTGTCTCTTGCCTTATGCACTGACTGTAAACTATTTGGGGCATCTCTTAGCCCTGCTTGCCTATCCCAGCAGAAATCTGCGCTATGAAAGGATTCAACAATGCTATAATGGTACAAAGAGTAAAAGTTTGCATACCAGCTCAGGAACCCCTGGAGCCCAGCTCAATATAAGAGATCCATTGTTTAGATGCCACAAGAGTGATTGCTGTGAGCGCACATGGACAGAGGACACAGAGCCATGACTAAGAGATCAGTTGGTTTAGAAGGAGGTGAGAAAGAAAATGCATCAGCTGGAATCCCAGATCAGCTTGCTCTGGGTTGGATATCTGACCTTTGTAATGCTTTGATTTGAAATTGTAAACCCTTGTAATCCTGGTGGATTACAGCTCCATACCCTTTAATGTGTGCATCCCCCAAAGCCATGCAAATGCAGAGTGAGAGAGAATGGGGCAGCACAGCAGCACCACAGACATCCCTACTGGATAAAGAGTACTTCTCCCCTGCCCTCTCTTTCAACTTGAATAATCTCCATTTGCCCTGGGGTAGTAGTGGAGAAACAGAGTGGAGGTTAAAAGTAGGAGGTTTCAGGAGTTTACAGAAGTGCAATACTAAATGGCAGATAATTACATCAGAGGAGATAAGAGAAAAGTAGAGGACAACAGTTTTTTTTTTTTTAGACTTAGTGGTATAATCAGGCACTTAGCTGGCTAAAGATCTGTAGTGTGAATTACCACTCCAAAGGCACACAGCATTGTTTACACTGAGCAGTGACTCAAAGATTGAACTTTGCACACAAGTTACCACCATCCCTTTTCAAGTTCAAACATAGGCAGCATAGATAGAGTCAGTGCAGACAACAGTGCCTCTGTTTGGAGGTGCTGTGGGTAGGAAAGAGAAGTCTTGCTGTAGGAGTGATGCATTAAAGCTGTATTTAGGACACGTGGGTTGGATTCCAAGCTCTCTCTAACCAAGCCGTTGGAGTAGGCTGGATCCAGACAATGATATTGAAATATAAATAAATAATATTTATTTTTATAATATAATATAAATACTTTGTGATATTTATCTAGGCGGTCCTACTGCAGTGGAGCCTGCCTGGCTGCTATACTTTGCCATGGGGAACTCGGTTAACCTTACTGAGATCTGCTGTGTAGTTTCACCCATGACCATTCAACAGATAGCAGGAACCAGGTCAGATCTGCAGGACTGCCGGGTGCTTCTTCATAGATGGAAAAATGGCTTGGTCTGGCTGTTTATCAGAGTAGAAAATGGTCAGAACTGTGGGTAAGAATGTCAGAAGTGTGTTTCTTACCTAGTAACACAGGAGACCATCCACATTTGAGATGGTAGCAAGCACTGAGCGTGGTTTGTTGACGATCCAGTTCTAGATCTGGACCATATTTCACTGTATGAGAAGCCCGCTTCAATATTCATCTGCATCGTGCTTGCACTGTGCCTGCATAGCATCTGAGGGGCTGTGCTTGCCGTTCCATGTGCAGTCAGGCATGGATGGCAGCTGTCAGGGTCTCCTCTTACAGCCAGTGGAAGAAATGAGCAGCTTCAGAGGATAAGGCAGAGCACAGGCAGAGCGAGGCTGTGGAAGTGCCACCCTCTGCTTCTCCACTGCCCGTGGACAGAGCCCAGTCTGACAAGGCTCCCAGTGCAGATGCTTTTGTTGTCAGCCTTTTCCTGAGGTGGGAAGTGTTAATTAGGGAAACTGAGCTCTTTTCTTTTTAAAGCACCATTTCCGCTGTTTTCAATTAGACAATTCATAAGCTTGGAGTTAACCACATACTTAAGTGCTTCATTGGAAGAAGGCCAGAGTGCCCAGCACTTTGCAGAACTGAGCTCGTGGAGGATACACATTGCAGCAGGAGTCTCTGGGAGAAGTCTCTGATTTTTAACTTTAAATTGAATTGAGCTAGTGGGAAGGTGACTAGGTATTAACTCAGAGGGCTTGGGCTGTGCTCCCCATTTTTTCACTAGCTTGAGGAGTTGTTTAGGCAAAACATTTACTTTCCTTCAGCCTCAGTTTCCTCTTTCTTGAACTGAGGACAGCATTTTAACGCTCTCTCTTAATGTTCTGAAACCTGCATATGAAGGGTGTAAGAGTTAGGCATTAATGCAGTTAGTTCAAACATGTCGCTACAGTTTCACCTTGAGAGCAGCTCTACAATATTTGAATATATCCCTTAATTCAAAGTGTTTAAGGTACCTAGCAGAAGAGGGGAACATAATAATAGATGCACAAATGTTTGGGGTATTTTTCAAGCCAAACTTTTTGCATCTGCAAGTTTTACTCCTTACTTTCCTAATAAATGAACTATAGTAGCACTTTCCATTTATAAATTGTACCATCTTTCACTGGAAGAACTCAAAGCAGTTTACAAACATTCATTGATTGCTTGACAAGCATGAAACGGAAGAGTAAGTGTTATACAAAATGACAGGAATGAAACAATAAGCACTTGAATTTAGGGTGTACTTCTGCCGTCCAGATCTTTTAGCAGATAAGATCGCCAACTAACGGTAGTCATTTTTGTGTTTAATTAATAATGCAACACATCCAGTATCCAGGCTCTCAGATAATGGCTTGTAATATGGCCTAACAAGCCTCCCATATCATTAAGTTTTACTGTCACACTAAATACCAGATTGTCATTGCAGCCTTGTCTTTCTTTCTTTCTTTCTTTCTTTCTTTCTTTCTTTCTTTCTTTCTTTCTTTCTTTCTTTCTTTCTTTCTTTCTTTCTTTCTTTCTTTCTTTCTTTCTTTCTTTCTTTCTTTCTTTCTTTCTTTCTTTCTTTCTTTCTTTCTTTCCTTCTTTCTTTCCTTCTTTCTTTCCTTCTTTCTTTCCTTCTTTCTTTCTTTCTTTCTTTTTCTTTCCTTCCTTCCTTCCTTCCTTCCTTCCTTCCTTCCTTCCTTCCTTCCTTCCTTCCTTCCTTCCTTCCTTCCTTCCTTCCTTCCTTCCTTCCTTCCTCTTCCTTCCTCATAAGTAAGGAACAAGAGCATCTGTGGGGAAAGAGAAGCTGAAGAGCTGAGATGATGCAGTGTGGCAGTAAACACCCTTGAGAGACAAAATCATGGCTTATTCACCATCCCAGCTTTGAAGGCAGTGAATACTTGCAGCCAGCCCCTGGTGCTGTGTCTATCACATTGCAGGGCTGCTGCCAAGACTGCCTGGGCTTTTTTACCACAATTGTTTTAATTCCAGAAAGAACTTTTGTTGTTTGTTTGTTAGTTAGTTTTTTTTTTTTTTTCAAGATAAATTTATTTCCTCCCCCTAAAGATTTTTTTTCCTGCTTCTTCAGCACTGAAATACCCTAAATTCTGCAGAAGGGAATGTGTTTCAACTTGCAAATACTGTTACGTAACATACTATATCTGATATAATCCCAGCACTTCATCTAAGCATTTACATGGGCTCTGCACTCCCCTCTCCAGCCCTCAGCTCTTTCTCCCAGGACATGCCATGGTCCCTAAGGACATACTGTCTTTACAAAGACAGGTCAAGCACCACAGGGAAGGCAGCCTGACTGTGGATCCTTTTCCATAGGGCCCGATACACAGAAATTACTGCTTCCATGAAGCAGAGCAATCATAGTCCCCAGGCAAAATATTTCATATGAATATTTTGGTCTTAACTCAAACTAGTTTGATTTTTAAACTTCTACCAAAACAATCAGCTTCTTCGGGAAATTATTTTTGACCAGATCTATTGCTGTGCTGCTTGCAGTATGAGCTTCCATTCCCCAGGCCTCTGGCTCTCATTTTTCTTCACAAAGATTTATAGTAATTTCTCCCATACCACTGATTTCTTCATAAGAGAAAAGATCACTTCAGAGACCTACCTCTGTCTCCAGCTACCCTGTTTAACACCTCTAAATATTCCTATTTATGAACTAACATCTGGGTCAGTCTACATAGCATAGTTTGAAAGCCATTAAGACAGATGCCTGCATTTCATTAAGCAAGATTTGATAAGGTGGGTAGGGTTACAGGGCAAGATTACTATGGGAATTCAGTGAGTTTAAACCTTCACTCCAGTTAATAAAATCAAACAATACATCATAAAAGTGTCTGGAAATTGGCTCAATAATTGAAATAGAACTGTGTGATGGATGAAGATTTATGGATGCTAATGCAAAAGCAAGACTACATTAGAACATCATATCTAAGTGTATTTTTGGTTCAGACCCTTGAATCCAAATCTGTCCTGTGTGCTGGTTTAAGGTGGAAGATTCTTTTCCAAAATGAAGAAAACCTCACAGAATAGCGTGTTGAGTTTTAATCTGAAATTTCACTGAGTTGTCCATGAAATCTCAGGACCATCAAGTGTAATGATGTGATTGATGTTTACACAGATCTCTCTGAACTAACTGTACACAGCTGTGGCAGCCTGGAACGCAGAGCAGGTGAGCCAACTACGTAATGCTGGTTTGGCAGACTCAAAGCCAGAGCTTGATTACTGTCTGTATTCCTGCTCACCAGTGTCTAACACACATTGCCATCACCACCTTGAC
The DNA here is from genome assembly GCF_047663525.1 of Anas platyrhynchos. NCBI lineage: Eukaryota > Metazoa > Chordata > Aves > Anseriformes > Anatidae > Anas > Anas platyrhynchos. Next base: position 504,797 of record NC_092614.1, read on the forward strand.
AGCAGTGTAGACATACTGTGCTATCACTATATGGAGTAATAAAATCAAGGCGGAGTTTAGCCACCCAACATTTTTTCATATCTTACCTTTACTCTGAATGAAAATATTCAAAAGAGCTCTTATGTTATGTCCTCTGTGTTCACCAGGACTCGTCTCCAAGACTGATCTCTCCTTCCTCAAACCATTGCTTCTCAGATAATGCAGGCTTTTGTCCTAAATCTTTGTTTTCTCTCAGGAGCAAATGGAGATCTCTCCCTCCTCTAGAAAATTTTGTATCCTGCCTTAACTACGTTCTTCTCCCTCAGCCTTGATGGCTGCCCGTGGTCCTAGCTGTTTATAGGAAGTGTCCCCTCTGCAGCCTTAATGAAGTGTGTGGCAGTCCTCCTCATTAAGACTCAGTGTTGTCAATAAAAGAGTCATTAAAGTAGTTTGATGAGGATTGGGAGAAAGGGAAGAGGTGCTACAACACATCTACAGGGCAGAGGGCAGCTCCATCACACATTGTAACCAAACAGCAAGGGATCAATATCACCTTTGCATTAAACTGAAACCCATCCGTCAGCCTGAGGAACAGCAGCCTCTACAAGAGCCCAGCTCACTGCTCTTTTCTGGCTTTCTATCTTTCTAATCCTTCTCTTTACAGAGTGTCCTTTCCCTCCTGATACTGACAAACTTTTTCAGGAGGACACGAAAATGCTGTCTTGGAGCTGTGTCCTGCTTAGGTGTAATCCATTCCCCACCTCCAGCTTCAGCATTACATGTTTTCTGAGAACATGCCGCTAGGAGATGCCTCCTCCATGCTGTCATCTCTTATAGACCATCTCCACTATTGTGGGTAATCCTGGAGAAGGACCAGCTTGTCTCATGCCATCTCCACAATAGAGATGAAGGAAGAACATTTCAGTAGGGTTCTCCTACAACTAATGTGTTGGTGTGATGAGAAACAGTTACAGTCTACATATTCGCATATCCTCTGATACATCTTAACACACCTGCTTGCTTCCAAGAAGCCTTCACACCAGGGAAAATGCAGCATGTCTGGAAGGTAAATTAATCTGGAGTCTGGTGCTCCAAACCAGGAGCAAGGTCCAGTCATTTAGTTTTGCTCTGGGGCCAGATCTGCTTACCATAACTCAGAGCTGCTGGAATATTTTTGTTTCTCATTGGCTTCAGAAACTGATGAACAGTAACCTGCAAGCCTTTGTGAAGCAGGGGTGCAGAATCAAATCATGAGGACAAGGAAAGGCCGCTTAGCTTTAAAAAATGAAAGAGGCTTTATGAAGACTGTAACCAACCTTCAACTGAATGACTTAGTCACACTAGAAGATACATGAGCTGTTGAGTAATGAAAATGACATAAGCATGTTAACTCTGGGATCACAGCAGAGCATTAGCATGGCATAGCATAGCTGATGAGTACACCAGGAGAAATTATTCAGGCAGTCAGGTGCATTACCAGATTGGGAAGTTGCCTTTTTTTCTTAGTTGTTGGTCACTGTCAAAGGCAGCAAATGACACCCAGTGGCCCAACAATTTGACCTGGAATGGCAGGAGCTGTGATACAGAAATGGGAGGACTGGCATCTGTTCTGACAAAAGCATGCATTAGAGTCTGCTCTGAATTGGCAGGAGCTACAGTACCAGAAATGGAGGACAAAAGGGCGAGTCAGCACACTATCCAAGGATATCGAACAAGATGAATAAAGGAGCTGGAAATGCACTCTCAGTGCTGCAGCACCAGACTAGATGAACAAGTAACCTGATCCAGTTTGATGAAGCCTGTGGTCCTCCACCTCCTCTGTAGAATGTGTGTCCCAGGGTCAGTGTGTGCCTGCACGAGCATGCACACATCCTTATCTTATCTAATTACTGAAAGTTTCAGATTAATTTCAGCGCAGCTGCTTGAAAGGGCTGTTATCAGGCAGGGCTTTGTGGTTTAACCTTATTACCCTATTGTTGTTAACCTTTCTGAATGGCAGAGAAGGGAAGGCTGAGATCCTAATGTGCTGGAGGAGCAAGAAGAGGGCAGATGGGAACTGAAGAGTCTGCACCCCCTGGTTTTGTGCATTCAGCTCCATTTCAGCCTGTGTGACAGGACAGCTGGCTGCTTACCTCCACTGACAGGCGCTGGTACCCAGCCACACAGAACAGCCCATAACAGGGACACGTCTCCTGCCAACCTCTCCAGATCCTTTGATATTTCTGACAGTGCAGTGAAGGAGTCTGACTTTCACGTTTTACCTTGCATCGCTCAGCTCCTCTAAGTCTGCCCTGCTTTGTTTCCATAGCTACACCCAACCACATCTGGCTTCCTGTGAAATTGGATTTCAAAGCAAGACAAGCCTTCAAAGGAATTTGTCCATTTAACAGAATATCATTAGGAGAGAGCCTGTCTGCTGAACTTCAGACCTAAAATGATTAAGGTGGGGCTTTTATCATGTAGTGAGGCAGCTTTACATCTACAGCCCATAAAGCCTGATGCTGCAGAAGAATGATGCAGTGGAAGTTGCCAGTCAGTGCCAGACTCCCTCACCTTCTTCCCAGCTGACCACTATACCAAATTTGTAACCTATTCACACATTCAAAAATGAAAGTGGCAAGAAAACAAAACAAAAAGGTCATTTGTCTGGGAATCAGTCTGCCTGGCTCTATCTGCTGCTGACTAAGGTTGGGTAGAAGGCTTGGCTGGGCAATTGCACAGTGCTAAGACTTTGAGTAACAGCACGTACACCTGCATAGCAGTTGGGACTCTGTGCCTCAGTATTCCTCAGTAAAATGGATTTAATGAGAAAAATGTTTTATTATTATTAACAAATAATAACACTATGTGATGCCTGGTAAACATAGCTGTAACAAGATCTTCAGAAAGGGCCTGAGGGAACATCGTGGGTGCTGAGCTCTGCCTCCAGCTCCCAGGGCCATGGATGTATGCATAGTCCAAGACCACAAAGGGTGCAACAGTGCTAGCATCTACACCTTATGCGACATTCAAGGCCTTTACGATAACCTTCAGATCTGTAGAAAAGACCAAAAATCGCAGGAGCAATACATCCCAGAAGTAGATCAGAAAAAATCTGGAGCTTTACTGATGTCATAAACACTGCAACAGCAGTAAATTTATTGGGTGAAATCCCCGGCAAAGGAAGGCAGAACCCCACCACCTTCAAAACAAGTCACTGCTAGTTTGATGTGGGGAATAATTTCCTCCAGACCCTAAATATGATAAATTGGTTTAACTCTTGGGCAAGACTCACTGACCATCTTCTAGTTTATGCTTTCAGACTTTTATGTGAGCTACAGAAATGCAGAGAACCTGTGAGATGATCCTTTTCTTCGCAGTTGCATGAACATTTCTTCCTCTGAGATTTGCATTGATTAGGTTTTATCGATCTTTCTGGCATATCTGAAGGCAGTTTCTTCCATCTAAGGGACCTCATTCATTCTGTTACAAACTCATTTTTAAGTTAGTCATTTTCAGCAATCAGCTGATTTTTATTTGTAGTCTGTAATGAACCAATGAGGATTTCTACACAGAAGCATTGAAATATGCTTCTAGGTGAGAACGTGTATACAGATCCATCTAACATACACATCCACCTGCACGTGCCACCATTTCTTGCATACAATCAGAACCATTCAAATCTGTCAGGAGCCTTAGGCAGCTAACAGAGATTCACGTTTCACTCCCCTAGGAGAGTCTCAGTTTTCTAAATCCTGACTCATGAAACACTACCTGACTAGGAGATGTAATGGGGAAGACTACTGTGATGTATATGCATTCCAGCAAGGCAATCTCCTTTGTGAAGCCCTCTGAACTGCAGCAATGTTTCCTGTGCTGCATTCGGTGCCGCTGCGGAACAAGTTCTTGTACATGGCAAAATCAAGATTACGCTGCAGCATTGCTGTCAGTGTGTGCAAACTCACACAGCAGTATAGAAGGTAAAGGGGAAAGGACAGAAACGGAGTGAACTTCACACTCAGAGTAGGAAACTTGTAAGGTCTTGAGTGGTACTGCCAACGTCCAGTCTGTCTGCAGGTTGTTCTGAAATCACACGCATGTGCAGAACACAGCCATGTGACAAATCAGAAGTGGTGGTGTGTTTCGTTTCCCAGATCCGGAGAGTAATCAAACCTTCCTGAGCAGGATGGAAAACACAGTGTCTTGTCTTCTTTGTGACTAAACCCAAAATGGCAGCTGTCACTTCAGCGTTACTACTGTAAGAGACTCAATACACAGAAAACAGCGCAACATCACTTTTCCAGTAAATCAGCTGCATACACTAAACATGCCTCTTGTCACGGTGCCTTCACTCCTCCTTTAAAGCCATCCCTTCTGACAACCGTTATTTATATGTGAGTTACTGAGGTGCTGCCCCACAGGCATAAAATTACATATTTCAACCAAAAAGACACAGAAGAACTTTGCAGTTGCTTTAGGGGTTTTCTTCTTTCACTCCACTGTCTGCAGTGCAGAAAACAATAGAATCGCAGGCACACATGCCCCAAACCAAAACCACAAAGCACTTTGCTTCATCTTATGCCTGCTCGTTATCTGATTTGTACCAATCAACTGAAAGTGTTCAGAATGGCATTTTCCACATGCTGCAAAAATAAATAACTTGCTTGGTACCAGGACGCTCCAAAGCAAGGATTGGATCCTCTGCTCTTACCACGTCGGAAATCTCAAACTTGGAATCGCTGATGAGCTTCAGATACAGAAGGCTGTGTTTGGTTTTGTGAGCGTAGAACTTAAAATTTGGGACTGCAACGATGAGAAATTATAGCGGCATCCCCATAGCCAGGCTCTGTTAATTCATTTCTCTAGGAGAGGAGCAGGTGTAGGACTGCGGTTAGTCTAATGCAATGCCCTTTCTGTTTTGTAGGGCGCGGGTCGCACTCATTGCCCGTCCCGCAGCCCGTCACCGCGCGCAGCCCCCCGCTGTTTCTCCGGGCGAGACGCAGAAAGGCGCACGGCTGCCCCGCGGCTCAGGGCCGATGTAGCCCCCTTCCCGGGCGGGATGCGGGGAGGGGGAAGCTTCGCTGCCGAGCAGCCCGGGCCCTCCGCCCCCAGCGCCGGCGGGTCCGGGGAGGCCCGGGGCAGGCTCGGGGCAGGCTCGGGGCAGGCTCGGGGCAGGTGCTCGCGGGGCCGCCCGGTACCCGCGGCCCCCCGCGGGGTGTCCCCGCCCCCGCTTCCTGCCGCGCTGGGTCCCTGCCCCGGAGGGACGCGGGCGGCGGCGGCGGGGCCGGCCCCGGGGGAGAGGAGGTGGCGGGGACCATGCTCCCAGAGGAGGTCCGGAGGCTCCTGGAAGGTAACCGCCCGGCGCTCCTCGCCCCGCCGCTGCCGGGGGAGAAGCCCGAAGCCCCGTCGGGCCGCGCCGTGCCGAGCCCCAGAGGGCGGCGGGGGCAGGTGGCAGCTGCTGCCCGTAGAGCCCCGTGCCCCCGCGGGGCCGCCCCGCCGACGGGGCCGGGGCTGCGGCCGCCCGCCCCGCGCCCCGGGCCGGCCTCGCGCTGCCCGCCGGGCCCTGCGGGGGAGCCCTCGGCGGGCCCGGAGCCCGAGCGCGGGGCGGGCCCGCGGGGGGCGGCTCGGGGAGCCGGGCGTGCCCAGCGAGTGCCCACCGCCGGCACCGAGCGGCTCCGCTGCGACGGGGGGGGGCAAAAGAAACCCGGGTGCTGCGGCGAGCCCCCGGCAGGCTTTGGCCGAGCGTCGCCCCGGGGACGCGCAGGGCGAGCTGGCCGCGGGTCCTCGGGGGAGCTCCGAGCCCAGCGCAGAGGGGGGCGCAGCCTGGGAGGGCAGCGCTGGCTTCGGGCCCCGCTTCTGCGTGGTAACGTGGAGGTGACCTCCCGAGGCCCCAGCGCCCGCTGAGCCGTGCTGAGAGCTGACGGCACACAGCACGGCGTGCCCACGGGAGGGTACGCGGGTGGCTTCTGAGGTTGTTTTTCCTGATTTCTTTGCAAACTCGAGCTGTTACACCCCAACTCGCTGAAGAGGTGGGTCAGCCGAGCAGAAACAGTGCCAAAAAAATTCATCTGTAAAACTGCGCTTCACAAACCTGAGTGGATGCTGTGCTGACCTTTGCAACTACTGGTGACCCTGCAGCAGGGTACGGGAGGGCTTGGTGGGAGGATTGCCCTGCAGAGGTGGCCGCGTTAGCCCTTGGGACAGGCATGAGCGGCTCCCACAAGTTCTGCTCCATGTGTGCTACCTCTGGCTCCACCTCCCCGCTCGGGCCTAGGCGCCCCAAGGGTTGCCACAAACCTGTAGCCTCAAGGCTGTGCTTGTTTAGGGAGCTTGGCTTTTTCATTTTTATTTCTTATGGGGAAGAAACAAAAAGCTGTAAGTCGTTAGAGCTCCGAGTTCCCTTTCTACTGTTTGTGACTGAATAACTGCTTACTGCTTCTTTGGTGTCTTGTGAGAAGGATTTACACAAACGGGGGAAGCTGTACTCAGGGTCAGTGTTTTGACTCTGCAGTATTGCCTTACCTGTCACGCTCACCTCCATTCACATGTTGACTTCTCCTGCCCTGTTGACTCTCGCTGACCTCCCCATAAATAAACCTGAGCTGCAGCAGCATCAGCCCGTTGCTGACCATGTGCGCCTTTCTGACGCATCCTGCCACCGCGGATGCGGGTGGGCGGTGGCAAAGGAGTTGTTGGTGTGCTCCTGCTCGACAGCTCTGAGCAGTTGTGTTTGAGCCCGGTCTGCCTCAGTGGGTTGTGGCCTTTCGTTTCCTGTTGCAGCGGCTCCTGACAGCGCAGAGCACTGCTCCCCTTCGCTGTGGGGTGGGGGTGCCTTCCAGTCCTGGGACCCGCCAGTCCGAGAGCAAGCGCGCAGTCTCCGAGCCCATCAAAGCTCACTTCCAAATGCTTTGTGTCTTCCCCCAGATGTAGGTATAAATTTTCTCCTCTGTTTTTTAATCATGGGGCCTTCAGTGAAGTTCACCCTTTCACATTTTTGATGTGCAGCACTTTATTGTTCAGTGCTGACACTTCTGTAAACAACTCATTTCTGCACCTGCCACCTTCCTTTAACTTAGATTATTTTCTTGTTAGCTGACTGTTTTTAATTGAAGGCTTCAGATCTCCTTCTAAAGCACAGCCTTTGTTTGCTGACAAGTATAGCAGGCTATGAATGGAGATTAATTGCATGTCACATACCCCTGTATCAAACTTGCTGTGTCTTAACAATCTATATATACAGTCTTGAGGCCTTCCAGTGGCTAAGGAGGTTTCTTGCTATGCCAGCTGGGGCTGAAGGAGCTTAAGCTGTTAGCGTTTGGAAACTGTGTTACCGTAAGTGTTCTTGAATTTAAAGTAAAAGGTAAAACTTGAAGAGCAAACATGTACTATTGTACAGGCAATAATATCTGCTTCCTTATATTATCATTTGGTGCATATAGTGCAGGACTGTATGCATGATGCCCAATAAACGGGGTCAATGGCTAGCTAGTAATTTTTATGCTGTTATCACTGGAGACATCTCTGAGGTTGCAGTGGTTGAAAGACAAACTCTATGGCTATTTCATGGCTACATTGCAATCCTGCAACACTTATGAATTCTTACTTTATGTTTATGAATAGATGTGGTTGTAACAACTATTACTTTGTTCCACATCAAACATAAGCAATCCAAGTTCTTATTAACACTATGTTGCCTCCTAATTGCATGGGGTTTCAATTTTGGCTCACTCAACTCCCTTTTAAAACTACTATTGTTAAGGATATTCCATGTTTGTTTAGCACAGATTTCTTCTGAAGGCTAAAACAATGGTTCTTAAAAATGTGATACATCTCTGACAAATCCAGGGTTTCTGTTTTTCTTTGCAGAAGCAAAGGCAATCTGGCAGTCTGATTATTTTCTCCCTTCACCTGCCCTGACTGATCCTCTTCATCTCAGGTAGTAGGTCTGGAATGCCATTTTCTTGCTGGAGTTTGGGCAGCAGGAAGGATGGAACAGATGCTGTACTGTGAGACTGACTGCACCTGCAAAGCATAACAAAGCTGGTAGCTGCTGATAGCAAGGCGAGATGCCTCAATGCTGTTTCAAAAATAAACAATAAAATGTTCTGCTTTGCGAAGGCTAATAAGCCTCAGTCAGCATTGATGTAGCATCATGAGTGGGCCCAGAACTTAAATATCAGGGAACTTGGCATTGAGACTTGGACGCTGCAAATTTGGGAAGTTGTTCTCAGTTCCTGCATTGGAGAAGGACCCTATCAGGGAGTGTAGGGATAGGATAAGGGGGTAACAGCTTTCTACAAAAAGAGGGTAGGTTTATATTAGATATTAGGAAGAGAGTCTTCACTCTCAGGGGACTGAGACACAGGAACAGGCTGCCCAGAGAAGCTGTGCATGCCACATGCTTGGAAGTGCTCAAGGCCAGGCTGGATGGGGCTTTGGGCAATCTGCTCTGGTGGGAGGTGCCCCTGCCCATGGCAAGGGATCAGAACCGGATGAGCTTTAAGGTGCCTCCCAACCCAGCCACTCTCATTCTGTGATTGTCTCTTGCGTGGGGGAGAATGTCCCATTCAGCCCATTGCAGGATGGTGTAGGAATGTTGCTTGGGTTCTAAAGGTTTTCTGACTTGATCCTGTAAAAGTAAGAATATTCATCTGAAAATGTTTGTTCACAGTTAAACCATACGTTCTTTAATTTGCTGAAAAGTTTCAAAAAAAAAAAAGTGTGATAGCTCACAGCTTTTATTTGGACAAGCGGGACAAGGGATGACTCAACTACTGTTCCAAACCCCTGGCTGTCTTGGGTAGCATCCTGGAAATATTAATGCAATTTCATGGATGCTTAAGGTATCTGCACTCTGTGTTGATAGGTGCCATAAACTTTTTTAAACTGTTTTTTTTTTTTTTTTTTTTTTTTTCCACAGCCGCCTGGGGTGGTAAACTGCAGCAGAAATTGTGTGAAGCTAAGCATCGGAGCAGATCGGTTAGCTCAGGATTAATTTACATAGCTGCAGTGCTGTGGGTCAGGGGGACCTGTTCCTCTGTGTTTAGGTTTTCTGTTGTTGGCCTTCTGATGGCAAATGAGTAGAAAAGAGCAAAAAAAAAAATTAAAAAAATGTTTGTGTGTGCACAGAGAGAATACACATGGCATCTAAATATCTTTCAGCTCTCCTTGTTGAGTGCTGATTAACTCCTAGAATTTAGTGCTGCCATTAAAAGGTTATTTACTGCCTGGACTTCAGCAGTTGTGACATAATTCTTACAATATTGTGCATTGCCTGCAGGATTAAAGTGGCTATCTGCAATTGCTTCTAAAAACCCTCCTGAAACACTTGATGAAATTTCAACTGTTTCTTTTCACCTCACCTTTTTAGCTGCAGGAAACGAAAAGGAGAGTCCTGTAAACTTTCAGAGTGGATCACAGAGAGCAATCTATAAACATCAAGAATATAATGTTACTGACAAGCAGTAAAACTAACATTAGGGTGATTTACTCTAGAGCTGCTTACATATTGCTCTTCCTGATCCACTTTGAGAGTTTATGGTTAGGCTTTCTTTTTCATTTCCTGGTGCTATAAACATAGTGGCTGGCTCTGAAAGGGGCTCTGCCTGGCTCTCAGGAGTGACCATAGTTCTACTATAACTTATCCAGCAGCCGATCTGTGCTGACATCATGGTAAGTAAATGCCATATTAGAGCTAATCACATACTCGTGGAGCTAATCTACGTTTAAAAAGGACAGAGAGGCAACCGATATTTGCCCAAATTTTGGGGGCAGTTTGTGTTTCTTGTTTTTTTCTCATTGACTGTGGAAATGCGCCCATTTATGCTGTGCAGTTTTAAAGCAGATTTGTATATAATAAATTGTTCCCTTAGCCTCCATCTGTTCTTATAGTAAGCTTCTCGGAGAAAGATGGGTCTGTCCTTTGTACTGTGCTTGGTTATTCTCTATGCGGTGTGTAAGTGGTGCAAGTCCAGCAGTGTTAGGCTTGTCGTAAGATGGTACTATATCTTGGGTGTACAATTAAAACTGCAAGGAGATGTACTGAAAATTAAATTTAGCCTAAGGATTACAGGATTGGCCTGGGATTTAAAGAGCTTTGCTCAGCTGCTCTAGCAAAGCTTTTGTGTGATCCCAGGCGGGCCACCCAGGGCTAAAGTACTAGCAGGGAACTTGATATTAATGTGCATTTTGGGAGCTCCAGGAGTCCAGACATGTCAGGTCAACACTGCTGCTGGCTGTAGGTGTGGGTTCGAGAGCAGTGCTGTGAATTGGTGTCCCTGCCCATCAGCAGAGCTGTGACAACTGTGCATGCCCATGTCAGCAGGGTTGTGCTAGGACACTTTGATATCCTCAGTGCTCTATGTGGGCTTTAGCCTCTGTTTCTTGGCTGTAAAGTGCTGGCTGTAGTGTGGGGCCGTAGATAATGAGGCACAGCTGGCTCAGACCTAGTTCTTGTGGGTCAAGAGCACTCCTGGCATGAGGGAAGGCAGGGAGACAGCCGAAGGAGTTGGTGGGGACTTAGAGGAGTCTGAATTTGGCTGAAATGTGCTTATTAGTGATCGCTTCCTTAGAAACTGGTGCTTTCAGCTGAACAAACCCAGAAACAAGAACAGGAGTGTTGTGGAAATGTGTTATTTGGATTCACTCCTCCTTCTGCAGGCTGCTGTGTTCAGAGCTCAGTCTCTCTGGTCTTGCCTGTGCAGCACTGAGGACCAGGTGGGAAGAGGCCCCTGTTCTTGGGGAGGTGCCCGTGCATTGGCCTTGTTCCACTCCATGACTGGGCACGGAGCAAGCTCTGTACTTGCCCAAGCTCTTCACTTTAAAGAACTGTTTTTTCTTCCCTCAAGCTCTAAGCCTTTCTTGTGTTTGTTATAGGTGACAAAAATAAGGGCTCATGACTTTAACAGAAAAATATATTTATTTCTACTGTGGCATTTTTGATCTTGAGTGTGCTTGCAGGTGGAGGAGCTGTTTAAGGAGCTGTGAAGATTCCTGGGGTGTACTAAACAGTGCTGGCTGTTGTACTAGCAGCTGAAGCATAAGGAGCTGAAAGTCTTGCAAGCAGGATATTAAACTGACATTAGTGTCACAGTATGGAGTGTGAATTAAAGGTTGGAGAGGCCTGTGGATGTACAGCACCATAGTTTTGAAGACAGTCTTTGCTAGGGAAAGTTTTCAGTAAAGCTGCTGAAGTACAAGGAGGACATTCTCTTCTACAGAGCAGCTATGATTGGAACTGTCCTATTTTCTAAGACTTTTTTGAGGTTTCTGTAAAGAATGCAAATATTCATGTGAATAGAAGGGACTTCATCTCTTCCAGTTCAGGTTAAATTTCTACATCTACATATATTTCTACATATACATTCCTCACTTTCCAAGTGAGCGAATACCGTATTTACTTCTGTCCAACTGTCTGCAGAGTAAGCACATACTTTGTTTTGGCGATAGCCTTGCAGATGTGATACAAGTACCTGCAGGCTAGTGCAACCTACCTGTTGTTCAGTACTTGTCTCTTGCCAAAAGTGACTTTGTGAAACCCAGCCACAGGTTGGGATTTGCATTAAGTGTTGGTGGATACCTTACCCTGATATTAGAAGTGCTTTGGGTCCTGTGAATGACATTACTTAATGCCAAAAGCCTTTCACAGCAGCATATTTTTACGTTTTGTGGTAGCAGAGTGGCGTGTGGAAGGCATTGGGTATTCAGATCCGTGTTTCTTGGCCAAGAACGGGTATCTGCCTGTGGTTTTAACTTGTAGCTTTCTCTCTACCAGATGCTGAATGTTACCTGGCGGATGGACTGCAGAATGAAAACTTGAGCCCTAATGCAAGGGAGCAGAGAGATGCAATTCTCTTCAGCTTTCAGCAAGTCAAAGCCAGGTATGTATTGTCTGCATAACTTGCCAATGGAAGTGCTTCAGAATAGTGCCAAACCTTGAGGTACCACATGCTGCATTCAAATAATTGGATAATTGGCCTGTGCTCTGAAAGTTAATGGGCATTCAGGGCTTGTTATAATGTGAGTGCAGCACATACTGGTTTGTGCACCCTCCTATTTAACGCTAGCCAGTTACATTTGGCTGTCTGCAGAGTTGTCATTGCTTGTCCTTGGAATTTTTGTGTTTCAGAGTAAAAATTCTGCTTTGGGCTGTGTCTGTACAGCTCTTTGCAAACTGATCTCCTGTTCTTCCTTCTCCGTTGTGCTAGACAGGATTTTGTGGAAGAAAATTCATCGCTTGATACTTAGGCACCTGGATAAATCAATACAGTGAGCAAAGGCTCATGCTGCTGACTTGCTGCTGAAAGTATCTATTTCACAAGTGGCTCCTGACCTTAAACAGGCATTACCTGTACTTTGATACAGTAAAAAGGAAGAAAGACTGCTTTCCAAGTTAAAACTTGGGTCTGAACTGGGTTCCAAAATCTCCTGTCCCCAGGACTGTTCAAACCTTCAAGGAGAGTGTGAGCTGCGTCATTTGGATATGAGTGAAGCACACAAAGGAGGTGCTGTCATGCTCAGGGAAAATCAAGGAACATAAAACAGGAAAACATGTTGCTGGAGGCTTAAATAAAACTTTCAGCCTCAGCTGCATTGTATTTTTGGCTAGAAATGTGATATAGAGCTTGCTGTTAATGCTCTAGTTAAAAGATATGAGTTGTGTCATTTGAAGTTAAGATCTGACAATAAAACTCAGGGTGGCTGACTGATATAAGCATCCAGTTTAAATAAAACTGCTGTCAAATCCCTGAGATGCAGAGAATTTTATCCTTTGGAAGGGCACAGCCAGATTCTATTCCCTGCAGTCCCACTGAAGAACTTTGCAAGATGCCCTGCTGTATCTTAATCGATCTTTCCTGCTGGCTAATTAAGCATCAGTTTTACTCAGCAACTCGGGACTGTGTAATTATCAGCCTGGGTTGCCCTGAATAATTGAAACAAACTGAATGCAGAAGATGGAGGCCTTTGGAAAATGGGGCTGCAGCATATCTAATGGAGGAAAGGTGTGTCTAGCAGTGTATTGGCATACTGGAGAAGAAAATGCTTGATTGCATGGTTACAGCAGGCTGGTGTGGCTTCTCTGAAAAATTCCCCCTTGTTGCCAGGTATTGACTTGGGATGGAAACAGTTAAGTAAGCAGAATTATGAACCTGAATTATTCACGTTGACAAGCTTTTTTTCAGCAGTCCTGAGAGCACAAAAAGTGAGCTATTATCTTTGCATAATGCAACTCTGAGTCTGTTTTGAGTGAATTTTAAAAACCAGTATCACAGAATCTGATAAATGTACCAAGTACTTGGCAAACTTACCAAATTGTTCCTGCTTTCAGAAGTAGGTGTTCTGTCTTTGTGTGCTGATAGATCTGTGAGTGGCACTTGAGCAGGGGGTTAAGGTGCTGTTGTGACCACCTACTGGGGGGCTTTGGCTCCTTAGAGATTCTGTGCAGTTCTGGTGACGGGCTCAAGAAGGAGCAGCCTTTAGAGTCCTGGGGCTAACACTGCATTCTGTGCTGCAGAACCAGCCCAGACTCTTACCTTTTTCTCAGCAGAATAATACAATTTGAGATAAAGTTTTTAGAACAGTGTCATCTCAAATGAGCAGGAAATACAGAGAAGCAGCCTTTGCAGCAGGATGGGAGGTGATGCACAAATTCTTCCTGGATGTTCAGGTTGAGATACGGGCTTCAGCCCTGTTGCTTGTTGAAAGAAGGTATTGCAGATAATTCTGGAGGGGAAAGTGAGACCCCTGAGCGAAGGGTACAGGGCACTGCTGATCTCCTACTTGCATTTTGTTGCTTGGTGGCATTTGGAAATGGTGAGAAGAACAGCGTACAAATGTCCTTCTTCTGACCTGAGCCATTAATGCAATGATTTGTGGTGGGAGATTACTGTAACGATGACTGTATCTTTTATTTGAGAGGATCTAGGCAGGTCTTGCTGCTGGGGATGAGGTGCAGGTTTGTCTCTTCAGGGAGCTTCCTGTGGCTTTTGTGGCGGGGATTCAGGAAATCATCAGCAGTCGCGTTCAGGAAGCAGCCCTGCTTTCTGCCTCTTCGCCTCTGCACAGTGAAGCACAACACAGCGTGCAGGGTTTCATTATTTGGGTTCATAATGGACATAAGTAAACTGCTAAACTACTGGAGAGAGACACATGTGTCTCTGAAAGGGAAGAGCTTAATCTGGTGTGATTATCCTGAGCCGGTCTCAGTAACTGTTCCTGTAACTTGGCCTTCAGGTCTTTATATCGCAGCTCTCCCAGTGGCCTCGTAACAGCCCCCTCCAGGAGGGTCGCTGATGGCTATAATGTGAACAAGTGTTTGGGCTTTATGTCTCCACGTGCTACCTGTGAGGATATATTGTTCCCATTTTACCACAAGAAGTGCAGGAGCTAGCAGTGGATTGAGTTTGCAGGTTGTAATTTTTTCCCAGGCAGCCTATGGTATTCTTGCTGAAGGAGCCATGTCAGAGGCATTGCAGGCAGCGGCTGTGGGAAGGCTGTCACCATACAGCTGAGTTATGAGTCCCTGTACCATTTTACTTTCAGAAATCATTTGGTTATTTAAAACCAAATGTTCTCGTCAAATGGCTCTGGTCTGCAGAAGCAGTTTCTATCTCCCCTCCCCCTTGCTAACTCAGATCCCGTTTCACTTTCTGATCTCATGTAAATCCAGGCCTAGAGATTATTTCCTAATCTTTTTGGTGGTGTTAATAAACTCTTTTGTTGCTTTCCCCAATCGCTTTGTGTGGCATCTGGGAAAGCAGGCCACAGAGCACCACTGGAGGCTTGGTCCCCAGGAAGGAGCAGAGCACAGGGCGGTGGCTGCAGCACAGCGGCGCGGACGCCGTTGCTTGCCTTGACCGTAGGCTGAGGACGTTGCTCCAGTCCTGCCTGGAAAAGCAAAGTGTCTGTAATGGATCGGATTTGCTACAGTCGCAGCTTTGCACTGGGGGAGGGCCGGGGAAGGATGTGCTGCTGAGGCAGAGTTTTTCTTGTCTTCCAGAAGCCCCAGAGGTTGTTAGTTGCTTCTGTTTTAGGTTGGTTGGTGCTGAGGGTTTGTTTCAAGCTGTTCCTTGAGAGCATTGCTGGTTCTTGCATCTTAACAAAGCCAGCTGCAGAGCTAGCAGCAGATGTCTGACACCTGGGATGAATCGGATACATGACTCCACTCAGGAACACAAGCTCATTCTTGTCCTTTGGCAAGAGCAGTAACAAAAAAAAAAAAGTTGTCTTGCTGTTAAATGACCTCACCTCACCGTTTAGACACTTCTAGAGCAGTTGCAATGGCAGGGGGTGAGATGGGGAGAATGGGATTTATTTAAAAATATGGAGATAAATAGTTCCTCTATCTCCTTGGAGTCAGCCAGTTATTAAAACTCCCTGTCAGAAGGCAAGCTTGCACTGATGGATACAAATTATTAGCATTTTTTTCCTGATGCAAAATGTAATAGTGCTGAAAGGAGAGCTAAGGCAGACCTGTTGTATAGCAAAG
The DNA here is from genome assembly GCF_047663525.1 of Anas platyrhynchos. Taxonomy (NCBI): domain Eukaryota; kingdom Metazoa; phylum Chordata; class Aves; order Anseriformes; family Anatidae; genus Anas; species Anas platyrhynchos. The sequence goes on from NC_092614.1 coordinate 520,242, forward strand.
CAGAGGTGAAGAGAAAGACTTGATGGTGAGTTTCTTACATCCACTCACTAGCAAATCCAAAACAGGTACTGAAACGCCACTTTTGCTTTTCCCCACTCTGACTTGGAGACCCTGAGGCTCAATCCTGCTGCTAGTAACTAACACAGGACCATTTTCTGTCATTCTTTCCACCATCAGGAGCTCCCATGAAGACAAGGCTCTTCACCTCTAGGTAACGAACCCCAAACCTCATTTTGCTGCCTCATTGTCTAATCCTTATTAGTTTATGGCAGTATTCCCAGTACGGCTGCTGTGTTATCAGGGAGAAGTCAGCATCTGGCCTCCTAACCAGGCAGCAAAGAGCTCCCGGCCATCTCCTGGCCTGCTGGAGGCAGCGAGCCAAAGCCAGGGCCTTTCCCCAACCGCCACGGCCACCGCGCTCCCAGTACCTACATGTGTTTTTCCATGCTCTGATTCATCTGAGCTGCAGGAGTCTTTGTCTTCAGGGAGTAGACTCACTGGGATGGGGTAGCACCATCACCTTGTTTCTGGTATGTGTTTTGCCACGCCTGGCCCTTTGAAGCTTTGAGTTACACAGGTGCAGTGTTACTGTCAGGAAGAAATCCGTCGCTTGCTGCTGTAGCTGGAAGAGGATGGCTTGGCCACAAATGTAAGGATAAACACAGTGTGATCCCCTCTGCTGTGGGGGTCCTTGGAGTTGTACTGCAAATCTCGGCAGGCTGTTGCAGCATGTGGTTAGTGCACAGTCACAATAAGCTACTGGTTTTGTTGGTTTACAAGTGTAGCTGAACTGTGGCTATTTCAACACCAGGGGAACATCACCCAAAATCTTGGGTTGAACTTGATTCTTCCTGTGGCGAGGTAATACTGTAGGACTGTAAAGGGTTCATGAATGGAACTACATCGAAAACTTCATATAAACCAGACTGTTTAGCCTATTTTAATAAACTTCTAAGTGTATTAACTTTCATCTATTACATCGGTTTCAACCTTATTTTAAAGTTTTGCGATTGAAATTAAAGAAAATGCAATTTCAGGGTAATTTTGCTTCATTAGTGTAAATGTACTGTCTGTAACTCCCACCAATATTCAACTCATTATGCTGAGTAATGTGCAATACCAAGATAAAAAAGAATTTAAGAATGTGACCTTATGGGCAGATAATTGAGCTCAGCACATTAACACCAGGGCTGGTCTATAGCCCCACCGCGTTGTCCTTAATTAGGCAAAGTGCTCTTCTCCTCCGTGTTCTGCAGAGAGCTGAGATTTATTTGTTCAGCAAGGAGACAGTCGCGCTGAGCAGGATTTCATTCACACGTTGGCCATTAAATGAAAAAAAACGTGCCCTTCACTTCAGAAATACTTAGAAATTTTTGGATTTTCAATTTCTGTCCCACAAATGAGCTGCCCAGGATGCTTCTTCCTTCGTGCAGGGGAGGCACTGGCGTGGCCTGGGGATGTGTAAGTGTGCGCTGCGCCAGCTGGTGTTAATGGAGATCTAAAGGCTGCTACCACCCTGCACCAGGACAGCTGTGCCTGGGTGTGTGTGAGCACAGGCATTCCTTTAGCTCGCAACAGTCAAATTTAATACTGACTGTGGTGACTACTCCTTTTTAAAGTCTGGTAAAGTTTCTGTTAGGATGGTCCCAATTTATTCGGTAATCTCAGTAGGGGATTTTTTCCTTTCATTGGGGGGGGAGAAAGAGATGAGGAAGGAATTCTCCTGTGTTAAGATCAGGCATGGCACGGGAACAAATTCAGTTCAGCTGTTATCACAGTCTGCCTGCTTTTATACCTGGGGTGAATGTGGCTATTTGCTCTGCCAACGATGTGGTTTGGTGCCTTCTGGGTTAGGCTCCTTTCAGCAATTTGCATCATTTTCCATTCCGGTTGATAAAATTACCCCGGTTTCACCATCCATTTCCTTGTGAATGCATTGTTAATCTGAAACCTGAGGACGGTAAATGATTGAAATTGTGTAACTAGAGTCTTTGCATAGCTGTTGCTGCTACTTCTGTCGCATTTAACTGAGAAATGCATTTGAAGTGGTTTGTAACACACTTTGCTAATGGTGAGCTCCCCAATCCCATTTTCGTCTTTTCCTGCTTGAAATCTTGTACAGCATTGATTTTAAAAACAAAATTTTGCAAACATTAAAAAGCAACAAATACTGTGCACCAAACAAATTAGACTGTCTTGAAATACCTAATTTAACAGCTGTGGTGATATTAGTGTTCTTAATTGGACAAGAAAATGCAGGAAATTTGATTGAAACTTGATTTTATTGTATGGTTCCTGATGAAATTGAGTCTGAGAGGAAAGTGGGGCTTAGACTCTACAACTTTAAAGCTGCAGAGAGACAATTATAACCATCAAGCTTGACCCCTGGCATAATTCAGACCATAAGATTTCAAACAGCAATTTTGCTTCTAGCCCCAAATTGTTCTGGTTCGAGTCCTTCAGTGCTGGGATTTGCCACAAGCAGTGCATGTTGGTCAGCGAACTCAAGTGGTGGATGGGAGGAACGGAGGCGTTGATCATGCGTTTTACTGGATTTCTGTGCCATTGATGGAATTTGTGACCCCCACCATGCAGCAAGGGACTGGAGTCCAGGGTGACTTTACTCAAGTTTTCTGTAAAGGCTGGGAATGAAGGCATGAGAACAAGTTATCTCTCTGCCTCAAAGACAAGCCGAGTCCTGTGCTCATATCAAAGAGCAAAGTTAGACTTAGTGTGGCAATGATACTGACTGGGGAAATTTCGTCCTGGCATATTTCACAGGTTAATCTGCCCTTCCTTTTGGAGCACGCAGGGATTTTTCTGGGCTTTCCTGGTTTAAACACTGCCACAGAGGTGAAAGGAGTGTTGAAGTAACTTTTTTGCCTGTAGTTTTGCTCCTCCAGGGAACAGTCCCAGTTTGGGCAGGCCTGGTAGCATCGCTATCCATGGTTGATTACTTTTGAGTAAAAGAGCTATGAAAAGCAAATTCTCATCTCTTGACGATGACTCTTTAAATACTTGGAAGGATTTGGATAGTTTAGCTTCAAACCTAACAAGTGCCTACTTGGAAGCAACCCCAAAAGCATCAATTTTACTTCTCCAGCAACAAACCAGTGCAAGGTTAAGATCTGTGGTCAAGGTCCTGAGGTGTCCTGGAAACGTTCCACTCCTGAAGACCAAGTTGTGGCTCTGTGGGAGGCAGCAGAAGGCTCTGGTCGTTCTAGACAAGGCTCTGAGACACAAATGTTAGTTGGGGCTGAAAGGGCAGCGGGTTTCTCTTGGGAACAAGGCAATCTGGCAAACTTGACTGTTCTGTGACTCAATTTCCCTCTGTAACACGACAGCATTTTTTCATGACAATTCACCCCTTGCGGTCTGTTTACACAGTTGAGTTGTGATTTTGATTGGGCCCAGTTGGAGCCATAGCTACTACGAGGCTGAAAAATGGAACTGAGATGTGCATGGGTTTCAGGAGCAAACAACATAAACGCTTCCAGACAAGTGAGACTTGCTCATGTTTGCTCATTGTTGACTATGTAACCTCAAAGGCTGAATGATCATGAAAACTTTGTGTTTTAAGTGGAACAAATCTGCAGCTTTCTGACTGGCCCAAAATATGCACCGATGAGGTGAGAGAGGTGGGTGGTTCATTGCAAACTATGTGAGGGGAATACTTATAGGATGTCTTTTGTTAAAGTATTGGCAGTGCAACACTCATTCTTTGGCTTCGAAACAGAAATCTGATATTTTGGGGCTAGTTCTTTGCTCTACATATCACATCAAAATTCTCCGTAAGTTCCTCTGTGGCTTTGTTTTGCTGAAGCTAGTTAATCACTTGTCACGAGTCTTCCCATCTCTCTCCACTTCTTCAAGGACTAACGTAGACTGGACCTTCACATTTGGCTGAAAGCTCTTTCCTATCCTTGCCTTAAGTGCTGCTCTTCTTAGGGGATTCCACCTCTAGCTGAGGGACAGAAGCTTTATTAAAACAGTGCTTAGAAGGAGCGAGTTAATTGGACATCTCTTAACTGCTAATTCGCAAGCTTTCAGGGTTGAAAGAAAATGAATGAGAAGCTTTTACTCTTGGTGTTTGAGATCTAAGAACTGTTGATCACGGATTAAAATTTCAAACCTCATCCCAAGGCAAACAACCTCCAAGACAGCTTCATCTGAGCAAGGCGTAGACTCTCTGGTTTCCAACCTGTACCATCTGGATCAGGGGAGAATTTGTATGGAGCAATTACAAATTTTCACACACTTAGTCCAATAATTTCTCACATAACTTTTGGGCAGACCCCCCCCCCCAAAGGTAAAGAACTGCATGCTGTCACTGCCTGTTACGCCCAGGTAAAGGCGCAATGTGCTCGTCACTTAGAGATGTCTTAACTGGGAGCAAAACTCAGAATTGGCCTCAAACTCCATACAACTAATGCCTTGTGGAGGATTGCCCAAGATGAGGAACCTCGTTCTACCAGCCGAGTCCCTCCTGTCCTGCTGCACAGAAACAAGCTTCATCTGAGTCTGTAAGCGTGCACGTGACTTGTGGCTGTAGATGTATTTAAACTAACCCTGTTTGCTGCCTAGGTTGTCATAACAAAATAGACATTTTGCCTAAATAATTGCATTTCCTGAGTAGTGTAGGAACAAAAAAAATTTTCTCCCTTAGAATTGTGCAAATATAACTTGCTGAATAAGTAAAGCTGATGTTACCTGTGGAAAGGGAGTGGGAGGAACACATGCTGAAAGTCACCCTTCCTCCCATGCCATCGTAGTCATATAAAAGAAAGAAATCCTATCATTTCAGTGAACGGACAATACTGCGCTATCATATCAGGGTGCCTTTTAAGCTCTCAAGATAAGTAATTTATCCAAAATTTTCATGCAGTCAGTGGCAGATAAAGGAATTAGGTCATTACTCTTTCATCTTCTGTAAGAACAAGACCATCTTCTCCCACTCCCGATTAAAATTTAAACTAACTTTCATTCTGTGCCTAAGCCTTTCCAGAGTGAAAATGATCAAAGCATGAGATTAAAAACACATCCCGATCTGATGAGATTAGAATTTTGACTGTTTCCTTATGCCTTTTTTTTTAAAAAAAAAAAAAAAAAAAGAAAGAAAGAAAAAAGGCAAAACATCTTTTTGGTATCAACCCCCCGCCCCCCAAATTGGATCAGAGTGAAGCTAACATGGGCTTGCTGGTCCAATAGGAAATGGAACTCAATTTTACATTTTTTTAAACCATTTTACTGTATTAAAAATGACAGAGGTTAGAAACAAAGCTCTTATACTTTTATTGAACTGGAATTAGAAGTGACAGAAAATCATTTTGGTCCTAGTGCAGTAAATGTTATCACTAAAACATGTTCAGGGGAGATTAGGACAGTCTCTCAAGCACAAGAGACAAAAGTTCACCAAACAAGAAGTGATTTCTCTGTCCTTGTCTCACAGCCGTCGGCTGGCCAGGGGATGAAAGTGCTGCAGCTCTCGGTGGGCGCCGGACCTGGAGGCCCCCACCCTGGGCAGAGCCCAGGCAGGGAGGCTGCTCCTCACCGGGGAGCGTGCTGAGCACGGGGTTCGGGCACGGGGCCAGGGCTTCGGGGCTTCACGCGTTGCAGTAACAGTCCGTGCTGGTGGGAAGCAAAGGGATGGAGCTGCTCTGACTGCTCCCCTGACCCTGGGCAGTAGTGTGGCTTTGGGGATTGAGAGAGGAGGCTGCCGCAGGATGGAGGGGAAAGCCTGTCCTTAAAGTGGGGGAGCTCTGCCGAGAGTGCCCCAGGGCCAAGAGGTATTTATGGCCCTTTCTAGCTGCAAGGCACACTGGTGTGGCTCTTTCCAATAGGTCACAGCTGTTACTTATCACTGTGGGAGTCCATTCTCCCAGAAAAGTTTCTTCTGTCTGTGTGTATTCTTTTTTTTTTTTTTGTCCAAAGAAAACAAGTCAAATATTATGCCCTTAATCAGAATTCTGTTGTTGTTTTCTAATTAATCTGTGTCAGTAGCTTGAATGTTTGTATTAAATCATTTTCTTCATGAAAGCTTTTAATGAGGAAACAAATTGATTGGATTTTTATGTACTGGATTCTTGCCACTAATGCCTATAGACCAACCCTTTGTTACACATTTTGCCTGTGAATGGGTCATGTGGCTCATCCTCAGTCCTTGATCTGTTTCCAAAATTTGCCAGTGCTGCTCCTATATTAAAATGGCTCACGTTAGCCAAAGGTGTGCTCTAAATGAGAGACAAAGAAAGAACGGAGGATTTCTTTTTGGCTCGGCTGTTTCTGTGGTGCCTGGCCCTCTGAAGTAGTTCTGGTGTTTGTGAGCGTGAGCAAGCTGCTTGGGGCAGGGCATCGCACGCTGCCCGGCACGCGGGGATTTCGGATGCTGTTGCAGGGGAGCCATGAAGCATGGACTGACAACGTGTATCCCACGAGTTTTCATCTGCATGGTTCTGCAGGGAAAATTCCCGGTCTTTGGTCTGTGATCTTCTACACTGCTAAACGAGTACAGAACCTCCACTCAGTGGAGATAAATTTTGAGCAAGAAGGTTGCAAACCAGCGTAATAGAGAGGTGGCATGAGCGGAACAGGAAGAAAATGAGGAAATGAACTGGAAAACACGGTGAAGATGCTGAAGTCGATCAGGGTGTCTTGGTGCATTACAGTGCCTTTTGAGCTTCCTAATGTGACCTGCGTGCACGAGAGCTGCAGACACACCGTGTCCCTGCGAGCAGAGCTCGTGGCGCTGAGGCACTGAAGGGCAGTGTGCCTACTGCCCTCCCGGGGTTGCGGGAGGGAAGGTGCAAGGTGAGGTTACTGGAGGCTGTGAAGGGAAAGGCCGTGTGAACATCTCTCTTGAGTAGGAGACCTGTTCGAATGGCAGGAAGTTGGGAGCCTTTGGAGAAGATCTGAGTAGTGAAAGAGGTTCCTTAGGTAGCAGAGGGTGTCACAGGGACCAGTTAGCATTCGTAGGACTGCCAAGAAATGTCTAGAGGAAATTCACAAAATGTATTTTAACCATTTGCTGGATTCCTGGCAGCTTGTCTGGTGTAATTCTTACATCTGTCACTTGCTTATCAGGCCAGAACAAATCAGTAAGAAAATAATGTATGCTTATGCTTTTTTTTTTTTTGTCTTTTAGGTATCACTTGGAATTTCTGCCCCGAGGTGAGTACACGGCAGTGGGGAAGGAGGCATGATTTCTCCCAGTTCTGTACTTGGGGAGCAGGGTTGGTTGTATGGTATTTTCTATGCAAAGTCAACAAGGAGGAGAGCTACTCATTAAAACAAATACGTAGCTTGTGTGTGGCAGTTCTGAGGGATGGGAAGGGGCAAAGCTGGGGTAAGGGCTGTAACAGGAGCTGGGGTTAGTATTCTCCCTGGACAGAAGTCTGTTTTTCCTTACTCTTGAGAGTAAATGGGTCGGGCAACCTGTTCTAGTGGAAGGTACCCCTGCCTGTGGCAGGGGGGTTGGAGCTGGATGGGCTTTAAGGTCCCTTCCAACCCAGCCATTCTATAAAATAATACAAAAATGTGTGGTGCTAATGTAAACTTTCTGTCCTGGACAAGCTCAGGAAATTTTGTTGCAAAACTCCTGTTTCTAGAAAAGGATTGAAATTCAAAAGGGCAGCATATTCCTGGGGGCATTGACTTAGGAGCAAAGACTGTTTGGTAACCTTAAGTTGCTTCCAGTCTTGTTGCTTCCATGTTAACTTGAACTCGAAATTAAATCAACCTCCAGGTGTAGACAAATGGCCAGGCTGTAAAGTTTTCAGGACCGTGACCATCTCTTGTTATGTCTGTTAACAAGCTGGGAAATTCTGATCATGACTTTGATCTTCATTTCTGCAATAATGTGGGTGATGATTTAAACTTTCCAGGGTGCCTGCAGGTCATGAGCTGTGTCAGGGAGTACTTCTGCGTATCCAGGACAGTTGATGGATATACATTTCCTCAGAGCTGACCTGGAGCTCCTTTGTCCCTGTATGGGATCAGTGCAGCTTAGCTCTGGTTTCTGATCTGGAGCATTGGGTACAACCATGTTACAGCTAAGGCGTGTAGTTTGGTGGGTTCGTTCGTTTCTTTAAACAATGAGTGTGAGAGGTGAGCACAAACAGAAGGATCTGCCAGCGTTCAAACAAGATGGGAGCGGCAACTGTAATAAAAAATCCTTGTGAGTGTTCCAAATCAGCTAATCCTTCATTTACTTCAGGAATAAATTCCAGTATGTTACCTCCTCGATCAGGGCCCACTTCCAGCACATCCTGTCTGTCTGGCAGCACAGAAATGTCAGAAATGCAGCAGTGCTGCAATTCCCCCTAGAACAGTGTTATCACATTTTAATATGAGCCTCGGTGCAGCCTCGGTGCTTCTAATTGCTTTCAAACCATTGTTTTCGTGCGTTTGGTTGATGAACCCAGCATCTGGCATCATTTGAGAAAGTACAACAGACAGCTGTGTTCAAAATTAAAAAAAAAAAAAGTGAGAGAATTAGAACACATAAAAGGGTTCAAAATTAGTTTTTTTTTAATTTTGAAAATTCATACAATTTAGTGGATGGAGGGGAGGGATGCTTTTGTTCTTTTTGAAATATCGTGTTCTTTTGTGAAGCTGGAAATCTGAGTAGTATTAGGAACATCGGTTTGTAGAACTGTGTATAGATTTGTAAATGATTTGAAGTGCACAGCTCATGCAAATGCCTGCTTGGAATTATTGTGCAAGTGTTTAGAGGTGTCTACATACCTGAAGACCCAAACTTGTCCCAGTGTCATTTTGGGGAACCAATGCTATCCTGAAAAAATGCACTAAGGAAACAGGACAATGCAGGCATTAAAACCTGAGCTCAGACATCACCTGGAGAGCCTCAGTTCCAGTTTGATTCCTGGCTGGGGGAAGTGGTGATGAGAACTTGGTGCATGCCGAATGACAAAGAACCAGAGAATCACAGTGTGGGCCTTGGATTAAAAAAAAAAAAAAAAAAAAAAAAAAAAAAGCAAAACAGAAACCCTCACATGCAGACATATGGATAAGAGGATTGCATAAATTTGCTGCCTAGCTGCGCTGTCAGTGCATTTAAATCAGAGGCTGATGTAGGGAGAGGAAAAGACTGCTTCTTAGAACATTTGGTGTTTTCCTGGGAAGGCACTTCAGCATCTATTAAACAGTATTGATAAAGGGGGTAAGCAAAACTTGTGACCATATCTGGTAAAAATAGTTAAAATTTCTTAAGTTCAGGGCCATGCTGGGCTCCTTCTGGAAAGTATTACGACCAAAACCTCAATGATTCTAGCTTTCCAAAATTAATAGTCAGTTTTGATATAAACTTCTGCTTGCTGGGAGACGTGAAGCAGTAGTGCAGGCCTCGAGGGTGGGTTGGGTATAGCCGTTCAGTTTCAGGGGGATGTAGCTGACAGCATGTGAGATCTGTAGGACGAGTTGCCTTGCCTAACTCATCCTCCCCAAGTGATGCTGTTGACTGTAGCGTGTAGCTGCAAGTTACTTTTGCCTTGTTCCTTAGGTGCTCTTTGAACAGAGCACAAGGGTGACACGTGTTGCCTTTTGGAGGAGGGCTGGCTGCTTATGTGAAGCACTGTGTATACTCCATGTATTTTACTCGTGCCCTTGCTGTCTTGCAGCAACCTCCCCTTAGTGGAAAGAGAACCAAGGAAAGCTGGCAAAGAAAATCTGCACAGGCCCTGGTCTGTTGTACCCCTCCCCAAAGTTGCTTTCTGCTGTTCATGGCTCTTCTCAGAATTCAGTGCAGGGGAGATGTTCTGCAACAGCTTCGGTTTAGCAGAAATGAATGGTCTGAGGGAACAACAACAGGCCGGTCTGAGGTACTGCAAGTGACTTCAGGACTAAACGGGGAGGGGGAAGCTGGAGGGAGTGTAGATGATTAGTTGGGGAGAGAAGGGGAGGGATGGGGGAGTACCGCACAAGGAAGGACTGGAGAAGAAAGGTGTTTGTGTAGCTAAATAAGGGAACTCTGTTGGGGCTGGAAGCTTGACTTTGCTGCAGTGGGACTTTGCACTGAATAACTTCATTGTCACTATTGTTTCAGCTGCTCTGTTCCTAAAACAAGAAGGTGTGCAAAGATTGACAAGTATTAAAAGACAGTATATCTCTTGGTAGCAGTGAATTGGTTTAAATCATTGTCTATACAGTGTTTGAGATCCTTAGGAGCGAAATTCACTCCTTAATACTCTGCTTGAAGGCATGGGCTTACGGAAACAGAAAATGTGTCTCTGCCCTCAGCTGAGGGTTCCAGCCTGGGGCTGACAAAGAATTTATTTTCATTGAGCTTATGGTGACGCTTTTTTTTTCCAATCAAAAATTTATCCCAAATGCTTTTAAAATGTCTGAAGTTCTGTGTAGATGCTTAAGGAACATGTGTATTCAGAAAAATATTCGCAAATAGTTGAAATGTGAGAGCGAGGATTGTTCCATTTAAGTTTTCGAAAACTGGGGCTCAAGAAATGTGCCAAAGATATTAGAGCATCTCCAGGTACATCCAGGACTTGGGTCCAGATCTCCTGATTCTCTCAGCTCTGTGCCTTCAGCCTCAAAGTGTCTCCTCCCTGAAGCAGGGAGGAGTAAATATAAACGGGACGTGCTGGGACAAAACATGACTTAAAAATCGGGAGTCTTCATGTGCCGTAAAAGGCTTAAGTAACTGTAAGTTATGCCACTTACCTCGTAGTATATACTACTGAGATGAAGTAGGTATCACCTTACCTCTGTTGGCCCTACTTACTTTGGCTCGGATGCGCGGTGTTTCAGGGGCCGCCAGTTGTTCCACAGGCTGGATGTCACAGCAGTGCATGAGATATGCATACCCAAGGCACAGATGCAGTTTTCTTTCATTAACTGGCATTATACAGTGGCCTCAAGTATTAGATTTATGAAGTAGCTTTTCTATATACAACCTCAAATCTATTGAATTGAACTGAAGCGGAGCTGGATGGGAGATGGAACTGTGCATTTCCCTAACCACTGCTCCCTGGTATTGCATATTTGGTTCATGTAGTTATGACAAGAACAAGTAGCAAATCATTAAAGCAGCAAAAACACCATCTTCACTGTAAAGATCTCCTTTGAAGCTGAGGCAGAGTGTTCCTGAATTAATGGAGTGCACAGTGATTTTACTAAGTTTTATTTATAAAAAACCCTCTTTACGTTCATGCCAAGAGTCTCCAGCTCAGTGGTAAGCAGGGTTCATGCACAGAAACCCAGTCTAGATTTATGATGTGTTTGAAAACGCAAGGGAAAAAATATCAAATTGACAATATTTGTAACATATTGTTAAAGTATCTATTCTGTCGCCATGCGTGGAATTCCCCTGCTTTATAAACATGAGTGCCAGCTACAGCCCTTGAAATGTCATAACACATAGAGACAAAAAGAAAACAAAAAAACTTTTGTTAGAATGCATTCTGAAGTCTGAGATGTGTTTGGTTGGTGTGTGGAACAGAGTTAATTAATGAAAAATAAAACATACACAAAGGCACATGTTCTTTAACTTTTTTTTTTTTTTTAAAAAAAAAGAAAAGCTTTAATATCAACACTTCTGACAGCTCCCTTTATCAGCACCGAAGGTTTGCTTCCTGCGTCTCTGAGCATGCAGTTCTTTGCCTCTGCGTATTTATTATATTCTGGGCAAACCATTTTGTGTAGAGAGACAGTACTTTTTGCACAAATGTCTCTTCTGTTTTACAGACTGAGCAGCTGCACAGCTTTGCTTTTACATGGACTTATAAATTATTCTGCTACCTAAAGTGTTGTGCACAAATTTTGGAGGCAAGGAATGATTCTAGCGTCGTAGGTGGGAGGCAAGCATCTGTGCTCTGGGAAGGGCTGTATGGGGGTATATGTACGTTTTTATTCACACCTATACGTAGAAAAGATCAAGAGATGTGTGACTTTGTACCTGTTGGTATTGCATTTCAAGTGCATTTCAGGTGTTCAAAAGGAAACCAAGCCCCGATTCGTTACAAAGCTTTGTTGACCTGGGTGTCCAGGTGGAGGTCTGCCCAGGCCACGTGGCACACGCCTCTGCTGGTGAGGAGAAAACCTGACGGCCGTGCGTTGGTGTGTGCCAGCACATGCCCAGCATGGGGCTGGGACTGTCTCCTGACCCAGCCTGCTTCCATGAGCACCTGTGAATGTGTTTCTGTATTTATCAGAAAAATGGTTGTCAGTGCACAGTAATTAAGGGGGAGATGGTTACCTGTGACTGAAGCGCTGTATCACAAAGAAATAAAAAGACTTTCCCCTCATTTCTTGAAAATGTTAGGTACTTTGTTTCTTTTTGGGTATACTCATTGCATGAAATGAGGGGAGAACAAGAGAAAAGTCTCCAAAACCAAACATGTCACCTGACTGAAAACAATAAACCCAGTTTTTCAGTCTTCCCTCAAAGCCAGCAAATGAAGACCTTGCAGAATTTATAAGAGGACTGAAAGAATATGTAGCAGGAACTAGCAGTTGGATTGGGTTATTCTGCAGTCAGCATCAAAAGTTTCATGATTTCTGTTGAGAAGAATTAGGTTAATAAGGAAGGCTTTTGAACTTCTTTGTAACCAGCACATTAATTTAAAACTTACAAACTTCAGGAAAGGTTCCAGGTTTTCATTACTAGGTACTTCTTGGAGAGTGCTAGTTGATTAAGCAAGAAGCGGTGAGTTATGGAATTGCCTGTAGTCTTTTGAAACCCATCTGAATTGTCACACCTTGGGGCAGGGCTTGCCCTCCTTGTGCACTCACATTTAGCAGTGTCCGATGCTTCCCTCCCTGGGGAAGTTCAGAGCATTCTGGACTCAAGAATGCAGCAATGCACCATAAAGAGGAAAGTATAAAAATGTCAGTGAAGATGCTAGATATACAGCAGTTTGGGGAGCCCCAATAAGTTAAATATTAACAAGTTCTATTGCTCTCACTTTGGTCAGTTAATAAAATACCCTAATTATTAGGTTGCCTAAATTGCCTGATGCGCAGCTTTAGAGATGGAGAGCCTTCTCAAATGAAACCTCTGTGTTTACTGAACTTGTTTGTGTAATACGAATGTGCTACATCTTTCCTTTATAAAGAAACCTCAGGGGTTATTGTAATGTGCTTAGATGAAAATGCAGCTCAGGCGTTGCTTTGTGTTCATGCAGAATAGGAGAATGTTCAAGAAATTGCCCTCCCCCCCCCCCCCTTCCCCCCACCGTCGGGGATAATGTATGGGAGTGTTCACGTATACCATTACCGTAGCCTCTCCATAATGGGTAATAGACTCAGTTGCTCCACAAAAAAAAACAGAAAACTTGCATCCTTTTTTGTCTGGTTTGCCCGCTAGGATGGTTTGGAGCCCTTAGCAAGAGCAGCGCCTTGTATACTTCTGAGCTCCACTGGGGAGTGGGAAATCGGTGCCCCCTGCTTCCAGAGCCTTCCCTGGGGAGCGGGGCTGGAGTGCAGCGCTGGGTCCTGACTCCTGGCTCTCCCGAGCCTCCAGCTTGTTTGAATCAGGAGTTTTGAGTCATTCCCCCCTCCCCAGCCCCCACCATGACTTTTGTGCAGCTTTGGTTTGTAGAGCAGTGACCCCGTCGATATAATCCACAAAGCAGTAATTCTGCCCTTTAGTAAGACTCCATCCTGAGACACAACTGTAAAATCACCCTCTGCATTATCAGAAAATGCCTGATGGGCATCTCTTCCAGTCCCTAGAGTGCTTGTCATTCTGGTATACGCTCTGGGCTCTTGTCTTTGCATTCACTGTCTGTGCTTTTATTTCCTTAAGAGTGAGTACTGCCGTAGATACGGGCAAGACAGCCTCCTTGTGTCTTGTCATTGGAATATGCTTGCTAAACTCCAGCTCCCTCGTGGGTTAGTTCTGCTGCTTGTTCACTTGGTTGGATTTTGGCTGAGAAAATACACTGAACCTACTGACACTGCAACGGACGTTCCTCAAAAATACTTGGTCTCCTCTCCTCATTGGTACTAACGATGTTGACATCTTTTTAGATCCTAAGTTGTGTTTGCAGAACTGTTTTGTGAATTATTGCACTGCAGAAGTGTCGGGTGCCGCTTCTCAGACGCTGTTTTGCTGTGCTCCTAGCAGAGCTGGTAGCTCAGGAGATGAACTAACGTGCAGATTGGTGATCTTCCTGTGCCTCAGTGTCCCCCTCCTTTAAATGAAGATTTTGCCTCTTCAAAGAGGGTAACAAGGAATAATTTATTACTGGGCAGAAACACAAATTGGTGGTAGCTTTAGCTGGTTTTGCTCACGTTGGATGGGCTTTGTATTTCACTGATGTGTTACCGGGTCATAAAAGACAGAATAAATCTTGTTTACTTGTTTACATCCCGTGGGAATCTGCTGCTGCTCTGGGTTTCAGGCTTACTCCTAGCAAGGCTGCAGAGCTGTGCTCCCCCTGCCAGGCAGCTGCTCCGTGTAGCTGCTGCCCACTTCAGAGGCAGAACGTGCAGCGCCTTTACTGAAAGGGTGCCAAAGCTGGGGAGAGGAGCTGGAGGGAGGAAGTTACAGGGGGAGGGAGGGAGAGGGCAAACATACATGGAGAAAAGGAAGGGAAAACTGGAGGAGAGCTCAGCCGAGGAGCGGCACGAGGGGCTGGCGGGGAAGCAGAAGATGAGGAGCAATGGGAAAGTCGCCGTGTGAGCCCAGCAGCTTCTCTGTGTCCCTAGGTTCGAGGGGGATCTCTAGGCCCCCAGATTGATCAGATCTCTAAGGAAGAGCCTCGTGGCCTTACCCGGGAGACCCGCTGCAGTGTGCTTCCCCGCAAGGCCCGCGAGTTGCGAACTTTTTGGATGCCACGCAGGGGGTGGCGGTTTGGGTACCCGGTGTGATTTGTGTGCGGTATCGGTACTGTTCCCGTAACGCATCATCCGGGGCGGGAAGGCTTTGCTTTGAGTCTCTGCGTGTGACTCGAGAACTTCCAGGTCATTTTGTCACAGTGACACCCCCCCCGCCCCCCTGGCCCTCCCCGCCCCCCCCCTCGCCCTCCCCCTCGCCCTCCCCCGCCCCCTGCTCCCCCCCCCCCGCCCCGTGCCCCCGGCGGGTGCGGGTGCTGCGCGCTGCAGCCCCCCCTGCCGGCAGCTCCGCGCCGCTGCAGCTCCCCCCGGCCCCAACCCGGCCCGGGGGCACCCGGGGGTTCTGCGCGCGCCGGGGCCTTGGGTACCCCGTGGTGACCCCTGGGTGCGGGGTTATTTTCTGTCTGTGCGTGGTGTCCCCCACCAAGAAAATACTTGTTAAGCAGGACGAACACTTCGAGACCTGTCGGTGGTAATTTGTCCGCAGTTTGTGAATCGTGCTGCCGGTGTGGGCACGCTCAGGGAGGGGGAGGACGTGTGCGAGCACCACACGTGGGAAGCGGGGGGTGCTCAGGGCCCAGTAACGGGGCCGGGCTCTGGAGAGGAGCTGGGACGGGGGGGAAGGTGCCGAAAATCTGCAGGCACCGAGACCGCAGCTATGCGTACGTTAACGGGAGGGGCAAACCGCACAAATCCCTGCGGGTGCTTAGCAGCCGATGAAGCCTTTAAGGCATTCAGAAAGAAACATCTTATGTTTTCTAGCACATAAATGTGTTTTAAAAGGTATATAATTTATAATAGCAGTGTTGACAGAGCTTTAACTACAAAAGCTAAGCTGTAATATATTTACATGTGAGTGGTACTTACTGTGTGGGTGCGTCTCTGTTGATGTGTTTCCATGTGATTCTCCGTAATTTCAGCAAGTGATTGTCGTAAGGGATATTAAGCCATAGTATTGATAATACTTTTACAGCTCTGCTTTGGGAAATGCATTACTGCTAAATTAGTCCCTGAAAATCTAGAGATATTAACACTGTTGAGCATGAAGGCAGATGGGATTTTGATCAGAGACCTTTATTTGTAGCATGATCCTAAACAGTCATTACGTTAAAGCAGGAACTTCGTTTCCTTGAATATTAACTGGAGTTGGGGATTTTACTTCCGTATTGGCATGAACTAGCTTATCATAAAAGTGTAAATGGAACTCGCTTGGTATTGATTTTTCCTGTGCTCTAAAAAGATGCTTAATGAAACTCGAGGTACCTAGATAAAGACCTTCACTGAATGCAAAGTAAGCTTAATTGCAGTTCCCTTAACAAGCTACTGGAGATGATTTTTTTTTCCCCACTACAAAGCAGCCCTTTCACCTATTTAAATTGGTTCTCTTCCTGTGTGTGCCATGATGCGTTAATTCACTTGTTTTTTTTTTTTTTTTAAATTATGAGGGGCAAATTGCAGCTTAAAGAAAGGACTTTTTTTATATACATTTTTGTGTGGACAGAAGTTCTTGAAGAGTTTGATTTTTGAGGTCGCAAGAGGTTTTAGTCTACAAAAAGAGTGACAGCTCTCCCCTCATTTTATAGAAGGGGAGAAAGGCACAGAGCCATTTTCTGACCCTGTACAACAGACCAGTAGCAAAACGGAACCCGAACGGAGGTTTTCTTAGCGTTTGTCCTAAGACCTGTCCTCTGCCAGACCCTGCCCGTGCTCTGGCGGAGGTGCAGGGCTGCTCTTCTCACACGCCAGCACTGCGAGCTCCAAAGCGAGCCCGGCGAGCCCAGCTGCCTCTGGTGGGCTCAGGCTGTCCCCTGAGATGGCCGCCTCGGCGCCATTCCTGGTGGTGGTGGCTCATTCTCCTGTAGGCCCTGCTTGTGCTGCTCCCTCGGAGTCCTGCTAATGCTTCACCGAGTTCTTCACGTTCTCTTTGCGGTCATTTTTTGCCTTGCCCTCAGCCACATGGTGAGCCCCTCCCTGCGCTGGGTCTGGCGCAGCTGAGGCGGCCTCAACTGCATGGCGGCCTGAGGCCAGGCCCACACCTCGCGGCCGTGCCACCTGCCTGGCGCCGCAGTCCAAAGAGCCACCGCCTCTGCTGCTGGGGACACGCGCGGTGCCGGGGATGCACGCTGGCCCTCGGCAGTTTGCCTCAACGTATGTAAAGCACTGCATCTGCGTTAATTACACATGGTGCCTTCAAGCCTCTCTGTGCTCCTGTGTGAGATACTGCTCCCACAGAAAATGTCAGACAATGAGAAGATGGCACAAGTCCCCCCCACCCCTCCCTTCCCTGTGCCAACACCATCACAAAGCAAGAAAGGGTATTTAGCACACTCAGGGGTAGCCAAACAGTGCCAGGGGAGCCCCTGGGTGAGGTGTAAGCCCAAGAAACCTCTTGCTGTTACCCTTAGAGTCAGTCTTGCATTTGTTCATGCTCCAAAGAGCGATAAGTTGGGGAATTTTCCTAAGGATTTGAGTAGGAAGATAGAGCAGCTTTGCGTCAGGTGCAGGGTAATTATTTGCTGGAGTTCTGTGCTATTTGGTTTTTATTCCCTGTGTTTTCATTAAAAGCTAATGAGTTTTTTCTTCATTCAGAACAATAGCTTGGCCCCTGACAAGTTGTTGGTTATTTTTTCTGCTTGGACTCAACTAGCTGTTGCTGCTCCATAAACTTTATGGAAAAGTGGATTAAAGCACAAAAGTTTCTAAAACAAATCCTCATTCCCTTCCATTTGGATTTGCATTAAGTAGCTACGTGTGCAGAGTTTTTGTTGATCCTTGTCATTGTAACTCTAAGCAGTTTGAAAATATTCCTAATACCAACCAAACCAGCCGCCTTCGTGCTGATTTGTGTTGCAGCAGCTCACAAGTCGGAGACCTGCTGCGCTTGGCACAATACATGTATGCACACACTGCAGCCTGTGCATATTGGAGTGGGTTTCTGTAGCCTGCATAAACTTGTGAAAGCCTGGTTTCTAGTCCTCTGGGCGGGGAGCAAACCTGTTGCAAGAATCACAGAATTTTAGGGGTTGGAAGGGACTTCGGGAGATCATCGTGTCCAACCCCCAAAAGAAAGAGCACAGCTGTGGTGACAACCCTCCTGTATGGTATTTCATGCCTGGGAAGTGGTCTGCCGAAACAGAGACCTGTGGCTTGAATCTTTCACGTGGTTTATGTGCGTGACAGCTACTCCTGCTGTTAATGCCAGTGACTTACTCTTGCACGTAACTTTCCTGATTGGGTCCTTGTTCCTGTTCCAAACGTCTTACTGCATCCATGCATCGATGCGTGAGCTGTTCCTCCCCAGCGAGATGGCTGCACCGTGCCATGCCGCCTCCTGCTACTTGGAAACCATAAACAGTTTGCTCGTTATCGCAATAATGCTGCACCTGTATCTCGTTATAAGGGAACACCTGTTACCTTGATGTTTGTTTGAAAAGCCTGGTGTAATACTGTGCAGTTTGTCTGAAAGAAAATGTTCTTTTAAGGTATCAGGGCTGAATGGGCTCGCGGAAGCTGTCTTCTAATGCTGGCATCTTCACATCACTGCAGACAGTCAAGCCCGCAACGCTGCAGCACGGCACTTAGACAGGCTACTCATTAGAATGATCGCTGTTTTCCTACGATAGTGAGCTGTTGCTGTTTGGTAGCGGCTTTTTATGTAGGCTTTTTAGAGCCTGTTTATTTGAGGATCTCAAAGTGCTACAGTAAAACAAGGAAGAAACATCCCCTTCTTACACACAGCTGAGCACAGCACTGAAATGACTTCTCCAAGGTCAGGCAGTCAGTGGTGCGCTCACAGATGCGCTCCAGTGGCCAGAGTCTGGCCAGCGGAGCAAGGGATTTGAGTCTCTGCTTTTTAATAGCTAATTGTTCTTTCCTCGTGGAGGTGCATGCGTGAATTTCACGTTGTTTTAGCATAGAGGAACGTGCTTTGCTTATCCTGCATGACTTCCCTAAAAGTAGTCTGTGGAGGGAAGACCCTCTGCAGTACTACTTCCACTTACCTCTGATCCTGCAGCAGGAATTAAAGCTTGCCCTTTGGGCTGGGGGCCTGCAGCTTTCTCCTTGGCCTGAGAGGTTGGTAATGCAGATGCTGAATGATGCGCCTTCCAAAAGGAGAAAAAATGTTTTCTGAATTTATTTTTTTTCCTGAATCAGATGTTTTGCACTGCATGCTGAGATGGCTGCTGGAAGCAAGTAAACATAGACTTGGGAAAAGATTTGATAATGACATGCTACATCTGAGGTTCTTACCCTGTTAGGGAAGTTAAGAGTGTCTGAAAGGACAGGCTGCCAGAGGCACCTCTCTTATGTCACTGACTCCCACAGGCCTTTGGTAAATATCACAAAGCCAAATCTTTTCCAAATCTCTCTCGATATCCTTTTAAGACCTTTGAGCTTGTAATATCAGCAAGACTATCATAATATCTGGCACTCATGGTGATCTGTTTTTTTAAGTAACTGTTCTGTGGACAGGCAATCTTGTATGCATTATGCTCTTCACAGCCAGATTGTTCATTTTGGTGAAGGACTGGAGTTCAGCCCTTGAATGCAGACGTAGGGGTCTCAGAGCTCTGAGCTCAGAGAAAGCAAGGGAAGGCTGCAACCTGTGATGTTGAAAATAAAACTTCCAAAATACCATGTCGCCTTTCTTCAGCTGAGGACTTCACAGGGTCTCCACTGCGTTTCTTGCTGGTGGCAGGAAGAGTGTTGTAACCTCCTGCTCCAGGCCTTCAATACCCTTTCATCAGTGCTTGATTTAAACTATGGGGTGCAGTTCCTCTGTTTGCTTAGATAAAACTTGTTTGGAACTTAATTTTTAGTGTTTGAACACAATTAACATCAGCTGAAAACTCACCTTTCTTGCTGTTTGTTGTGTGTTGACAGAGTAGCCAGCTGTCTTTACCTCTGTTATCAGCAGTCTGGGGCGTGTGTATTCAGGAAAAAAGGCAAAAGCTTGAAAGACAACTCTTCTGCTTTGTGTGAGCTGTGTAGCATTTTCTTCTATGGGTAGGCTACGTGTGCTCTGCTTATAGGAAAGTTTTAAGTTATCAGCTTTCATTGTAGTTATCTAAGTGCCTTCTGCATAACATCCAGTATTGGTAACAAATCCATAGCAAAATGTCTGTTCACAGTAAAATTCAGCCCAACATCTTCTATGGGGAGGTAACTGCTCCTGCCTCCACACAGATACGTTGCTTTGTCAACTTGTATGTTTCTGTAATTACATGGAGTCAGTTTTTTTTTTTTTCCCTTACTACCCTCTTATTTGAGGATCTCAAAGATTTTTCTTACAGTATAAGAAGATTCTTCATTCTAGTGAATTTGGTACTATATTGCTCCTTTTCACAGATGGATCCTTTTCACAGAGATCATGTACTGAGCACAAGAGCAATGAGTTGAACAGGTTTTGGGGCCAAACTACCAGAGCCTAGTATTTCCAGCCTCCTCCTTGTATGCCCTTCAAGTATGAAATCCGTACATATGCAGCATGAGTGTTCATGAAGCAAGAATATGCTGCTTGTCCCTAAATGATGAATCTGGCCTTTTACCTGGAAAAGTGGTTTAGGGTTTCATAGAGAATCTCAGTGGAAGGTGAGAATCAGGAGGAAACACGTATCGGCATAGGAAGTAAAATTTGGATTTAGGAATGTCCTCCACTAAAATCAAGCTCTCTTCTTTCTAGGAGAGGATCAGCATGATGCTGGCTTTGGACAAGACAGTTCTGATGAAAATCAAAGCTGGAGTTTGGCCCCTTCCATGACATCTGATGTCTCACTTCCATCAGACTTCCTAGATGATGGTAAGTCTCTGATGTTTTTTGAAGTCCTTATGCGAAGAGGATGGAAAGGTAAGTGCAATTTAACGTGACTTGTTCTGTTTCATCCATCTTATAATGCTGGAGACATTTTTTTGTTGACTGGTGACTATAATCAATGACTGTAAAATGTTATAGCAATCCCAAATTTAATTTGGTATTGCTGAAGACAAATGCATGGTGCAAGTTGGAATTGGTCGTTCTCTTTTGGATAAACAACAGTGATGGGAAAGAGCAGAATTTGGCAAGTGGCTAGCATTTTCCAAAGTTAACTTGCAACTTCGGGGTCCATTTCTTCTCGGATGCTCAACCTCGCACTTCAAAGGGGTTATGTCTTCTCATACTTTGTCTTGCTCCACCTTTTGAATATTAGACCCCTTTAAATTGTCTTGGCCAGGAGAGCCTTTTTTGGGGACTTTCTAGAACTTGGGAACTGGGGCTCCCTCTTCCCAAGAGTGTAGAAGCACTCCCAGCTGAGAGGTGGACATGAGCTGGCATGCTGAGGCCAAGGGTGTATTCAAAGCATTGAATGTCAGATGGAGGGGAGGTTTTCTGGGCAAAGAGGTGCTGTGATGTTCGCTTCTGCTTGTGAGTGGTGGTTTAGGAGTGATGAATTTGTGATACGCTATTGAAATTGAAGCCTACAGAGCTGAGACGGTTCCGATCTTAGGGGTTATCTTTGGTCCCCACTGAAGGATTGACTGTTTTGGTCTCAAAATTTGGATTCTCAATCTCCCCGTTCCCGCAGAGCTTATTTCTTCCTTCTCTTCCACTTCCCTTGTACTTTCCACAGTGCTTTCTTACTCCCCTCTCCTCATCCTTTCTCTTTCAGTTTCTCTTTTCCACCTCTTCCTGCTCAATGTACTCTTTCATGTCTACTCCTACTTCTGTTAGTGAATCGTTGCTCATTAGTCAAGAACACAGAGCGATAAGGATTTATTTGGGATGAGGCCATAAGGGCTGATTGGCACCAAAGCTTCCTTGTGCAGTGCAAAGCACTAGGTGTATTTGCCGTATGTATTGATTCATTTAGACTGATCAGAGACAAGGTTGGTCTGATCGTTAGCTAGTAACTGCAGCATGAAAAAAGGTGTGGAGTTGTGACTTCTTCTAAGAGCTGGGCTGCCCTGGGAAAACTTAAAATTGTCAGGAAACTTAAAATTGCCCTCGTTTGGGTCTGGACCCCCACGTCCAGTCCCTGTAACATTTATCTCAGTGGGCTCTCAGTGAGGTGTGCAGCCTGTCTGCTGCAGAACTGTAAAGAAGGCACAATGATTTTTTTTAAAAATGAATATGAAGTCAGTCTCACAAGGATTTAAATCGTTACTTCCAAGAAGGCGGATTAAGCTAACGGGTGTATCAAACAGCTTTCATTTCTGAATTAGAACATCCCTTGTGGGAAAATCAGAATGTTTTAGGATTGTGTGAACTGATTTTTCCTCTTTGCAGGTTGTGTTGGCTTCCCTGCATTGGGTTGCCTTCACCTTTACTGTGCCCCTTCTTGCTCCTATTTCTGTTTAGCCAGGAAGGTCCCTGGAGCAGGCTCTCTGACTGTGCTAGCAGTGAGCCTGGCCAACCGTGGCTCCCTGGGGTGCTGCTGTCACACACATAAGTGACCGAGAGCTGCTGCTTCTCAGGTAGAACAGGTAATCCATCTAGCTATGGCCAGAAGAATAAATTGGCCCTGTAGGAACAAACTTACAATTCCTGCGGCTTTTTTTCATCCCTTCTTAGCTCTGTTTTGCAATAAGAGGTTATGTTCTCAGGTGCGTGTCCTGTTAAAGGATGCTGTCTGTTGCGTTCCCAAATTCCCAAACTTTATCGATTCAAGGCTTTGATGGAAGCAGATCTCTGGCTGGGATGATGCTCACTTCTGCCTCTCCTTACCAGGAAAAACGGGGGAGTGCGGGCAGGGGAATGCCCCCACTGTTCACTTTCATTTTGAAGAGACTTTTCCATTCTTCCCCTGAACTTGTGATGGGAATCTGAGAGAGCCTTTAAAGTTGTCTCTGGAGGAAGCAAGAGGGGCTGTGTGAGTTGGGGATGACTTTACTCAATGAGGCATGGCCCTGCTCTATAGGATTGTCCCTAATGAGTGATTAAGAAGCTAATGTTTGTACAGTGCTGGGAGGCTGTGGAGCTCTGTGTAAGTGCAGAGTGCTGTTATGATGATGAGTATTTCTGGTGAGACGCCTCCCTGTCATGCACCCTGCTCAGACCACTTGGAGACTTTTCAAGATATTTTCTCTCTTAATCTGGTAGATCTGTCTGCCGGTGTTCATTGCTTTCATTTTGCCGAGGTGTAAGGTACCACAGCTTCCTTGGGGTAGGAGTTGCACACATCTAAAGTATTGAGCACTTTGAGATGTTGCTTCCTCAGTTTTCTGTCTTTTCCATGGCTCTCTAGCAGTGCTTCTACCATCGCAAAGCCTCTGATGTCTTCCTGGAGGGACACTGAGGCAGGAGCCGAGGGATGCGCCCGGTGCCAGCGCAGGCAGCTCACAGGGAGCTGGGGGGTGAGGGCTGCTGCGGCCCCTGCCCCTGCCCGTCTGTGGCTGTGCTGCTGGTGCCACATCATCGGCAGTGTTTTATTTTGTAAAACAGGTACACGGTAACATACAGCTCCTTCCGTTTGGTGTTTTTGTTTTGTTTTGAATACTGTCTTAAAATCAATTCCTTTGGCAAAAATTCCTTTCGCTTTATAAAAACTCGCTAAAAATGGCTTTTATCTTAAAAGCTGCGGTGGCTGGCAGGCGAGATGGTGCTTCACTGCGCCCCAGCGGCGCGGGGGAAAGGGGAGCGAGGCAAAAGGAGACTCGACGCTGAAGGCGGGGGCGGAGGCTGCGAGGGGCGCCGCGTCCCGCACTGGCTGCCGGCGGCCGCCCGCACCCCGGGGGGGCCGCGCGCTCCCGCTCGGTTGCGCCGCCCGCGGCCGGGTCGGGAGGGGAGCGGGGAGCGGGGCTGCGGCCGCGGGGCCGGGCGGGGCCGGGCGGGGCTCGGCGGCGCCCCCTGGTGGCGCGGGCGGGGCAAGGCGCGGGCACGGCTCGTCCCTCGCCGCCGAGGGAAGGGGCCCGGGGCCGGGCCCGACGGCTGCGGGGGCGGCTGGAGGCGACCCCCGGCGCGGCCGCAGGAGCGGGATGGGGGCCGCAGAACCCCCCCGGGGCCGCGGGCCGCCTGCTGCAGGTCTCAGCCGCCCGGTGCGAGGTCTGCCAAGGGGCTGAGAAAAGGCAAAAACCCGTATAAGAAGAAATAATTAAAAAAAAACAGTTATATTTATGTCCTGGTACTGTAAAGCAGGCAGACCTCCTTAACGCCGCGGAGGTCGTGTGCTTGGAGGTAGCACTTTCTGAATGGAAATGCACCGTAACAGCGCTTTGAGGCCCCGTGTGATAATGTCCCTGGCACTGTACAAATACGTTCCTGGAATGGTGCTCGGTCTGGGCAAAAGGTTTGGCTGTAGTTTATGCAGAGCAGTTCAGTTCACCTTTGTATGAAGTTTTATTCGTTTGGGGTGGAGGGGAGGAGGGTGGGTGGCTCGCAGGCTGCCAGAAATAGATGTGTGTGGTGCATAGGGGAGCCCAGACCTTTGTAGCAAACAAGCGGTGGGAAGAGTAACGCCGGCAAGATTTTCAGCTTTCATTTAAAACAAACCAAGCCCCAACCCAAAGTGGCTTCGTGTTCTCATTTGGGATTTTACAGCTGCAGAAAACTGTAGTACAAGTAATCACTGCAGAAATCCTGACTTGTGGCGGCAGTGCCCAGCAGCTGCGCACGTCGAGCTACAGATGCTGATCCTGAGGGCACCCAACCGAGTCTGCGGTTTCATGGGTGCCTGTTTTGAGCTCAGAGTCGTTTTTCCTTTGAGACACTCAGGAGTCGGTCTGAGAGGCTGTTGTTGTGCTAAGGGTGTGCAGAAGAGCAGGTGACTGCAAGAACCTTCTCTGTCTCATCTAATCTCCCCCCTCACCTTCCCCTGCACCCCATAAAAGCAGTTCTTCTTTGTGAAGTGTTGAAACCTCAGGCGTTGGTGCTGACCGGTGGCAGGACCGGAGGCCGTGTCCTGCTGAGGCTCAGCCCGGCGCTGGGCTGAAGCTTGGCTCTCTCAGGAGGGCCCTGGCTGGTGCCTCATGGGCGCTGCTTTTAGAAATGATCCTGATACAAACCAGCTTGGGCCCCAAAATGTTTTGGTCCAGCCTATCCTTTAAGCTCCTCCAGCTACATGGCATGCGGTATCATGGTGGTTATTCGCAACTGGGGACTGTCAACCTCAAGATTCAAATGCTGGCTTTAAAAGTATGGGTTGTTTTATGCAAAATAATGTGTCCATGGTTCTGTCAGTGCCATTGGGTGTTACGTGCCTTGGCGTGTGGTTTGGAAAGATTTTTTGACTAACCACTGGGATGTTTGGTTTTTAAGCTGAGATTCTCCAGTGATTCCTTGTTTCCTTAAGAGCTTGGGCTCTTACAACCAAACCAAAACCAAGAAAAACAACAGAAAACACCACCACAACAAGCAAACAACAAAGTGTTATGAAACATGATGTAGAATCTCAGCAGTTTAAATCTGCAGAACCTCAGACAAGTTATAATTCAAATTGCTTAGACTTGGGTGAAATGCTACTACCCTACGAATGCAGATTTTCTGAAGTGAGAGTCCTGACTCCCTCCTGCTTTTCCAACAGGGACAAGCAGGATCAAAGTCTTCCTTGTTTTACAAGTGCAGAGTTGGATAGAAAGATTTACTTCCCATACCTCGAGGACAGTCTTTAACAACAAGATGTTCTTTGGATTTTTTAGTAAGATGCTTAACAGCAGAGAGCTTGTGTGGAAGCGCTGGCTTACGGTCGCAGCTCAGAAGGGGTTGCAGCGGGAGCTGCCCTCAGCCGCGGACGATTTCCCAGGAATGGGCGCAGCGCTGCCGGGTGCACGCTCCGGGGATGTGCCGGCCATCAGCAGCCTTCTCGTGGAGAATTGATCGTTGCCCCTGTCCAGCCTGTGAATTATCAGTGTGCGAGTTACGTGGGGGCTGGGATAACTAACGCACCCGCTTCCAAAAGGCCTTTTTATTCATGACTATGTAAATCTAAGGCATAAACGCTTTGTGTCTCTATATTTTGCTCAGCAGAGGGATGATATGCAGGAAATGCAAGTTAACAGAGTGTCGGCTGGAACTTCATTAGAGCTTCTCTGCTGCCCTTTCTAAAAGAAAGCCATTCCGGCTTCCTAAGTTAGCAGGCACTAGAGTATCTCCCTCGTGGAGTGCGCGGCACCGCTGCTCAGTGTGAGGCTTGCAGGGTAGAAGGAGAGGTGTGGGGCTCGGGGCTGTGGCTCTTTGCCCCCTGTGCCCATGCAGATGCAGCCCCAGGAGCCAGAGCCCTCGCCCAACATGGGACATGGTGCTTTGCTCCTGCAGCAGCGCCGGGGGCTGAGCGCGGTGGGGCGCTGGGTGCAGATCTTGTGCTTTCTGCTCTCATCAAATGTATGAATAGTAAGGTAGAATATTTGGTGGGAGGGCTCTGTGTGTGTACCTCAACAGAGACAGGCATAAGAAATGGTTAGATTTAGATGATCTAAAGGGTAGATTACACACTTGAAATGTACTGAAGTTGGCAAAGATCCTTATTTAAAAAAAACAAAACACACAAAACAACTTATTAGAAAATGGAAAAGTGTAATGACATCATTAGCAGGGGAAACAAAGGAGGCTCTTCCTCTACTTGAATGACAAGGTGACTTCTCTGAAACCAGGGTAAACTTCTTTTCATTCATGGTAGGACACATTTGTGTGACAACTTGAGGACACAATGGCAAACTAAACAGTGCTTTTCCCAAATTCCTGGTACCTGTGCCCACAGACCCGTGGGGGCCTTTCTCCCTTGTGGGTAAAAGCAAGATATGTTCCAAATAAAAATAGCCTTGTCCTACAAACGAGTTTAGACTATTGTATGCTCACCTGGGTGGAACTGCCCATGGGGATAATGGTGATTGTGCCAGTGTGTTGCAGGATCAATCTCAAAACACTAACAAGTCCTGAAATGCAAAATTCCCAGCTGAGAGAAATGGTCTGGATGGCAATAAAAGCCCATGCTATATATACACATTAACACGTGCTAAACTACTACTGACTTCAGCGTGACTTAGGCATGTACATAAATATTTGCTTCAATGTGAGCCACGGGGAATACATTAAATTATTACTCAGGTTATGTAGTGCTGAAAATCACAATGTGCACAAATAAAGCCACTGTCCTGAAGAATTTAATTTTTAAACACTGGTTATAATAAATTCTGAAGTGAAGTGTGTTAAAGGACAACTGGAGGGAAGAAAAGGCCTTTTTTACTTTTCATTTCTTTTATTTCTCCTCTAAATGTAAGTAATCAAGTATAACTTTATTCAACAGGCTTTTCCCTAGTTTTCCCTAGAGCTGTTGTACCTGCCGGTTGCATTACACGAGCAAAGAGCCGACGTTGGATGTTCTGTCATTGTCGCTTTGCAAGAAGGCGATTTTGTGTTTATGTGCACATGTGTATTTTAAAGAGTAGCTTTGTTTAAGGCTTACAGTGATGAAGTACTTCTTAAAACAAGTTAAACTTTTATTGTTTAACCCTCTGAGAGATGTGGCAGCTGAAAGAGATTGCAAGTCCAAATTGATTTTTGGTCCGTGCTGCAGGGTAGCTGCAAGTGTGTGGGCACGTACCTGCGTGCGGTGGGGGCACAGCCAGTGGGGCGTTGAGCAACCACTGGGACTTCACGTTCTAATCCAGTGTCACAGGAAGAGCAGCCGAAACAATCGGCATCATCCTTCACCCTGATAATGCTTTCTCGCCAACTAATAGCTCCTTGTTCATCAAGGAAACGAATGTGTGCCGAGGTGACACGCTCTTCACCCACTGCTCTTTGTTCTAGGGTCCTCCAGACTGATTGTATCAGCTCCAGCACTGACAAATATCCCCCCAAACTTTAACACTATGTAAAATTGAGTTATGGGGTTTTAAGGTTAGACTCCTCTGGCTGAAGGTTGATTGTCTCCGAGAGATAAAGGAATCAGTACTCAACAATAACAAAATCTTTGCCATAGGATAATGCCTGTTATTGAGCTCACAGCTCTCTTTATTTGGTTACAAAGCTTCACCACTATTTTTTTTTCCCTGCGCTTATAGGTTAAAGTGGGAGCTGCTGTTTGAAATTGGTGAATTGCTGCTGTTCCTCTATCCACCCTCACTCTGTGCTTGAACAAACACTCTGGCAGATAGATCAATTCCTTCAAACATCCCATCACCCAGGGCTGTGTGTTTGCGGCCTTGGTTTTTAACCGAGTTACCCTGACAGTGGCACCTTCCCAGCAGCAGAGCAGTGCAGAGGTGCCTCTGGCACTTGGATAGCCTTTGGAGAAAGAAGCCTTGACTTCCTTGCCGGCACAAACCCCAAGAGCTTGCTAGACAAATCAAGGACTTGGGAAAGGAGAGCATTAGACTGCTTGTACAGTAAGGGTCAGTCATTGGAGTAAAAGAAGTAATTCCCACTGTGCTAGGGCTGGTGTGCAGTGCAGGCAAATGGACCCAGGTGGGATAAAGAGCCTGTGGTGTAAGTGGGGACAGCACCTTAATTTTTAGGAGCCTCAAATGCCTCGCTCAGATTCTCTGGCCAAAGAGCCATTCTGCATTTAGTAATGAGATTTGGTCTGCTGTAAATATGAATGGTCTGGTAATACTCTGCAGAGGATCAAAGCATCACAGAGATAATGGAATTTGGGGGAAGGAATCGGAAGTTTATTTTAACTTTAAATGGATAGTACCTGGGGCAAAGGCATTCAGTGCTGAGACAGTCCTACACTGAGGGCAGCAAGGGCCTGCCAAAAGAGATGCCTAGGAGGGGCTAGCAGATGGGCAGAGAAGCCACAAAAACCAAGGGAGGACAAAATTTAGTGGAGGGAAGCTCCCAGTACTCTCTGAACTCCTTCCAGATCCTGGAAGCACTCTGCCTCTCCTGATAAACACCTGATGCATGGGGTGTGTGAAGAAGACACGCGTGGTAGGGATGAACTTTCCTTGAAGACTGGGAGCAGTCAGGTGGTTGGTGTCAATCCTTGAATATAGAGGGTGATGCTGTCCACCCCCATAACTTGTCTCTTTGTTTTACCTACTCTTTAGTTACCTAAAAAGACAGAACTCTGCTGTCCCCCAAAGGCTGTGGCCTGCAGGCATCTACTGGAAACACGTTTGGTTGAGTGAAGCTTTCAAATCTGCCCCGATTTCTGCTTCCTTAACTTTATTCAAGATGTTCTCTATAGGTATTTATACCCGTAAAGATTAGTGCTGCACATGTCACTTAGTGGATGTTATAAAGGTGTGAATTTAGGTGTCCTGTAAGTTTTGAGACTTGTAATTTGTCTCTGGTGTATTGACTTGCTGGCTTTGACTCAGACCAGTTTTCTGGCCTTGTCTGGGATGGATACGTGGATGAGAGCTGAGGCTGGCATCTTCAGTGGTAAAACTCTTAGAGAAGTGATTTACTTATCATTGTGCTTCAAAATAAACCTAATTATTCCAGGGAGCCGTGGACTAGAGGATGAGTGCAGACATCTCATGCCCGTGACCTTGGAGGGACATGTCTGCCATCCTGTCCGTGTGCTCAGTGTGAGTGCTCGGTGTGAGTTGCCAAGATATCAGGGTGGATCCAGTGCTGAGATTTAGCCTGTGCTGATGTTGCCTCGTTGCTGGAAGAAGCCCACTGTTATCCTGACTCCACTCCTCTCACTTGGTGGCAGAGGTCCCTCACCCCGTGCACGGTGGCACTTTTACCAGGTGACATTCACCTGAACAGACCGGGGCTTCTGACGGAGCAGCCTGGCTCTCAGTGACCCACGATATGCTGCTACTTTTTAAGTGGCCCTGCCCAATTTATTTTTGAGATCGTCAATTACATTGCAAATTTCTATTTATTCCTGTTTGCCTCGCAGCATTCCCTGGTGCTGAATGTGCTCCGAATTACTTTTTTTGTTACCCTACTTTATTCTTTAGTGGGTTGAATCTCATTTCATTATTCTCTCCATATTCCTAACCTCTC
Source organism: Anas platyrhynchos (assembly GCF_047663525.1). Taxonomy (NCBI): domain Eukaryota; kingdom Metazoa; phylum Chordata; class Aves; order Anseriformes; family Anatidae; genus Anas; species Anas platyrhynchos. The sequence goes on from NC_092614.1 coordinate 549,931, forward strand.
TGTGTCCCCTACTATTATTTCCTCTGCTTTCACTTGATATTTGCATTACCACCTAATTTAGTGTCTTCCTGCTCATTGAATTAATGGACTGTTTACTTGCCTTAGATAAAATGGGGACTAATACCCTGCAGTACCCCAACGCAGACGCTTCTCCCCCACATGACAGAAAGCCATTTATCACCAGCTTTTGTCTGTGGCCCTTGGGCCAATTTTCAGTCTGTGACGATTGCTTCTATCCAAGCTGAGGTAAATTAATTTTTTTTCAGTGAGATTTGCTGTGGCACCACATCAAACGCTCAGTAAAGTCTCTAGATATATTGCATCTTCCACATTACCCTTCATCTGCTAATTTTTTTGCTTGATCAGAAAGGCTGACCATATGTGCCTAAGGTCATTTGCTCTTTGCAAACCCAAAGGTTGCTTGTTGCTAAGAAAGCAATTATTTCCTAGGTGCTCATAAAGTAATTTACTCCCTTTTAGTTTTTTTTTTTTTTTTTTTCATCTGTTCTGTTATTTTATGAGCGTGACATTAGATTTGCCAGAGCATTTTTCAATTTCACCTTGGTATTGTGTTTTTAAACTTCGGTCCTACCTTTGATTATTGCCCTCTCCATACTTCTTAGATCTCTGCTATGATTAGAAGGAATCGCTTGCAATGTTTGGAAACTATTATTGTAATTCCTCTAAGACTCCATGTAAATGGAATACATCCATCTGTCCCCTTCAGTGCTTGCACCTGTGTCCTAGCGCTAGTCCAGGAAGCCCGTGGTTACCTGAGTAGTCTCTGTAGGAGCCGTGCATGACTTCTGCTCCTCGAGCTGTGGTGGCATCTCCTGAGTGGGTGAGAATTCTGTGCTGCCCACACCTAGCTACATTTGTCATCCAGCAAACATCAGGGTGGTGACACTCCTCTTAAGATGGGTTTCCAGAACAACAAACTTTTCTTTTCAAATGCAATTTGAATAAGTGGATCAGAAACGCTTCAATTTTGTATTTAAGGTCTTTCAAAGCCACTCAATAATAATAATAAAAGAAAACAACATGAGAAAAGAAAAGCAAGACACTTGAAAAACACACACACTTTTGCAATGGAAAACTAAGCAGCCCTACCAAGGGAAAACGAGGCCAGACAGCAGCCCGATTTGAATATTCTCCTTTGCTTCTTTTCTTTGATATGCAAACTTGCTGCGGATCAAAGAACTCTGGGAGAAGGACAATAGTGCGGAGCGTGGTGACTTTGGGTTTTGGTTCCTCCGTTTGATCCCATGGTGGCCGGGGTGCTGCTGGGACGGGCGGGCAGTGCGCTGCCCCCCGGGACTTCCCGTCCGGCCCCCGGGCTCACCGATCAGCGGGGGAGCTGAGCTGCCTGCGCGAGGGCACGCGCACAAGCCCCGAGGTTGCAGAAACTGCCATAAAATGGCTATAGCTCTGTTGTCTACAAAGCCTCCATCCCTCCTGGGTACCCCAGTATGCTAAATCTGTGGGTTCAGGCTTGGGGCAGGTGGTAGGATTTGCTCCTTTAATCTTCAGTGTCTATTTATTACAGTGGAGCTCCAGGGCATCTGAGCATGGCCTTTCTCGCCAAGAGACCATAACAAATGGATGCACTACCTCTTTGACACAGAACCGAGGTTTGCGCACCACCTATCTGTGCAATTCGGCGTTGGCTCTTTCTGTCTCTGCTTCTTCTTTTGTTGTGATGCTGATAAAACTGGAGAGAGCAGGAAGGGATTTGAATGCAAAGAGCAGCTCCGGTTGACCTTACGCACCTGCCTTCCCCACTGCTTCCTGCCCAGTCCGTGGTTAATATTTCACAGGGGGATGCTCACCTTGTGGATGAGAAAATGCTCTGCCCCAGGCCATGGGACCGTGACTTCGAGTAACCCTTTTCCCTTTGTTTACTCTTAGGTATTGAACCCTCTTGCAATTGCTAATTATTTTTCAATTACCCAAGACAAATGCGAAGGTTAGGGAGGTGCCATTTCTCAGTGACCCTGCTTGTCAATTGCTGCGACTCTTTACTAATGTTGGAGCTGATTTTGTTAGATTTTTTTCATTGGTTTTAAAGAATAAGAGAAAATATCTTGAATTGCAGAGGTAATTTAAGCCTTTCTCTGTCTCCGAATGCTATGAGAAATTAGTAGGCTACTGACAGTTATGGGAAATTCCATCCTCTCATTGCAGCTGAATTTTATTTTAATGGAAAAAAAAAAAAGAAGAAAAGAAGAAAGTGTCTTCAGAGAAGGTGGGGAACCACGGTAAGCCTTATACAAGAAGGCACGATGGACTTGTCCTAGTCTTCTGGAAGATAACTTCATTATTAGAGTGACACTTTGTGGTGCTACCGCAGCATCAAAGCTCTTTTGCACCAGTTCACAGTTTGATAGGCAAGCAGGCAGGGTAAAGGACGAGGGGGAAGATGTCAGAGGAGTGCGAGGTGATTTGACTCTGGCACATCCACCGGATGAGGGTGAGGAGCCATAACCTGGCTGGAAGCGGCCGCTGTTGGCAGCTGGGTGCTCCTTGCTCGGGGCTGGCAGCACCCAGCTCTCTGGCTCCTGGCTGTGGGGCTGCAGCAAGCGGCGCCGGGCTCTGCCTCGGGTTCCCTGCCCTGGTAGCGCGTTTAATCCCCGCGTGAGGGGCGCAGAGCCCCGGGGGGCTGCAGCGCGAGGCCTCCTCTGAGCGGGGGGCTCGAGGCTGCCCTGGGCCGTGCTGGTGCGGGTGAGCGGAGCCGCTCCGCACGCTTCCATCGCAGGGCGCTTGCCCTTCCCGCGCAGAGCCGAGCCGCCTGGCTCCCCAGTGAGGCAGGGAGCTGGAAAAGCCCCGTGCTTTTCACACGAGATGTATTTCGCAGCCTGTCTCCAAGCAGCTCGCGACCCACAGGGCATCACTGAACGCGCCAGCAACAAAATAGCAACCGGGGGGAGGGAACAGGAGGACAGAGGAAGATGGAAAACCTCCTATACAATAATTAGAATAAAATTGGGGTATCGAGAATACAGGGGTCAGCTTCTGTTCACACCAATATGGCTTTCACCTTGTAGAGAAAGGCCTGCACCAGGTAATTAGGTCAAGTCAATGATTATATATCTTTAAGCGAAGTGGAAGGGACTGTAATTGTGATGAAATTTGTTTGAAGAGGGAAAGCATGGGGAATTTTGTTTAAAGGTAACGAGTTCAAAGGGTAAATGAAGTTCAAGGTTCAGTTCCTGTTCACTCCTAACAAAAAAAAAAAAAAAAAAAAGAAAAAAACACCCACGCACACCAAGCAGCCAATATTTCTATCAGACGAGTTGCTTTATCTTTTGGGGAAGGGAATGGGATCATATCCCTGTAGGAAAACTGGAATTAAAATAGTGACAGCTCTTTAATGGGGCTTTCTTTCTTTAGGAGCCAACAGAAGGGTAAACCTTGGGTAGTTTGTTTTTTTCTTTTTCTTCCCTTTGGAGCACGCTGCCACATGCAGCCACCTTGCATGCAAATGGGTGACATCCTGAGAAGGGGCTTGTCTGTGATATGCAAATACCCACTTTGTTTAGGGAACTTTACAGAGGCAGCTGCCACGGCAGGCCATGAACCGTGGGGAAAGCTGCCCATGGTGGGGGCATTCAGCAGGATTTCAGCTTCCCGTAAAGGTTTCTGGTGGAACAAAAATGTTCATACTTCCAAAAGGTCTGTTTTCTTCCCAGAAAACATGGGGCCCAGTTGGTGCCAGTGGCTGTCGTGGTGTGACGGGGGGCACGGCGGGCTGCCCGTAGCGCAGGGAGTGCTCCAGCGTGCCTGGGCACGGGAGAAAAGGGCAGGAGGGAAAACAGCCGGGGCTGCCCTGCAAGGGGCTGCTTTTAATCGCACGAATAAGTGCAGAGACGTGGGCTCATCGTTACCGTGAGGCCGCCAGGACCTCCGGCCTGGTCCTCGCAGTGTCGCTACGTGACCGTGGCTACGGGTTTGAGTGAGCCACCAAATCCGCCCTGTGGAACAGAGGTGGTCGGCCTCGGGGGGCTGCAGCCGGGCCGCTGGGGCTGCCGCTGGTAATGGGAGGGCTGGGGGCGAGGCCCCTGTGGCAGGGGGAGGCGATGCCGGCAGTGAGCGCGCTTCTGCTCGCGCGGCCACGGAGCCTCGCTGCTGGTCTCCACGATGGCTTCATCCTGGGGACGGAGCCTTGTACCGAGCACAGGGTCACGTCGCTTGGCCTCATCGGGGAAGTAACCTGCAGGGTTTTGGTGCTGACCTACGTGGAGGGGGACGGATGGGTGTCCACCCTGGCAGAGCTCACCAGAAGTTCAAGGAACAGCGCCGTAGCAATATTAATGACGGCGAAGGGCATGCAAAGTTCAGAGTTCCCCTTCTGTTTACACCACCGAGCTTTTTCTCCCTTTTCCTGTTGCCCCCGGCCTATCTCCCACGTGCACTCTGTGTAACCAGTTCTATTCTGCGACATTTTAATCTGGTTTCGTTTCTTGCCCGGAAAAATGCGCAGCAGCTTTGTGTGGCTGACAGAGGGTGAAGGGTGGGAGCGCGGGGGAGCAGGGTGCTCTCGCGATCAGTTCAAGGTTCACTCTTTGTTCGCATGCAATAAAAAGTCTTCAGTTATCAGGTATTTAAACCCAAATCAGCAGTTCCATATCCGTAACCTGAGCTAAGTGTTCCTCCATCTAATGGCCGTGCGGCTGTCGTTTGCAGCGAGTTGGGTGACACTCGATTTGTACTCGGTGACGGGAACAGATGGGCCCTCATTGTGAGCGCCCGCCTGTATGCAAATGTGAACGGAGTTTCACCCGGGCCCGGGCCTGACCTGACCACGCACAGGCATTTACGCAGCGCGCCCAGCCGGGGGGGGCGGCCAAGGGCGATAAAAAATGGCACTCGGATAGTACCAGCGGCAGGTCAAGTTTACCATCCGTCTTTCAGCGGGACTGAGATGGCAACACAGTTATTTAGTTTCAGCGCTGATGTTCGTTGCAATAAGCTCCATCATTTCACCTGTTTATGAACCCGGCCTCGTACCGGCTCTCTGCAAAACCGAGGCGAGCTCAGGCGAGCGGCGCCTTGCTCCCGCCGGGCTGAGGACGGGTCCTGCTCTCTGCTGGGGCTTCTCTCCCTCGTTTCATCGTTGTGTTTTCCTCTGTGACCCCCCCCCCCCTTTGTATTTTGTGGTTTTGTTTACTTCTTCAGGAGAAACAGAAACCCGTCTGTGCTGAAATGGGCTTTTTTATTATTTAAAAATTGAGAAAAATGATAATTGATGCCAGAATAAACAAGCAGCATTTTAGGCATCGGTTAACAGTTTTGCATGTACATAGGCAGTATACAATATATAATAAATCTTACCATTTAAATGTGCAACCCTTCATTAGAGTGAAAATATGAACAGCTGTAATCGCACATTTACGCCGGTGACAGAGAAAAATCTGGTTACAGTTGTAATTTTTCATGCTGATGAAGAACTGGGAGCAGGTTCTGAACACTGATTCTGTAACTGTGGAATTTTATTCCTCCATCCCCGCTCTTCTTTCTCGCACCTCCCTTGCCCCCCTGCCGCCTCTCCCCAGCCACATACAGTAGTGTAGCAAATTAGCGTCTTTTGCTCACAGCAATGCTCCGTTTTTGTATTATTCTCCGGCTCATCAGAAAAGTAGATTTCTCATGCCAATTGTAGAGCCCTCTCGGCTGCTGGCTCCTATGGGACTGACCCCCCAAACTGTTGTTAGGATGAATGGTTGCACTTCTCTGGGACATCTGTTCTTCAAGGGATGCTATGAGCTGGAGCCTGGAACTGATATAAAAGAAACAGTCACTACAAATACAGTAAAACCTTCTTGCTGCAGTAAATCTTATTTCTTGCAACTTGGCTTCCAGCAAGTGAGCGGCACATCTTGGGAGAGGTGGGCTGAGAGGCCGAATGCTGCCTTTTTTTTTTTTTTTTTTTCCTCCCCCTCTCTAAAGGTGGAAATGTCCATTTTGTGGAACTGGAGCCTGAAATGCAGTAGCTATAACCATTGCAAAGCATCCTGAAATCTTCCTGTCTTGTTTTTATAGTTTATCGTTCCTCCTGTAGAAAAAACAGAACTCATATATATTTTAGGCAGTTGAGCCCCTGCTCAAATCATCATGGATAGAAATGAATGGCCGGAATTCAAGCTGGTATTTGTCCAGTCGGCACTTGTCATAACTGACAGGGATGATGAAAATAAGGCACTTTGTACATATCGAGAAATTGAGGGCTTCTGAAATGGTTTTATTCCCTCGTTTTTAGTCATTGAAAAGTGGGTAGATCATTAATTTCCTGTCCCGGAATAAGCAACTGCTCTGAACATGTGGAAGGTTTCATACATATATTTGTAACACAAACATACACTTGTGCTCTTGGACGGATGATTGCCATTTGACCTAATATTCTTACCTTAATGCGCCAAGGTCTTTATTAAACCATTACTTAGGCATTACTTGTATGGACTGCGGGTCACGGGCAAAATTCTCAGTGAAGTCAGAATAATTACTAAATAAAACTGAATAAAGACTTCAGGATTTGGCCCATTCTTTGTGACCTTGGAATTGCTCTCCGAGGAAATTCTGGCAGGTAAAGAGAATTGGATTTATATTCTGATGTATGAAATTCTGGTCGTCTAGCCTTAACAGAAAACTGACTGTACGTTTGTTCAAATTTATGGGGCTAACTAAAGAATTTGTAAATGATTTTTTTCATTATTTTCCGGAGGAAGAAAAGCTGAGGGAGGTAAAAGATGACTATTAGAAAATTATTGGTCACCTGAAAACATGTTTTTTTTTTTTGTTTGTTTGTTTTTTAACCACTGAAAGCATGTTAAAAAGAGATTGGATTAAACGAAAAAAAAAAAAAACTTTTTTAAGCAAGTTGATTTTATTAATTGCTGCCTTATGCAATGCTGCCAAAATGAGCTTAACGGTTTTCTGGTTATCTGCTAGAAAAAAAGGAACTTGATATAAGTCTATTTTATTTATAAAATAGAAAATCTTGGGAAGCTGGAAGGTGCTTCTAGACACAGGAGCATGTACGTGCGTAGTACAGCCGAGTGCCCTTTGAAAAATAATTGCAGAATTCATTCGTCCGAAGTGCAGCAGCTTCTTATTACTGTCGACTACTCGAGCACCCCTTAAAGTGTGACTGTTTCACATTAAATGAGTTACAGAAACAATCTGGCTAATTTTCTCTAAAAGGTTGCAGTGTATTTCCAGAACACTCAAATTTTATTATTTCAGCCTAATCCTGCAGGTTCCCAATAGGGCGAAGCTGCAGCCGCCCGAAGAGGCACAGTGGGACCCGGCCCTGCAGGGGACTGGATCAGCACCAGCTTCTGAAATCCCCGTGTCCAGGGGCTCTCGGGCAGCTCCCCAGGGACAAGGGGTGCCTCTCGAGTCCTCTGCCTCGCTCCCCTCCTGCTGCTGCTTGCCAGCCTTCCCCTGGAGCCCCACACAGGTGAGCTGGCCCTGGGGGAAGGCAGGTGGACTGTGCTGCTGTGAAGTCACGGGAGAACCTTGTTTCCCTGGCATTTCACATGCCCTACTATATATTTTTTATTCTGGCCCACCCTTTTCTTCTTTCCCCCCCATATTATTCCTTAAACAAAAGCAGCGAAGGGCAGTTTTGGGGGACTTTGCAGGCAGGTTCAGGGAGCGCTCGCCGCTGGCCGAAGCAGGGGCTCTTCCTGCCCCGGTGCTGCGCTGTGGCTGCTCGCAGCTCTGGTCCCTGCGGGGCTCGGTGCACCCGGTGCCTTTCTGGACTCGGTGCAGACCCCTGTGCTGGCAGCGGCTGGAGAAGGGGTCCAGGAGCCATCTCGTGGCCGTGGTGCCGAGCCGCAGCCACCTCGCTTTGCTCCGAAGGTGGGAGCTCAAGGAGAGGCGAGAGAGGGGGGACCGCGTTCAAATATAAATCAAAACCATCAGTCACTGGGAATCCAGAGAAAGTGGCACGGGATATAAATAGAGGCTATAACTGCAGTGACAACCAGGGCTGCAGTTGTAAATACTCATTATCTTTCTTAATATGACACCGTGTGGATCGGGAGAGCTTGGGAAATTACAAACGGAGGAAAAAAATTAAAACCGGGCGTTTTTAATCAGGCGTTTTTAAACCTAAAATCTCTGTCCAGCTTTTCTGTAACACAATAAAAAGCCCCCCCATTTATATTTGTTATTAATATATATTAACTTAGCACCCTGTCTCCTCCCTAAAGCTGAGTGAAAGCCCCAAAGACATCTGTTTGCATACATTGTGTGTCAGGCAACATCAGATCTGAATAGAATTTATCTAAATTTTATATGCATGGCTTGATGTAAATTGAAATAAATTGTACGGCATACTCTGCGTGGACATATTGGTTTTTCCGTCACTGCTTGAACTTTTAACCTCGGGGTTTGAGCCGGTCACACGCTGACCCGTCTGAACTCTGCTGGTAGAGCCAAGTCTGGAAGGATGACCTTGCAGCCATGGCAACCCCGAAAGATAGTCCAGGCCTCCTCCATCCTCCCCTTCCCCCAGCCCTTAAAACCTCAGACAAATTGGTTGTATTCGGCAGCAGCTCGGGCAGTTCATCCCGCGCCCCATCTCCCAAGGATGCAAAAAGTTTTGTTCTCCCCGAGACTCCTCGTGGTGTCCGCAGCTGGTGCAAGGGCACGAGAAGGGGGATGGCTGCTGGCACCGCGGCACGGCTGGGGCCCTGTTCTGCCTCTGCCGGGTCGCTTCTCTGCTCCCCCTCGTGCTTCGGTTTCCCCATGGGTCACGTAGCAGGAAAGCACACTGACTGCTTTTTAAAGCTTTGAGGGTCCCAGGCAATAAACGTGAGGTACTTGTTTGTGGTGCATCTGTATATAAAGTGGTGATGGTTATTGCTGCTTACCTGGCCCGTGTCAAATTCCTTTAAAGCTAGCTGGCGGCAAGCTTTGCTACGACCCTTCTCAGAGCTCAAACAGGAGCGGGCCTTTGCAAACAGCATTCTAGCTCCGAGCTGACATCCTGGGCTCAAAACATGCAGTGAAACTCCCAGAACTGTACTGCCGCCTCTTCCCTGTTGCCATCCAACTCAAACAGTGCATTTTGAGTTTTACGGCTATCAAATGCTGAATTTATTTCTTCATTTCCCAGAATTTCCAGAGAGCTGCAGAGTGCTTTCCTGTTGAAATGGGCAACCAGCAATCCGGGCAGCTGCCGAGTGGTGTTTGTGCGCACACGTTCTGCACGCAGGAGTAATTTCTGCTCCAGTTGGAGTTGTGCACTTGCACCGTATGTAGTATGTTATTGTAGATGTATTTATTGCATTATGTGTACACATAACGCTGTAGGGTACGTGCAGGAAAGCACGTGCCAGGGCGCACAGGCAGGGGCCAGCTGCTCTGGGTTAATTGCTGAGGTGCCACGGGTGTGGAGGCTGGGAGACCGCACATTCGATTGCTGCTCTGTGCTGTGCCTCCTACTCCCCAGTGGCCATTTGGGTAATTCACTTCTGTGCCACGACTCTTCCTTGTGCTCCGGAGGAAAGGAAAAGGCTTTCTGTGGCTGTGAGTGGTGCCCAGCACCATGGGGCCAGATCTGGGTGAAGGGCATCTGCCCCAGCAGCATCAGTCAGTCTCCAGACTGTAAAAGGTCTTGTGCCGGTAGGGCTGGGTGGGGAAGGCCAGTTGACTGGAGTTAATCTTCTTCCCTTTATCATTCTCGTGAAGCCCCTGTCGTCTTGTGTCCCAGAAGAGGTCTTGATTCAGCTTTTTTGAACTTGAGAAATGCCGGTGTTTGCTGTTGGAAGTTATTTTAAAAATAATTATGCAGTCTCTCTCTGTAATCTCCAGAACAGAAAATGATTTGTCATCAGTACCACGCGTAAGCATATGCTTAATTGCTTTCCTGCGTTTAGGTGTCTAAAGGGCCTGACTGCGAGTTCTGGAGACCTCAGAACAGCTGTGGAAATACTCACTTGCTCTAAACAATGAAAATACAAATAGGAGTGGCATTATCTACTGGGTCAAAGGCCTTGGGGGTAATGTTGATCCTCATCCCAGCCGCAGAGGTGCCTCAAGAGAGCTGAACTCACAAGAGCTCTGCTTTTGTGGCTGCAGTGCTGCCCTTGAAGACACGGCCCAATCCTCCGCAGCACTGCCATCCCAGGGGGAGCCCAGGAACGGCAGTCCCATACCTGCACAGCTCCTGGGGGGGGGAAATAGGACCGAGAGGTTCTGCAGGTACCAGAATAGGGAGTAAGGAGCGGAGTGCGTGTTTTCAGCTTGTATGTGATTCTGCTTCACCTGCAAGACAACCTCTTTGTGCCTTCCCTCTGCATCAGATTTGTTCATCTGTGGACACGGTGTGCCACGTTTTAAAGTTTTATAGTGTCTGAAGTACCCTGGGAACCTTGAGTGGAAAGTGCTGGCACTTTGCTTGCTTCTCTTCCCTACCTGGGCCAAATTGCCAAGTTCCAGTGATGTGTGGTATCTTCCAGACAACAGAACTTACAGATAATTTATTTAATAAATGCAGCTTAAAAAAATAATAATTCTGCTTCTAGCTAACTGAGAGTAACTCGTATTTCATCATTACAAAGCAATAAGCAGGCTATAGATCCCTGTTTATGGCCTATTCTATCAGTATGACTTCATTGTCTTATTTTTAAAAATTGTTGTTATAACCCTATTATTATGAGTTAATAGATGTAGGGCTGTAACCGTAATGTAAAACAACTTTTGCAAATCAGCTGCGAGCTGTGTGACTGAGACCTTTTTTATGCAAGGAGCGCAGGAGGAGATCACTGGTCCTCTGCTGATGTCTGGTGCCACACGGGGCTGGGAGCGTCAGCGGCTGCGTCCCCGCGCAAGTAGGCTGCATGAGAGGCTTCCAGTACAGGACTGAACCCCCGGCAGCTCCTCAATACTCTTTCCTTTTATATCTGTTGTGAACAAAATCTTACTCGTCGGCATGCAGGAAAGCAGAAGCGCGCTCAGGAAGGCACACGCTGTTTGTATTTGGGGGCCTTCAAGGTTTCTGTAAGAGAAGTGCAATGCAAGGGAACTCGTAGCAGCACAGTGTGGGTGCATGCTGCTCCCAGGGCTTCACGAGCTGGGAGCGGGAGGAAGGCAGAGCCCCTGGCTGTTCGCTTTGTCCCTTACCTTTTCAGCTGGAGATATACTAGCAATTGCTTATAGAGGGAAGCAGCAGACATAGAAACAGCCTGGCAATTAATGTTACAGCTCCACATTGGTAAAATTTGTTTTTTAAAGTTATTTGCTTTGCCCAATGTATTTTTAATGCACTAAAATGTGATAATAAGTACATAACTATTACAAGAGGCTATTGTAAAGCAGGCTGGGATGTGGGTTGTAAAACATCAGGACTATTTTGTGCAAAAACTCCCTTTGTAGATGCTTCATACCAAGAAAAGCCTTTTCTGCTTTCACCGTAGTTGGATGCATGTCTGAAATGTGCTCTTAGCAAGGAAACAGAGCTGTTGGGAGTGGGCAAGATCCTGTGTGATGCTCTTCTGAGAAGCATCAGAGCACTTTGTGCTCTTTTTCTCGTGTGCAGAAGGTAGAATCTCTGCCTGGTTTACTTCTGGTTGTCTTTTTTGTTCTTTAGTGGCTGTTTTTCTACATCTTAACCTTACTCTGACTGGCGGGTTAGTTCTTATCAGCTGTTTGGACGATGCTGGAGCATGATGTTTTTCTGAAGCTTGGCACCTCACGGCTCTGGATACAAGCAGATACATGGCACAAAACCTCAGACTTCTTTTAAGGCTTGTGGCAATGTAGCGGTGCTGGGGCAGGCTCCTCACCCGGACAGTGCAGGCATTGCCTCCTGGTGCTGGCTTGGCATTGGTGTCGCTGACCTCTCCACTTGGCAGCTGGTGCAAGTTAGGAATCACATGTATTTCTTTGCATACCCTTATTTTTGTGAATCTGTTGTCTATGCCCAAGACAGATGGTTATTTTGGCTGTGACAGTGCAGGAGCCAATGCTGAGCACACCAGCCATGGCTGCTTTCGCTCTTGCAGTGTTGCTGGTGGACTAGGTAGCAATTATTTCTATTTTGCAGAGTGAGTGGAGGACTAGGAATTGAATCAGAGAAACTGAGTTATGTTAAATTAAATCCTTAAATGCACTGTAGTCCCTAACGCATGGCATGCCTGGGCCAGTGGGCTATGCCACCTGCCCTTTATTTCATGTGTATTTTTCCTGTGTGTACCACATAGACCTAATTAGTGCACAGTCCTGTGCGTAATTTCTTGCACACTTAGTTTGCTGACATCCAGCACTTGGTGCAAACATGCACTGTTGCTCAGTGAATCTTTGCTTCCATCTCTTTTCTCTGTAGCCGCCATCTGAGTAAGTGAGAGGCGAGTAGCTTCTGGCTAACGGTTTCTGCTTTTATAAATTAGAGCATGAAATTACAGCTGGTGGCTAGGAACGCTAAATTTGGGGTGAGAGAGAAGTCTCGCCCTGTGTCCTTATTTTATTATGCTCCTTTGTCGCATTGGTTGAGGAGCCCTTCTTCGTATGGTTGCTCCTAATGTCAAATTTTTACCTGATTAGTTTCCATAATTTTACTCAATTTTAGCCCAGCTGAAATGCGGATACAGGCCTGTTTTCTTTGGTTGGCATTAAGCAGAGCACTGGTTGCTATTTGCACATTAATATCTGTATGCAACAAAGTGAGTTTTGTGGGTTACAGCTGAGCACCCTCCCCTGTCCTCATAGGGTTTGTCTCACAGAAGGGAGAACATTTGCTCAGAATATCCAGCTCAGCATCGTTTCCTCTGTCAGATTCCTGACGTTACTACTTCTCTTTTGGCCAGCTCCTTACCCTCCCTCTTTCCTTTCAGATTCCATTAAAATGTGGAATTGGTTTTAAAACTTGCCAATTCCCAGTCCTTGGGACTCAAAGCTGTGGACTCCTGCATATTTTAGGTGGACGAAAGAGAGAAACAAGGGGAGAAAGATGGGAACTATTACCTCTGACCTATTGAGATCCAGGTTCAAACGTATAAAACATGGTGGGTTTGTTGCCAGCAGGGAGCTGTTGGTGGTAAAAACCCAGCCCTGTGGGGTTGAGACGGAGACTCAGGGTGCCTGATGGAGAACCCCGTGATTCTCTTTGACTCCTCTGGAGTAGCGCGGTCCGTGCGAGCTGGGTGCGAGGGATGTTCTGGAGCACCCCGCCTGAAGCTACAGCGGGAGGAGGCCAGAGGCAGGCACCTTCTCCAGAACGTGCCCATCTTTGACTGAGGCTGAGGCGATGCAGGTCTCTGCTGGCTCCCTGGGCATTTCCTTCAATACCTTGCAGATCTGCACTAAGATGTTCCATCGCCAAAGGACTGGAGGTTCGGGGGTTGCTCAGCAAGCTGAAGTACAGTACTTTTACTGCAGCGCACACCCCCAGCAGGCAGCCAGCTCTTTCTTCCCAGCAGGGTCTGAATAAACCCCTCACTCTAACTGAGTAGCTCAGAGGCCCTAGGGTGAGGAATTTGGGTAGTGGGGTTTTTGGGTTTTGGAAATCAACGTTCGTGTGCCAGTGGATCGGGCGGTGGGTCTGACTTTGACTCGGAAAGTCTGACATCCCGCGAGTAAAACACGCTCATTCTGGCACTGCGCGGGTGCGGGAGCGATGTGAATTGGGTTTCTGTCCTTATTGTTACTGTGTGAATGCGGGGAGCAGGGAGGGGGTGGGGGAACCAGAGCTCTGCATCATTTTCTTTGCTGTTTGCAAACCCCTCTGAATAGTGAAAAACAATGCGATTAATTTTCTCTAGCGCAATCATGCATAGATTTAATAAGCATCCAAAGGTAGGATCCATCTGTAAAGTACGCACTGCATGCTAAATTACTTCTCTTCTGCAATTTTTTTTCTTTCCAAACCTTAATTAATTGAAGAAAAAAAAAATTGTTTATTAAAGTGGGAACAGGCTAGGCTCTGTCTCTGCATCTCTGGTTCAAAAGTTCATACAATTCCCTGAAGGCTCATCTGTGTGTGTGTGTGTGTGTGTGTTTGCAGTTGGGTGTGTGCGCGCACATCTCTCTCACTCGCAGTCTTTCTCTCTCTCTGGTAGGAGACAGATGCCCAGAAAGGTGGTGTACTTTAAACAAAGGTTTCTTGTTTTTCCTGGAGGTATCTTAACTTGGTAGGGCACTTCCTTCTCTCCCACCACTGCTTGTCCTTTATCCCTCTTGGCTCAGAAAGGCAAAGTCACATCCAGTGCGTATCTTAAAGCATCGTAAGTGAATAAACAGTGATAAGAGACGGAGGATGGGAAGTTGATTCCACAGGTGGACCCACGGTTGGAAGCACCCGTGTGTGCGTGAGAGCAACGAACAAACAAACAGGCTCCTGTGAAAGGACAGGGGTTCGGGCACGCAAGGCACACGTGGGAAAAATATCAGTCCGTGAGTAGAGCTGTGCCTGGTGAGGACATCAGGGAGAGGGCAGCGTGTGCAGTGCCCAAACCCTAACTACGCCGCCGTCTCTCTGTTGCCCTCTCCTTGAGTCCCTGCCTGCGTCCCCATCTCTGTCAGACTCCTTAGGGTCAGCGTCCAGCCCTGCTACGCTGCGTCCCCAACAGGCACCGTCTCCGGCTCATCTCGCCTGGCTGTCCCCTCCTGGGGCGGCCGCGTCCCTTCCCGCTGCCATCCCACACCCGTGTGCTGGCCGGCACGGCTGGCCTGCTGCCCTCCTGCATCGCCCCCACGAGTTTGCCATTTTTTTCACGCTCTCTGATGTAGCATCATGGGCTGGGAAACCTGGTCTGCGCTGGTTTGCTCTCACCTGGTAAGAGCAGGAGGGCAGGGGGCTGCAGGAGGAGAAGCGCAAACCCCAGCGCGAGATGCAGCTCGGCTCGGTGCAGCCGTACAAATGGCAGCTGCAGCGCGGCCGGGGGGCTCTGCGTGGTGCTCCTTGCGTGCTACCAGAGGTGTTTGGGTCAGGGCGAGGATCACCAGCCCTCCAGCAGCTGCACGCAGAGCCCGGGCTGCACGCAGGTGAGGCGGGTGGGGAGCATCTCAGCACTGGGGACGGTGATGGCCGAGACCCCGTGCGAAGGCTGGGAGGGAAAATGCCAAAAGGTGACGCAGGAGCACAACAGCCCCTGTCAGAAGGGGGAGCCGGGGCGGGACCGGTGTCACAGCCAAGTGGCACCTGCCCCTGTCCCGGGTGTGCCCCTGCAGCTCCTGAGAGCAGAGGGGGAGATGGGGTGGGCACGGCCGTCCTCCCAGCACAGCGGCAGCCCCGGCTTCTCCGTTCACGACAGGGAGTGAGTGCCCTTCCCGGAAGAGTGGAGGCTCACTCAGCTTACCGTAAAGACCTGCGACAGTTTCAGATGAGGGCACTAGAGTGCACCGTATATTTGGATTGTAAACAGAAAGCAAATACTCTTTTTTTTTTTCTAATAGCTGTATCTGGTGATGTGGGTGAAGTGGCACAAACACTTTATCTGATGCGGTTAAATTTATGCTCAGTCAGATGAGATTTTTCAGGTTTTGATTTCCATGTCCGATCCATTTAAAGTTCTATTTATTGCCGGAGTACTTTAATTTGAAATAATGGCATGATTTTTATTTTATTATTTTCATGTTGACAGTTGGCCAAGGACTCAGAACCACATGCCACAGATGGCAAGTGTAGCGTTGTGTTGGAATATACAAGTCCTCCAGAATAAAAATTGCAGCTGGACTTTATAAGCCACCTGGATGAGTGATTTGAGAAAGGAGGAATTACTGTTTCACTTCTCCAATAAATTTAAAAGAATTTTTAAAATAATTGCCATTTGCTTAGCAGAATTTAACAGTGCATATGTCTGTGCTCAGTAGCACCTTTATGTGGTCCGTTTCAAGCCGGTGCTGAGTTCTGAAAACCTTGCTCCAACTGTTATCCCAAGCATTCAGAAACCCGTGAGATTATTTTTTTTAATGGTCTTTCCTCTCTTGGATTCAAGTTTCCTGTCCTTTCCCACAAACAAGGGGACGAGGAATTTGGGAGGAGTGTGAACTGAAAGTTGAGATTCTCCTGCGATTGTATTACTCCAGTTGTTGGGATTCCTGGAATATTCCAAATACAACATCTTCAAGAAATTAGCAAGAGCTGCTTGTCCTGTCTCTAAAGGTCACGCGTCCAGCAGCAGCAGGAGTGTTTTCCCTTGGAAACATCTAGCAAAGCCTTTCGGGGTCTGAAGAAGGAGAAGTCGAGGGGTGGACTTGCACAGGGAAGAGAACTGAGCATTTGTTGTTTTGTTTGCTTGCTTTTTAATTGGAGCCAGGAAGGACGGCACCACGGGAGGGTTTGGATATGCCGGGCACCCGCCGAGAGCCTGCCCTGCTGCCCCCCTGCACCCAGTGCCGAGGGCACCCGGCCGTGTCTGCTGCCCTGCGCCCCAGGGGCCGCGGCCGCCCCGGCCCCCTCCCCACCACCGCAGCCGGGTGCTGGCGCTGGGAATTGCTGGTTAGGGCCGGGGGTGGTGAGAGAAGGGGGGAGCGCCGAGGCCGGTGGCTGTAATCATCCTAGTTGCTGTCTATTTCCTCAGACTAATAGCAGAGCGATCAGAGTCGGGGAGTTCAAACAGAGGTTATCTTTCCCAGGTACCATCTCGCCCAACGAGAATTTGATTTTTTTCTATAGGACTTTACTCCATTAGATTAATGAAATTTCAATGAGAGCCTGGCGCCCCCTGAAGCTTTGTTAACAAAACAAATGGTGATTCTGTAGGTGTGACAGCTTGCTAGGAGAGTTACGAGAAGGTGAATACATCCTCGCAATCCACTCAGCCTGCAACACATTGATCTCTATTTAAAGCACCAATCGGATTTTTGTTAATTATAAATGATTGATCTGCAGTTTCCCCCACTCCCACTGCCACGACCACCCGCCCTTCTCGTCTTACATGTGCCGTTCCCCCTCCCTCAGCCCCCAACACAGGCACACTTGTAACTTCTTTGCATGCTGCGTGTGGAGCTTTTTTGTTTCAAAGACAGCCATAGAAGGCAAATTGCAGCAACACCCAATGGCAGTGCTCTGTCTTTACTGTTGCTGTCAGCAGTTTCATTGCAAACCCCATGTTTTTCATGGTTTATCAGCTGAACGTTAAAGCTAACTCTGTGCTGGGCATATTTTACAGGTTTAACAAAAATAAAATAAAAGCCCTTTGAAACAAACTAAGGTGCAGTAATTAAAGCAGGGAAAATACATTTGGCTTCTACAGGGTTCTGATTTTAAATCTATAGGAGCTGGGAAATTGAACTGCCATTCTTAAATCACCATTTTAAACCCGGGGTTTTATAGGGGTCACAGCGGCGCGTGATCCTACATTCGGAGCGAGGAAGAGCCGGTGCCCGCTCGGAGACGAGGGCGCAGCCGCCTCTCGTTTCACCCATGGAGCGAGAGGGCTGAAGTCTCTTTTGGCTCTCGTTTATTCTGGTAAAGTTGCTCCGGGTTCTAGCAAAGCTCAGGAGAGCAGCCCAGACTCTGACCACTTCTCAAGAGCATTATCTGGCTGCTGACGCCTCCGAAATGCAGCAGAGTCCTTGCCTTGCTCCCAGGCTGCTCGCGAGGGCTGGAGGTGGCCAACGGTGGCCAGGGCTGGCCGGGCGCTGTGGGGTGGCCCTGAGCCACCCTGAGACCCCCCGGGAGGCTCCAGTAGATCCATGGGCACTGCCCATCTCCTGGGGAGGTGGTTCCACTTCCAGGGCACCGCAGCTCTAGGGCTTCTGTCATCCCCACATTGTCCCTGTTCATGATTTTTATTTTTGCTGTGTCTTTCTGCAGCTAGCTTGGTTTGATTGCTGGCAGGGAGGAGGAGGAGGGTGGTTGCAGCTCATGTTCCCTTTCCTCTGCCGGTTCCCTCTCAGGATGGGGATAAACCTGCACAGGAGCCCGGGAAGGTGCCACGGCACCGCTTGGGACCTGTCCTGTGCCCAAGCCCTTGTGCTCCGAACCCCCTGTTAGGGTTGCTTTGGTGCGTGGGGTGTGTGTGTGTGGTGTTCAACTCTCTTCTTAAATGCTTGGAAAAAGCAAAGACAAAAAAAGGGAGCTATGGTTTCTGTGGCCTTTTTTTCATGAGAACATGCGAAAATCTCATCATCTTCTCTCATATCCTCCAAAAGCTCTGCGATGCTCTGCGTGCCTGGAGCCTGACCAAGCCCACCAGCCCAAACGGCAGGTTTCACAATTGTGCTTCATAAAGGTCGGACAACAAATGAGTAACTTAAACTAACGCAGCAACGTTTACCATAATAGTGATATGGATGGTGGAAGGTGTTATTAAAGATGTCCCCCATGAGATACTTAGTCGGGGAGAGTCTGAATTAAATGTGCCATTTTTATTACTTAACGCTCAGATAACAACCGGAGCACGTGCACCTAATTCTGCTTCGCCCCCGGACCCCCCTGCCCGGTGCAGACCCAGCCCCGGTCCGGCACCGGCGCGGCTCCAGCAGCCGCAGGTAGGGCCCTGCCGCGGGGCCGAGCGCTGGCGCCTCCGCTCGCCGTGGCTGGATCACGTGCTCCAGCCTTCAGAAAAGACACACAAGTGTTTGACATTTATTTCTGTAATTAGGAACTAAATTCTGCCTCTACTGATGATGATAAAAAGGTGTTTAATAGTCTGCTCTCCTTTGGAAGGCAGCAGAGGAGCTTTTCAAAAGACTCGGAAACAAGAGGGAAAAACCGTATATTCTGCAGAAATGTTATATAGCTGGCTCAGAGGTTTCAGTACCGAGCTCTAATCAGCAATGATGTGAGAAAACAGTTGATTGTGCTGAATTATCAAATGTCTAAGATTTCAAGTATATTAAAGAGTTGATTTTAAAATATATTTAATTCTTTTCCTGTTGGCTTTTTGAATAGCCTAACGAATGATTTTCATTAGTGGGGCTGTAATTTATGTGGTCCCAGTGGGCTCTACCAAGGTTAAATAATTTAAAGAAATAAAACCCTTATCTGATGTAATATAGCTAATGAAGTATATTAGATACTTTGCGCCGGTGCCGTGTGAAATAGATCTCTGAAGCAAAACAGCAGCCTTGTGTGAGGACACAAATCACAACATAAATATCCAAATGCAGCAAGATGCTGCAAATTTTTAAAGATACGCCATAAAACGAGATTAACACAGGGATGCAGCCCCTGTTCTCCTGAATTACAAAGGGATATCATGGGATTGCAAGCGACATTCACATAAATAAAAAATCAATTCTTAATGATGAGGCAGGCTTGTTTTAGCGCATTACCCAGGTTAAATGGGAGCACACAGAAACAGCAAGTCCTATAAGACTAGTGGAATCATTGTATATTAATATGATTTAGAGAGCCGCATACCTCGATGGAATAATTGTTATTATATCTATACAGCCAGATGGCACTTGGTGTAAACAGCCATCGAGTACCTCCGGCACAAGTGCTGTCAGTGGATCTTTCAGGTGTTCGCTCTGCATCCCTTTCACTCATCTCACCGCTGCAATCTGCGCTCCTCTTTTTGGAAAAATGCTCCAAGTCTGCTGAGTAGATGC
Organism: Anas platyrhynchos; assembly: GCF_047663525.1. Taxonomy (NCBI): domain Eukaryota; kingdom Metazoa; phylum Chordata; class Aves; order Anseriformes; family Anatidae; genus Anas; species Anas platyrhynchos. The sequence continues at coordinate 569,437 of NC_092614.1, forward strand.
ATTTTTCAGGCGTCATCGACTTAGTCTCCCGTTCCCTTTTTTAAAAATTGAAACAAATTTTTTAATTAAAAAAATCTCTGCAATAAATGCTTCCTAGAGAAACTTGCAGAGCATGAATTTTGCCTCTGCTGGGTGGCACAGTGAATAAAGACAGGGAATTCACTGCTGCCTGTTTTTGTTTTACACGTTTACGATGACAGATGTTTTAAAAGCCCTTTCAGCTGAAGAGCTTTGGTCTTTTTTCTTTCCTTGCTTTCTTCACAAAAATACAAAAAATGCACATTCAAAAACTTAATTAGCTTACTTAAAAAAATGAATATTAAGAAATCAAGACTTAAATTGAGAAGGTTCATATTAATATTAGTAACAGTGCATTTAAGCTAGCCAAGTTGGGGTTTGTATGGCTTTTATTTTAGTACATTTTAGCATTGCTGTGTTGTTGGTGGTGGTTTTTGTTTGTTTTCTCTGGGATTTTAAAATGTGCAGTGCTTTACAGGCAGAGGTTGCGAAGGGGTTGTTTTATTTTCCTTCATCCTGTGCCTCCTGCACTCTCTCTGGCTTTTATCCGTGCCCCGAAAGATTCTGTTCTGGTGTCTGAGAACACCGGGTCAAACCTCGTGCTCTTTCCCATCTCGGGTGGCTGAAATATTGCACAAACTATTTCATACCTCGTGCATAGTCTGCTACAGGAATAATTCATTTAAATTCAGTTGCCGAGTTCTTCTGGTCTGTCGGAGTTCATCTGAGCCTGTAACTCTGCGCTTCTTTGCCCAGCTGAACCGCTTGTATTTATTGCAGCTGGCCTTGGGACACTTGTGGCAGGAAATGGGGTCTCCCATGTGGAAAGGACATATGTGCTCCATACACAGAGACAGGGTATTTTATTTTTATATCCACTGCGATGAGGGTGGATTGCAAGGAAAGGACCCCTTTCCTGATAGTTTATCTATAGATCAATACAGGATCTTGTCTGTAATGCAGCGAACTCGCGCTGCCAAGGCTGTATCCAGATGGACGTTTTACATCTGGGCTCTTTGTTCAGCACTCAGCGAAGTCACTTTTTGCCTGGATTTTGTAGTTATTCTGTGAAATAGCCAGGGCTTGAGAGGGCTCTGCCAAGAGAATCACAGGAAGAAAATCGGAGATAGAGACTGATGTTTTCTGCCGATACCGCAGTGTTGGGAAAGCGCCCGCGCGCTTGTGACCCTGGTCAGCCGCGCAGGGCTATTGTTCCAGTGATGGAAGGGACTGTCAGGGGTGAAATATGGGCCAGCGTGGCTGGCTTTCCTGTTTGAGGGAAACAGGAAAAAAACAACCCACGGCCGAGAAGAAAAGTGAAGCCCCTTTTTAATACTATTTACATCTTCGCTTACTTGTAGATCATTTTTTTCCTGTGTGTCTGAGAAGCTTTTATTGAATTCCATCCTTCAGCTGAAGGGAGAAGAAAAATCCCACTGCTTAGGAGGGGATGTCGTTGTTCTTTCTCTTCTGGTTTCTTTAGATAAGGGAATGGTTCTCAGGGATCTCTTAAAGATGTTTGTGTGTGCTCTGCAATGAGCTCTTACTTAAAACTAATTCATTCCCTCCTCCCAGTATTTCTCTTCATTAGATGAACAGATCCTCAGCTGTTGTAAATTGTCATAACTTCATTATGGGGTTTGGGCAATTTACACCAGCTGAAAATCTGCCTGGGAGACTTGTGCCTGGAGGGAGAAGGCACAATTCTGTGCGTGGCACTTTGACCCTGGCATTACAAATGTCCTGGATGCCTGTGATATGTTACCCTGCTTGCCTCATATATTACTGAACTTCAGCAGGAGGACAAGACGAAAGGCTTTTGGTCTTCATTTTGAATTTCTGAGTATTCTCCCTTTTGTTTCATTATCACTAGAGGACGTTTTGTCTCTTATCCTTATGTTTAAGGAAGAACGCTTTGTAGTAAAGCGCTTTTTAGACTGCCGGCCAGGGGAGGGTGGCAAGGCTGTGATTCCCGGCTCCTCGGCATCCTTGGGCAGGAGTCAACTGAGGCACGGAGCAGCTGGCCCCAGGTCAGGACGGGAACGTAGAGCCAGAAACAAGAAATAAGCAAACTGCCCCCTGCCCTTGTCTGGAGCCCCCTCTGCCCCTGCCCGAGAGCGGAGCACAGAAGGGGAGGTGGGGGCTGCCGCGGGGGAGCTGCCGCAGGGCTGCCGAGTGCGTGCTGCTGCTCTTGGAGGGTTTTGGGGAGGGGCTGGGCACTGCAAAATCTCCCCGCAGAGGTGAGGCTTTTAGTTTAGGTGGAAAAGGTGAGACCTCACACCACCGGTGTCTTCACTCCGTGAGATTTCTCCCTTGAGGTTTAGTTGCTCTCAAAGTTTTCAGAGGAAGGTGCTCTGTATTGGCAGGGCGGGTTAAAGCGTTTTGTCCACAGGAACTTTCCCCTGCTTACTAAGACTATAGAGCTGTTGTTTTTTTTCTCTTTCTTTCTTTTTCTTTCAGGTGCTTGTTGTGTTTATTAAGGTGTTGCTCGCCCAGCACAGAGCCGGGTCCCTCGGCTCTGCTACCCGCAAGCCTGGCTCGCACGACCCGTCCTGAGCCTGTCTGAGCAATGCCAGCCTGCAACTTCTGTGGCCGCAATTGCAGCAAAACATTTAAGCAGATGCTTAAAACAGCCTTTACTTAACAAATTAAGTCAGCAGGGCTTAACCATGTGTGTAAGTACTTTTTGAATGGGATTGTGTTTTTAAAGAGTCAGAGCCTCCATCTATTAAAGGCAAGCCTACGCGCTCCTGCGCTGTTCTGCCGATGCACGTGCTTTGAAGGCATGTGGAGGCACTGGTCCCAGAATGCCTTCAGAGGAAGTAAACAAATTGTGCCAACATAAAACAGATCTGTTCTGTTCTAACTCACCTTAGAAGTATGTACTAATATAATAATTGTAATCTAGTTCAAATAATTCACAGCAGGAGTTACACTATGCAAAAACCCATTTCTGGACCAAAGCTTTTCAGGAGAGGGTTCACTGGTAGATCAGATGCACGTCAGATCCCTGGGCTGTTGGAAACACCACAGATCCGCTGCCATCGCCTTACTGAATGGAAAACAGCAGCTCCATCAGCAGCAGGCAGCCCTACTGTCACGTCTGGGCTCAGTGAAGGAAAATGTAGTTAAAGAAGAGGTAGGGTTTCTTTTTTAAAGCTTCCAAAGGCTAGAGAACAATCACTTAAGATTTCCATAAAAAAAAATAAAATCCGTCCAAAATCCTGAAATAGTTTTATTTGCTTTTAAGTCTCTCCAAAGCATCTGTGCGATTCAGCCACTCAAACCACTTGACTCTTTACACATGCCTCCCCCTTTTCGCTCTGATTATACCTCTCCATGTGCTCAAGGGGAGGAAACTACTGTTAATTTCAATGAAATTAACTTACATTGTTGTTTTGCTGCTCAGTAATAATTTTTACGTAGTGCCCCAGGGGCACCTCTGTTCCCTGTTATAAGATGTCACAATCTCGGGGATACAGCATTGCTGTTCAGCTTGACTTCTCATTTCTGTTGCCTGGAGCTGTGCTGCTCTCAGGAAACCGTATCGTATAAATCGAGGCATCTCTGGGCATTGTATACACATATATAATTTATCTATTTTTTTAAATATTTTATGTATACTTTTAAAAGCTGTGTGTTGCTATTGTGTTTTTCTCACCTCCAATTATTTTTGGAGGTGCCCGAGGGCCAAATTTAGCTCGGTTTTCCACTGCAGCCAGACTGAAGTGAGCAGGGTTGCAGCAGTACCACCAAGCACAGAATCTGCCCCAGAATAGCAGTTGAGCTGTGTAACAGCCTGGGTTGTTTTCTAGAGGAACTTTGGGACGCTACATGACGGCATGGAACAACGGAGGGAAAGGATGCTTCATGGCGGTGGCAGTGGACAGGACCTATAAGGATCTGAGCGCAGCGTCTGGCGTAGCAACGAATTCTGCATGTGCAAATTATCTTTATGCCTCTGTCCCCACCTGCAAAATGAGGTTCATTATCTTCTGTTTAAAATATAATCTCCTCTGAATATAGACAGCCTTTTTCAACGTGTACATAAAACACGCTGCGTGATAGGACCCTGCTCTGCGGGGACTTCCACTTCCATACTGATATTATTTATATATTGGAGTTTTTATAAGACAGTTGAAGGACTCTAGAGATTAACCATCCTTTTGTGCGATATCTGATATTGCATTTTCTGTCATGCAGCATGTTGACAGTCCTTTAGTTCTTAGTAAGCAAGGGCCATGTGAGCAGCAACGCGTACCTACCGAGGTATATTCTTTGGCTCCAAAAGGGGCAGCCCAAAAGGAGGAATGCAATAAATTGTCCCAGTCAATTTTAGCCAAGAGGCTGTGAATGAAGGAGTGCATCACACAACTGGCAGCCTGAACTGCATGGCACTGCTAACCGAGCAAACACCCAGCCACAGAGCCCAGTCGCTCGCGTCCAGTTTCTGAATCCGTTCATCGTGGTGTGTGCCACCCCCTCGTATGGTGCCGTTAAATCAGCTTGAAATGCTGATGTGCATTTGTATGCTAAAGGAGCAGGAAGCCAGAGCTATACTGGACGGCAGGGGGGAGGACTCGGTTCTTTTAAACCAGTTTGGTATCAGAAAAATCAGTTTCCAACTGAGGTTAACTATCCCTGTTTAACTACATCTGATACCGTGCCCATGCCTGGGTGGAGTCTGTGGTGCTTTGTATAATGCTAACAGCTAATAATTTGTATTTGATTGCTTTTTGGTATTTGTGTTGCACTTTATTGTGCCTTTCAAATCTTTTAGTCAGGAAAAAAACGACAACTTAGATGAATCTTTGGCAATGTGTTTGAACAAGTAGTCATTGCCTTTCCTTCATCGATAAAACGAGGGGGGAAGATAATTACTGCATTTTTTACAGGGATCCTAGGAATCGGTAGGTGAATGGCTTGTGGTGAGGGCTGTGGAGTTAATGCTTGTTCAGCTCTCTCTATAAAAGGTCATGCAGCTCACTTTGTATAAACATATTGCAAATATTTAGTTAAAGCAAGAATGCTTGTAAAAAAGCAACTGGATGTTTTTAGTTTCTCTTGTCCTCCAGTGTGTGTGTGTGTATCTGTTCTCTACGAAGGAGGCCGTAAAAATTTGACAGGCTTGTCTTCTTCGAGGGACGTAGCTGATGCAATGGGTAACAGTCACTCACCTGTCCCGGCCAGGCACAGAAATTAATTCAGGAGCCAGACAGATAGGTCTGGTCCAGGGAGATGTGTTTATCAAGTGTATGCTTAGCTTCATATGCTTCTTCTGCAAAGGTTGCTGAGTTATATCTTTTTCCTCGTTCAGTCAGAAAAAGTTACAGGCTTTGCATTGAAGTATTTGGTATTTTGGCTTTGGTGCAATTGCTGGTTCTGGGTCCCAAATAATAATTCGGTATTTATCCCATCTTTGAGGACGGGTGCAGTGGTAAGTTTGTGAAACAGTTTCTCAAAAACAACAAAAAAGCCCAATCGCTCAGGCTAGTGGAATCCCAGCAGAGAAAATGTGTGCCTGGTTGCTCTAAAAACGATTGAAGCACTGTTGAAGCAGTGACCGAGGCTTGCCAGGCATGGGGGCTGGCACCGGGGCCCTGTTCAGAGAGAGGGCAGCTCTTTCCTTAAACTGGGGGATTCCTCCCCATTTTTGCCAGTGATGTTCTGTGAGACTGCAGCAGCTCTTCCGAACAATTCAGTTGCTCCACAGTGAAACGGAGCCACCCTCCTCACGGGCTTCTAACCGTGCTGACCAAAACGGGTACACATCGGCTCTGCCCACGCGAGGCGCAGAGGCACGAGAGGTCCTGCCATGTGCCCAGGGCCGCGGGGGTCTCCATGGCAGAGGGGGGCTCGGGCCCGGCCACCCCAGTTCCAGTCTGGTGCTCGCCCCAGCAGACCGTGCTTCCTATCAGCTAGGTTCAAGCTGCTCATGCGAGGCCACGCTGAATTCCAGGTGCTGATGAATTGCTTTCTTTCCAGCAGCACAAAATACACACTTAGGCAGAGTATGGGTGACTGGGTCTGTGGAAACTTCTGGAGCTGGAGTAACTCTAAAGCAACCTCTGACAGACCGTAATGCTTAAAGATGCCCTGCTGGCACTGTTAAATATTAATCCAGCTGTATTTCTTAGTGTCGGCAGTTAAACCACCTGCAAGGGCTGCCAGCCACAGGTGTGCTGCCCTGCAGCAGGTGAGGAGCGAGGGGGGAGCCGTGGTGACATTCCTGTCCCAGTGACTTCAGCTGGGGTGACCCCAGGGCCTCGGCCCTGGCTGTGCTTCTGTTCGTTGCCCCGCAGGAATTTGCGCCTGGAGAGATTAAACCAGGAGAAACGTTAACTGCACCCTTTCCTCCCTTAAAATGCCAGAAACTTGTCATCTCGATACTTGCTTTGATCCGGCTCTCCTGAGGGAAGCGATGTTGGTGCGCACGCCCCAGCCGCCCGCGTGCTGCGTCCTGGCCTTCACTGACCGTGAACCTCCCGGCCGACATCAGCCAAAGCCAGCAGAAGTTGTTAAAAGGAGTTCGGCTCTCACCGTGCCTGTGAAACTCTGGTAGGGAGGAGGGAACCCAAAGTGCCGTGGTGCAGGGCCTGCAGCCGCCAGGCTCAGGGGGCTGCCTGCACCCAGCCTCCAGCGCCCGCGCCTCCCTTCGGGCTCAAGCGGTGGTGCGGGAGCTGGTGGGAAGCTCTCTGCAGCAAGGGCTCTTCCCGTGAAAACCTCCCCTCCTGTCAAAATTGTCGGGTTTTGTTTTCAAATGGAAGACTAAAAAGTTTTGGTTGGGGAATTGGTAGGACAGAGCACAAATAGCCCAGGTTGTAGTCCTCGGTCCTGGTGGGTGTGTTTTGTTTTCTATTAACTCCAGATTTTTTTTTATTAAAATAAAACTTTGCAAGCAAGAAAAACTGCTTCTTCCCTTCCAGCAATAAAGCTCGATGCTACTTTTTAAAAAATAAAATGGATCTTTCTGGCAAATAGTTCATAGCATGGATTAATCTTTGTATTAAAAGCAGGAGAGGTAAATGGCCAGATGTTTCATTTCCAAACAGGTCACAGTGCAAGAGCAGTAAACTTCTTCATGTGAAATTTCATGCGGTTTGCTAGCGCGCGGCCTTGCTGCCAGCGTGCGACAGCTGCATCGATCCAATTCGGAGCTGTTACTGTCTGCTGGATCAATGATCAGCAAAGTAAAAAGTCACTTAGTGCCCATGACACAGGCTGTATCGTTAGGACCTATCGTGTCAAGGAGCCTGGTTTTATTAACTCTGTAATTACCTGTTAAGCCAAATCAGCCAATTTTATTGCACATTTTCTCCTACCTGGGCGGGGACCTTTGCCTCCCTATTAGAGCCCTGAGCATCCCCTCATTTTTCTCTGCTTCCTCTGGGGTCCCGTGCGTTATTCGCCGTTACCGTGGCCAGGGACACGACGAGCTCTGCACCTCCCTCCTTGCCCAAGAGCTTGCACATCGGAGCTGGGCTCTGGGGACGTGCCCGGCCGCCCCGGGCCGAGCTCCTGGCCCTTTCTGGAAGCAGGTTTCCAGCGAGCCCGTGGTGCCGCCCAGCACGGTGGATGCCTTTCCCCTGGACTGAAGCCTGAGGATGGGGTTTGAGCAAAGCCGGGTGATGGGAGAAGAAGAAAGTTTGCAGCAGGCTGCTTGCTGTACAGCGCCTTCGCCATGCTCTTCACCTGGAGAGCCCAGAGAGTAGGGGAGGAGCAGTGGAAATAGGGCTGTGTTTTGGTGTCTCTTGGCCCCCAAGCCTGGTTATCATCATTTCCTTATTCAGGCATTCTTTTTAGCATCTTCTTTTCTTCAGCTGCACAGGAGGAGGCTGGGTAGGGAGTCCATTATCCTGGGTGAAGGAGATTGCTGCTCTGACCAGCAGGCAAACCTCTCCCTTGAATTTCTGCGCAGGTTCTTGGGAAGTTGAGCCACAGCGCGGCTGTGTGTAGGACAGGGATAACAGCACCTCGGCTCGTGGGGGACTGCGAGGGAGAAGACGTAAATGACTGCAAAGTGCTCAGACAGCACCGGCAGTGCTCTGGGCCGTAATGGAGACCATGGAAATACACAGGAGAGAATCGTGATATTGGTTAGCTCACTAATCCTTGCTCTTAACTGTCCCAGCAGAGCCCTACCGTATGGTCTGGGGGGGACAGATCAGGGGGTTGTCCACTGGCGTAGCCTTGGAAACTACAATTCGCTCGGAGGGCAGGTTGTTGAGTAAAAGGGACTGTTTAAGGAATCCATCCAGGGGAATTCACTAGCTTATTATCAAGTATAGCATCTAGAAAATCAGATATTTTTATCGCTAATCTGTGCTTTGGGCATTTGAGAGGACAGAGGAGCTGCAGGCCTGCTGTCATTTATGGATGAGCTAATTCTTGCTGTGCTGAAATTAGATGTTAAAGTAGTCCCGGCTCATACCCAGCATGCATGCAGAATTCCTGTTATGGAGCCAGCTGTGCAGATAGAAAATCTGGGAGACCAGAATTAAATTTCTTGTTCGGACCCAAGAGATTGGAGCAAGAGCCTGCAAACAGCCCTCGCCGTGACGGGCAGCCACATCAGAATATTACGCACTTGATCTTTCGCTGGGTGCTCTGGCCTGGCAAAAAATGACGGATCTGGCAATGCTGAGAAAATCTCGTTAGGGGGCTGGTGGTTTGGTCCAGCTCCCGCGCTGGGAGCACCCAGGTCTGGGACTGTGCTAGTGCGGGCAGGGGAGGCGGGCAGGCGCCACAAAGGGCTTCAGCAGGTGGAGAGCTGCGGGTGCTGGAGCCATGCAGCCCCCATCAGTGTGGGGCTGCGGGAGGCTGGACGTGCCCCACTGCCCCTTGATCTCTTTCAGCAGCATCACCAGCTATCTTTTGTCTTGTGCTGCCCATGTCCTCTCACGACAGCAATTCTCTTGGCGCTGGGAGCGGTGTTTGTGGAAATCCCCGTGGCCACTTGATGCAAGAGTGCCCTGACACCACGTGGAAATATCTGTGTGGGTCCTGAGCCCAGCTCTGTCGCTGGCTGGTTGTGCCTTGCAGGACGGGATCCAGGGCCTTCAGTAGAGGTTGCTCACAACTTGCTGGCTATTACGTTCACTTTGGTGCATAGCTGAGATACAAAACAAGCAGGTGAGCAGTCATGTGGCAGTTTCCCTTTGGACAGCTGAGGAAGAAAGGCACGAGTCATCCTCTGCTGCTGGGGAAATGGCTGCCCACCAGCGACCCCAAGTCCATCAGATAGAGCTCGTTGCTCCTAAAGCTCCAGAAGGTTTCTCTGGGACTCCCCTCTCTGATTTTGGGCTGAGGGGCTGGAGGCACCCGGTCTCTGTGGCTGCAGGGGCTGAGCAGCCCCTGGCCGAGCCGGGTGAGGCTGCGCCAGCGCTGAGCAAACTTCGTGTAGAGTGCGGCCCTCGCTGCCCACCCCTGAGTGTTTACTCTGTGCATGTTTTAGTGCTGCCGGGGTCATTGCCACTGACCCAGGGACTAGTCTATCTAGCACTAATGTCAAGAGACTGACATCCATAAAAAATTAACAAACTCCCGTTTACCTACAGACCATTTCTTGTCTCGGAGTCGGCATGGGAAGAAGGCAAGAGCAACAGAGGCAGAATGCCAAAAGGATGTCCCGTGCCAAAAACAGTGCACGCACTCCCTAGGAAAAGTGAAAACTTTCAAAGATCATTTAAAGAGCTCCTGCCTTAACTGCAGGCTGGGATTTATTTTTTAAGTCAAGCGTGTCTGTGCTTTGCTGGAGAGCAATCTGGAAATTAAGGAGAAATGCAATAAAGACCTGGGAAAGGCACCTTCGTGCAGCGAAGCTCCAAGCTTTCCTGTGCTGCTGCTTGTGCCAGCAGGTGGGCTGCGTCCTGCCAGGTGCCACGCAGGCGTCTGCAGGATCCAGCCCTAACGCTGCCTTCCTCGGGGACTTGGCTCCTGCCTCCAGCACTTCAGCCTCCAACCCATACCAGGGCTGGGAGCGTGAGGGGAGAGAAGCGACTGGCCCCGGGCAACAGGAGCGGGAGCGCATCGGTGCCATCGCTCCTCGGGCACGGGGCCACACGAGGGCCAGAGCGGGTCGGGCTGTGCCCCCAGGGGGCTGGGATGGGGCAGGCACCGCTGTGACCCAGTGGGAAGCCCCCGTGGGGCGATTCTGTGCTGGGGCCTCTCCTTTGCCCTTCCTTTTTGGGTCGCTGCCATTCTGCGCCCAGGCTCTTCTCCAGGGTCTGCAGCCCCCTATCCCTGACGAGCGAATGCATGCTGGGGGCTCCTCGCACTCCCCTCGCCCTGTGGCCACCTTCCTGGGGCCGGACCCCCGGGAGCCCCCACCCTGTCCCTCGGCACCCAGCTCCCACGGCCACCCCAGCCCCCCCAGCTTCCCTCTGCCCGGCCTTAATGGGCTCCTCCGCGCGGGGGGAGGCTGCAGCAGGGCCGCGTTTGTCGAGTGCTCTCAATGGTCTGTAACGTGCAAGCAAATCTCAGCTATAATGTAAAGCGTAATAAGCAGTTTGCAGGCTATGAATCTGCAATTAAAACAGTTATAGTTAATTTAAATAGTAGAAAATGAGGTTGATTTAATGCTTATTGATTTGGTAATGGGCACCGGCTGCATGTGACCAACTGACTCTGGGTCACAGCGGCTCTCGTAAAATCACATCGTTCTTTACAGTTTATTTACCCCCCACACCCGTGTCGCCTGCATCTTCTCATCCCCCCTCCTGACAATTAAATACACCCAGTTGTTAGGCGACGTGACCCTACTGCCGTTTATAGATGGCTGATAGCCATCAGAGGGTCCCCGACCCCCTGGGCTTTGCATCCAGCCCCTGCATTAATAACGACGGCTGCGCCTGGTGTAAAGCCCTTCCCTGCATATAAATGGTGGCCAGGCTGCGCGCACCGTCTAGCCAACAGCAATGCTAAAAATGACCATGTTCAACATTAAAGCGGTGTGTTTTTAATTAAAATTGATTTTGGACTAAGTCTCTAACTAGTGTTTCTAATGGCTGCCATTTTTTTTCCTGATTGCGAAAACTCGAAGTTTAAAAATAAAGAAAGCAGAGAGGGCGAAACGCTGCTAGAGAAGGGGAGATCGGGTGAGGCTGGGCTAAGCAGAGCAGCTGCTTTGGATTTACAGTGTCAGAGCCTAATCAGATAGAAATGCTCTGCTTTTGTTACTCAGGCACGCATTCTGCCCTTTTTCAAGTTTTTACATCGTTTAGGTGCCCTGCTTTCTGCTCCTGGGAGAGGTATTTGTTTGGCTGTGTGAGTTCATGTATCAAAACCACAGATCTGATGTTGCAATGTTATTTCTCTTTTTATTAATTAATTTTGGCAGGGTCTTTATCAGGATTCTTTTAATTATCAACTCTTGGCACAACGTTAATCCTGTGAATATGCCGAAGTCAATTCTCAGGTTATTATGTGCTTTAGCCTGCGGGAACCGAAGCTCAGTTTTAATTTAGTGAAAGTTGGGATTTCCCTAAGGTGCCTGTGATGTTGGATCTTCACTCCCAGGTAGTTTGGAGTTTGGTTCTGCAGTCCTTGTCCTCTTAAAATAAATGGGAGGTTTCCTGCACCCCTGAGTTCTCGTTCTCTCAGGTGTGTTCAGCCTGCAGAGGAGCGACCCCCCCGGCTTTGTGGGTACTGGCAATCGGGGCCAACGTTTGTTTTTAAATGTTACTCATCTAAATGAAGCAGAAAACCAAGAATTTCACAAGCGTGGCCAAATGTATGTGAATGACAATCCTTGTTCCTTGGGCTATCCATGGTTTCATGGGGAGGCAGGAGGGAAATCCCCAAACTTTTAACGGTGTACAACAAACAAAGGCTGTGGGAAGGGTGGCAAAGAGCTGTTCAAGCAAATGCAGACAGCTTCATTCTGCCCTTTTCCTCCCGTATTTTAAGTGAGTTTTAAATTGCAGGCTGGTCATTGAATACTGCTGTTTTGTGCCTATCGACTCTCGACTTGGGGTTGAGCATTTCTGTGCAGCTCACCACTGCTTCGAGTATTTGGCTAATTGTTAGAACACGTGTAACCCAAACAGGCTGCTGCTGAAAATCCGCATGCTGCCGGGCACAAGCATCCCTCTGGTCGTGCCCCAGAGACCTTCAGCCACTCACTCGCTCGCTATTAAGGAGATTCCCCAAAGAATGAAGGCGCGCTGTTGTCTTCATCAGAGTGGAAATGTGCTCTTCCACAGTGCAGCCCCCATCCAGCTGATCATTTGCCTGAACTCTCCCGTGGCTGTAGTTTACCAGTAATGGCAGCACTCGGGCGACTCGGTGCTTCCCTTGTCCCGTAAGTGACAGCAGCACCATCGCAGTGCCCCCACCGCAGCGCCGGCTGCGGGTAGGGACTGGGGACGAGACGAGCCATAAACCCTGCTGTGGGGACGGAGGGAATAAAGGGCCGGGTTATGTTCTTACCCACTGCCAAGTAAATTCAGAGTACAACTTAGTTTAAGCCATTGGCGCTGCTATGGATTTGCATGGGTTCAAGTCAGTCTAAACTTGCTCCTGATGCCTGGTTCCATTTGCTTAAACTGGTTCCTACGCCTGGGCAGAAGGAGTTAATTTCTGAGCTTGTACAGAGGGAGAAGGGGGAAATAAGCCATTCTGCAAACTTGGATAAAGAAGAAAAGATGCAGATGGGTCGGTCTTGCAGGAGGCATTCTGGAGACAGGCCAGCTGCATTTTCCACATGCCGCAGGAGTTAGTCTTTGGACAGATGGGACTCTGGGGTCACCCAAGAAAACTCCAGTGAAAAGGTTACCTTGTAGGAGCATTAGACACACTTCTAGCAAGAGTGCAGGGGTCAGGCACACTCTACTGTACAGCCACCGTGTTAGAGAAAACAAACAGCCAGCGCAGCCTGCAAAATGTCAGGGGCTGTGGGAAGCAACTTTAAAAAAATAATTATAGGCCCCTCCAAGGTTTTCCAGGACATGCAGCAGGCTGAAGACATTGCTGAAGTTTCTCTCTGCCTCCTGTTAAGAGGAGTTATAATGCTCGCTGTGTTCTTGCTCTTCCAGCACAAAACAAACTGCACTGGGGAAAGTGGCGTGGGGAAATGGGAGCCAGCTTGCCTTTCGCCATTCAGTTTCCCTCCTAGCGTGGGGACAGCAGGCTGAGCCCAGTTCAGATGCAGCTTCCTTTCTGAGCTTGGATCTCAAGTACAAGAAAGAGCGGAGGTTTCTGGAGCTGCTGGCTCTGCCCCGGCTCGGCTGTTTGCAGCAGGAGAGGCTGCGTTTGGTGAAAGTGGCATTCACAATTCAGGCTCCGGCACCCAGTGCCAGCTTTTGGAAAGTCAAACAGATGTTTCCTCATTTAGCTCAGCATAGCTTGTCCGTCATCCCAAGAGGGAAATTAAAATGGGCTCAGGACAGGCAAGGCTCTGTCTGCTGTAGCCACTGAAAAGGGAGATGAAAAGCTGTATTTTTTTTACCCCCATGTTGTGGGCTTGGCATCTGTATTTATTTACTCATCTTATTTTTAGATGGAATGAATCATCTCTTTGGGGCAAGGGACAGAAAAATTCCCTGTCCCACTCCATGCTGCCTCTTCCAAACAATCAAAGCATACTTTGTTGGGTTTTGTTAATTTAGACAACAGAATTCAGTCTTTGTAAGGCACTGGTTCATGCGGAGCAGCTCTGTATAATAGCAGTGTATTTGTAGCAATTTGTGGGGTTTATTCTCTTTGATTTGGCAGTCTTGGAGCACTAAATAGATGGGTTTTGTGATAAACCCAACTGAGGAGGATTAATTATTCTCCTCATTTTTTAGGTGGGCACTGAGGCAGCTGCGTGCGTTAGACGTTGGCTGCGTCTTGCAGCGAGCCCATGCGAGGGCGAGAGAAAGGCAGAGACCTCGATGGACTCCTGGTTCTCTTGAGGCAAAAATGCCTCCGGATAACTACAGACCCTTGATTGCACCTCCATCTCCTGGCCTGGGGCTCATTAAAGTCGGTAGAAAAACTCTCGTCATCTGAAGGCTTTTGGACCAGGCCTTGACTACGAGGTTAAAAAACAGCAAGACTCTCATTTCCCTAACCTTTGTGCCGCTTAATTTTGCTCTGGATTAATAGGTTGTTCTGGTCTATTAGCAGCAGGGCTCGCTCGCTCTTGCCTCATTTTGCTTGGAATAATAAGACCAAAAATTATGCCTCAGCACAGGAGAGGGGGGCAAACAACAGGCTGGGATTTCACGTCCTCTGATAAAGGAGCACGCAGCAGAGAGCGCGGCCGTTCCCAAGCGGTGCCGCGAGGGATGTTCGTGTTTGTTTGGGGTAGAGCAAAAGGCAGCTCCGGGAGGCACGACGAGGAGAGCTTTGCCTCTTCCCTTTTGTTGCTCCAGGCGTGCGGGGTGCAGGGACGGGAATGCGGAGCTCTGTGCTCCCCATTGCAGGGGCGGCCGGGCTGCGTAATGTTTTTCTCAGGCTGTGGAGAATGCTTGGGGTTCGGGGCTCTTTGTGAAAGGCGAGCTGTCGCGTTCCTTCCTCAAATGAATTCCCCTAGCCCTAGGCCCATAACCCAGCGGGCAGGGTCATGGCTGGTTTAGATGGTGCGCTCGCTCCCTGCAAACCAGCGGAGGGATGTCTGCGTTTCAGGAAAAGAATGTGTGTTAAAAGGACTAATGGTCCGACTGTCCATCAGGCTGGGCAGCCCTCGAGGTCATCTGGCGGTCAAAACCAAATAATTCCAGCCTGTTCCCGAAGCTGTAGTGCTGATGGCTGCGGCGTGGAGTTCACTGCCTCACGTTGCTTTGGTACCCTGCGAGAGCGAGCTGGCTTGGTTTTAATTATTATTTTAGGCGGTGGAGGACATGGGGGAATGGGGAGAGCGATGCTTTCTCCCTAGCAACTGTATTTGCATAGTCTGCTTTGAGGACTGAAGTGTCTGAAGCACATGCAGTGTTCATCTTTACGAGAGAGAGAAAGAGAGAGAGAAAAAAAAAAAAAAAGAAGGAAAAGGAAAGAAAGAGAAAAAAAATGTCCCCAGGCTGCACACTGATGAATAGACACTGGGCTGGATTCTAACCTCAGGGCTGGGGCGAGTGCAAGGAAAGGCTTGCAGTTGAGTGCTTGAAGGGAACGTTTGTTGCAAAGAAAGTATTTATATGGGAAGAGAGACTTTCCTCTGCTTTGCCCTGTGCAAACACGAGCAGAAACGCTCTGTTGTCAGATGGGGAAGAAACCCGATCCTAGATTTGGGGAAAGAGATGGATCCGGGGGCTGCCCTGCTTGTAAGTGGGACAGGAAAAATGTTGTCGTGTATTGCCTTGGGGTCTTCTGGGGGGTGTTTGCTTGGGGTTTTCTGCGTGGCCTTCGTTGCCCTCTGGTGACAGCGGCAGAGGTGTCGGCCGGGTCACGAAGCCCCCGACGGATGCAGGTGGCAGAGCTGGCGCTGAGTCTGCAGCCAGGATGCAGGGCTCATCCTGCGGGGCGGAGATGCCTGAAATCATCCCCGTGTCCATGTCCAAATTTTGCAAATGTTGGCTGCTTCTGCAGTGTTCCAAGCTCCTGCAGCCAAACTATTTGATACATTTAAAATCCTGGCTCCGGTTAAAAGTGTTTGTATTTTAAAATCATCCCTAATAAAGTCCAGTTTAAATTAACAAAACTGCAGAAATAGACATTTCATCTTCTCCTGCCTCCAAGTTCTCAGGCTAAATTATTTTTCCCTGGACAGGGAGCAGAGCTGGAGCTGAGGGTCTCGTTGTGCTTTTTTTCACTACTTCATCAAAACCTGGACACATCGCTGTCCAGACCCTGCTGATGCCTCCCAGCACAGGCCTGCCCGGACGGTCCCAATATTTAAACTGGGTGATGGAAAGGACCATTCCCAGAAGTATGTGCAGGATTGGGTCTGTCCCATTCCCAGGCAGCGGAAAAGACGTTAACTGGAAGAATTGGAAAATGCCCAAAATTAAAGCTAAAGATAATGCTCAAGTTCTGACGGTCTCTTCCAAGTACCTCACAAGATTTTCCTCTAGGGGTCAAAACCTCCCTTTCCTGCTCACTTCTAAATCAGACAATTATTTCTCTCTGCTCTTACACATTTCCTTAAAAAAAGCTCCTCCATCTTCAGCTTATCTCCATGGCATTGCTGTTTTATTCCCTACATTGCTTCCCAGTAAGACCGTGTGCCAGAGGCTGGGAGCGTGCTCCATCCTTTAGCCAGTCCTTTTCAGTCTGTTAATTGCACAGGGAAACCCTTTGGCAGAAAAAGCATTGGGTAAACTGTGAGTTCATCACCGTATTCAATTGATTCTTTAAAATTTATGCTTAATTACAGAATGGATTAGAATATAGCATGACCTCTTCTTGTAAAAGGCAATGCATTAGTTATGATTAAAATTGAATGACTGACTACACTGAAATTACAGACAAGAAAGTCCCAGAGCGGCAGTAGTAATGCTTGGTCTCCTCTACTGCCTTATGTATATCCTGGTGGTATTTTGTGGACTCTTAAAATGTCCTTCCAGAGCACTGCGTAAATACAGGTTGTCCATAAAATTTGGTGAATTTGCATGCCCCCATTTTCCATGTCACATGCAGGGTCCAAAGCCAGAGGGAGGTCCCGAGCTCTGCCCCATGTTAAGAAGAGCTTCAGCACTTCAACAGGGTTGACCACAGTTACATGCTCTTATACTGTGAAATTTTAACATTCCCTGCTTCCTGTTCCCATTGGTAACAAGCTGCAGTGGTTGTGTCCCTAGGTACATTTTTAACACCTGCCCTCTCACATCTCTTTGCTACCTTGAGGCCGGCCACTGGAAATGAGCACGGACTGAAGGCTGGCTGTCTTAACGCTCAGAGTTTTGTCCTCTGCACAGTGTTGTTTTCCAACTTTCCTTTCAGCCAAGGCTGCCAGAATATTGCTTAAACGATGGCCAAGATCCTCATGTAGTCTTGTAACTCCAGGAGCTGGGACTCTGAAGGCAGCAAGCAGCGCACACGCTGAGCTGGCCTCGTCCTCTCCGGGTACCCGCGTGAAACCAGCACGAGGCACTGGTGAGAAGAGCTGCTCTGAAGCTGCCCAGGTTCCTGAGAAGAGGCAGAGCTGAGATCACAGAACCGCAAAATGGCCCGGGATTACCAGGATCATTGAGTCCAACTCCTGGCTCTACACAGGACCACCCAAAAACCAGACCACGTGTCTGAGAGCGTTGTCCCACCATACGTGTTGTACGTCCCGCAGGTGTGAAGGGTGGGGAGGAACAGGCCAGTCACAGGCCTTGTTCACAAACAGGCAGAAGAATTAGACATTTTCTGGACAAGACTCTTCACCAGCACAGAGGTTAAGATCTGGTGGCAGGGCTGGAGCTTTCTTCAACAGCACGGCCTTCGTTAGGGTGCACAAAGATTGATGCGGCTGCAGGAATGTGGGGTGCTGCCATTTTAACCTGATCTGTAGCTAGCAAGGGAGACCTTTCCTGGGATATTTGATTTTAAGAATGCTTTGAAACTTGATTTCAGGCTGCATTCTGCCATTTCTGTCACCTGTCAGTCCCACAGCATCCTTCTCCCAGCAGTAGTTTGCTCTCCCTGGTAGTTAAAACGATGCTGACTGCCACACAGTTAACGCTGCTGCCTGCTCAAGGCTGAACTTGGTCTCAAGAGTCTCCAGCATTTTATTGGGACCGTGTGCTTTTGGGAAGGGCACAGAAATGTTGGGCAGCTAGAAGACACGTAACCAGCCGTTCACCAAAACATTGCTGAAGACATGATGCTGGACCCTACAGCTAATGGCACAGCGAAAGATGGGAAGCTTACGGGCTCCATCACGGTGAGCGGAGCAGTACTGCAGGTAGATCATTTTCTCGTGGCTGAAATGAGATTAGTGGTGAAGTTGGCTGCTGTCTGTTTGAACTCTGCTAAGTTTGAGACACAAATGGAACATGTTTTGCCTTGCTTTGCTCATTGATTAAACGGGATGACAATCTTCAACGTTCCCCTTCCTACTCTCCCCTTTCCCAGGAGTAACTTGTTAACGTTTTTGCTGTGTTTTGATGTGCTATGGCAGGAACTGCCAAATGGAAGGAAAAATTCGTGGCTGAAGAGCTTCTGCTGTGGAAAACCAGCTCGTCTCCAGGCAGGCTGTGGTGGCCGTTGCTCCTGGGCCCTCTTCCACTGCTCCCTCAGCCCCTCCGGCCATTCCCCTGGGGCACGGTGTGCAGCCACGCCGGCATGGTGCACGAGGGACTCCTGCTGAAGACTCCCCTGGCTTTTCCTGGCCCCTCTTCTAAACAGACAAGTGTATTTGTCATAGTTACGTGCTGCTGCATTGGTACCATAGCACTCTTAGTTCTGTGGTTCATCATTTTCCTTCTCCTCCATCTCTGTACCACCACGGCGCTACTTCGTGGTCTAGCACAGCAGCTTTGGTGCTGTTGCACCAGACCTTGCTGAGACCCAACTCCCACTTCTCCGCCAGTACCTCGTCTCCCCTCCGCACTCGTCAGCCCGCTTCCCACCACACTTGTCTGCTCCCTGCTCCCTTGGTTCAGGCTCAGGAGCAGTTGTCAGAGCAATTGGTTCAAGGTCTCAGCTGAGTAATTTTGAGCAAATGACTTCGCCTCGCTTCCTCTGTCTGTGGAACGGGATTAATGCCATTAAGCCTCCTCATATAAAGAACCTCGAAACCTATGCATAAAAGCCCCATACAAGAGCAAACACTGTGTAATCCCCGGGTTGCTGCTTTGGCTGCACTAACAGATCTGCAGTGGGAATCCATTTTTCTCTAAAACATCAACCTGTCATTCTTTGCCCATTTGGCAAACCCTGGAAGTTGTCCTGCTCCAGAGAAACACAACCGGGTTTGCTTAAACACATTGCCTCTTGCCACCCATTTCACAATGAGGATGTGTAATGAGCTCCCAGCCAGCCTTCAATCTTGCCCTCCCTTGTCAGCTGCAGGTTCCACTAATTAAAAAAATGAGTGAAGTTGCTTTCCAGATAATGGAGGTGGCTCTGTTATTCTTCCTTTAACACTTGTTCTTCCCATCACATGGTGGTTATTATACGTGTGGTATATCTTTCCCCTCTGTCAGTCCATTTACCCGTCTCCTCTCGTCGTCTGTGACAGATAAATGTTGTCAAGTGTCCTCACGCTCCCTCCCGTTCCCAGCCCGACGGCCGCGAGGCTATTCAATTAGGCTGCATCGGGAGTATAATTTACTGACCCCTCTCTCCTTAGCAGGTAAACTAGAGAATCATACACATGCATCTCCCGCACCCGCTGACCTTGGAAGGCAAATTTAAGAGGATTTATTGTTGTCAGCTGCAGGCAAATACCGAAAACGGCACGTTTTGTCTGCAGGGGGTGCCGCGAGGCCTGTATGTGTGCAGCGTTTGACACCGTTCCGTTTCGCTCGCTACCGTTAATTCAATTAACGTTAATTACGCCGCAGCGCGAGCGCGGGGGGCTTTTTTTCCGCGGGTCCCCGCCCTGGGCCGTCTGCACGCGGTGCTCGGTGTCGGCCCCTCGAGCCCCCCGCGGCCCGGCGGCTCCGCTTCGCCCTCCCGAGGGCCCGAGCCGCGGCGCCGCCGGCCGGGACGGAGCCGAGCCCGCCCCGAGCCCCGCGCCCCGCGCCCCGAGCCCCGCTCCCGGCGCTTCGCGGGCCGCGGGCGGGGAAGGGGCCGGGCCCGCGCCGCCACCGCCCGTTCCCGCGCGCCCCCGGCTCCGCCCCCGGCCTCGCCCCGCCCCCGGCCCCGCCCCGCCCCGCGGCGGCGCGGGAAAGGCGGCACTGCCCCCTGCGGGCCGGGAGCGGAGGGGGCGCTGCCGGGACCCGCCCCCGGCCCCGCCCGGCCCCGGCCCCGCCCCGCCCCCGGCCCCGCCCCGCCCGCGGGCCGGGAGCGCGAAGCCCCCGGGGCTGGAGCCGGGGGGCAGCGAGGGGCGGGCACGGGGCGGGGGGGGCCCGGACGCGGTCTCTCGGCGCTGCCCCCCCCGCGACCCGCCCGGACTCGCGAAAGGGCCGGGGCCGCGTCCCGAGGGGGGGGAAGGGGCTGGGGGGCGTCTGGGGGCGCCGCAGGTTTGGGAACGGTGGTGAATGAGCGGGTTTTACCCTTTTTTTATTATTTTTTATTTTTCTTTAAAAAAAGGAAGAGATGCGCAACCCCCTGTCCTCGCAGGGCCGGGTGGCAGCCCCCCCCCAGAACGCCCGCTCGGGTTATTTATAAGGCGGCAGTTTTCCCAGTTAACAGTTTAAATGAAGGGGCCGTTTCTTAAATGCTTTATTCATATTATACAGCGATTACCAGCCACAGCCATATTCCTTAATAACCTGTTATAAAGCATGTTATAAAATCCATTAGTGATGATGCTAGGAAAAGCTGTTAGGAAGCATAATGCACGGTAATCAGGGCTGTGCAAAAGTGACAAAAATGTTTGTCGTTTCATGCCGGGGTTTATATAAGAGCTAAATAATTTATTTTGTGATCAAGGCATTTTGGGTTGATTTTTTTTTTTTTGTTTCATGGAGTGTTTGCAAAATGTCCCTTTTTAACATGAAAAATAAACCCATTTCATCTGCTTAAATATTCTGGCTTTGATTAAAACAAACACTCTTTTTCTCCTCTCTCTCACATAGGATCGTTTGAGAATAAATACATAAATAAAAGGAACTTTTTTTGCTACTTGAAAATTTTTGCATAAAGGAGTTTTTGAGCAAAACCTTCCTGTGCAAAATCGAGCCATTTCTCCAAGAGCCGCCGTGTCCCCGTTGCTCAGGTTCTCAGTGTCCTTGCGGGTGCTGGTGGCAGGTGGGCAGACGTGGGCTGCTGGTGCAGGTAGCGCCCGGCTTTGCGGCACGGACACCCCGTTGGCTTCTCGTCTCCTTGAGTCCGTAACGAGTCCCCACAGCACGCGCTGTTTTATGGGGAATCACTGAAACCCGCAGGGGTGAGGGCAAGAAGCACCCCCTGCTCCGGTTCTGCTCTGCTCCTTGTTAGGATTCAGGCGCTGGAAATGCCCCGGTGAATCCGCCTGGACACGGGTGGCCCGGGGGTGCCCCTGCTGCTCGCCCTGCGGCAGGGAGCAGGCTCGGGCGGGGGGCTGAGGATGCTCTGGAGTTAGTGGGAATTTGAGGAAAGTGTAAATGCCGTCTGCTAAATTTCTTTGTAGCTATGTGAGCTATGTGCTCCCAAAATCGGGTTGGTAAAACAGTCTGAAACGAAGCACTCGTAATGGAGAGAGAGGGTTACCAGGAACACGGGAAAACACAGGAACAAGGCGGAGGGTTAAAAACAGCTCTTGCAGAAGAGATGTCTGTAAAGCAGACACTTCAGTGTTGCTCTAAGGACCCTTCCCTTGCATTTTCTTCTCTCCTGGGCAGCCCGACTGGCACTATGGATGCAAGGTGTGCCAGCCTGGTTCGGGCTCTGCCTTTCAGGATGCTTGTGGGAAGAGGGGGACGGGTGTGGTGTGCCAGAGCCGCCCTCCAGGTTTGGAAAATGAAAAAAAAACAACAACAACAACAACAAAAAACACCTTCAACCCTCTAAAGGACAGTTTTTTAAATTGCTGATATTATTGAGTATTTGTAGGGAACAGGGACTGGAAGAAAACAGCCCTTTGGAAGGGGCTAAGGTGCTGCACGGGAGGAGGAGGAGCGTTAGGTACCAGGTACTCTGTGGCTAATGATGTGCTTAAGATTGAGGGCAGCTCTAAGGTCCTTTTGCATGAAAGCATAAAGGAGCTTTATTGTACTTGGAAATCAAGTTCAGTATTTTAAGAAGCTTTTTTATGGAGATATGAACAGCTAAAGGCTTTGAAATAATGTCATGCAAAGAAAGTACCAGTGGCATAAATTTTCTTCGTTAGCCCAACAAACCTAAATCCTCGGTAGTTCTTCTGCGGTATCAAATGCCTGAAACGAAAAGAGAAGTGTTCATTCTCCCCTTGTTGCCCCATCCAGTGGGGTATCACATCCCCCAATAAAACAAGCCCTGTATTCAACCCGCTTGCTTTTGGGAGTGAAGGTGAGGGGGGTCTTGAGTTTTAACTTTTTGTCTCGCATATGGCAAGTGAGAACTTCGCTTCCTGTAGTAACAATAAAACACAGTAAATGTCTGTTAACTCTGGGGAACGCGCTCTCTGTTGGTGCTCAGTGTTACAGTAAAATGCTCTATCTTCAGGTTTTCCTGATGCGGCATATGGTTGGGGGGTGTTGGAAATTAAGCTGTGCATTATGCTTCATTGGCTTACAGCTGTGTTCGGGCGCGCTGTCTGTGGAATCAGAAGGGCCGGCCGCGGAGGGCTGCGCTGCTGGGGCTGCCATCCGCTCGCTGCCCGCGAGCAAGGACAGAATCAAACCTCAGCCTGAATTTTTCTGTGTCGAGGTGGTGCCACCGTGTCGTGCTGTGTGCTCCCCTCTGCCGCGGCGCCCACCCTGCCTCCAGCCCCTCGCCCACGGCCGGGGCTCATCCCTGCGCACCCGGCCCCTGCCCGGCCCGCGAGCGCGACGGCGTCGGTCCCAGCGCCTCGGCTTGTCTGCTGCCAGAGAAACAAAGAAACTGCAGCTAGCACAGTTATTTAAAAGGAGCTGTAATATGTTACTGTTATGGGTCATTGCGGGGTTTTTTTATACCGATATTACCATTATTATCCTCTCCAGCCGTAAAAATTGATTGGTGAGATGAGCAGCCTGCGATACTCTCTGATTCTGGCTGAGGGACTGAATCTCTCCATCCAGGTGGAGCAAAAGAGTGATGGAGACAGCCCGTCCCTGCTCCCCGCACCCTCCACGAGGATCTCCTTTGCACACATACGTTTTGTTCACATCCGTGCGGTTCATGGCAGCTGCCCAGATCCCCGCAGTGAGCTGCTCCCCGTGGCCGTCGGGTCGGCTGCCTCGTGCAGGACATAATGCCCAAGATCGTGCACCAGGAGCTTGATGCAGGTCCCACACGGATGTCGTAACGCAGTTTGGGAAGTCAAGTCAAGGTGTGTGGTGCATTCCCAAGTTTTGTACGAATCAGGTCAGCGTGAGCGTGTGTGCAAAATGATGAGGCTGAAAGTGCCTTGGGGGAGGCAAAAAGACAGTGCCTGCGACCAGAGCTGGCTGCACGCACGCATGTCTCAAATAAGGAGTAAATAGTGGGATGTAGCAACGCTCAGATAGTTGTTTTCTTTAACCACACAGTTCCAGCTGCTTTTTCAAGATGACAGTGGGGTTATTTTGTAAAAAAAAGGGAGGCTAAAGTTAGAGAGAAGTGAACTGAATTAAGCAAGCTCAAAAGACACACACGGAGCTGGCAAAGAGTGCAGGCGTCCTGGCTCATAATCCGTTGGACTAGAGCTGATCCCAAAGCAGTGATAAAACGCCGGACTCCTGCCTCCAGGCCTTGTGTGCTGCCTGTTAAACCACAGTGGCATCATACCATGTTTGAAAACTGTATTCTGGCCTGTTCTCCAATTACTTTGGTGGAGTTAAGCCAGTTTACGCCAGCTGATGAGCTGCCCTCCTGTGTGTATAATTATTCATAGAATGAGATCCAGGAAAGTTTAGATTAAGGCTGTGGGTACATGAATGGGTCAACATGAGGCATTTCAGCCTGTCCTGCTTTTTAAGGGTTGTATTCACATAATGCAACCTTTTGAAAGCAATTTAACCCCAATAGTGACAAATCTAAATCCTTGAGGAATTAGGGCTAAATTGGTCACGTTTCCCAGCGTTTGCTTTTCAATGCGCAGCCTGCTCATTTCTCACGCGCTCGAGCTCTCCGCCTGCTGCTGGCCTGTGCGCAGCTGCCACGCCGCGGGTTTGCCCCAGGCTTTTGCCTCGAGTTTCACCTCTCCGGCCACGCGGCCACAGCCTGCAGAGCTGGGAGGCCGGGCACCAAGTGTGGACGAGAGCCTGTGGCGAGGAGCCGCACGGTCGGGCTGCTGGAGTCTGGAAGCGGAGAGGAGCCGATGGGCTCTGCTGCCTGAGCTGCCCCGGGCAGACCGAGCAGCGAGGAGCAGCCCGGGGCCCTGGGCCACTGCCTGGCCCCGCACAGCCCCGGCCACATGGCCCCGGCCTCGCTGGGCTTTTGTTTGCTTCTCTGCGGAAGCAGAGAGCAGCGCAGCCCTCCTGTCGCGTGCTTTCACCAGCAGCTGGTTCCGGCAGCAGCCCTGGGCTGCGCGCGGGCCACGTCGGAAGGCAAATGCTGAAATCTTCCTGACTTCAGTGTGATGACGAACGTTTCTAAACAAAGGTCTCAGCTCCCCCCGTAGCAGATTAAGCCTGGGTTTTAGTGATCTCTGACTTCGGCGCTCTGCTGGTGTCTGTTCCCAGGGCTTGGCTGCTTTTAGTCCCTGTCGGAGCTGTTGGTCAGCGCAGTCTTTGCCAGAATCACTTTTGTTTATTTCTTAAGCAAATTTTTTTTGCAGTGCACACCACTAAGGGAACACTGCTCGTGCAAAAAAATCTTTCCTTGCCTTCGTTGCAGTGACCAGAAGTCAATATCAGGGTTAAAAAAATAAAAGGTAATTTCAACCATCCAAACCTGGGCTTGAATCGTGCAGGGCAATTTCAAATTCCATGGTGCTCTAGAGGTGTTGAGGGCAACAAATTAATTATTTTCAGGATTGGGCTTTAATTTTTTAACCTGTCATATTAGTCGAAATGGTATCAGAATACACAGCAATCATGCCTTTCAAACAGGAGGCATGTGTCACGGTGAAACATGCAAAACCTGGTTATTATGTAATGAGGTTTGCATTGATTTGAAAAATATGCTGTGCCAAAACCTTCACACGTTCCCCTGCTTTACAAAAATAAATAAAATAAACGGGGAAAACCTCAGGGAAAAATTTCTGACAGTCCCTGAGTGCTGCAGGGAGACGCCAGCTAGTTAGGAAATATTGCGGTGTCAGTCTGATTTCATTTATACAATTTATTTTATTGAGAAATATTGGCTAAAATAAATTTCCAAAACAAATGTTATGACTTTTCATCCTCGGCGAGCAAGGTGCCTGGATTTCTCATCAGCTGAGCGTGTAGTTCCCGCAGAACGCGTTTCTGTAGGCAGCGCAGTAGCTGCACGGCAGCCAAGCAGGAGCGGGGAGCGGGAAGAAGGGGATTTGAGAGGGGTAGAGCAGGACGGGGCCGTTCCTTATGGATCGTGTGGTGTCTGGCCGTGGTGCTGTTGTTAATATTGCCACTGAGGGCCATGATGTCGAATGCTGAGATGGGAAGCGCTGCTGCAGCCACACGGGGAAATGCCTGAGGAGAATCGAGAATCGCCGCCTTCGCACCCTCCCCTCCGGGCGCAGGCCGGGTCCGTGGGCAGGGCCCATGCTGGTGGCACGGACACGGGGGGGCACGGTGCCACAGGGCTGTGCTGCTGCCCACGGCCAGACACCGCTTCGGTGGCTTTTTTGCACGATTTCCACCTTCTCCCGAGGCTCCTGCCTCGCTGGGCGCAGGGCAGCAATGCCGCTGGCCGTGTGGCTCTGGGAGCCGCTTGTGCCCCAAGGCCCCGCGCTGGGGTCCGCAGCTTGGGGCTGGGCCCAGGGAGACTTCATTTCTGTGACGCAGAGGGTCGAAAACTTGGAAGCCTTGGGGGCTGTGTTCTGCTGAAAACTGCTCATCGCCTGGCCCTGCTGTAATTTTCCTGGCAGTACCATACAGCATCTAAAGGAAATACTTACATGCTTAACTCCATGTGTGAAATTCAGTGGGAACTTGTCAGTGCTTTAAATTTCTCGGTGCTTCGGGGCTCAAAAGCAGGCGCAGGCAGCGCTGCCTCTTGCACCACGCGTGGCGGTGCTCTGCTGCTCGGAGCACCCCGACCCCACACCGGGCCCAGGAGGTCGGTGCCATGAGCCAGGCTGGGGGAACACGGGAGCTCCGGATCGCCAGGCACTCACGCGGGTCAGGATACGGCCCCGACAGCCCAAACCAGCACACCTGGGGCGGAGCAGCCAGGCTGGGCTGAGCCCCTCGTGGAGAATTTACCCCAGGCAAAATGAGCGATGGGAGCCCCAAAGCCATCCTTCCCCCCGGTGAATTACTGTGCTGCGGCAGGACAGGAGAACGGAGCCCCTGTTGCATAAGTCAAACCTAGAGAAATGTGAAGACATAAAAAAAAGAGAAGATTTAAAGTATGCAAACCATACTGAAAACTTGATTAATTAATTACAACCGGTGGACTAAATTCTGCTCTCAATTAACACGTGCAGCCCCATTGAAATTAATGGGGTTGCACATGTGTGCGGGCAGAAATTGGTGCGATAGGTTTATTACCAGTAAATGGCAATTAATAATGGTTCTCCTTTTATATTTTCTATTTTAGCCTATTAATATTTCCAGTCCTTGGAATCGCAGCGATACCACGACAGCAGTTATGAATTAGGAGCTGGGGGAACCCCCTTATTTTTTTTTTCCCTGAAAGAAGTTTCTGTTACCAAAAGTTTGCCTAGTGTTATTTTTATAGCCGAGTGAGAGAGAATTTACAGGGAGCTGAAATCATTGAAGCTAATTAGCTGAATGGCCCTATTATTTATCCAGGGACACGTAGTACAATAATTGCTATTGCAGGTTTGAAGCATCTCAGGGATATTAATTCCAGAGCTTTCATGTCATCTCAGTACAGTAAAACTTCCTAATGGCACCCTGAAGGTGCATAATCTCATTTTAAAACTACTTTTTCTTCTTTTTTTCTGAGGGAACTGGCAGAATCTCCTTCCATAAAAGCTGAAAAAGGGGAAGAACTCATAATATTTTCCTCATAAGAAAGCAGTTATATTTTCTTATTATTTTTTCCACTCTCTGACCTTTCTGGCTTCCCGATGATGGGCCTGCCAGAGCTCTTCATCAAAAGTTTCCCCGAACTTTGCTCTTCCACCGCGCTCCGCGGAGCGGTGACAGCCATTTCGGCAGCACCCCAGGGACAGCTGGGGGCCGCGGGGCCCCCTGGGGACCGGGACCGCGGGGCCTGGAGCCCCTCCTTGGCCCCTTCTCAGGGCACAGCAGGGACAGGCGGCCCGGCGCAGAAGGGACGCCTCAGGCTGGGGCAGAGCACCCAGCACAGGGCAGCTTCAAGGCGCCCCAGGCAGGGCCTCCACCCCTCCGCCGCCCCGCACACCCGCCACTTGCTGGGCTTTGCCTCTGCTGGCGCTGAAGGCCGAAGCCCTGGGGTGCCGGGAGCAGGACGCGCTCCGCACCGCTTTGCTCAGGCTTCCTGCCCAACTGCTCTGCGCGAGCCCCGAGTTCGAGGCAGCCCCAGCCCAGAGCTGCCCCGGGCCCGAGCGCGCGAGGCCGGTGTGGGTGGAGAGGCAGCGGAGTCCCTCAGGGCCACCCCAAAGCCGCGTGGGGCGAGCCCAGGCCTTGGCGTGGAGCCGGCCCTGCACAGCAGCAGTGTGGTGGGCAGGAAGGACGGGTCCCGCACCCCAGCCTGTCCTGGTGTCGCCAGCCCCTGCCGAAGATGCTTCTCCATGTGGAGAACGAGCTGCGGTGCCCATGGTGGAGCGAGGAGCCAGGGAGCGCCTCCACAGCCCCTGCGGGTGGCTGCGGGCTCAGCCCAGAGACACTCGGGTCACGGCACCTGCGGCCTGGGGCTGGGCACCAGTGGGAATACGTGGATGTAAGCAGCCAGGGTTTGCGATGGAAGCCTTGATGGGACTTTAATTAGAACCATGTGAATGGCGCTGCTTTCACTTTAATTTAGCTTGATTTAAATGACACTCGTGGGCCAGATGAACCAAAGTCACTGGAGCTACACCAATTTACACCAGCTGAGGATTTGGCATTAAAAGGGGGGATGAAGGTGATTCCCTGTACTTTGTTTTAACCCAACAATCTTTACGGCCATCCATTAAGGCACTCCACCAGGCATTTCTCCTTCTGCAGAAGAGGTTTCAGCGGAAGAAATAAAGCTGTGAAGATTCAGTTTTCACTTTGTTTCTCGTAAAGACAGTCAGACTCCAACATAAACAACAATTTACACCCAGCATTTATTCTGGAAATTACAGTATCGTGCAGCTAACGCACACAGATAAATAATGTTTTATGGGATTCTGTGGAGTCCTTTCAGGGTAGCGGATGTTTAGTAGAATTAGAAGACTTAGAAAATGGAGAGCTCCGGCTCTAGCTGTTAATCCTGGAAAACACAAATGCAGAGCAGGCTCCCACAATTAAAAAGATAAAAATAAATTCCTCCCTACATACATTCTTCCTTTAAAAAACATCTTTATTAAACATTCAAGGGGACAAGCCCTCAAACATCCCAGTGCAGACAGAGCAAGCTTTGTGTTTGTCACGTTTCCAGCTCATGATGGGAAGGCTGCTCAGAGCCCCCCGGGAAGTGTCAGCACAAACCCCGAGAGGAGTCCGTGGGCCGAGGGGGAGCCATGGCAGTGGCAGGGTGGGCTCCGAGCGCCCGTGGGGTGGCTCCTCCAGCAGGAGCTGTGTGTGGGAGCTCCTGGAGCAGTTCCATGCCGGGCAGCACTCCCTAAGCTCACGGGGAAACTGATGCTCACCTACACACAGGTGCAAGCTATCAGGGGCCTTACAGTGCTGGTGAGACGCAGCCAGTCCTCATGTCCTTAATACCTGTTTTGTCCTTTCAAAAACGGCCGGTGTGCCTGAGGTGGCAGCTTCGCTTCTGCCAGGGCTCGTGGCGCTTGACTTCCCCATGGGCGCGTTGTGGCTTGCGGCTGCTCTGACAGCCCCGGGACCAGCCAGGACAATGCGCTGAACCTGAGCATCCTGAGGCAGGGCTTCAGCGGAGGAGCATTGTCAGCTCACTTCATCCTGCAAAGCTCTCACTCTTTTCGCCAGGACACCTCCAAAACACAGTGTTCATAAAAGCAAAGGTCGGGGTCCAGTGTAATAAAGCAGTCCAGGGCATCCATTCCCCAGGCAGGACGAAGCCGCATTTAGTAAACTGTTTGAACAAGAGTCCACTTGTCCTAATTAGTGTCAGGCTGTCGCTATTATTATTAGTTAGGGAGTTTTAACTGCTTCACCCGGAATTTGTTCTTTGAAGCACGGCGCCTCACGTCTGATTGCAGCTTTGTCGTGCAGGATTACCCCTGTGCCACAAACGCTGCAAGGGCGCTGGCCTTTGCCAGGCCTCTGCTGCTCGTGGGGCAGGGGGATGAGCGCATCCGTGTGCTGCTCGGCCTCCGTTCAAGGGCCTTGGTGGTGGCTGTGGAGGCACAGCGCCGTGCTCAGGGCTGGGCTTGCTGCCCCCGCTCCCGGCTGCAGTTCGATGTGCGACCCGCCGGGGTCTGCCTGCCTGACCGTGAGCGGGCGGAGGGCGGCACTGGGGGTTTTAGGGCTTTACGGCACGTCTGCCATAAAAAGGGGGACATGGCAGCGGGCTAGGAAGGGAAACTAATGCTTGGCCTTTAAAAAATAGGGAACTAGGCTGTGCAATTCATAGGCTTAAGGTTTTGTGGCCCAAGCTCTTAATAAGAGTGAGAAAGCATCAGGTCTGGGAATGGCTGCGCATCCAAAGATGAGCAAGCTCCATCAGTATGAGCTGCTCCTCCTGCAGAAATACCCCGGTCCTGTCTGGTCCAGAATTGAATGTTGCAGGCCAGAAAGTGCCTGGTACGATACAAGTTACCTGCCCAGGTCTTCAAACAAGTGGCAAAGGTAGGTGAAAGAGGTGATAGTTTTACCCATTCTGCTCAAGGGAGTATTAATTAAAGAGCACAAAGGTGGCATTTCCAGTGTAAAGCTGTGGAGTACCAGGTCATCTGGTACCAAACCAGAGAGCCAAACAGAGGCTCTTTGTTGTGCAGTAATACAGCAAAACCCGATCTTACTCAATGTCCTTGTGTGCTACCGCAATGTAAAATGAAGACCACAGAGATGGGGGTCCACCAGCCCACATCAGGCTCGTGGCCTCGTCCAGGAGTAGCCTGGGCCTAGAAGTGACCAGCAGCAGCTGCCATGGAGAGCTGCAAGAAAACCCTGTAATGGACAGGGATGGAATAACTTCCCTATATTTAGAAATTCCCTCCTGACCCTTACTGCTTTACGACTTGAAGCATAAAGGTTTATAGTCCTTAACTTTTATCTTGCCTAATGAAGCTGCAGATGTTCACACTATTTGTGTAAATATCTAACCTGTACCAGGCAGGTAAACAGGAGGGCACGTTAATCCTGGCCACGACTCCTGGGACTTAGGTACACTCATGGGGAAGGGGGTGCCCAGGTCTGGGGGTGGTTTCGATTCTGGCACCACCAGGGCTGCTGGCAGGTCGTTCAGGTGCTGCTCCCATCCCATGGACACCTCGGGGGGGACTTGGTTAGCCCGTGTATGTGACAGGCCTGGGTTTCTCTCCTTTGTGCATGCGGATCCCATTTTATTTTCATCCTTCCCCTCTCCTTTCACCTCTGCTGTTGGTTAAAAC
This sequence comes from Anas platyrhynchos, assembly GCF_047663525.1. NCBI lineage: Eukaryota > Metazoa > Chordata > Aves > Anseriformes > Anatidae > Anas > Anas platyrhynchos. The sequence goes on from NC_092614.1 coordinate 599,810, forward strand.
GAACCTCCACAGGAAGCGAGCTGGCCTGGCGCGTCCCAGCTGTGCGAGACGGAGCGAGAGGCATTTACAGCCTGACAGCGAGATAAAGATAAAGATGAATCTGAAGCCTCGGTGGCTGTTAGCGAGGGGAGGAGGAAACGTTTATGGCCCCATCTGCCGGCGTTTCAGTACGATGGGACCGGCTTTATGGCAGGAGCCTCCAGTGCGACTTCCTCCCATTTGGGGCCAGGGATCTGATTTCAGGCTGTTCCTGGTGGTCCCGCTGTTTGGCAGGAGGGAAGGGGGGTGGTAGTGGTGCTGTAGGACCTGAGCAGGGCTGTGGGCACGATTCACAGCTCCTGCCCCAAATTCAGGCACGTGGTGGCCGAGGTCACGCAGTGAGCCTGAGGAGCAGGCGCCGGGCTGTGGGTGTGAGAGCCGTGATGCAGGGCAGAGCCATCCTCCCGGCTCCTCTGCAGGGCTGTGAGCACAAATCGTGCCCTGATTCAACCACAGATAAACCAGGAGTGGAACATGTCATTTTGTAGGTGTTTGGTCAGACTCGAGAATGCTTTGGCTCCTTACGTTGACAGCGGGCTGCAGGTTCGTGTTCCTGATCCCTCGGGCTGATTCCCTGGTGGCGGTGAGGGCCGTGGCACTGTGGGGCCGAGGCGAGCCTGTCCGCTGCTCGCATTTTCCTTCCCCATCAGCAAGCTTCACAGTGATCAGTGACATCCCCAGCACTAACAGCACTGCACCTTGCGTGGAGCTGCTGCTGTGGGGAGATGGAGGAGCTGAAGCTGGTCCTGCTCCTGGGGCAGCTCGTGCAGGAGAATAAATTCGGCTGTATGACGATCAGCCCCGTGTTAGATTCTCTCATAATAGGGAAAAAATACAGTTGCTTTTCTGTTAGGACAGAGTGCCTTACATCGAAAAATATCAAGCATTTTACAGTAGAGGTTAACTGGTGTTGTCCCTGTTTTGCAGCTGGAGAAAATTGATAGAGAGGTAAAATGGTGTTTTAGGGTCAGTGGAGAGCCGGGAGTGGCATCCTGGTGGGTTTGCTGCACTTTGTGCCATCGGGAGCTGAGCCCTCTGTACAGGGGCATTTAGCACTTGGGTGCTAGATAGGTTCTTGTTTTAAATGGCACCCCAAATGCTTCAGGGGTTCCTGCATTTTCTGCAAAAGCTCACTGAGAAGCAGCAGTACGAGTTGCTCCCAGCAGATTGTCTCTCCCCTCTCCTCAGCACCAGCTCTGTGCTCTGCTCAGGGGCTCCACAACAGTTTCCACAAATATTTGCTCCATTATATGACAAGGTGCCAAAAGAGACCCAGAGCAGCAAGAAAATCTCAGGGAAAAACAATTATAACACACCTACATTTTTTTTCTCCAGTAACCATAGCAATAATCGTTTGGTATCTTGGGGTTACTAGGCAGCTTTCAGGAGCCTTGGAATTGCAAGCGGCCGAATCCTGCTGGTGCTGAGAGCCGGCAGCTCCCGGGAGGGCAGGGCAGTTGAGCAGCTGGCAGGAGCAGAGCCCTGAATGGTTTTGAACCACATCACCTCCCACCTCGCGGCCTCGGCAAACTCTTTATGCGTGTGTGTGTGTGCGTGCGGGTGCGCGCAGCCCTCCCTTGAAGTGGTTAACTCAGCTGTGAAGCCTTCTATCAGCCGTAATAGCTTCAAGGTGGGGAATAAAAAATGGAGAGTGTTTAAATTGTTAATGGGTTTCATGTTCTTGTCACTGTTGAGGGTTTGTTCCCTTTTATAAACTCATAGTTTTTGGTTGACATTGCTTTTATGTGAGCCATCAGCCAGTTGGTGATGGTGTTCCTGTGTTAGACCATTACTGCCGGATTGTATTTGCAGTAAAGAAAGAGAATGGAGGCCGTAAATCTACAGCCGGAGATTTAGGGCCCTGTTTCTCTGCAGTTTAGGCCCATGTGCTCAGGAAGTCCATTCTCCTCCGGCAGAATTACACCCCTCCGAACGCTCCTGCTCCGGCGCTGATCGACGGCGCTCATTGCCTCGGCCTCCCCCGGGCGCTCGGTGCAGCTAATTCCGCTCGCGCGGCCTGGAGGCGGCAGGAGATGGGGCGCTGCTGCCCTCGGGAAGGCGAGAGCTGGGCGGGTTAGCAGCTACGGGGCTTTTGTTCTGCCTGCCTCAGCCTCCAGCTCCTGGAAGAGACGGGGAGTGGAACTGGAGAGGAGGAGAACTGCTCCGGGCAGGGCAGATCTGCTCTTGCTCAGGATGGGGTCTGGCACGCGGGGGCCACGCGAGCACCCTGAGCTCTGGGCTCGTCGGTGCACCCGGCAGAGGGGCAGAGGCGTTGGCACAGGTCAGCGGCGTAAAAGTGTCCCGGGCACAGGGACAGGCCCTGGGATGAGACACGGAGGGGCACCAACAACGGAGGGGCAGGTAAACCTGCAGCTGCACGTGAATCGTGGCCCTGTGGCCCTTGAACCTTTCTGCTCCTCGGGTCTCTGGAACCGGACGTTTTGCACCACGGGTTGTTCTGATTGTAATTTGTGCCTTTGCTGAGGCTTCCCAGAAATCCTGGAACAGGGCACCCAAGCGCTTCCAAGTTCTGTTCTTGGCTTTGCCCACTGATTTATTGTAGACTGCATGAAGTACAAAGTGAAGGTGATGAATGGGTGGGGGCTGTTAGGAGAACTGATTGCCTGCACGGGGCCAAACTCCTGGCCATTGGCATGTTAGCCCCGGGATTCCCCCGGCACACCGAGGTCTGAGCCAGGCCCTGATGGGCTGGGCTGGGCGCCGGGCCCTGGCGCCGCGGGGAGCTGCAGCAGGCATGCAGTGCAGGATGCCTGCACCCCGTCTCTGGGGAGGAAAGCTGCCAGTTCGGTGCAGTGGCCCCCGAGCCCCCCCGGGCCCTCCTGGTGCCAGCCGCAGCACCGGTGCGAACGTTTAATGGCACGCAGCTGCCAAACCTGGGTTTGCCCATGAAGGGCATCAGACTCTCTGTTCGTGAGCTGTCAGCCCAAACTGAGCCTAAAGCCTGCTGCTTAGAAGATGCCATTTCCCTACTTGCACAGGACCCTCCTGCCTGCCTCCGTCCCGCTTTCCCTCTCGCCACCCATCCGCACGCAGGAGCCGTGCCAGGGCTGGCTGTCAGGGGACTCGGCGCTGCCTGCGCTCCCCGGCGCTGCGGGGTTCAGCGGGGGTCAGGCCTGGATCCTGCCTCCCGTGCAGGAAGCCTGGGGTGCTCTTGGCCTTCTGTGCCTGCACGAGTGTGCTTTGGGGACCGAGGGCCAGCGGCACCGCTCGGTCCTCCTGGAGGAAGGAGGTGTGGGGGCTCGCAAATAGGCAAGGCTGTTCCCCATGGTGGGAGTCTGAAAAATTGTCGGGTCAAAGTATTGCAGAAGTCCAAGAGAGCCTTCCCTGCTCTTTGTCTTTCTCTTCCTCCTCCTCTTCCTCCCCCCAACCCAAATGATGATGACATCCTGGCTTCCAGAGCATGTGCTGCCTGGGAGGCAGATTCAGGCAGAGGGCCATGCGCACACAGCCCTGCTCCACGCTGGTGCAGCCCTCGGGGCCCTTCGGGTCAAGGCAACGCTGCCCCTAACTCTGAACTGGCATTGATGCAGGCTCTGGCTTTGTTGTCTGTCTTCTGCCTTCTCTTGTAAAGCTTTTCTTGCCTCTGCAAGGAAAATGAAGCTGCACATTGTGTATTCACAGGACTCCAGGAGTACAAGGCTTTAACAGAAACGTTTGCCGTGCTCATGATGAAGTTGCACAAACCGGCAGGCGAGCGTCCATGCAGCAGGGACTTCCAAAGCCTTCACTGCCATTAAGGTCGGCCGGAGGAGGAGCTCTGGGAGGTTGGCCCTCTCTAGAAGAGGTTTTGTGCTCTGAGGTTAGGGTGTGGGGGTGCTGCACCCCTCTCAGCTCCGCTGGGCACACACGGGCTGAAGCATCTGACTCCTGTGCACGCACTGGCCTGCAGGCAGAGCGGGGTGCCCACGTCCTGCACTCGATGCCCTGTGTGTGTATGTAGGGGTGTGTGTGTGCGCATACAGATACACACACATGTATAGATGTGTATATTTATTACCGTAAGTGAAGGTTGAACACATTACTCAAACCTCAGCTTTTCCCTGAAGTCTGTTGTTTACAGAGACAATGCCTGTCCCTAGGGCTCACTCCCATAAAACCTTATTATCATATATTCCAGGGCATAAACTTCAGACGTCAGCCCCGGCACAGTGCTGAGCGGAGGCAGCCTTGTTTTGCCTTCCATTTTGCTCTGTTTTCATTCTTGCTGCTGCAGTTTTTATTTTTGTTATGATATTTGATATGCATGCTGATACACTTCTTATTCTTCTAATAAGACGGGAAATCCTGGGAGACTGTTAATGGAGCCTGAATACCTTTCTCTGGAGCCTGTTAAAGGTTTTAATACTGCACAAGCAACACAATCACCAAACCTGCCTTCCCGATCCACGCACAGCAGCTGCACTTTCCTCCTGAGTGCCCCAGCAAGGGCCGGGGCTGTGGGGCTGTGGGCGCTCCTGGCACCTCCACACTGCGGGTGCTGCCGGCCATCAGGCCTGGCTTCGAAGCCCAAACAACCGTGCTGATTGCCAGAAATCGCTAACGCTGCCCCGCTCCCCAATCTCCATGCTAATGTTATTGATGTCGGTTATTTAGTGATGCTGTTTCCATCCTCCCTTTCACATCCCTGTCACCAGCGCGGGGCTGGCTCACCGCTGCTTTATTGCTGCTGATGACCAGATTTCATTGATGCCCCTGTGTTTTCTGAGGATGTTTTTGCATTACTTGACTCTCCCTCCCTCTGTAGCAATACCTGAAGCCGTGCAGAAAGCTCTGTACGGCCTGCAGCCTCCCGCCTTTCTACAGAAGGCTAATCCAGCATTATAATATACTAATGCAAAAAGCCACCTCCTTTTACTCCCCCCACCCTGTTTCATTCTTTTTTTTTCCCTTTTTCTTTTCTTAATTCACTGTCTAGTGAGTTTCTGATTGACTCAAAGACCAATTAAAGTAAAATTTAATGGGAGAATAGATTAACTCCCTGAGGTTCCCCTGCCATCCATCACATTTTTATAGCAGGAGCTGTGAAGAAGCTCATAACTTCATGCTGTGAATGTGATAATAAAGAGGGCACGGAGAGGATTCCGATTTACTGCCGGGCTGATGTGCACCAGGATGGGATTTACTGCCCCAATCCCTTCCTCCTTTTATTTGGAGGGAGGTGACCGGATCCATGCTCGGCACCGGCTCGCAGAGGCGGGAGGTTGGAGCAGATTGTGAGGGGGTTGTGGGGAAGAGGGAGGGGGGAGAGACAGGAAAAGATGCATCTCCCCTCCTGGGTTTCTGTGAAAAGGTTTGTGTGCACAACAGCGATGAACTGAAGAAGAGAGAGAATTTATCTGGAAATAATAGAAACTATTTGTTGGATTTTCTAGGCTGAAGATCTGGAGTTAATCATTATTCCGTGAAACCCTGAGTGATGTTTCTTGCAGCTTTTGTACATAGATAGTGTTCCGGTGGGAGTGCTCCTAACGGTATTTTGTCAGGCACTATCAGCAGTATTGAGCCAACCTGAGCACCCGATTATTAATCCTTTTCTCCCAGTGACATGACGGCAATCGATGGCTGAACAAGCTATTGAAACTGCAGCAATCAACTGGACTCCAGTTAATCCAATGGGATCCTGACTTGGGGCCTGGCAGGAAGAAGCAGTTTTAGGAAAGCTGAGCTTGGTCTGTGCCTGCTTGGCCGTGGGCTGAGCCCTCCTGCCGACACGGGGGCAGCAGGAGCAGGGGCCGTGTCCTGCCGGGTGGCAGGAGGCTTCAGGGGCTGCAGCTCCACGTTTGTCGCCTGCGTTGCTGTTTTCAGGCACTCACACCTCTTGTTGCCTCAGGTGAGGAAAAATCAGGCAGTTTTTGCACGACTTTTATATGCAGTGGGTCCCACGTTTTGCACACACCAGGGGCTCTCTCTCCACTGTGAGATTTGTATGCGTTAAGGTGCCTTCCCCCTGCACGTTGAAGTCACGGCTGGGGGGGGCAGTGCCATCTGCTGGTAAATCTGCTGCGTTTGAGCATGGGATTTCTGACAGGCGAGCAGAGCCGGTGCCTTTCCATGGGCTGGTGCGTGCCGCAGGGGTCCGCTCCCACCCGCATCGCACCCCCAGCACCGCTGCCGACCCTGCGGGTGGTGGTCAGTGCCAGAGGCTCCTCACCAAATAAAATGGAGGAAGACAAAAAGCAAAGGCTTTTTAAAAGCAAAGGCTTTTACTGCCCCTTCCACCCTCGCTGGCTGCCAGGGAGGGGACCAGGTCCCAGCCGGGTGATGCCCAGCGGTCATTGGGGCTGTTTGGCCCCAGTTCGGTTCCTTTCCCCAGCTCTGCTGAGAGCTCAGCATTGGGTTTGTAGCGGAATTTGGAGTCCCCAGCAGGTGAATGTCACTGTGTAGCCTTGTGCATGGGCTCAGTCCTCAAGTGAGCTGGATGGGAGGGCAGAGCTTGGGGGAAGCCCATCTGGTGGCTCACAGTGTCTTTAGCTGCTGCCCCTGCTGGAACTCCCCACAGCACGAAAAACCAACGTGAGAGCCACAGGCACTGCTCAGGCAGACGGTGAGCTGCAGCCAGGAGCAGGGAGGCGCGGGCAGAGAGGAGCCGTGGCTTCAGGATCGGCCGGGTGTCCCCGCTGTCAGGGCAGGAGAGGGCAGGGGCAGCGGCTGGGTCTTGCCCCGCCGTGCTGGTCGATGCTGGGTGTGCAGAGGGACGGGGATGCCTCGGGGACCCGTGGCTCTTAGGTCCAGAGCTGACGCCCGGTGTGGCACTGTGCCGCCACCACAGACGGGGCCTTACGGATGTGCCCGAGGCTTTCGGCTGTGCTGGAGCCGTTCCCCCTGGCTGGCAGCTGCCCCGCGGTTCCCCACCGGTGCCCACCCTGGTGTGGGGCCAACCCCGAGCTCCCACCACACTCTCCTGCTTGGGGGGCAGCCGGTTTTGGGGAGCGCGAGGGCGGCTCCCGTGCCGCCGCGGGCTGACAGCCCCGCGAATGGTTACTAATAAGGTTGGCCATTAAGGTGGGTCAGTGATGGATGGGCTGCGTTCCCCTGCCCCAGCCCGGCGTGTGCTACGACACTCCCTGACCAGCAGCTGTTGTACTGGCTGCCTTGTTAAGGGTCTCTCTCGGTGACATCAGCTATACATCAACCTGGCTGATGCCTTTGATTATTTGGACAGCTCGTGGCATGATGAATCGTTGGGATTGATCTGTCTTTTCTTCGCGTTCGCTCCTTGCCCTGTCTCTCCCAACTCTCTCTGCTCTTCAACCACAAATCCTTTAAAGGTTAGCACCTTCCCGGGTGTCCTGCCGGAACGACTCCGGGCTGTAAGACGTGGCGCTGAGGAACCTGGATGCCGTGGTACAGGTTCTCAAAAAGGCTGAGCCAGGACTGCAGGGAGGCACAGAGAGCTCTGAGCTGCCCGTGGGGAGCGGTGGCAGCTGGGGGCACGGCACAGCCACGGCGTGGCCGGCTCGGGGATCCACGTGGCCCGGCTGCCTCAGGAAGAGGCGAGGAACGAGCGTGTACCAACTAACCTGGGTGGGTACTGCAGCCCAGGGAGGGTAAAGCACAAGGTGCTTTCTGGGAACCTTTTCCCTCCTCCCTGCTTAGCAGTAATTACCCCTTGCAGCTTTCAGTAATTGCTAGGTGTCTGTTCATCGCCCGGCAGGGTCCTGTGACGGCAGTGCTGGTGCCAGTGGATGGGGAAGCTCGTGAGTGCACTCAGTGCCCTGCGCCAGCCCGTGGCACCCTCATGGCTGCTCCAGGTCCCTGTGGGGAGCTGCGTGCCCACGGTCCCCCAGCAGTGTGCAAACCCTCCCAGGAATTGCCTCCTGCTGCAGTTGGCTGCCTTGTCACAAAGGCGCTGCTGCCGTGTCCCTGTCAGCAACGCAGAGCCTCTTAAACGTCCCTCTGACCGAGGCGTCCCACAGCACGGTTTGGAGGAAAGGGGAAACTGCCTGTTCTGGAGGAGTCAGAGATGCTCATTGGCATTTCTGATTCCATGCTATGAGCTTTTGTCCTTGTTTTCTGTTGAACTCCTTTATGCATACGTGGGTTTCGTTCTAGCTATGTTCTCCAGGGCCATCCTGTAGCAGCCAGCCTCCCGTGCCTGTTTTGCCCACTGAATTGAGTTTTTACCTGGTGCACGTGCTCTGGCAAGCTCCATTCCCTGGCCTCAGTCACTAAAATGCTGCAGGTACTGCCCAAATGCATCACAGAGTCTCCCGCAACCAAGACTGGAGAAATCTGTGTCCCTCCACCATGACCCCTAGTAGGCAGAGCTGCTCACGGTGTCACGTCCCTGGTGATCTGGCAGCCCGGTGGCCAGCCTCGCCGTGTGCGATGACAACGACTGCATGCATGTTTAATAAACCACAGCACTGCTCAGCTGGGAGACCCTTTGTCTCTGTGCTGGGAGGTGCTGGGCACCAGCATCCTGCCGGCAGTGCGGTGGGGCTCTGAGGCGTTCCCGGCTGGCAGAGCAGAGCCCTGGGGCCACCTCACCCGCGTCCCCCTGTCCCTGCCCTGGGCTGCAGCACGGAGCCGGGGCTGGAGCAGGGCAGCTGCTGCCTGCGGTGCCTGCTCGGGGCTGGGAACTGGCTCCCTGGGCACGCCAGCAGCCAGCACCGGCCGTCTGCGCCTCGCTCGCATCGCTTTGAACTCTTATCTGTGGCGTCTCCTGATTTTCGCTGGAGCAGACGTTGAGCCTCATGCGGGCCCTGATAACCTTTCTCTTGTTCATTAAGGACCCACTTAGTGCTCTGTGGGACTGAAGCGAGACAGTCTGGAAGAGGGAAGCAGCCCAGAGCTTTTAGCCTGGGTAATGCAAAACTTCATCAATAATCTTACAAACACAAACCCAGAACTGAAGCACAACCCTGTCACTCTCCAAACTACTAGCAAAGAAAAACAAAACAAAACAAAACAAAACAAAACAAAAAAAAAGCAGGTTTAAGACACCTGTGAGCTGTTTGTGAGCTTCTGTGCTTGGAGAGAGCGAGTTCGCCCAGCTGCATCCCTAACAGCATCGCGGGTGCAGGTTAACTTTGGGGTGAGGACCACGGGGGGACTGAGGTGGTTTTTGCTCTGGTCCTGCAGCTGGGGCAGGTGGCAGGGCTAAGAGCCTGCATGACTGCTCTGGAGAGGCAAGAGCCAAATGATCTGGTTCAGCATTTCAGCAGCAGGGCACAGATCTACCTCGCCTGGCTTGAGGCCCGTGCTTGGATCTGGGCTCCCTCTGCCCTCGTGGTGTCTCAGAGGCGGCTGAGGTCCCGGGTGGGCTGTGGGGCTCCCAATGTCCCCACTGAGAGGCTGGGGGGAGCTGGGCTACGTATCCCCCTCTTGGGAGACTTGTTCTGATTTTCAGCCCAAAGAGAGTTGAGCCAGAGGCAGGGGGGGGAGGGAAACACCCCTTAAAAATTGGCTAGGTAATGGAAACAACCTTAAACTATCATATTTCAAGCATAACGCCGTAATAAAAGTAACAGGATAATGATTTTTTTCAGTCCAGATATTAGAGGCCCAGATATTGATTGGTTGTTTCCCTTGTCGTTCCAGCCTCTGATGGAACTGCATTTTTTGACAGAGAGTGCAATAAAATGTACAGTTTCCAATTTGAGAGCCCTATAAATGTCATCTCTACATGCACGGTTACAAATTCTTCATGATGTTCCTTTCCCTCCCCTCAGTGCCAAGAGGGTCTTCTGAGACACTGAACACGAGCTCTCTCCCTTCCTGGAGGAGAAAGTTTGCAGGAGCACAGAACCCATCCCAGCGCCTGTCTGTGCTGAGAAGATGAAAAGAGGCTTCGTTCCCGTGGGGCAGCTCTCTTGGGGATAGGAGGACTGAGGTTACCGAGTTAATATATCTTGTAGTTTTCAGATTTATAGATTCCGGGGCAAATTATCAAGCTTTCTGCTGCCCCTGCTTGTTCAGAGCCGTGCTGTCGGGAGCTTCCAGTTTGACTCCGTTGGCTGGAATATTGTTGTTAATGTTTTTACTAAGAGACCTTGGTACATTTTGTGCAAAGGTGTTAAGAAAAGCTGAAAATTTACAGGGATGTCCAGGGAGAGACGGGTGGGGTGGGGGTGGGTGGTATGTGAAGTTACGTGCGCCCTTTTTGCTCCGTGCTCATATTTTTGGGGGTTCAATTTGTTTTAGTGCCCCAACTGTCCACCCTGGCATGGGCTTCTTCTTTGGTTTAGAAAGAGAGGATTTTCAAAGGAGGCTAAAAAAGTGAGTGATCACATCATAAGAGATAAGGTATCTCCTGTGGAGATAAGCCCTTTGCATCTTACCCCAGACATGTTTCGGGAGGATACAGCCTAAGTCCTTGTGCATTTTAGGGTCAGTTGAAGTGCCTGTGCTGAGGCCTCATGTGCCCCACACATGAGAAAAGGGTCGAGAAGAGGGGCCAATGCAGCACAGAGAGGCCAGGTGGCCAAAGGGTACGCACTGAACAGCCCTGCTCGTTACCCCTGGTGGCTGTTGTGTGCTGTTTTTATGTTGGTTTTAATCCCCGAGCACATTCGGGGCTGGATGCAGGTGCCTCCAGTGAAGTAACCGAAAGTGGGGGGAGGCGGGGTGGCCTGATGAATGTGCTGTTCCTCCGCTGCAAAAATAACAATAATCAGTTTTATATAAATCTCCCTTCCACAAAGAGACTTGAAACCACCAGAACCATCCCCAAGGTGCAGGGGGGTACCCCGGTATGGGTAATGAGGGCAGTCACCTTCCATGAGATACGCTCGCGCTGTGACCTTCCGTTAGGTTTAATGCAACCTTTTTATTTATTTCCAATAACTCTCCAATCAGTCAGCACTCTGCCAGGTTTCCTCTAACCTCAGATCACAGTCTCATAACCGGTTTTGGGGCTTTTATTGGTCTCCAAGGTAGCTAGAGCCATTAAGCTCAGTGTTTTGATTTGATGAGAGACGTTTCAAGGGTCTCAGTGTCTCTCTCACCTTTGCCTAAACATTTCAGCCTTGTCTCTATGCTGGGAATTGTGATTGCAGAGCCCAGCCCTGGTACTCCTCAGCTCCCCCTCTGCCGGGCAGAAATTCTGTGGTTTAGAATTAAAGGGGCTCAGAATTTGCCTTTTCCTCCCCGTTTCCATAGAGCGGTTACGTGCGGTCAGTGCCAAATCCCCGACCCTTTACCAGCGGGGTGCAGGAGGACGGGGTAAGGTCCGAACGGCACCCGTGGGTCCCGAGCTGCCGAGCCTGCCTGGATTTGTAGCCAAGGCCACATCTGATTAACCACATTCGGTGCTTTTTATAATAAACTTCTGATCTCCAGCGTCATGGATTTATCACCTGGTGGGTATCCGAACTGTAATCAGCAGCAGCTTCTTTTTTGGACCCGGCATTCTTTATGCAGCCCTGTCACTTGCTCTGTCTCCGGCGGTGGGATGCAGCCAACCCGATCGATGTTGTGTTTTATCTCCTTTTACCAATAATTTTTTTAATCCCGCCGTGTTCCTCCCGGCCCCCACCGCTGGGCAATGACCGCGGCCGGGCAGCGCCGCCCGCAGCGCTCCGGGAGCAGCCGGCGGGGGGGGGGGAGGCGGCGAGGCACCGGGGGGAGCCCCCCGAGGCCCCCGGCCCCGGCCCCGGCCCCCGCCGAGGGCCCCGTGGTCGCCGTGCCCGCAGCGGGGGGCTCCGTGCCGCGGGCCGGGGGCCGGGGGGAGGCAGCGCCCGGGGCCGGGCCCGGCCGCGGCTGCTCCGCTCCCAATCCTGGGCCTCTGCTGCTCCCTTGTGGCGGAGCCCCGCAACGGCACGGCCCGGCCCGGCCCCCGGCCCCCGCTCCTGGGCCTGGCCCTGCCCGCGCTGAGCTCTGCGGGGCAGAGCCGGGGCCGTGCCCGGGGGCCGTAAATCCGGGGGGGCGGCTGCTGGAGGCGGCTGCTGTCCGCCCCATGCGTTTTTAAAGACCCGAGCGGTAACCCCGGTGTCAGGCCGGGCACTCGCGGGATATTTATGGCGAGAAGCTTTTTGCTCGCTTCCTCCTGCCGGTGCCGTCGCTGCTCAGGGTTAAACGGGGGCGGCCCCGTCCCGCCCGCCCCCGCAGCACCCCCCGGGGCCGCCGCTGCCTCCGGCCCGAGCAGGAACCGGGGCCGGGCACGAGGAGCCCCGCCGGGGCCCAGGGCCCTGCCCGGCGCTGAGCAGAGCGGGAGGGCGGCTTCCCATGGCGCGGTGACACCGATCCTGTTTGGAGGTGGCTGGGCGCTGCCTCGTCCCCCCGCACTGATCCCTGCTCAGCCCCTGAACCCCCAGACCCTGCGCTCTGCTCCTGCCTGGCAGGAGGGGCTGGGGCCGGCCGGGCACAGCAGCAGCGGTGGTGCCGGTGCCGCACCGTGCCCCGGGTGGGCCCTGGGCGCTTCCCGCAGGGGCACGGGGCAGCGCGCGGCGCCTTTGGTGCTCTGGGTGGGAGGGTGGGGGCACGGCTGACCCCCCGCCGCCCTCCTCCGCTCGCTCACTCCGGGGCTGCAGGGTGAAAGCTGAAAGTTGAAGAGTACAAAACCATCAACCCCTGGCTCTCAGCTTGTGATGGGAAATGAAAATATTTGGATAAGCCACGATACGGAGCTGCTGCTATTTACAAACCTTGATCCTGTGGCCTGCACATCAAAAGGCCTCCTTTTATAAAGCGCGCTCTGCACTCCTGGCTCCGTTTTCAGGCTGTCAAGGGCATTATTTGATGTTCCTCTTTTGTTTGTTTACATTAATTAAGATGGGCAAATCCATCACTGTGACTTTCTCCCTCCATGGCGGCGGGGCAAGAGCGGCCGGGGCACACGCCTGCTGCAGGTGTTCGGCGGGTTTTGTTCGGCGGGTGATAAAACACACATTTGTTCTCCAGGTCGTGTGGACAGACTGACACTTTCCCGATAAAAGCCCACCCCCGACACCCACCCCACCCCACGGTGACAAATGATTTTCTTATCTGGAACAAGGAAAAGCAGTGGCCAAGTTTCATCCCCGCTTCCCGCCCGGATGCTGAGGGCAGCGAGGAGCCTCGCGTCTCAGGCACCGTGCGGGCTGGTGCCACCGCGCTCGGCTCTGCCCCGTGGGCAGCTTTCAGGAGCGCACGTAACCGGCTCTGCACGGAGCCAACGTCTGTTCCCCAGCTCCCTGCGCAGCTGCTCATGCAGTGGGCAGGAAGCACTGAATTTCCTCCTCCTTTTGCCCCACTGCAGAGAAGTGCCCCCAGGCCCTTGCCTCCAGCATCTCCAGTGCCCAGAGGCACAGCTGGCATTGCAAGCCCCCTCTGCGGGATCGTGCCTCAGGGGAACTCGGCGATATGAAGTGCCCAAAATGGGAAGCCCAAGGCCTGCCACAGCTCCTCGTCTTGGCATGGTCTCGTAATGGAAAGGCCGTAAAATGCCAAGGGTCCCCCTGCTCTCTGTGTGCAGAGGCGCGTGCTGCTCACAGCCCCGGGGGGGCTCACTGGATGCCCCCCAGGCTGTGCGGGACCTGGGCGCGGGCTGGGGGGCCGTGGCTCAGGGGGGCGAGCGGGGGGAGCTGGGTGCATGGTGGGAGCCGAGCAACTCGTGCCTGCTGAGCTGGGCCAGTGCGGGCACGGCGGCTTATAAATTTCAGTCAAATTAGTTGAAAGATGAGAGGCAGCGTGGTCTAATGAATTTTGCACGGGACAGCGATCTCTTTCATGTGATTTCCCTCATGTCCTTCAGAAAGTTGTCCAAACTCTGCCAGGTCCAGCTCCATTCGGCGTGGGGCCGGGGCGGTGCTGGTGGCTGTGCCCCTGCCCCAGATGCACACGGGATGCCCGGCTCCTGTCAGCAGCAGGCGCCCTGTGTGCGATGTGCTCTGGTTACACCTCAGTGCTCCCTAAAAGCTTGTCCCGACTTTATCATTGCCCAGATGCCTTCCTTTAACACACATCCTCGTTATTTTATTAAATACTCCGGTTTTCTAGAAATGGGTTTGCAGGAATGGTTTGCTGATCCTTGAATTCCGGCTGTTTTTTAGACAGGGGACTTGGGAGCCCAGAGTCTTTCCAAAAGGAAGCAGCTTGCTCTTTTTTCCTGTGTTTTTTTTTTTTTTTTTTTTTTTTTTTCCTGTAGGAGGTAACTGGCACTTCATTTATCTGGGGGTTTGTTATGACTCCGAGCTAACAGATACCACACTTAGCAAACTCTCACTCTTCACTAATGGAAGATACTTTAATCTAATTGCCCCGTATCATCCCGCACCAGAGCCTCCTCCCACGTCGCAGGCACAGCGCTCATCCTCCACCACAGCGAGCTGCAGCTCGTGGGGACGCTTCCTCCTCTCCCCGTCCCGCATGGCTCCGTGCCCAGCTCAGCCACGAGCAGGGAGAGAGACGAGGGCGCCTGGGAGGACTCGCAGGCACCAGGTCTGCTTGTGTCAGCCTCGCCTCGGGGCGCCAGGCCCCGGAAGGAGCTGGAGAGGGAGAACTGCAAAGGGGAAGCTGAAGCAGACTGGTCGGGATGTGGAAGTTGCGGTGAAAATGGTGTTGGTTGCCCGGACCAAGAAAAATGAGGTGTGAAATCCTGGGTTACGCTCGCTGCGATGAGCCCCGTCTTGGTGCCAAGGCCCACAGGGTTGAGCACTCGCAGCCTGGGGAGGGCAAAGTGAGGTGGTGCCTCCCGCTCTGCCCCCGCTGGGTTTCGGGGTCTTCCCCTCCCTGGCAGCTGTGATGGGGCTCCAGTACGAGCAGGGCCAAGGGGCCCTCGCTGCGGCTGCCTCCCCAGGGAGCCCGGTCCCCTGCCGCCGGTCCTGGCCCGGCCGTCATCCCCTCCCCTTGTCCCACCCCACCACCCGGCCAAGCAGGCGCCCTGGGCGCTGAGTTCTCCCGAGCTGCACCCACTCCAAAAGACTTGTTAAGACTCAAAAAAAAAACAAAAAACAAATAAATAAATACAAAACCCCCAAACTTGTTGCCTGCCAAAGTTTTAAAGAAGCCGTTGGACCCAGGAGAGTCCCAGTAGACCTAGAATTTCTGGAAGGTCACACAGTGGTGTGGATATTTTCCTTAATGTGATATATTCCAGCAGTTTATTTCACATTCTCCTACAGAGACAGAAATTGGAAAGCTGCAAAAGGCAGCCCCTGTTTTTGTTCAAAATTTAGAAGAGGAAGATGAGCTTTGAGAGGCTAAGAACTGCCAACTGGAAGGATGTGATAACCAGTGGCCCTTATCTCCATCCCATTGGTACTGATAATACTTCCTTTGTTTAAAAAATCAGTTTTAAATTGAAAAGGGTTTAAATATTTTTTCTTATATATCCATCAAGTTAAAAGTAAATTTATTTTACCAATAAAATTCAAAACATTGCTTTTGTACATTTTTATTTCAATTTCACTCTCCAAGCATATACTGTTTGACATTAGCTGTGAATAAAAGTTAATAATTGCTTCCTAAAAACTGCATCTTCCACCATTTTGTAACATAATACAAAATTTAAGTACCCAAATAAATGTTTGTTAAGCTACATAATGACCGAAATATTTCTGCATAGAAATAGTGTGTTCTGCTGGTTAGCTAAAAGAAATGTTAAATTTACCATAAAAGCTAACTTTATCAACGTGTTTTAATGGTTACCAGCTTTCCTTAAGAAAGTGAATAAAAAAGTACGAATGCAAAACAACATTAAAATGGATGATTTCAATCAAGATGTCTTGCTTGATGATTTAAATCATCATTAAAGTTGGCGATTTAAATCACTCTGAGTTAAATCAACCCACCCAGGGCTCCAGTTCCTGCATCTCACTGCTGGCCGCTCTGCTGGGACCGACGCCACCCAGAAAGCTTCTTTCATCACTTGGGCTCCCGACCGCAGGAGCCCGATGCTTTAAAAGGAAACATCTTTGTCCCAGACCGGCGCAAAGCAGGATCCTCTAATGAGCTCCAGACGCTCCCCGTGCCGTGCTCTGTCTTCTCGCGGAGCTGCACCGGGAGCAGTGAAGTTGAGTTAAGTCCTGGGAAGGCGGGGGACTTGGGGCAGGAATTACTCACATCACCTGCCCCTGGCTACGCACCCCAGGCACTCTTTGTACTCAGTGGAGAGAAAGTGCCCGTTTCTCTCCTCGGTTACCAAAGAGAGCCGAGGGAGTTAGCCGAGATGTCTGCGTCTGTTCGGCTGAGGCCCACGCTACGCCGCTAACGTAGGTGGGAATGAAACCCGGCCCCGACAGCCTCGCTCAGACTGAGGCGGGAACGTGCCCAGAAACTGCTCGAGCTGTGTCAGTTCTGCAGTTTCCATCCCACAAAAAGCCCCAAACACAAACCCAAGCGTGTGCTGGGAGAGGACCCTTGGCCCTGAGCGCAGCGGGGGCACAGAGCTGCCTGCGCCACTTCCACCCCACTGTTTCTGTCCTGCATCAGGCCCTTGGTTTGGGCTCACGCCTCATCCACACGTGGAGTTAATTGTGGCTGTGGATAGACAAGATACTAAAACCCCGTGTAAGGCACTTAGGACTGAAAAACGCATGTGGTACAAAGCCTCCTGTCAGTATGAATTGCCTTTGCCGAGTCAAATTTGTGCAGAAATAATCCTGAGGTTAAGAATGATCTGAAATTCATTTGGCGGCTCTGGCCTTCGTCTCTCCCCTCGCTGGCAGTGTCTGGTGGCCGCCCCCGGCCTCCCCTGCCTGGCTCCCTCGGCCACGCTCCCGACACCCCCAGGGGGCTCTGAGCAGCCCCGGGGCGAGCAGGGGAGGATGGACCCGGCGGCTGCACGGGGCCGTGGTGGAGCGGGATGGCAGTGGGCCGGGGCCAGGGCCTGAGGCCGACAGGGAGAAGGACGCGGCCGCGCCGCCTGCCATTCAGCGAGGTTTGCTGGGGGGGTTGTTCCTCCCGAACAACACAGCTGTATCCAGATTGGCAGCTGCTCTAGCACATCCATTTTGTAGAAAGGCATCCCTAAATGGGAAGAGAATAATTTACACTGACATAAAGCACCTTTATTTGGATATAACTATCTACATTAAGGAGGTTGGATTGCTCTTACCGTATCAGTACGGTGTAGTTGAAGCTCTATTACTCGTATATAAGCTGTTCCTGGCTCTGCTCCTGATTTATTTGCCTAGCAGAGCTAGGCTGGGTGTGTCTAGATTCATGTTGTGTTGATATCAGAAAATCAACGTTTCTTTCGTAATCCAAGGTATGTGAGGTAAATCAACAGGGCTCCAGGGACGGCAGGGGCATTTTATCAGTGTAAAACGAGAGAAGTGAGCCCAAGGGGAGGATTTGCCAGGGAACGTGCTTTTATCATTTTACGACCTGTTGATTTTACTTTTCTAACAATTACTCAGAAGTAGGAAGCAAGGGAAAAATAGACCTGGGCCTAGATGAAAGGGAAGCGGGAGGCTTGGGCCGCCTGTTCGAAATGAGAGCTCAGCCGTACGGAAGGGCGGCTGCCTCGGGCGCCCACACGGCCCTTCCGACCGCCACAGGGCTCACACAGAAGAGGCAGCAGTTTCCAGCGCAGACCCTGGGCCTTTAAACTGTGCTGCTGCTGGCTGGGGTTTGGGGGTTTGGTTTGCCATAGCCTCCATCGGCTGCTGCTCGAACCCGCAGCACCGCACCAACCTATGGGCCCGGCTGTGGCCGAGGGACGTCGCTGCCGCTGGGACGAGACACTGTGGTGGCTTCTGTGATCCTGTGATCCTGTGACTCTAACCGGCACATAGCAGGCTGCTGTTGTGCCCCTGCTGCCCTGCCGGTGGGTGCCGGCTGCCCCTTCCCTTCCCACCCCCTGCATCCGCTGCGTACACAAATGGAGGTCTCAAGGGAAAGTTGTTCTTCATGTGAGACACGGCTCTGCAGTTACAGGAGAGAAACCAAGTAACAGTGAAAACCCTCAGGGAAATCATTTAATATTTCCAGCCTTCTCACATGGGTTCTTGACACTCGGGTCTGCGGAGGGGAAAAACTGATTTATGCCGTCAGTCGTTAGACAATGTGGAGGTGAGGTCAGGCGCGGGCATTCCTCATCTCTTCCCTGGCGCTCAGAGATCCCCTGGGCAAGGTGGAATCAAAGCATTTCAAATGGTAGAGGTCATGAGAGTGACACTGTAAGAGGTAAAAGAGCACAGCCTCCTGCCTCCTACAGAATGGCTGACACCTATATATCTTCATATTGCCATTGTTTCCGCTTGAAAAATTGCATGTCGTTTGTTTTACTTTTTCCTAACCCTCCTCTCTCCTTAAATCCTCTCGATTTTCCACAGTGATCTATAGGAATCATTTGTGTCAAGGCTGACGATTATGTGGTTCAGAATTTTTATAGGAGTAAAGGCCTGAGCCGTACGATGGGCTTTAGCCAACAGGTGTCTGGTCTTTGTGCAGCCTCGCCAAGACCCTGTAAATTAAAATCACATCTGCCTTGGGGGAATTCTCCTGCGTTGATTTGTGGCTGCTGAGAGGGGCTCGGGTCGAGCGCTTCTCGCACGCGGTCGTGCTGCAGGACAGCCGCACGCAGCGGGCGGGTCGGAGCGTGAAGCAGCCTGGCTCTGAGAGCCAATATTGCCCCAAACCACCGGCAACAGCCCGGGGCACTGCGGTGAGCACTGAGGGTCTGTGCCGGCTGCTTGAGTCCTTTCTGGCACTCCTGGCTCTGGCTGCTGCTCTGGTTCCCTTCATCCCCGTCAGTTGTTGCTGTCAGGAAAGTTCTGGGATGGAAGGACTGGGTCCAGGTGGCATGGGAGGGCCCAGGATTGCCGTGCTCGGCGCCTCCTGGGGCTGCCACAAGCTGGTGCCACCAGCAGAGCGCTGGGCCCTTTGGGCTGCTCGTTTGGTGCTTGCTTGCTGGGGATGTGGGCAAAGAGGGGGCTCTGGGGTTGGACCTGAACCACAGCTGGACTGATATCCTACCACACCACACCTCTGGGCGTAATGAAGGTCAGATGAAGGTGAAAGGTTTCCAGTGAGGAACTTCTTGGTGGGAAGTTTCCTTCCATTGGGAACGAGGGGAAACCCCAACAGCCCCCTCCGACGTGTGCTGCAAATCCCTTGCCTGTATTCAGCCCTGTTAGCTCCGCAAGTGAGTGTTTAATGGAGCCGGAGAACGGTTCCTTCTGGCAGAAGGAGCAAATGTTGCTTAGCTGCACCCCGCATCGATAACCATCGGTGCCTTCGCTCAGGGAGTGACCGGGAGGAGAAGGATTGGGCTGGAGCACGCAGCGGCGGGGCTGCGTCTCCCTGCGCTGTAAGGCTCCCCCGGCACTGCCGTCCTTTCCCCACTCTTCCGCTGCTTTGAGTTTAGCTCATCCCAGGGAAGGGGAGAGGAGAACCGTCTCTAACGGCACCCCAAATGCGCATCGGGGGGGCAACATGCGTGGCACCACACATCCAAAGGGACCTTCTTTCTCCTCGCCCACCACCTCCTGTAGCAGGGTCCTGGCTCGAGGCTCGAGCTGCCGGCGCTGCCCTGCACACAGCGAGACGTGCGAGGGAGCGAGTTTTGGTTCTGTTCCAGTAGAGTCCTTGTCGGCAGCCCCACGATAACAAACCCACGAGTGCAGTTAATGGATCAGATCTGCAGCTCCCGTTGAACCCAGCGGTACTTTTATGTTGGCAAAGATGTCAGGACTGAGGTGGGAGGCAGTCAGCGGACGGCGGTGCGTGTTATTGCATCCCTACGGCTCCCATCCCCAAACCCCCCCAGAGCCCTCTTGAAATGCGCTGCAGGGGGACGGGGACCAGGAGAGACAGTCCCACGCCGCGAGCAGCCAGCCCCGCGGTGCTGCCGCGCGGGGGTCCTCGATAAGGCCTCAGATGACAGGCTTAGGTTTCCAAGGTGGTGGTGTAACATCAGTGAGAAGCAAATATTTGGCCAAGTGCACCCTGAGGTAAGCTGGTATCCGGTGTAACCGCACAGCGTGCCCATATGTTATTACTTATCCATCAGCCTCTTTGAGTAACGACGTACAGGGCCAGGGCGAGAGTTAGCTTTTGTCAAGCATATATTTCAGCGGCGTTTAAATAAACTCATCGAGCTGCACGTCTCGTGAACTTTCCTATTCCATCTGTCTGCGCCGAGCCACCCGTGGAACGAAATGGATGAGGCCTTCAAACCTTCTCCAGTCCCCGGAAAATGAGCCAGTCCAGTTAACAATAAATGGTGGCCGGTTGGAGCACACATGACCAGTCTAGTGAGGAAGAAAAGAAAGTTGAGCTTAATGAAGTCCCTGTGCCCGTGTCCCTGTGCGTGGACAGGAAAGGACGGGTGGTTTATAACTGTTTATTGGAGTTAATGGTAATAAATTCCTCACTTGTGATGCATTAACTTTAATGTTTTCATTACGTGATGATTTAGGTTTTCCCTTTTCACATTGTAAATCATGTTGTCCCGGTAGCACAGCAGGTCGAATGTCTGACATAATGTTATGTTTGGGGGAGAGAAATAACAGGGGAATGAGTTGCACAGATTATATATTTATATACTTAATACATTGCGCTTTTTTTTCAAGGACTTAAAAAAATTATGTCCTGATGAAGTCTGTGGACGGGTGGACAGACAAACCCATCTGAGCACAGATTTGCAAGTTGCTGTTGCAAAGCCCTGCAAAGGGCTGGTTTCCATGGCAACTCCCCAAATGCACTTGGTGCTGAAGGGTTTTTTCCCTCCCTCTTTGCTGAGTGTGAGCCCTTAGCTAATGAGCTGTGCAAATAGATATTGAGATTTAGTGTTTTTTATTTTGCAATTATAGACTTAGTGATTTGGAAGGAAACTTTTGGGCCAAAGGCTCTGCCTCCTCTTTGAATTCCCTTTTTTTTCCCTTGGCGAAGTTGGTTTAACTTCAAACTTGATGTAAAATTTTCCAGACAGAATAAAAAACACCAGTAAAGTTGGAGGCTTTTTTCCACCCTCCCAGGCTAAATCCTAGTCTGCAGTCAGCTGTTTGCCACCGACTGTCTCTTCTCTTGTTTGCTTATCAATCATAAAACCACATTCATGGACTCCTCCGAAAAAACAACAATGAACCCAACGTTAACTTGGCATCCAACAAAGGTCCATCTGTACACCCCGTATTTATTTCGGTTTGGTCATTAAACGTGGGCCAACAAGAGCTTTAGGGGCAGCAGAGTTAATTAGGCACCGCTCCACCTCAGGTGAGAATTGCCGTTTTCTTGAGTGACTTCCATGGATTTTGTGTTCACTCCTGGCTGTCAGCACTTGTCAAAGGCCTCCGCAGTTGCTGGGGACCAGTTAATCTTGGTTCCTGCCTTCAATACTGGTCTGTGCTGGCTGCTACAAGAGAGCATTCAGAAATTCCCCGCAGGCGCTGTCCCGAAGGAAGCTCTGGGTCTGGCTGAAGTTTTGGGATGGGCTCTTTGGGGGCTGCTCCGCCGCCTGCAGTGCCTCGTGGCACCGTAGGACTCCTGAGCCTGAGGAGCACCGCTCCTGAAACTGAACGGGGAGACTGCAGCTGATAATTTCCTCCCAGTGATTTGTTGCCATTGATTTTTAACTGCCTCCTGCTTGCTGACTAGCTTTCAATCTAGGTGGTTATCCTGGAGTGGAAGCCTACACTCTGAATTTTGCTTACTAGTCTCTTCTGAAAAGTCAAGCTGAAACCCAAATAAATCTTCTCTACCCTGCCTTGCCTTTTCTTCATCTACTTTCTTATTTTCCCACTCAAAAAAATGCAATAAAATTAGTCTGGCACAAGATCTATTTCATGTGATCCATGGTGACAATTGTTTAGTTCCCCATTTCCTTTGAAGTGGCTGCTCATTCCATTCCCGTCTTCATAAATGATCCCCGGCCGTTCCCAAGGCGCTGAAAGGTTTGGCGACGTTCCCGAGGGGCGGAGGGAAGCGTGTCCGAAGGGTCCCAAGGTCCTGGGGCTGCCCAGGGGACGCGCCGTGAGCCAAGCAGAGGGCAGGGAGCTGGGTGACCGCGCTGCCGGCCAGCGGCTCGCTCTCGCTGCGGGGTGCTACGGGTGCGGGTGTCGGACGGGGCCTGTGGGCCGCCCGCGCTGCTTTGCCGGGCTGAAGAAGCGCGGAGCCAGGGAGCGCTGGCACATCTCACCCGGTGCTGGATCTGCCGACCTCCATCGGCAGAGCAGGGAGTCGAGGCTCCGGGCCTCCCCATCCTCCTGGCCTCCCCCCGGGATCGGAGCAGGGGGCAGAACGCAGAAAAGTTACAGGGAGAGGGCTTAGGGACTGCACCTGCCTTCCGTGTGGTGCGAGAAAGCAAAGCCTCTATCTTGGTCTTGGAAAAGGTGACGGTTAGGGTTAGGGTTAGATTTCCAAAACCTTTCAGCTAGCCCGGCTCGCTTTGAGGAGGCTGGGAGGGGTTGTTTGTCTAGTTCTGATTGTTTTTATTCTCATTAGCTTCAATGGAACAAAAGCGCAGCCACCACGGAGGGCTCTGGGAAATCGCAGCCAATTGTGCTCTAGTTTGAAATCTATTTGGGTGTTCCCAGTGAAGTCCCCAGGAGCAGAATCTGCTCTTGGCACATTTGAGCTTGGTGAATAAGCTGGAGGATCGGGAATTAGCTGTAAGCGTCGTGCCTCCGTGCTCCATCCCTTTGAACAGTCAGTTAATGTGACAGCGTGGGCACCAGCGCAGCCCCTGGGCTTGTTTGGCTGCAGCTGCTGTGACATTTCGTGCAGCTGGTGTGCGTGACTCAGAGACCAAAGGGGCGAGAGCTGAAATCCAGAGGTCCTTGAGGACATGGCGAAGACGGGATGGAACAGGCACGGGGCTCGGCAGCCAAACTCCTAGAAACTGCCCAAAAGATGCTGTCTGGCCAGCAATGGCGGAGGCTCATTGGGTGACCTGGGCAGAAATCGTTCTCCTCGTCCGCCCGTGTCAGCCTGGCAGAGGGAAACCTCTGAGGCCAAGAGCATCCCTGGGGGGTGCAAGTCACTGCAAAGGCTGAGGGGCAGGAAGGCAGGGAAAGGAGGGAGCGGGTGTCTGCTCCTGCACCTGTGGGCGCGGGTTGCTGGCCCCACTCTTCTCCCCCTCCTGAAATGCTGCAGCTTTGTGTCCTCTGCAGAAAGCAGTCTCCGAGCTCCCAACACAGAGCTATGCCCGGCGCTGCCAGCCTGCAGCCGTTCCTGCACAGGAGGCTCCAGATGCAGCGACGTGTCCCAGTGGTCAGGAAGCTCATCTGGGGGAAAATCCCTGGGGAGCAGCTTCCAGAGCCCTCGGGAGCCAGGCTGGAGAGGAGGGTGGAGGAGAGGCCAGGAGGGCTCTGAGGTGCCGGTGGCTGTGAGGCAGGGGCTCAGACGGCTCAGCTGCGGCAGGCGGTCGGCACCAGAACCGGTATTGGGCTGGGCACAGGAGGGGCTGGGGCAGGCACGAGGGTGGAAGGGACCCTCGGGACCGTGCAAACGCAGCCACAGCCGCAGCCCCGCCGAGCAGTGGCTGGAGCCACTGGAGAGGGGCCGTGTCCCTGGGAGGGCACAGATGGTGCTCTCAGATGAATTTAAGGCCTTTTCTTTTCCCTCTGTTTGTATGAATGGTGAATGGCCGTTAGTGGTCGGAACAGATGACCAGCCGATGGGCTGGCTTTTCCATCGCCCGGAGCCCTAGAAGATGCGGTGAGCTCTGGTTTACCTGCAAGCTGTGTGGCCCTGGGCAGCGGCGTCTGGCGGAGGCTGCCTGGCCCCTGCCACAAGCACCCGAGCAAAGGAGCCCTCGGAAGCCAGAGAGCTTCCATTAGGACACTTTAAAGGAATAAAACCCCAGGGGAGGTATTTGCAGGTTACTATTGCCATTTGCTGCTAGCAAAAGCCATCTGGATTGTCGCTGTGGGCAGGCTGGGGGTGTGGGGCGGGCAGGGGACCCCCAGCCCCAGCCCAGCTGCGTCTCCTCGCCCAGCTTTAACCTGGGGGTTCCGACTGGCAGGGCTGTGCAGGGCAGGCTGCGGGGTTTGTGTCGTGTCCTGTAAAACTTCACATTTCCAGAGCTTTGTGCAATCTAATCAGTCCTCTCAAGCCCTCCCTAATTGTGTTTGCTTCTCTGAGTAGCCACCGAGTATTTAAGGAGTCTCCTCTCATCCCGATCTCCTGCTGGGAAGCTGAGGCACCGCACGCACCTCCTGGGAGGGACGCGGGCTCCTGGCGGTGTCGGGGCGATGCTGCGGAGGTGCCGGGCCCAGGGGCTGCCAGCCTGGCAGGTCCGGGCCCCCAGGGCACCACAGCACAGCACGAGGGGCTGCCAACGTGGGGCAAAGCAGGAGCTGGGGGCACAGCAGCTGCCCTGGTCCCGCTTGCAGGCGGGATCTGAGGAAGGACGGGCAGAGAGAGAAAACGCGGAGCTGGCCAAGGCTGCTGCTGGCTCCTGCCACATCTGTGCTGCTTCCCCACTTCAGTTTCTCCTTCTGGTGTTTGGGAGGCCCCTGCAGCTCCCCCGGGTCTCCCCCTAGGCTGAGGAGAGGAGTCAGGGCCAGGACGTGGAGCTGGGGGGGACGCCTTGGCCCTGCCCTGGCTCCAGCGGCAGCAGCGAGCGCGGCGGCGATTTCTGTAGCCGGCTGTCTTGGGGGAGTGGGGGCAGAGGGAAGCCCCATGCTGGTAATGTACTGGAAGTAAATGAAATTAAATAAGCGAAGCAGCACTCGCAGCTCCTGCCTTCCCCCCTGGGTAATTCAATTCGAGCGCTCGTGCTGATGGGATCTCACCGGGGCTGCCTCTGTCACCCCGCTGGGGCCTGGAATCTTAACGTCTAAATAAAAGTTTCACTCAAGCATTTTTTATGCTCCTGCCAGCAGGATCAGCGAGCTGGCGTTGGGCACATTAATGTAATATTCATACTCGCAGGGTCTCCCTGTGCATCCGGCAGCACCGTCCCATTTTCATAATTATAAATGTCCCATAAAATGACATTTAGATTTGCATTAACAAAAGGGGTTGGGGCTTGGGTTCGAGAAGAGAACGTGCCTTTCTACGAGTCTGAAGCTAGAGAAAAGCCTGAGCTCACTTTCCTCGGTGTGCAGGTGCTTCCACGCGCCTTGGGAGAGGGGGCCCCCAGCCCAGCCCAGCACCCCAGGAGGTGGCCGCACGGGCAACGTTGGGCCCCTGCTGGCGGCTGCCCTGCGGGCCCCCGAGGGGCTGGTGGGCCTCCTGCCACAGAGCCCTGTTGCTGAATTTGGGAGCGTGGCGAGCGCTGCTGGAGGCCAAGGCAGCGACCGGCCCCGTCTCTGGTGGTGCCGGGGCCACCTGTGCCCGAGGAGGCTGCGGGAGCAACGTGGGACATAATTCTGGGCTACCCGCCCTGGGAAAATCCCCTGAGCCCTGACACAGCCCGGCCTGAACCCTGACACAGACTCTGGGTCCTTGTGTGGTTTTGTTGTAGGAGCAGTGGTAAGAGTGGTGCTCAGCACCAGCTGTATGAAGGGGATTCCCCCTCTGCTCTCAGCTCCTCATGGCCAACTGCCCCTGTCTCATGGTCATGAAGCTGCTGCCCTGCACTTCTCTGGAGTTAGGAGCAAGCTCAACCCGACTCGAACTGGAGAGAAGTGGGATTTATCCCTGCGGGAAGGGGCTGCCCACGTCCTCCAGGCGCTGTGCGAGGCCCGGGCCGTCGGCTGCTGCAGGTTTCCAGCCAGCAAAGAGCAGCAGCAGGAGACGCACGTAGGGGAGCCTTCCACCAAACCAAACTTTGTGTGTCTTTGTGTCTGCCGCTCGCCCCGAGAGCCATTTGTGGAGGATTTATAGCGAGCACTGAGTTCGCAAACGATAAAACACAAAAATGAAAATAGCCTGAGAGTGAGGGAACTGACAGGGGATGGATTGGGCCGAGAGCTGGACGTCAGTGCGGCGCGCTAAGGAAACGAGAGAAACTCTTGTGACCTGGGATGCTGGGAAGTTATTCATACTTAAAAGGCTGCCAAGGCCAGCCACCGGGGAGATGATTAGTGGTGTTTCGTTAGTCATTTTTTATTGTCTTTCAGTACAAGTTATGATGACAGGAGATGAGCGGCAGAGAAGGGGGAGACCACAGCAGCAGGCCCTGGCTCGGGGGCTTCCCGGCCGCGCCACCTGCGGGGCCGAGCTGCAGCCAGCGCGATGCAGAGCACGGCGAGGGGCAGAGACCCCCTGTGGGCCGAGTTTGGCCAGGTGTTGGCCAAGGGCACCACGAGTCCGTGAACCTGAGCGGATCCTGCCTGCTGCCAGAGGCCCCCAGTGACCAAGGGAGCCTTGGCGGGGCAGCCGGGGCTTGGCAGCAGCCCCAGGAGCTGCAGCGGTCTCAGCCCTCTGGGGATGGGTCTGCGTAGCTGTGAGAAGCGTGAGGTTTCCTTGAGGACTGCTTCTGGAACCTGCAGCCAGGACTGGGAATAGCTCCTGAGGTTGAGCTGGGTGGTGTCTGCACAGGGGCTTGGGAGGACGCGGTAACGTGTACGATAAATGTGCTGGTTGTGGGGGAGACCCCCGGAGAGAGAAGGGACTGAGCTCGCACCGAGGCTGTTGGCATTGGGGCGGGCGTGCTGCTGTGCCCTGTTCTGCCTCCTGCAGGACGGTGCCCGTCCCCTCATGGGGGAGGGCTGCAGCATGGGTCCAAGCACACCCTCAAAATGCCAGTGCGTGGGGGGTACAGTTCTCAGGACTCACGTAGGTGGTGTGATGTCTCTGCAAGGATGCTTCACAGCTGGGAGCAAGGTCTCTGGAGGGATCCGTGCCTCTCCATTTGGACTTCATGTGCATGTGGGTTGCAGAGTGGAGAGGCACTGTGCGAACTGGAAACCCCAAAGCTTTGCTTTGCTCCCCGCAGGACTGGAGGAAGTCACACCGAGGCCTGTTCAAGACACAGGGAACATTCTGAAGCAAGGATATCTGGAGAAGAGGTCCAGAGGTAAGGCCTGACAAGTACATCAAGTCTGGGGGGCTCAGTTTGGGCTGTGTTTTTATTCTGTCTGACAAGGTAAAGGCAGATGGTGAGTGATGGCTTCTGGTGGAGGAGCTGCTATAGTTTACACAAAAGGAGAGCACAGCCTTTATTCACTTTTGTAGATCATCAAACTCCACAAAGATTAAAACCCAGAAATTGCATTAAGCAGCAGCCTAGTCCTCTAAGGCAAGATGTGCCCTTCTAACAAGCAATACCTAATGAGGATAAAATCCCGGTGAAGACAAGGTAGTTCGTAGCATCACACACATTAGCAAGTTGAGATAAGGATTGTGAGTCAGCCTCAGGTTTATCTTGATTTTACTGACTCTTGTGAAAGCTACAAATTATTTCCTCATCAGTCAGATTTTATCTTGATTTATTTACTGTATGACAGGTGGGATGAGGTAAGAACAACCCTTTTTTCCTCATGATCACCAGCTGAGGTGCATAACTGTTCCTTTGCATGTTGTAGCTTGCTTCAATTACAACATAAAAGACAGTTGCTTAAGCCTCAATTAGAGAGGTTTCACCCCAAAGCTGTGTTTTCTCCAGCCCACTAGGACTGGCTTGCTCTCCTTTACTTAGCTGAGGTTTTGTATCTAAATTTGGTGCCAGAAATCTGCAGGATTTTGTTGGGATTAAGAAAATCTTTACCTGCCGGCGTGTTCATCTAGAGAAGCATTCAACAAAAGAGCAGGACTTCACGTTTTTTATTCCCTTGTTGTCTTTTTCTTTCTAGACCATAGCTTTTTTGGATCAGAGTGGCAGAAGCGGTGGTGTGTCCTCAACAAAAGGACCTTTTTCTACTATGCCAATGAGAAAAGTAAGTGATGAGACATCCACCCCTGGTCTCCAAACTGTGGACAGGGCTGGGAAGGAGAAGGGGAGAGCCCTTGCTAAAGGGCAGGCTAGGACCTGACAAGAGAAAAGCATAGACAGTGGGCTGTTTCCTTACCTTCAGCTGCTGGGGTTTTAGGTATGAATTTGGCTGAAGTAATTTTAATTCAGTCATTTCTTACCAGGACAATGCACGATGCTGCCTGGAAATGCCCTGCTTTGGGAGGGGGCAGCCTTACAGGCACCTGGTCCCCAGGAGCCCCCTGGGACAGTGTGTCACAAAGGAAAATTATTAGGCAATTAGTGTAAAAATGAGCAAACATACCTTTAGTGCTCATTTCAAGTGAAGACGAGATGTTGGCTGCAATTTCCAAAAGCACTTAAGGGATCTGGATGTCATCTCATCTTGCTCCTGCTGAACCCCCAATTTCTTTTCTTAGACATATGATAAATAAGAGTAAGGCAGTAATTCCCTATCAAGGGATAACATGTAGGTTCTCATAGAAAGGTATATCTCAGCTTTTTAACCCTCAACATCTTTATAGGTAGAGAACAAGAGAAAGACAGGAACAGAGCAGTGTGTAAATAAAATGACACACCAAGTTTTCGATTAGCCATCAGCTGGGCTTCAGCCCCCTAAGTGACTGTATATAATCCACGTGTCAGCGTGTATAAATATTTTGCAGTCATGCTCCATCAGGTACATATAAACAGACAGCTAATATCTCCAGCGGAGTTTGGCGTGATGAAATATATGGCCTTCCTTACTCTGTTCCACCCATCCAGAAACTCAGCAGGTTAACTGCTTACAGAGCACACGGGTACAGCCTTGGCTCTCAATGACCGGTCTGCAGCTAGGGCACGAGCAAACTCCAGTGGCTCCTGGGGATGAAGCTGGGTCTCTCTCCTCCTTCTGCAGCTTTTGAGGATCTTGAGTACTTTTTCATGAAGGTTTGCAAAGAAGCTTCCTATCAGTCAGTGTGGCTGAGGTGCATGCAGGGGTATGAGTTGCTTGGAAATTTTGAGCAAGATATTAGCAGAGGCAGGCACTGAAGGTAAGAGCTGATACTCTGTTGTTTCTGTGGGAGGCAGGCAGTTGTCAGCTACCAAATGGTCTCCAGAAGGTAACAGAATAAAGCAAACCTGTTACAGGTGGTCTGGAATCATTTTATAGGGCTTGCCTTTGTCTCTGGAAGTTTCTGTGGATGATCAGCAAATCAAAAAAAAAAAAAAAGGTTAAGAGGAACTGGCTGAGTCACTGAGTCATACTCCCACACTTAGTCAAGAAGATTGATAAGGAAATAATGAGCTGGGTATCCAGCTGGGGTAAATAAAAGCGCCTCAGATGACAGCAGTGAAGTTCCCTCTCTCCACCCTGGCTGACAGGGGCCGTGAGCGCGCATCCACAGGATCCATAGGCCAATTCTCAAAGGCCCCGCTAAGCATTTCTTTCTGTATGCCAGCCTGCTAATCCCTTACCAGCGGAAGAATTGTTGCTATCGTATTTCCCCAAGTACACAGTGGTCTCTGCTTCATTATGAG
Source organism: Anas platyrhynchos (assembly GCF_047663525.1). NCBI lineage: Eukaryota > Metazoa > Chordata > Aves > Anseriformes > Anatidae > Anas > Anas platyrhynchos. Next base: position 629,061 of record NC_092614.1, read on the forward strand.
CAGCTCATCTCGAGCAACCTTGTGACCCTGGCAACCTTTCAGTGGCTGTTCACAATCTCTCGAGGCTTACAGTGACATCCTCTTTACTGTGTCTTTGTGAAGACCTTATAATGTTCTCTTCGGGTTTTCTGCGGGCAGAGATGCTTAGATTGAGTCTTTCTTTGACATCTCCCCTTGAAACATGGTGTGCTTTGGCCTCCCTATGTGGGCAACAGACGTCTTCCGCACCCAGTAGTGCTGCAGGTTTGATAAAAAGTTACAGACCCAAGAGTAATCGCATTTCTCTTCTTCCAGGCAAGCAACCTAAAGGCACCTTCTCCATCGAGCAATATAGTGCCCGGCTGGCTTTCCATCTCCGCAAGGACTCTCGCAGAAGATGCTGTTTTGAATTAATCTGCCCTGGCAAACGCACCTATGAGGTAGGAACTGGGAAGAGAAGCGGAGCCTTGGTGCTGCTTGGCCACAAGGCACAGGAGCACGTGCTCCCAGGTCCAGGACACGGGCTGGACCTGAAGGGTCAGGGAGGCTGTGGATCTCCAGACCTCGGTCCCTGGTAAAGCAAACCAAGAAGCACTGCAGAAGGTGTTGATGCTTCTTCTTCTCAGCTGGTCCCTCAACATGGACCTTCCCTTGGCACGAGAGTGACCCTGGGCTCTCTTTGCACTTGAAAATCACAAGAGTTAAGTGAAAACGTGGGTTAGAAGCAGTAGAAGATTGGGTGTGGAAAGCCAATTTTTAAATAAGCCGTTCAGAGCTGTGTTAAATTTAAATCTTCAGTTTGTTGAGCATCCATCAGGGATCCTACAAACTGGTATAATGAAAAACCCGGCTCAATCCACAAAGTGTATATGAGAGCCTTCCAGACCTTCAGGGAGATTTTGGATCTAGAGCCTTTGTTCAGAGTCAGTATAGTATATTCAGCAGGGATTGTGGTTTTCATCTGAATTCTTTTAATGAATTAGGCTTGACAGCCTTCCTCTGGGACAGTCTAGCTTTGTTCCGCTTGTATTTCCCTGTTTGGAACAGGGAGATAAAGAAGTGAGATGGTTTTCCCAAAGTCCACAGGGTACAGAATGGCAGATCCAAAAACGAAATCTCTTATTTTAGCTGGAAATCTTTTTCATCTTTGTACACATAAGAAACAGCATGGTAACAGGTGAATCCCTCTCCAGTTCACAGCCCCAAGTCCGGCAGAGGCTGAAGATTGGGTGGATCAGATCCAGTTCCTCATGAAGGGTGAGTCTGGCAGCTTGGCCTGAGCTGCTGTGCCGCATTCCCTGGGGCAGATCCCAGCAGCCCTTCCCTTGGGCAGCTCCCTGCAGCAGCATGTGGGCTTGTGCTCAGCCCCAGGACCTTGCTGGAAACACAACAGAGCTGAGAAGGGAATCGAGAATCCTCCTTTCTACTCCTCTGCTGTGAAGTTGTGCAGTCAGTCCCCTCCCCAGCCCTGGGAGTGGAACCCAACCCCTGTTACTCCTGTGCATCTGCTCTTTGCAAAAAGAGAGGTTCTGGGGCTTTGCTCTTTTGAGCAGCCAGTTAAAAAGAGGTGGTTGCTTGGAGCCCATAGGCGTTTGGTTTCACCTCCAGCACTTCTGACTGTTTTTAGAGAACAGTGTCCTGTGATGTCTCAAAAGCTGCAAGTGCTACCAAGTAGGACAAGACAATTACAGGAATTGCTCCGTGCTGCCATAGATCTGCTGTTCTCTGCTTGGCTGATGAGGGATGGCCCAGCCCCACTGGAGTCATTCCAGTTTGAAAACAGCAAAACTGAAAAGAAACTGTGGTCCTGTATATGGAAACCCTCCAGAAACCATAGACAGCTGCGCGATTTCAGACCGAGTGGTGCTTTTCCAGTTTTAAATCATGTTCTTGCAGATCGGTTTTGTTTAATTCATTGTATCAAACCCTGTGATTGCACTTTCTTTCTTTTTTGTCTTGCTGATGTCAACCTTCTCTGAAATACCCAGGAATGGGGTGAGGCTCAGTTCCTGGAGGCGCTTGAGTTTGGCTGGCTCTCTGGCATTTGCCATCCTTTCTTGGGCTTTTAATTTGTTTTAGCCTGCTCTCAGCTTCCACCCCATTTTCTTCACACCAGATGCTCACGGGCTGAGGGTGGGGACGGTTCACCCTCTGCAAGGTCCGTAGTGAGCGCCAAGTATCGTTGCACAGGCTTTGTTACTTGATTTCAACTCACTGAAAATACCAGCAACCTGCTTGGCAAAGTTTACTCTTTTTCACCATGCTTTTGCTCTCTGCTTCCTGCAGACTTGAGTTCCCTCACTATCCCATACGATGAGGAGGACGAGGAAGAGCTCTACAATGATGTGGACAGTTCTGACTCGGTGACCACAGCATCCCACAACACTACCCTGAATCCGGATGATGGGATGGAAGAGGATGACGTCTATGAGGTTTTTCCAGGTATGCAACCACCTAAGGTTAAAACTCGAGCCATGCCCTAGCTTTAACCCTGCAAATGTGGCAGGAAAGCATGGCCTAACACATTGATGGGAATGAACATCTCAGGCTCTGCTGAGTTTAATAAGCCTGTAACTCAGAGATGCTGCCCTGTTTCTTTGTTCAGACTGGTTGATGGACTGCGAGAGCCTTTCTGTTTTGGTGAGGTGGGGGCTTTGTAAATTCAAGGCAGCTTTTAGAGGTTGTGCTCCATTCAGCTCCAGTAATATTAGGTTTGGTGAGAGTGGAATCTCTGGGCTGTGTTACCTGGAAAATCAGAGTTAGATGATGAAAATGCTCCCTTCTGGGCATGCAGTCATGGCTGTAACGCGATTACTGGCCTTCCAAGTGATGATAAAATAACTGCATTAAAGACTAGTGCTTGTTCCCTAACAGTGCAGGAGGCCTGGAGGTAGCAGGGCAGTGGCTGTCAGTTAAAGGAGCCAGAAGCAATCTTCCTGGCACAGAACCAAACAGACTGAAAGGGTGACACGGTCTGCAACGTTTCTTACAGCAGAAATCACAGTGTGACATGCCCCAGGGCACCGGAGCCTTACTCAGACACACGTGCTGTGTTCTGCCTCTGCTGAGGTTGGGACTGCCCAACCCTGCACCCCATCCCCTTGAGCAGGGCCCCTTGGTGTCTGCATTCAGACACGCAAAATAGATCCTTGTTTCTTCTTATTTATTTCAGAACTTTATATTCATAGTGATTAAAAAATATATTAAATGCACCAGAAATTTTTATGGTGCCCAAGATCTTTGTCGTGCTATTGCTGCCGGAGGAAATCTCTGCTCAGCGGTTTCCGAGTGGCATCCAGACAGCTGCCGGGAGCGGAGCTGAGGCTCCAGGGCCCCGGGCTGCCAGCACAACGCTGGGTACAGCCTCAGCTTCTGTCCGTCTCTTGTCTTTCCTTCTTACCTCTGTTTACATCGTCAGCTCTTTGGGCAGCAGCTGCTTCTTCCTCCAGGCACACCTGCGGTGATCCCTGAGCTCAGCGGGAGCCTCTGCTCCGTGGTCCCTAGGCGGGTGTGTGGGAAGTGCTGACAAACTGTCAGGCCAGGGGCTTTCAGTGTCCCCGGCTGCTTTGGCAGCTGCGTCCAGCTCCTCGCTGCTGCCACCACCCACGGGGCAGATACCAGATGTGAGATTTGTTCCACGTGTGATCCTGGAGTGATCCTGGAGTGAGCTTGTGTGGAGTCGCCCTAGGGACAGACCCTTTCGTTGCCCCTGCTCTGGGACGCAGTGTGTCAAAAGCTGCAAATCCGCTGCGGGAACGCTCTGTGGCCTTCAAACGTGTCTGAATGCCCTCCCCTGGGTGTGGGGCGTTGGGACCCTTCACACCCCTAGTCCCCATAAGCGTGGGAGGGCATCCCTGTCCAGCTGGGGTCTCCTCTGGCCCTGCTGCCTCCCTTGTGTCCCGAGTGAAAATAGAGAGAAAGAGGAGAGAAAGAAGGGGGGGGGGGAGATGAAGAGATAATTTCCTCAGCAAGTCATCGTCGTTAATGAAGTTTTACAAAAACAGATACAACCAAGGAAAAATAAAATTTCACAGGTGATAAATTTTTCCAATTTCCCTGGCAGAATTCGATAGGATTGTTAAATTAAGAGTGAAGGTGTCTGTTAGGAAGCAACGAGCAGTGATGGGTAATTTTATAGAGTGGAAAATTGAATCAAATTGCTACATTAAAACACAGCTCCTCTGAGAATCTGCCCAACGCCCAGGCTGCTCCAGCGCAGCAGTGGGGCACGCGGCCCACCGGCTCCCTGGCCATGCCCAGGGCTGGGGCTGGGGTCTGCAGGGGGGCCCTGGACCCCAGTGGGGGTGCCAAGGGGGGGCTGCAGCATTGTGCTGCCCGGGTAATGGTAAAGGCATCTTCCCAGGGGCGGTGGGGCTGGGGCCGTGATGCTCTGCACAAGGAGGCAGCATGAGGGGAGAAGCGCAGGCCCCAGGAGGCACATTTTTCAGCATTTCCCTCTAATTCCTCACTATAAAATTCTGATGGTGACCGAGGTATCTGGCCCAGGCCCTGGTAGGGCAGGGCTTTGCTTCCAGATGATTCAGAAGAGCACCTGGCAGCAACAGGCAGAAGGGCAGCCATGTGGAGGGGAGCTCCTCGCGTCCCCCCAGGCTGCATCCACCGCCTGCACAGTGCGAAATCTGTGAGGATGTGGCCAGGGGCCAGCGAGCCACAGCACAGCCCACGCTGCAGATGCGGCTCAGAGGATGCCCGGGTTGGTGCCTTTGCTGTGGCCGTCCTGAGCAGCTGCCAGGCGCCTGCTCCTGTGCTGCGGGCTGGGAGAGGCTGCGGCTGCCCCCCTGCAGCGCTGCCGGAGGAGATGGGCTGCAGGAGGGGGAACGGAGCTGCTGTCAGCCGGGGGGAAGCCACACCAGGGAGCTGCCTCCCCACCACGTTTTCCTGAGAAAAATCCCGTGCGAGTTTCCTTCCTTCCTTCCTCAAAGCCTCCATCCATCATAGCCCTTGCAGCCCATCGGCCTCCAAGAGCCGCACGGAGCCTCTGCTCACCGGGGCAGCCAGCGTGGGACCGGGCACAGCCCGGGGGCTCCTCCGAGCACCTTTAGCAAGAGGCACAGCACAAATCGTCAGCAGGGCAGGGGCTTCCTAAGGGAGGGGAAACGGGGGCACAGGGGTCTGGGAGGAGGTTTCCTGAGGACAGCCCAGCTCTGGGGATGGGAGCGGAGCCTGCAGGAAGCGGCACGGCCACAAGCCAGAGGCGTGTGAGGAGCACGGCCGGGAGCTGGGGTGGCCGCGGGTGCTCGGCAGAGCCGTGCACATGCCCAGGAGCGGTGTGGGCGCGCTGTGATCACAGCTCCAATCCCACGCCTGGGGGACGTGGCCCCATCCCCTGGGGGCTGCTGGTTTGCCCCACCTGGGGGTGGCTTTGGGGTCTCTGTGGCCTGGCACGGGACTGGGTGTGACTGACCCCCAGTTCGTGCCGAGACCGGATCAGGGGCTGGGGGCCCTTGGTTAAAGTTCAAAGGAATCCAGATGCGGGGCTTCGGGGAGCATGCATGGGAATGATGGAGGCAGAGCGCTGCTGCAGATGCATTTACATTCTCTTTTACAAATGCAAAGAGCAGGCAAAAGCCACTTTCAATAATTTATTTTAAAATCAATGCTAATGAGGTTCTGTCTCGTCAGTGGCCGAGTTTTACAATAAAGTCTGATTTATTTAGAAAAGATCTTTGGTGCCGCTTCCCGTCTAATGGGGGAGCAGTCGCAGTGACCCTCCAACTCGGGATCCAATTTGTAATTCACAGCGGAGGCCTGACCTGGTTTGCATTGATCAGGGCCGGGCGGGGGAGACGGCTGGGGCAGGGCCGGGGCCGGGACCGTGCCCTCAGCAAGTGCCCAGCGGCAGCACTTGGCCCGCTGCCACCTCGCCTGCTGCCACTTGGCCCGGTGCCTCCCGGTCGCCTTGCAGGGGATCAGCAGGAGGCCACCCGGGGGCTCCTGGCAGCTCTGCCCCACGCTGAGCGAGCCCTGGCCCTGCGGCCGGCCCCAGCCTTGGCATCGTGGCTGCAGGAGGAGGCCCGGGCCGTGGGCACTGCGCACGCGACTCGAGCTGAGCCCAGCTCAGGCTGGGGTTGCTGTGGCCTGGCGTTAATTCGCCTTTAAACCTGCTCACAGATGCTCGCTGCTGGCAGTAACCGGCCGTTTCCCCATGGCTTCCCCATGACCTGCAGCCTCCCTGTCCTTGCTCACACAAACTTTTCCATGGTATCATTTCTTGGTATTTTCTTGGGCTCTCTTTCCTAATCTCCCACAGCTGTGCCAGTCTCTGCTCTTCGCTGCCTGGGGTCCCTTCTCTGTAATTTCTGCTTCTGTCCACGATCCTTCCGTGCGTTTCTGTCCTGGCATTTCTCCTCAGCATCTCATTTTCCCGAGGCTGCAAGTTCTGCACAGGAAGCATCTCTTCCTATAGGGCACTTGGCAAAGTGCTACATAAATTTATGAGGCTATAATAAGTGATTTGTTTTTACCAGTGTTAACAACAATTTATATTTTTATGCAGCATGTTTTAAAATATTATCTGTGACTTCCTCCCTTCCACTCTTCACAATTAAGCCGGGAATTTATTATTCTGACAGTCGGATGCTCTCACAGCCCAAGCCCGCTCCTGCCTGCGGGGTTAGTGCAGCACTAGCGATGGCCTGGCACCATTATGTCTCACGCAGTAACGCTCACAGCCTTTTCACTGGCTTCTCTGCTCTGTTTCCCCCCCAGAGAAGGAGCCCTCCATCCCAGAGGACAGCGAGGATTCCGGGAGCGGACAGAGAAATGGTGAGAGCCCGCCCCGTGTTGGCCACCCCAAGGGACCCAAGGGTGGCGGCGGTCGGGGGATCCAGGGTGCAGGCACTGGTGGACGAGGACACAGCCGAGGGGCCAGGGAGAGGAGCCAGGGCAGGAACAACAGGAGGCTGAGCAGGACGTGAGTCAGGGCCGGTGGCCCAGAGGAAGCCACCACAGGGAGGGCTCCGGGCGCGGGAAGCCGGACGGACACCGCCACCACCCCAGGAACCAGGGCCGCCTGCCCAGCCGCACGGAGCGGGCGGCCCAGGAGCCTCCCCGTGCCCGCCCCTGCTTTTTCCTTAAGGACCCGCACTGTGGGACAGGAGCGGAAGGTCTGTTTCCTCCCCAGTCCCACCTGCTTCGCTTTTCCATCTCTGCTTCCGCCCCGGCGCAGGAAAGCAGCGCTGGTGTCCAAGCAGCCGGGGCTGGGCTGGCCGGGGGATTCCTGCTGCCTCCCGCGCCCCAGGGAGCTCGGCCCGGCCAGGGGAGCTCAGAGGGGACACACTCGGCTGGGGGGTGCCCGCCTGGCTGGGGGCCCAGGGGGACAAGTCAGGAGTCCTGGGTGTTGGGTGGTGGAGGCCGGAGGGGCTCAGTGGTGGCCGCTGCGGGTGGCAGGTGCCTAAATCGGGTGCACGTGGGGTTGTGCTCCCCTGAACGCGTGCACACGGGCACACGAGTGCCCCAGGCATTGCTCAGCTGGTTGCTCCCCCAGACTGTGCCCGTCTGTGCCAGAGCCCCTGTGCCCGACTCCCCTGACGGTTCTGGTTAGCCTGAGGGACACTTCCCCTCAGCCAGCGTCAAACACCTTGGACGTGCCTTGGGTAGTGCCCCCAGGAGGGCACCGAAACGTTGGTGGCACTGGGCCCGCAGGGTGGAGTCCCAGCTGTCCCCAGCACCACGGCAAGTCAGCATTTCTGCACCCCTCGTGGTCTCGCAGTGCTTGTTTCCCACCCGAGCCCTCCCCACATGATGACTTATTTGGCCACTGGAGCATGTGGCAGCTACAGCAGGTACGAGCGCCCAGAGCTCGGAAGAAAGACATCCTGATCCTCACAAACCGTACCGTGGTCGTCACGCGGGGCTGCACAGCCATCCCTGGAGACTCCTCGGCACGGGCTAAGGAAAGCAGAAGGAGCTGGGACACGCACACACACACACGCATTTTTCTTTGCCTTCCACGAGTGTTCCCAGTGTTTAAACATCCAAACAACCCTGGGCAGAGAAGCAGCCCCCGCGCCCCCTGGATGGGGCTGGAGGCTCGCAGGAGCAGAGCGCAGCTCCGCGGCCCCCCGGTGCCAGAGGTGTCGTGGGGAGCAGCACCCCAAGGCCACCCTGGGGATGTTGGCTTTCGCCTGTCACAGTCCTGCCAGGCATTTTAATGCCCTGCTCATACTCATTAGCATCTTCCTGGCAGTTGTAATTTTTGTTAATTGTTATAACTGCTTTAGTTATTAGTGTTGTCATGATTGCTTTAAGTCCTGTGTCTGTTTTTATGCTAAATGATATGTTAGACTCTTGCCTCTGAAATGCTGGGCTGCATTTCAAGAGGGAAAGGTTATCGCAGCACCAGGAACCCCAGCCCTTGTGCCTTTTGCCTCGGTAATTTGTGTTTCAGTCCAACTGGACAAAGGGTGAGCAAGAGATGACAGGAGTCCTTGAGCAGCGTGCCGGGCTGCAGGGAGGGAGCGGGGGGCTATTTCTTAATTATATCAGGCGGCCAAAGTGCCAGATGAGCATTTGGCTAATGGAAAACTATTGTTTCTAATTTCTAAGAACCACAAGGATGCCACGAGGCTGGAGCAGCCCTGGAAATCCCGCGGAGAGCTGCAGGCTGCTCCAGCCAAGACACCCATTCGCTCTGCTCAGCTGCTTAACCCCTGCCTTCTGTGCTGGACGGGCTGCGGGGCTGCTTCTGCTGCACAACCTTACCAGCCACATCCAAACAGCACGCATCCTGTCCACAGAAAAATAACAGGAGGCCGGGAGCCTGCCTCCTTACGCAGTCCCTGAGCATGGCGGGAGGTTTCACCGAGCACAAGCACAGCAGCGAAAACCGACGGCTGTCACTAGGTTTCAGCATCAACAGGCTTCTGAAACAACGAGCCCAAAGCAAAGGGCCGGGGGCAGAGCGCCTCCCCCACGGCCCTGCCTTGGGCTGCCCGGGCTGCAGAAGAAAATGAGGCAGTTGTCACGTTCGGCTGGTTTTCTTAATGACCCCAAGGCCCATAAATGTGGGAGCAGGCTCTCGTCCCACTTACATCAGTGTAAATCAGTCACACTGAAATCAGTCTCTGCTCTGGGTGCAGGTTCAGGTATCGAGCCAGGGCACCTGGGACGTCCACTGTCCCACGAGGAGGCTGCAGAGCGATGTTCTCCCTTGCCTGGCCTTATCTTCAAGTGCTGAAACGGCAGCCAGGATCCCTGTTCTGCGAACGGTCTTAATTTTAGCAAGATATTTTCAACAGCTTGCACAAACATCGTGCTTATGAAACTGTGGCGAGGGATTAAACACAGAGCCTGGCTGTGCTCTCACTGCGAGGCATCTTCAGCTGATGCAATTAATTCTGACCTTTTGAAGGTAGCATTGGTGGGAGGGGTGAGGCCTTCCATCCAACCAGCTGATGTTGTGGGAAAAATAAACTTCAGGGAGCACAAAGCTTTCTGCTGATGGGGAAGTTTTCTCCCTTTGTACTCGGGGAGTTGCACGTCCAGGATCCTGGGCACAGCTTCCGTGAAATCTCTGCTGCCAGCACCTTCTCTTTTCTCCACTCCTTGCTGACAGGGTGGCAAGATGCCTCCAAGTTCTTCTCGTCCCTATAAAAAGCAGGAAAAGCAAATGCAGGATGGGAAGCTGAGACAAGCTGCTTGCAGCATCCCCGCAGCATCCGCCCTGCGTGAGGGTAAGGTGGCCTCGGGCAGCGCTGAGGGGAGCGAGCCCCTTCATCTCCAGAGACCTCTTGTAGGAAGATTTTCTGTGTTAACCCAGAACCCCTTCCCCTCCCAGCACGTCAGTGACACAGAGCATAACCCTGTGAAAGGAGCGCAGGCTGACGGGGGGATGGCAGTGTGTGAAGCCCTTTGCCAGCTAACCGTAGTGCTCCGTAGCAGTACAGGGTTTTTAGTTAGCCCCTGAGCAGCCTTCCCCCAGAGTCCAGCCCTCCCGTTTCGGTGCTTTGCGTCCCTCCCTCTCCTCCGGTCCTCGGCAGGTGACCGTGGCTCACGGGGGACCCAGCAGGTCGGTGCCAGGCGCCGTTCCCCCCTGCTGGGTTGTGCTCTGCGTCCCGCTGTTGTCCTCACATCCTCCTGCAAGAACCTTTCCTGGTGGTTACACAATTCACTGGCTGCTACCAGAACTGCTGCTTGCTTTGTCCTCTTGCTCCGTGCCTGCACACCCTGATATTTCCTTTGCCTGCAGTTCATAACCTCTGGTTCCTGCACTTTGTACAAGCTTAAATAACTCAACAGCTCCTACTCCTTCTATTCCCTTCACAATCTTTTCCTCACCACTGCGTGCTCCCCCTTTAATACTTTCCAAAGGATGCAGACCTACTTTTTTTTTTTTCCCAGCCTTTCTATTTAAGTTCCCCAAGTCCCTGAGTCATTCCAGTTGCTCCCTGCTGTACCATTATCCATCTCTGTAATGTCCTTTTTCATATTTAGGTGATCAAATCCGGGCACAGTACTCCAGATGCACCCTTATCACTCAGTCCCTTATACCATATTAGAAACATTTCCTCCAACATGTGCTCGATATTTTCTATTTATGCTTTCTGGGCTTGGTTCAGTCGCATGGCAGAGCAGCGCAGTCCGTTGGTACAGCCCTGGTGCTCGACTCTCCCCCTGCAGAATGTGGTTTTATTGGGTTTTATTGTCCCTGGGGGCATCATCGCAGCGGTGTCCTGTCGTGACATCGGGAGTCACCCTCAGTTTGGTGCTGCACCACCAGAACAGTCTCCTGACCGACACCTTTGGTCCAGGTGCATGTTTTAATGGTTGTTTTGCATGCTTGAAAGCTGCGAATCTGTTTTTTGGGTGTTTTTGTGATGCTTTGGGTATGCTGGGACGAGTTGTGTCCCCAGCCTGCAAAATGGACGGAGCCACATCTCCATCAGCCGTGGGGCTCTTGGAGTGCACGGCATCAGCCGCCTGGTCCCACCGTGCAGCAGGAAGATCTCAGCCCCATGGGGACCCACTTTCCGTGGTCTCTGGGCCAGTTTTGGATGGGTAATGGCAAAGATGGCAATGTTTTGGTCTGGAAGTGCTGCTGTGACACTTTCCATAAAGCCCACGCACACATTTTGCTGAGGGCAGTCCCCAGCCTTGGCACGGAGTTTGCTGGCGGTTTCATCAGCCCAAACCCTCGGCTTCCAGCAAACAAACCATTTGCCTCCCCCTAAAAGGAGGAAAAAATTGAGTTTGCTGGCTGACGTGTTCCCTTCCTTTCTGCAGCACAGCCTGTGGTCACAGCTCCCTGGCTGAGGGCAGGAGCGGAGGCGCAGCCGTCCCCACCCTCAGGCTGCATCGCGCCTGGCGCTCTGGGACCTCCTCTGACCGCCCAGGAGCGAGGGATGGAGGCAGATTTTGCTCCCTGCCCTCCTCCCATCCCTGTTCCTGCTCCGGGCAGTCCTGGCTGAGAAGTCAGTGCCGTGTGATTGCTGAGTGGGCCCTGCTCAATCGGCCGAAATCCCCTGCATGGCTTCTTTAATGAATAAACAAACGTGGCTGTCACCTTCCCCCGCAGCACCCTCCCAGAGGCCCCGTGCAAATACCGATGCTAATTAGTGGTATTCCTCTTCCATGCCTCTGGCATGGCCAATAAGCAGCCGTCACTGGGGGGACGCTGCCCGGCTGGTGCCACGTGCCCCCCCCCAGGGCACGGGCACAGCTTGGAGAGGGCCTGGGGAGGAGGTGAGGGACTCGGAGGGCTTGGTCCACCTGTGGTTTGTAGCCAGCAGCTTCAGTTCGGGTCTCCTGAAGCTGAAGCACATGTCAGTGTGCTCGCACGTTTTTACTCATCGTGTTTCTGCATTTATTTATTGACCTGCCATTTTTTCTTGTGGTGTTTTCAGGCCTTTACTTTTCAGCTGAAATGCAAAATAACACCAACGTTTTCTCTTGTCTTTTCCCAAATACCGACCGGCTGCAGCCCCTTTCTCCGGACACCTCACACCATGACCCCAGTATTTCCCCATGCAATCCCCTCTCCCCAGTATTTCCCCATGCAATCCCCTCTCCCCAGCATTTCCCCATGTAATCTCCTTCACCTTTCCGCTTTGCTTCCCAGGAGGCCCCCAGCGAGATTACGCCAATTACTACCAAGGCATGTGGGACTGCAGCGGCGAGCACCCCAACGAGCTCTCCTTCCACCGTGGTGACCTCATCTACATCCTGAGCAAGGTAGGGCCCCGCCAGGACCCCCACGCTTGCCACCGTGGGGCTGCGGCTCGGACACGAGCTCCTGAGAGCTGGGGAGGTCGGTGAACAGAGAAAATCGAGGTGCAGGGTTATGTTCAAGTAGTGGAGGGGGCAGCGGGATGCCAGGGTCCGGCTCCCACTTGGGACCCCAGCATCCTGCTCCCCGCTCTGTGCCTTCCCCTTCCCACAGCCAAAGGAGCAGCCAGCTCGTGTCCCCGCTGTCACCCTGGTTTTGCCTGCAGCAGTCAGTGCCGCTCCTGTCCGTGCCTCCTGCATTCACATGTGGCACTCGAAATGCCCCAAAGCAAGATTTTTTTCGCAGTAATGGAGTCTGTGCGTGCTGTTGCTCAGGTATTACAGGGGTAATTGAGTTGCTCAGCCGAGTATGACCAGGGCTCTCTTCGGCAGGCGCACGCAGGTGAATAAATTACCTGTTTGCACTAGCAGGTCCTCAGGGGTGAGAGCAGGGCCACCGGCAGCCATCGGTGCCTGTGACCCTGCCAGCCCCACTCGTCCCCGCAGGGCCCTGCCCTGGCTCCAAGCCGCTCCCTGCCTGATTGCGGTGGCCCCGGCTGGCAGCGGTGAGCGGGGCCAGGGGCACTCTGTGGGAGGCATTTCGCTTCTCACCCTGATCTGGCACGGGCACAGCGATGCAGTGGGGGGCTGCGTTACGCGGGTGGTTTTGCAGTGCACGACACAACCTGACTGCACGCTCAGTGCAGCTCTGGCAGCAAGGAGGGAGGAACAACGCCATCAGCCCTGCGCAGAGCAGCCCTCAGCCGAGGTGCCAGCACAGCAGGTGCCTTCGGCTTCCTGCGCTGTGTCCCTGGCTCCAGCCCCCTCTCCAGGGAGGTTTGGCAGCCACGTCTCAGGGCTCAGCATCACCCACGTGCTGAGCATCCTCCGCGGGGTGGCAGGGATGGGGGCACGCTGCAGTTTGCTGGCAGACAGGCGGCCATCGTGCCCCCGCTGCCCACAGTGGGCACCTGCCTGGGGGAGGCTGAGCAAACCCCAAGCAGGGAAGGGCAGCACATGCAGCGCTGGGTTACAGGTCCTTGGGGATGAAGAGTCTGAGGCTTGCTAAGACCAACACCATGTTTCACAGCTGAGAAAAAGAACAGGATTTAATTTTGCCTCCTGGTGGTAGGCACAGGATGTCACCGTGGTAGAAATGGAGCGGAGGCAGCAGAGTCAGGCCTCCTCTTGGAGGCCTTCTCTGAGCCCTTGAGGCTGGACCCTTGGCACGGGCTCCCAGTGTCCTGCCGGGCACGTCTGCGCCGTGGCAGGGCCAGGACTGCAGCCTGCAGCTCCCCTGGTGGGCCATGAGCCGGGCACTGCTGGTGCCGCAGCAGCCCCGAGCCCGGTGGGGGCCGACCGCCGGCTGCTCGTCCGCCTCCCCCAGCGCGGCGCGGCCCAGCTGACATTTAGGGGTGGGTTTGAAGCCAGCTCCTGTGCATCCCCGTGAAGGCAGCTGCATCTTTGGCATCAGCAGAGAGCGGCTTTTATTCTTGGTGTCACTGTGTCTTTCTGGAAGGCTGAGAATTTCCCATCTGTGGATCTCAAAGCACTTTACAGCGGCATTTACCAACTCTGCCCCCCGCTGCTTTACAGCAGCGAGACGAGGCTGACGTGCTCCGGGCCTGAACCCAAAGCCTGGGCTTGTCACCTCGTTTATCCGGGGGGGGGTTGCCAGGAACAGCTGATGGACGTCCCCGGGGTGACCCCCGTTGGCCGCAGCCCCGGCCCCCCCCAGCCCGTCCTGCCGGCGGCCGAGCGGATTCAGCAGATCCCGTCCGGGTGCGTGGGAAGAGCAGCACGGCGCTGCCCCGCCAGCTCGGGGACACAGCTTGGAGTCACGGCAGGGTTTTTGCTCTCTTCAGTGGCTCCAGATTGCGACTCTTGTGCTGGCTTCCTCACACGTAACCGATCGGTCCTGGGAGCTTTTCCCCCGTAAATTACTTTGCGCGACGGATGCTCGCGGCCGCAGCAGAATTGAGGCAGCACAGGGCGAAGGGGGGAGAGGAGGGAGGCGAGCGGAGGGGAAAGGTGTTTGAAAAGCCTGTTCACTCAGCTGCATTTTAATTTCCTTTTCAATCTTGTCCCAATTAATTTCGCAGAATTAATCTCACAGAAGCAAACTCGGCAGCATCGAGGCTGCAGTTTTAGCGGTGCGGTCGCTCTGTCTGAACATGAAATAGTAGCTAATATAAAAATCCATCTGGTGTGTTTGAAACACATGCCGGCTGCTGCTCGGGTCCTGTCTGACATTTCGAGCATCAACAGCGGGGAAAAGTGATTTGGGGGTTAGTGGACAGCAGTAGCTGGCAGCAGCCCAGAGCACTGGCGAGGGGGCTGCGGGCATGGGGTGGGTGGCAGAGGCCGTGACGGAGGGGACGCGCGCCCCAGCCCGGGGACAGGGTGGGTTTGTCCCCGTGGTCCCTCCTTGCAGCGGTCCCATTGCTGCCGCGTCCCCCCGGCCTCCGTCCCTTGCCTGGCCACCCGTGCCAGCGTCCGGGAGGCCTTGGCTGGGGGTCGGGGGCCCGCGGCCGTCGAGGGCTTTTCCTTGGCCCCGCTGCAGGGTGAGGGGCGAGCCCCGGGGCGGGGGCTGCCCGCAGCACGGACCCGCAGGGGGAGCGAGCCGGGTGCGGGTGCCGCGGGCCGGTGGCGGCACGGAGCGGGGCCCCCGGGGCAGCTCCGGTGATGCCCCCGCAGCGCCTCGCCGGGCCCTGGGTCCCGTCGAGGGTCTGGCGTGGCGGCCCCTCCGCGGCCCCGTGCCCGGTCCCGGCCGTGCCACAGCGCCGCCTCCCGCTCGCCGCGAGCCGAGCCCCGACGCCCCGCGGGTCCCGGCGGCTCCCGGCGGCCGGCCCCGAGCGCGGGCGGGTGCTGACACCTAGCGGCACGGCACGGCCCGGACCCGCCGGCGGGGAGCGGGGCGGAGGGGGGGGGCCGGGGGGAGGCCGGCGGCGGGGGGCACGGGGCGGGCGGCCGGGGTCAGCGGGAAGTCAGCGGTCACCCGCCGGTCACACCGGAGCGAGGCCATCGCGCGGCGGCCGGCCCCGCGCCCCCCCGGCGGGAGCCAATCGCCCAGAACGAGCCCCTGGCAGCCTCATTCCTCCCAGGTAATTTGTATAAATGAGGGGACGCCCGGCGCAGGCGAGGACAAAAGGGGGCCGGGGCCGCCGGGGCGCAGCGCGGGGCTCGGAGCCCCCCCCGCCCCCCCGGGGGCCCGGAGCCCCCCCCCCCCAGGCCCGCGGCCGGTGCCGGCACCTGGTCCCGCTTCGGTGTGGGGGCTTCGGGCGGCCCCCGGCATTTATTTTGCCCTGAAATTCATAATAAATGCGGTTAAAGGCTTCGTCTCTGACAGAGGTAATAATAAATTCACTGCTAAAGACAGTAGTTTAATTCCTTATACCCTCCAATACTGCGCAGAATAAACTATATTCATCACCGAGTAATTTTTTACCACATAAATCTTTAAAACTAACCGTTGTAGGCTGTTGAGGCTGAAATATTGTGAATTTATTAGATATGCCCATGTAGTATTGGATTCAGAGGTTTCCATTCGAATATATTACGGGGGAAATTTGTGTCTTTAAGTGTGACAATGCTTCCATTTTCCAAAGCCACCGTTATAACCAGCAGCTCCTCCAGAGTCAACTCTGCCTTTATGAGACAGAGATTTAGTAACGAGCCCCTCGCTAAGCTGCTGGGGAGGTGCGGGGGTGACATTTGCGGCGGTGCCCTGCTTCGAATGGGTGGCAAAAAAGCGCTTTTGTTTCCAGTGTAACAAATGCCTGGTGATTTCCCAGATTGCTTCGTAAATGGAAGTGGAAATTTCACTTGGGGTTGCGGAGCCGGGACACACTGAAGTGGGGTGTCGCTGGTAAACCCGTCCCTCCCCGGCCATAACTTTCCCAGGCTGCAGTCGGGTTAGAGATTTCCGTGTTATACCCTGCATACACACACACAAACGTGTGCAGAGAGACGGGTCGGAGCCCTTTTTGTCTGGAGAGTGGTTAATCTGCAGTAGCTGGCACCCAGGCAAAACAGATCACGGAGGCTTCAAAATTGGCACCGATTTGCCAAAATGTGACAAGCCAACACCTCGGCCGTCGTCACAACTTCCTTGCGTATTTTTTTAATATTTTAGCCTGTTGAGCGCCTGTGTTTCAAGTACGCATCCTTGTTTCCTTTGCTAATGTGAAATAGCAGCAGACAGTAGAAATCTTTGTTCGTTAGAGAGAGACGGAGATAATTATAAAACCATCTCCCGGTTCATGAGGCGCGGGTAACATTTAAACCAATTGATGTGGTAACATTTAAAGCAGTTATATTGCAAAATGTCACGTACGGTCTAGTTTCATTAGAGACGAGTTAATAGATGGATGGAACTGAAACTCCCGGTCCTGGGCATAAAACAAAAGTTTCCGTTGCCGTAACTCTGTCTCAGGCTGCGGCGCGTGCCCCAGAAAGGCGGCACCGTGCCCTTCCCCGGGACCAAACCCCGAACGTCTGAAACTTCAGCGCTTCTTCCTCTATGGAGCAGTCACAAATCAATAGTTAAAAATTAAAACCGGGCTATTAACTGCTAACAAAAGCGCCGTGCCCAGAAATCCCACAGCTGGGGATCAGTTGTGCCGAGGAGCCCGGTTCGGAAGATAAGGGGAGCGCACACAATTAACGTGCAGCATCTCCCATTTGCAGCCGGAGACGTGCTGTCCTCCACCCGAGGATGCTCACAAGCCACGAGTGTTTCGTGCTCGCTTCCGCGCTGCCTCTCCTTTTCTCCCTTTTTTTTTTTTTTCCCAAGCTGCTCCATCTGTAAATGAACAAACATCTTGATTTTATAGCCTTTTGCTTTGTAACACTGAGGGATGGAGGGGAGGGGGTAGAAGTAGTGGAATGCCTAAGTAAGACTTTAATTCCAAATTCATTTACGCTATAGCGATGAAGTTGTCACAAACCATAATGCAGTATTTAATTAAAATAACAGAAGTGTATCTAGATATGTCCTGGGGTAGCTATCACCAAATTATAGCCTGTGCTATCCGTATTGTATTTATGAAGCGGCGGTGTCTAAGGTACAGCCAAGCGGATGCAGAACGTTTAAAGCATCCTTCTCGCAAGGGCTGCGAGTTTCTCTCCCTCCTCTCCTTCCTCCCCCTTCCCTGCTGAGCTCTCCGCAGCCCTGGGAGCTCGGCTGTGGCTGTGGGGGGCCCTGGGGGTGCTGCCGGGCCCGGGTCCTGGCCTCCGGCTCCTGACCCGCGCGGTTGTGGCAGGACCTGGGGCCGGGCTCCCGGTGACCCTGTCCCGGCCCTGGCGGCCCCGCAGCAGCGCCCACCCCTCCTGGGGGTCCCGGCCCCGCGCCCCTCCCCGGGCCCTGCCACCACTCCTGGGGAGGGATGCCCGGTTCGGGGCCTTGCGTTACCCATCAGCAGGGTGCTGCTGGGGGATGAAGCCGAGACTTCTGTGCCGGCCAGGGCCAGGCTCTGCGCTTGGCACAGAACACGATGGGCCCTCTGCCAGGCCCTGCTGAGCTCCCGGTGCCGCTCCCGGGCCCTGGCCCCGCTGCCAGCCCCCGGCCCCCACCCAGCACGGGTTGCGCATGGCCCCGCTCTGCCGGGGGGGCTGACTGCAGCGACCTTCAGAGGGAGGCGGGCAGGGGGTCCTGTGCGAGGGATTGGGATAAACCCATCCCGTAGCTGCCCCACACGGCTCCCCCCGTACCCCCGGCACCCCTCGCAGCCTGGGCAGCGGGGAGCGGGCGGCTCCTCGCACACGCGCGTGCACACGCACGGCCGCAGTTCTTGCGAGCCCTCTTCACAGGTCACAGGCAGAGTTTAACTCAGATGGCTGCTAATTTTCATCAGGCGTGAGTGTTCAGGACTTTAAAGGCGAAAATAATTGGCTGCAGAACAAATTTAGGAAATGGAGTGTGCGATAAAGCAAATAAAAATCCCCCCTCCTCGTGGCGGGGAGGAGGAGGAGGAGAGGGGAAGGAATAGGTAGAGGGGAACAGGCCTCAGCTTATTTTACCTCCCTTGCAACTTTGCCATTAAAGTTGCACCTACAGCTAGGAAGTTTGTCCGTGAAAAATGGTCATTTTGTTTCCCCTGCTCAAAGCACGTTATTAAAATGCTAATTTAAAAGAAAAAGGAGTTAAATATCTAGCAATGGTGCAGTCTAATTGCAGCCATAATGAGCTCTCTAAATGTGAGTGCCCCTGACACACAGAGAGCATAAACAGCCAGCAAACACATCATTAGTGCTCGCGTTCATTTATTCTGGCGACCTGACGATGACCCCACGAGGGTCGGAAGGAGCAGGTGGATCCGGCTGCGCGCCCCGCGGGACGCAGGAAATGAAGCCGGGGCCGCTGCCATGGCAACGCCGGGCGGGCACCGCTGCCAGCGGGGCGGGACTGGGATTGGGACTGGGATGGGATGGGGATGGGATGGGGACTGGGATGGGATTGGGATGGGATTTGGGATGGGGATGGGATGGGATTTGGGATTGGGATGGGGATGGGGATGGGATGGGATGGGATTGGGACTGGGATGGGATGGGATGGGATTTGGGATGGAGACTCAGATGGGATGGGATGGGATTGGGATAGGATGAGGACTGGGATGGGATGGGATTGGGGACTGGGATGGGATGGGATGGGCCACCCCACCCCACCCCACCCCACCCCGCCCTGCCCCGTCCCGTCCCCTGCTGCCCCCCCCTCCGGGCTCACGCGGGCACCTGCTGGCAGCAGGAGGGGGCTCTCAGGAGAGGAGCGAGGCAGCCGAATGCGCAGGCAGACGGCTGAGGAAGGAGATTAATAAAAGTGATTCTTTGGAAGTGATTTTTGCTCTATTCCAGCCCGTTTGCTTCTAAACAGCCTCGCTGATCACCTCCCAGCAATGGCACAATAACTTCGCTCTGATTCTCCCCCCTCGTTTCTCCCTCCTCTCTCTCTCTCGCCTGTCCGAGGGGCACAGGAACACCATCCCTGGGAAATATTTTAAAATAAAAAATCTCCCAGCCGACACCCCCGTCCCTCACCCTCCCCTCCCTGCACCCCCCTCCTCCCGTGCACTCTCGATGAACCTGTGATATTGTAGCAATGGCCCTTGAAGTGCAGTGGGGAGGTGATTTAGGAGAATATTAAAGGCAATGTGGAGATTCGAAGGCGCCTCTCTCAGGGAGATCTGGAGAAATACGCAGCACAGATGGGCTGAGCAGATTAAACATTTCCGTCACATTGTTTTCAAATTGTGTTTGCGGTGCCTGAGGGTTGGTACTGCGGTCAGAGCGCGGCGGAGCCGCGCAAAGCTGGGAGCCGCGCGCTTTATGGAATAAATATTAATACGGCAGTTTCACATCAGCTCCCAGCCCCATCAGCGCCGCGGCTCCTGCCGCCGCTATTGTCTCTGAACTCGCCGCTGCCTCCCGCGGCCCCGCTCCGCTCGCGGCCCTCCTGCCCCGGCGGCTGGCGGGGCTCCAGCCGCTCCCCCTGCCCGTGCCGTGCGGGGGCCCAGCCGCGGCCATCTGTGCGCGCCCCGCGCAGCCCCCCCGGCACAGCAGCCGCTGGGGGCCGGCTGCCCCCACGTCTGCCCGGCCACCACCACCCCGGGGCTTGCTCGTCGTAGGGCGTCCTGGCCCCTGGTGCTGCCTCGCTTGGCTGGGTGCTTGTGTGTGATGGAGAACGGCCGCTGGGCCAAATCCTGCACGGCAGCGCTCAGGGCGGCCTCCCCATGCAGGCCTCAGGACGTGTCCCGAGGGAACCCGCTGCTCGCCTTGCCAAAGCTCCCCCTGCCCGAGCTCCCCCCGCCGGGAACCGCCACGCTCCGCTCTGCTGCCAGCCCCGGCTCCCCCCGGGTTGGGGCGCGGGGGCCCCGGGGGCTGGGGGCCGCGTGTGGGCGGGGGGGGGGAGCAGGGCCCGGCCGCGTGCCCCCAGCTCCTCGCAGCAGCTGGGGGCTGAATCACGGGAGGCAGGTGGGAACCATTTGGTTCTGAAAGGATTTACCCTACAAAAGACCAATGTGCTGGGGGTCAGGGTAGGGCCGTGGGGCGAGCACCTCCTGAACCGCTCTGCCCCGGTGGAAGCCCCTCTGGGCACCAGCCCAGCTGAGGGAAGGCCGCTCCCAGCCCTCGCGGGCTCTGGGTCCCTGCGGATGGGCAGACCCCCGGTTGCAGAGCTCGCTGTGGCTCGGAGCTGGTTTCCGAGGTGAGTCGGTGTAAAGCTGCCCCGGTATAAAACTCCCCGGTGTCAGCCGACCCCTCGCGCGCCCGCCGTGCCTTGCTGTGAATTAGATCCCTCCATTTTCCTAACAATAATGTATGACACACAAGCACTAATAATGGGGCCGAGCAATCATAAACCGATAAGTCCCTGACTGATTGGCTTTTCCTTCGGCATCCATCAAAGCGTCATTGATCTTCTGTGCGAGGCAGGGTGATGGATGGTGCTCCTGGAGCCCAAAGGGGTTGTTTACGAGGGCTGCCAAAGGAGCGCGGTGGCAAGAAGGGCTTGGGAGCACCCGTGGGGAGTGAATATTGTCCCCACAGCGCTCAGCAGAGGAAGGGAGCCCACGCTGCCTCGGCGGGGGGCCCGGGGGTGTTCATCGGGATGATTTGAGCTTGCCAAAGAGCCTGGTGTGGCAGGGCAGGTGCTGCTGGAGAGATGTGGCTGTGGGTTTAGGGTCCCACGGGGTGCCCATCTACACGGGGCTGGGGGGGGCAGGGGGCGGTTGGCCACGTTCTTGTCACTGCTTGGGCCGTGGGGACACAGGGAACCTGCAGCTGAGCATTCGGGGTCTCAGCCTGCCCCCTCCTTGGCAGCGTTGGCTCTCCCAGAGGTACGGGGACAAACGGAGCGGTAGCGGCCAGACGGGAGCGGGTTTGGGGTTGGGGCTGGGACGTCAGCAGCTCTGACCCTCTGTGGCAGCAGCGTGCAGAGCAGGGACGTGGCCAGCCTGCAGCACACGAGGCAGCACAAACACAAAGCGGCAGGAAAAGCCAGAAATGAAAGGCAGCCTCCATCCGGCGGGGGCTGCAAGCGCTGCCCAGGCTCCCCCGCCCCCTGCCCCTGGGGAATCCGCTCGGGGCTGCCTGTGGCCGGGAGATGTCCCCGGGCTGGGTTTTTTCATGGGTTTGCTGTTCCTTCTGGTTAGGTGGTGGCGGTTTGGGGCTGGGTTTTTTTTTTGTTTTGTTTTGTGGTTATAGTCTTGGTTCTTCCCCCCCCCCCCTTCTCCTTTTCCCTTGCTGATGGAGCTTAGCAGCATAAATCCTTTTACAGCCCCGTGCACCAGCCCGCCATAAAAGCCCCGATTGTTGGCGATTATCTGAACGAGCGTCTGCTTTTGGGTTCGATTGGCACCGGGGATCTCGGGAATTAAATGCAGAAAGTGCTTTGAGGGTTTTTCTTCGTTCTGGGAGAAAATCTGAGAGTTGCAGCAGGAGTGAGATGAGAGGAGCTGCAGGGAGCAGGGCAGGGAGCTTTGGTGCCCAGAGCTGGTCCGGGGGGAGGGTTTGGTGCCAGTCCCTGAGTTTGGGGCTGAACCTCGGCACCACAACATGTGCAGGACGGCCGGGCAGGTGCCTCGGTAGGAAAGGGGCAGCCTGGGCACTGCAGAGGTGGGTCAGTGCTGGGGGGGTGACCCCGCACCCCGTTCCCTGCCATGTGCCAGGCTGTGAGGGGCTCCCAAGCGGCCGGCACGGCCCTGCCGCGGTGCAAGGCTCTGCTCTTCCTCCTGGCCACTGCCTGGTGCCCTGTGCCATGGCCTGGCTGGGTGCTGGGGACCCCCCGAGGCCCCCAGCGCGGCTCCCAGCACCTGTGGGTGCTGCCCCCAGCAGCACCCCCCGCAGAGGGCCCCGGTTCCCCCCACGGCGCCCACCAACCCCGCTGGAGCAATTCCCTCCCCGATGAGCGGTTTCCAGTCCCTTCTGTAAAGTCTCAGCTAAATTGCTTCCCCCCCCCAGCCGGGTCTGTGCAGGTACCGAGCGCAGAGGCCCCATTAGCGTCTAATTAGGTAGATTCCAGTAAAACCGTCCTCGAGCTCCCTCCTTCTCCTCTCCCCCCCCAAAACCCAGGCACGCAGCAACCCCGGTAGCAGGCAGCAGCACGTTAGCGAGATGTAAATTAGCACCTCCAGACGAGAGCAGAGTTCACCCTGCACTGGGCTCTGCCTTGCTGTGCCAGTGCACTCCTCGTTTTAATAGTTTAATAAAAATTAGCATAATTAACGAACATCTGTATGATCCAGAGTGGTGCAATTTGGCACTTGGAAACGAGGACTTAAACATTATTGCTGGGAGTTTAATGTTGTTTTAATTCTTTTTGGCACTGTGCAGTGAAATAAACGCTTGGTGCCGCGAGTTCTCGGCTGGCTCTCATTTGCATTTTCCTCCCTTTGATTATGAGCAATCGCGGACTACCCAGCAATTCATCAAAGCAGAAATTATTTTAAAATACCTCATCGTGTTCGGGCCGTGGCAGAGCGGGGGCTGGGGGCTCCTCCTCACGCCTGGGGTGCGGCCCCAGCCCCCGCATCCTGGGGAGCTCGCCCAGGTTCCAGGCTGCAGCAAAGGGACGATTTTTTTTTCTTCTGGTTTTGCAGCAGGATTTTTCCTGCTTGGCTGGAGAAGATGGGAAGGCACGGGGGACGTGAGGGAGCAGGGGAGGTAGCCCCTTGTCCCCCCCCACGCCGTGTTTTCCATCAGCATCCTGGGGGCTTGCGGGGGCAAGGGCCTGGGACACAAAGGGGAGAGCAGGGGAGGAGGAAGGATAGGGCTGAGGTGCAGCCCAACAGGATTTACAGGGGACAGGGGGGTCTGGGGGATTTTCGTGGTGCGGGCTGCTCTCTGTAAATCCAGCCACTGAAGGACGGGAGCGGGGCCGTGCCCGCTGCCCCAGCACTAACCCCCCCCCTCTGCTGTGCCTCCCCAGGAGTACAACATGTACGGCTGGTGGGTCGGGGAGCTCAACAACACCGTTGGGATCGTCCCGAAGGATTACCTGGTGGCTGCCTACGACCTGGAGGAGTGATGAGGACCGTGGCACCCAGGTGAGGGGCGGCACCCCAGGGTGCACCTGCAGGGAAGGGCACGGAGGTGGGTGCTGAGGAGGGGGCTCTGCTCTGCCTCCAGGACCGTCTGGCTCCATCTTCTGGTCTCTGCTTTCTGTGAGACCGCGAGGCCAGCAAACACGGGCACAGCTCGGGGAAGTCCCCACCGTGCCCAGCACAGCAGTGACCAGGGGCTGCAGGGCTGGGGGTGCCAGGGGCGCTGCCACACGGCCCCTCAGGCGCTCCCCTCGCACTGCCCCGCTGATGTGAGTGGGGCCGGGCTGTGTCTCGGGGGCCTCTTCCCCACCGTCAGTGTCTCTCCCCCTCCCCAAATCCAGGTGGATCCTGCACAGACCGACCCCAGCGCCAGGCGCCCCCTCCTACCAGAACCTGCTGCACCAAGATCCCGGCCCCACGCGGGGTCCTGGAGCCCTGACCTGCCCCCAGCACCCGCTGCAGCCCCCGGGCACCCCCAGCCTCCCCCGCCCAGACCCACGGGGATGGGGTCGAGCTCTCCGGGGTGTGGGGGTGCCGGCAGCCCGCAATAAAGCCATTTTCCTCTCCGTGCCTGGCTGCTCTGGCCCTGTTTCAACTCTGTCACCGGTCCGGAGCCAGAGCTGGGCGCGGGCAGCACTGGGGCAGCCGCTGCCCCCCAGCCCCAGCTCGGAGCAGCAGCCGCAGAGCCCCCGGCCCAGGCTCATTCTCCTGGCCCCGCACTTGGCAGCAGGGCCGCTAGGTGGTGGTAAGCTCCTGCGCTCGGCAGCTTCCCGGGGGGGGCCCGAACCCCCTGGGCGCAGCCCCACGCAGCCGGGGCAGCGTCAGCAGAGACGTGGGGATGTTTGGAAGCTGGGCACAGCCGGGGGGGGCCCTGTGAGACCCCCCCCCCGGTGTGAGGCTGCAGGGCCAGGGATGGACACAGCCTGGTACCCGTTTCCTCAGCAGGCTGCTGTGCAGGGCCTGGCTCACAGCGGCAGGGGCTCCTCCTGGCCGGGCATTTCTTGGCTGTCAAGGGCAGATTTGGGCTGCCTGGGGCTCAGCTCGGCTGGGAAGGGCAGCACAGCCCCTGCATGGGGAGCTGCAGGGTGGGGAGAGGGGGTGAGGGCTGCCTCCCACCCACCCCAGGGCCAGGAGGCAGCACAGCAGCGCCTTCCCTCGCCTTCCTGCTGCCCAGCTCCAGGGCTGCAGAGCCCTTCCCTGGGGAGCTGCTGTGCTGGAGGCCGGCCCCGGCTCGCTCCTCTCGCTGCAGCGAGGAGCCCACCCCGCTCCGCACCAGCTCCTGCAGAGGCCTCGTCCTGCCCTGGCTCCACTGCGATACCTGGGGAGGGGGAGCCGGGCGCAGGGTGCTTGGGGCCGCTCCCAGAGCCCAACCCTGAGGCGCAGCCGGAGTCTGTGGCTTGTGCCGGGGCTGGGGGGGGCCATGTGCCGTGCGTTGTTTGCACAGAGCTGAGACAGAGCCCTCCCGGGGGGGAGCTGAGGATGCGCTGTCTGGAGAGCCTGGCCCGCGTCCAGGCAGCAAGGCTGTTCCTGGCAGGCAGCGAGGAGCACAGGGACGTGCCAGGCTGCGGGGGCATGGCCGGGGGGGGGGGGGGGGGCCAGCTGCCCTCCCCTGTGCCAGGCAGGGGCAGTTGCCTTGAGGGGCGCCCACGCAGCCCCTGCCCCGTACCGGTGCCACCCGTGCCCTGGCAGGCTGCCCGGGGGCAGCGGCGCCCACCCCACGTCAGGCCGGGGGCTGAGCCAGCCTCGAGCGTGGCAGAGGGGCCCGGCCCCCCCCCGGCTCTGCAGAGAAGGAGCCCTCTGCGTGCAGCCCCCGGGGCTCCCAGTGGCCCTGGAGGGGGGGGGCAGCGCTGCTCAGCTCCCTGCTCCCCCCGCCCTGCCTCTGAGTCACTGTTTTCCCGACAGCTTTGTGAAGCTGATCAACACCGCTAAAAATAATTTCCGCCTGGCTCTGAACCGCCGCCAGCTTTGGGGCAGCAGCTGCGTCCCCGGGGGAAGGGTGGGCACCCGCAGCACGAGGAGGCCCCAGCGCGGTGCCAGGACCGAGCCCTGGCTCCAGCGGCTGCCCCAGCCCCGAGCCCCCTCAGAAAGAAGCCCCGGGGCCGGCTCCTGGCACGGCTCGAGCAGAGGGTGCCCCGAGCAGGGCAGCGGTGCCGGGCTGAGCTCCTGGCTCAAACCCCGCTCAGGGGCTGCAGGAGCCAGGGCTGGGCACGGCCCTGCCAAGGGAGCAGCGCTGCGGGATGCGGCGCGTGGGCGAGGGCCGCGCGTGGGCGCAGGGGAGGGTCGGTGGCCACAGGAGAGGGTCGGTGGCCACAGCTGGGCTCCCAGCTGCGCCATTTGGAGCCGCAGGCTCATGAATAGCCATGAATATGGATGAGGGAGGGCAGCCAATGGCAGCGGCTCCCCGGCGCTCCGGCAGCTGCAGCCTTCGCAATGAACTTCTCCTGACATTTCGGCTGCGGCGCGGTGGGTTCCCAGCCCTCCCCCCCCTCCCCAAGGAGCCCCCTCCCCGTGCGGGTGCAGAGCCCCCCAGGCAGGCCCAGCACCAGGGAACTCGCCCCAGAGCCACGGCACAGCCCCTTCCCCCCGTGTGTCCCCTGCCACCACCCCGCAGCTCTCCCTGTGCCGGCTCGGAGACCCCCTGGCCCCTCTGCTCAGGGCTGAGCTGCCCCCGGCAGGGTCGGGCCCCTCGGCGCAGCAGCCCCACGGCAGGCGAGGTGCAATCAGCGGCTCTCTCCCCCGAAGCCATCGAGCTACAGTTAGCCTGGCTCCCTCCACCCACGCAGCGAGGACAGACGTTGCCAGCAACCAGCAAGTCTCTTCTACTTTGTTTTATTTCAAGTCAGAGCACGTCGGCTCTGCCTCCACCAGTGCTCAGGATAGAGGAAAAGGTGCAGGAGAGCACAGGGAGCAGCAGCAGGAGTAAGCAGAGCCCAAGCGCTGCCAGACACCGACCCCGAGGCCGTTGCACGCTGCTTCGCCCCCAGCAAACTGTGCCCTGCCTGTGAGACCCCCACTCCCTTCCCCTTGTCATTCCCATTCCCCACTGTGTGTGGCAACCCTGCGCTGAGCTCTGCTCTCCTGCGGGATCCCAGCTGGAAGGGGCGGCCCCACAAACACCTCGGGGAGACAAACGGCCCCCCAGCCCCGGGGGTCTCACTGCCATTTTTCCCAGCTGTGAGCAGCCCAGGGGGCAAACACTGCCAGGAGCCCCCGGGTGTGGGCAGGGGATGCAGCCCGCGGGTGGGCTCCGTGCAGCTGAGAGCAGCACCCCAGGAGCTGCACGGGGCAGCTGTCAGCGGGGCAACGCAGCCTCCAGGCAGAGGGGACAGGGGATGAACCCGTCTGAGGCTCCACATGTGCCTCCCCCTGCCCTGGGCCAGGGACCTGCCCGGAGCCTCGGGCCCTGCAGCCACTGCAGCCTGCCCGAGCTGCTGCTGCTCCGCACAGAGAGCAAAGGTCGTGGGAACAACAAACACAGGTTTCACTAATCACTAAATCTCCTCTCGGAAGAGAAAAGCCACACGAACACGCTGCCTGGGACATCGAGGACAGCTGAGAGGCAGCAAGGAGAGAGCCCAGGAGCCCCAGACCCCACAGAGCCAGGACCAGGCTGTGTTCCCAGTGCAGCCCCAGCCCGGCCATCCCCCCGGCTCAGCCGGCGGGCCCTCCTCCAGCGAGGGCTGCAGGTCCCGGGGAAGGCAGGCGAGGTCGCTAGAGCCCTTCACTGCCCCTCCTGCGGTCCGCCCAAGGGCTCGGCCGGCTCAGCCGGGCTGTCCGAGCAGCTCTCGTCCATGCCAAAGTCGCTCCAGTGCGGGAGGGGCTCCAGGCAGCCGGGCCCCTGCGGGCCCCCCAGGCTGGCACAGCTGAAAGGAGAGCACGGGGAGAGAGGTCAGAGCGTGGGGACCTGGGGAAGGGGCAGGGCGCCCACTGCTCCCCCCAGCCCCGTGGCACAGCCCCCCCTGCCCAGCCAGGGCGGCTTCCCCTCCCCGCAGCAGGGTGCAGGCGGCTGCACGGAGCCACGCCACGCACACCCACAGGTAGCCTGGGCTGCTGCCTTCCCGAACCCCCCCCCCTTGAACCCGAACAGGGCTCTGCGGCTGATGGGGAATCGCAGAACCTCCTTAGGCACGCTGCAGGCACCCGGACAACGCGTGGAAAGCCCACACTGTGAAAGCCTCAGAGGCTCCTCGGCACAGAGATTAGGGGAGGAAAGCATCCGAAGACGTTTGTAAATCGCAGCTTAAGCTCTGGGAGACTCAGCTCTTCCCCACTAAGCCCCGGCCACAGCCAGAGCAGGTCACCCTGCTGGCAGCCCCCAGGGCTCTACAGGAGATGCTGGTGACAGCCCAGGACAGGCAGCCCTGCTCCCCTCACTGCAGGAACTCCGCCTGCTCAGCTTACAGGACTGCAGCAAGGTCGGGACAGGCAGCTCAGAAACACCCAGGGGGCTCTGCAAAGCCTGGCAGCTCCTCGTGTCACAGCAGGGGCTGTTCCCTACCAGGGGAACCCCTGCACGGGCAGCGACTGTTCCGAGCTGGGCTGCAGCCAGCCCTGCAGGTGAGGGGAGGGGATGTGCAGGCAGCAAGTCCCCAGCCGCCTCGCAGTGCTGCCACACACCAGGTCTGCACAGGCCAGCACAAAGCAGCTCCAGGCACTGCACAGGAGCCGGGCTCTGCCCCGCCACGTGCCCTTGGCTCGGCCTCTCCCTCCCCTGCCCATTACCTGCCGCGCAGGGCCCCCCCCGGCAGCAGCGCAGGGCGGCTCTCCTCCTCCTGCGCCCAGCCGCAGTTGGACATGGCGTAGTGCAGGATGGCGTCCGTCACCGTCTGCGCGCCCCGGCCCTGCACGCACGCCTCTATCTCGGGCACCGAGAGCTGGCTCTGCAGGAAGAGGTGCAGCCGGCTGTCCGAGAGCAGCACCACGTTCTGCACGACCCTGCGTGAGGAGAGGGCAGGGTGAGCGAGGGCGGCCCCAGGGAGCACGCGGAGCCTGCCCAACGGCTCGCACGCCCCACGCCGCCAGGGTGACCCCCACGGCTCTGCCACACGGCCAGCAGCATCCCCTGCTCTGCCCCGCCCAGCCCTCGCAGAGGTGTGTGCAGGAGCCTCACTCACTTCTCCAGGAACTGCTGCAGCCCCTGTCTCCGCTTCTCAATAAATTCATCCGTGCTGCCCACAAAGAAGGCAGATTTCCCAGGCAGCTCTGGGACGGGCCTGCAGGAAGAAAGGTGCCGCAGCTCAGGGTCAGAGCACAGAGATGGGACACGGCTGGCAGCAGCTGGAGGCCAGGGCTGCAGGGTCCCGTGTCTGTGTCTGGGGAAAGCCCCCCCCAGGTCCATGGAACCGAGGGGGGAGCAGGGAGCTCAGGGCTTACACCAGGCCAGCATTCTTCTGGAGCTGCCGCCGCAGCCACACGAACTCACGGTACCGGCGCCGCACACATGAGGTCTTGGCAGTGAAGGCCTTGCTGTTGGTCTGCAAAGACAGAAACAAAAGCACGAAATAATCCTGAGGGCAAGGCAGGCCAGGGCAGGGTCTCAGCCGCTCAAACCCCTGAGCTCAGTGGTTACGGATCCCCCCGCAGCACTCGGGGAGCGCTGAAGACGTGAGGAGCCGATCTCCAACCACGCGGGGCTGCCGCAGAGGCAGGGAGGGGCTGGGTGAGGGCTCCCCTGGGGGCAGGCAGGGCCCTGCTCCTCCCGTCCCCACTCAGCACCGCCACACGGGGCCTGGCAGCTCCGCTCCCGAGCCTCCCGCCCGGCACAGCCGAGCTGTGCAGCCCACCCCACCCCGCCCCACCCCACCCCCCTGCAGCAGCCACAGCTTACGTGGAGGAAGATTTTATAATCCACGTAGGAGTTCCAGGAGCCTTCGTTCTGCACCCGGGGGTCTTGGACACGCACCGTGGTCAGCTCCTGCGGCACAAACGCTGCCTGAGCGCCCAGAGGCTGCCCCAGCATCGCCCCCCTCGTGGGGGTCGGTGCCCCCCGCCCCGTGCCGCTTGCCCTGCCCCCGGCAGCACAACGCCCACATGGGCAGCTGGGGAGCCCCCGGCCCCTTCCGCCCTCGGCACCAGCCGCCCCCCGGCCCTGCCCAGCGCCCAGCGCCCCTCTCCGTGGTGCTCAGCCCAGGGCTGCTCACACCCGCGCTGCCCAGCTCCAGCCCCGGAGCTAACACCGGGTCCGAAGGCCCCTCACGGCCCCTCACCGACCCCCGCCCCTCACCGCCCCCCCCCGCCCCTCACCTCCTCGCGGCCCTCCAACATCCTAGAGCCCGAGCCCAGCGGGAAACATCTGCACGGGGACAGGGGACGGAGTGAGGCGAGGCCGCGCACCCGGCTCCGGGCCCTGCCGAGGGCTCCCACGGCCCCGTCCCGCCGCGGGCAGCTCCCGGTGCCCCGCCCCGGCCCCGGCCCCGGCCCGGAGCCAGCGCTGCGGGGATGGGGGGGGTGGGCCCCGGCCGGGGGGGGGGACACGACCCAGCCCCCCCCGGGCCCCCCCGTGGAGCCCCCGCCGGGCCGGGCCCGACTCCCGCTCCTGGCCGGGGGGGGCCCGACAAGGCCGCACCGGGGCTGGGGGCACCGGGGCCGGGCCGGGCCGGGCCCTCCCCGCGTCCCCACCCGAGGCTGCGGGGCCCGGCCCGGCCCCACCGAGCTGCCCCCGCCCCCCCCCCTCACCTCCTCGCGCAGGACGCGGCCCCTTTAAGCCTCACGGCGGCGCGGCGGCCTTATAGCCAGGGCCGCGTTTCCCCTTCCGGCGCAGGGCATGATGGGAGTTGGAGTCCGCGCCTCAGGCGCTGGGGCGCGGCCCGCACCCTCCGGCCACCGGCGGCCGCCCCGCGGGGCCTGGCCGCGCCTCTCCGCGCCCCTCCCGGTGCCGGCCGCCCGTCTCCGCGCACGGCGGAGGGGCGGAGAGTCCCTCGGGGCGGCGGGCGGGCGGTGGCGGCGGACTACAACTCCCGCGGCGCCCCGCGGCGCTTCGGCTCCTCCCGCCCCGGCCGGCGGCGGGGACTACAGCTCCCAGCGTGCCCCGCGGCGGGCGCGGGTCGCGGCGCAGGCGCGGTGCGCGCGGCGGGCAGCGGGGCTGGCCGGGCTCTTTTGTTCGGCGGAGGCGGACGGCGCGCGCCAGGCCCCGGCCCGGCCCCCCCCGGCCCCCCCCCGCCGCCCGCAGCCGCTTCCTCGGAGCCGTTGGCGGCGCTGGGCGAGGTGCGAGGGGGGCGGGGGGGCGGCACCGGGACGGGGGGGGCGGCGGGGCCGGGGGGGGAGCCCCGGGGGGCCCCCGGGGGGCCGGGGCCGGGGTTGGGGCTGTGGAGGGGGGGGGAGGGGCCGGGGGGGGATCGGGGTTGAGGGAGGCCCGGGGGGGGCGGCCCCGGGGCTGGGGGCGGCGGCTCCGTCCCGGGGCTTCCGAGACCCCGGGGGGGGGCCGGGGGCAGCGCTGGGGGCGGCCTCGAGGCCCCGGTCCCGGGGGGCTGGGCCCGGCCAACGGCCCCGGGCAGCCCCCGGCGGGTTTGGGGCCGCCCCAGGCCCGGGGGCCCCGCGCTGGAGCCCGGCGGAGCCCCGCAGCCCCCCCCGGCGCCCCCCGCCCTGTCCCCGTCTCCCCGAGCTTTGCCCCGGTTCCCCCCCCCGGGCTGGGTCTCCCCGGCGGTTGCGGCTTTTGGGCGCTTTGGGCCCCACTCGGAGGCTCCGGGCTTTGGCTCATTCCACCACCCCCCCCCCCCCCCCGATGTTTTGCTGCGGTCGGGGTCCGGTTCTGGGGCGCGAGGCTCCGAGCGCTGCTCCCCGCTGCCGGCCCCGTGTGTGCGGGGTGCGCCGGGCGAGCTCGGAGGCCCTTAAGGAGAGGAGCGCTCCTGGCGGGTCAGAGGCGGGCGGGAGGAGGAAGCGTTGGAAGTTTCAGACTCCTTAGAGCCGAGCTGCGCTGTCAGCCCCGTGGGATGCGGCTCACGGGGCTGCTCCGGGCTCTGACCGAGCCTCTGGGTCCCCGCGCTCCCCGTGCCCGGGTGTCCCCCGAGCTAACGGTGCTGGGCAGCTCCTCGCCATCCCCACAGCATCGCTGCGGGGCCGGTGGCCGTGGTGCCGCCTGGATGTGGTGCCCCAGGGGACCTGAGCCCAGGGTTGTGCTCTGAGCCCTGCCCCTCGCTCCCCTGCCCGCTGCTCCCGTCCCGAGCAGGCTGCTGTGTGCACCTCGGTGCTGGGCCTCCTCCCTCCTGGCTCTCCGCTGCAGTTTGAATTCTTTTCAAGTGGCTTAGGTGTGTCCCGGATCCTTTTCCTCCTAGCCGCAGACCAAGAAGTCATTCTTCCGATCTTTCCCTCCTCTGTTTTCCTCTTCACGAAGGGTTTCAGCTGTGCCTTGGGCGTTAGGTAAGAAGCAGCAGAGGCAAAGGGAAAGGCTTAGGGCAGGACCAGAGATCAGCCTTCTGGAGCTGAATTCCGGGAAGCAGCGTGCTGCTCGCAAGGTCCCTTCAGGGCCCAGGATCCACCCCCAAATTCTTTAGGCGTGAGCGGTCCCGCAGCCAAGAGGAGCTGCCTGCCCTGTTCAGACAGCCCAGGCAGGGCCACGGCCCAGTCCTGCACCTCCGTGAGGAGCTCGGTGCCACCTCGAGGCGTTCTTTAGGAGCTCCGGGGCCAGGAGCCCGCCTGTGGCCAGCCCTCCCTGTGCTGCCTTCCCCAGTCCCTGGGGACTGTCCGGGCTCTGCTGCGTTCTCCGGGGAGCAGGCGCCGGCCGGCACTCCGGGTGTTGCTGAGGTGGGTTTGGGGCTCTGGGTTTGGCTGTTCCCGGTGGCAGAAGGCTGAAATCCTTGTCAAGGGCTCCGCAAAGGCAGCCCTGGGCTGGGGCGAGGGCAGAGCCTGGGAGCTTCGTGGGTGGAGGCAGCGCGAAGCCCTCACCTCACTGGGGCTGGAGTCCCTGGGCCACGCTCCTGGGCCACAGCTCGCCCCTGCTGCGCCTCCACGGCTGGAACCGGGGCTGGCACCGCGAGGGGCTGCAGCCCTCACCCCCCCCCCGGCACCCTCCTGGCTGCTGGCCCCGGGGCTGCTGCGGGAGCAGGGGCAGGAGCACAGCCAGTGGGGCAGGAGCGGGACATAGGAACAGGGCCAGGAATGGGGCCAGGCCCAGCCCGTGCTGCACAGAGCGGGCCCGGAGCTGCCGTGTTCTCGTGGCCCCCTGCGGTTTGTCCCTGCCTCCCTCTGGCAGGGCTTCCCCAGGGCTCCTGCCCTCACATCTGCATCTTCTCTGCCCTCCCCACAGTAATCGGTGGCTCCTCAGCACGGTTGGTGCCTGCACTGCTCCGAGCCCCTCTGCTTCCCCTTCCCCTGCCTGCCCCGCTCGCTGCCTCGGTGCTGGGCGTTTTCGGGAAGGTGCCCGGTGCCCCACAAACCCTGCCGGGACAGGGCTGCCTCGAGGAGCCTCCTCGGCCACGGAGCGGGGAGGACAGGGGAGGAAGGAGCTGCCAGGAGGGGAGGAAGGAGCCGCCGGAGGAATTCCAGAGTGAAACCCGACCCCGGCTTCCTGCGGCAGCGCTGGCTCCGGCCTGGGGATTAGGCGCTGGCGTTGGCTCCGCATTGTTTGAGCCCCGCCACGGCCCGGAGGAGGCCTCGGGAGGGGAGAGACCCTGCACGGCCCCGGCCCGGTGCCTGCCGCAGCGTTTGCTTTTCCCCCGAGGGACCGGGCAGGAAAACTTGGTCACCGGGAGCTGGGTGCGGGCTGGGGGTGTTTGGTTAATGAAAGGCCTGGGAGCAGCAGCGCCCGCCTGGGGGGAGCTCCCTGCTGCTGCTTGGGGGGGGCCGGGGGCTCCTCACCCCTCGGCTGGTGCAAACCCGCAGTGTTCGTGTCGTGCCTGGTGAAATAGCCCCGATTTGTGTAGGTTTTATGTAAAATTTATGCAGCCTCCTGGCCCTCGGGTCGGTCCGTATCGGTGCGCCTTGCTCGGCGTGGAGCAGGAGCTGCTGCTGGGGCTGCAGGTGGGGGGCTCCGTGCTCCTCCCGAGCCTGAGGAGCGTCCTGGGGTGCCCGGGGTGCCGGGGGCTGTCCCCGTGCTGGCTGTGAAACAGCTCAAAGACAAGGAGGCTGGGAAAAATCACCTTCAGGGGTGGTGAGCGAGGTGGGTCTCCTCGCGTGCACGTACCTGAACCCCCAAAGGAAGGGACGAGGGGAGCTCAGGACCAGGGGCTGTGCCTTGTGTTTAACGGGGATCAACCATTCATTAACCCCTAATTAATGTCAGCAGCGAGCTGCAGGGCGGCTCTGCGGGGTTTGTCTGAGCTGAGCCAGGGAAGGGCGGAGAGCTGAGGGGCACAGAGGGAAGAGACGGGGGGGGGGGCTCAGCAGGGCGGGGGCAGCTGACAGGGGGGCTGCCTCGCTTCTGGAGGCCGGGGGCAGCGCTGGGGTGTGAGGGGTGTGTGGGAAATGAGGACAGCGCCTGGCGGGGCACGGGGAGGGTCGGGCAGGGTGCTGGGGGTGAAGGAAGGTGTGGGGGACACGGGAGGGCCAAGGCTGCGTCAGAAGGCACCGCGTGAAGGCAGCAGCTCCTGGAGGTCCCCGATTGTCCCCGCCGGGCAGGGCCCTCCTGGCCCATCACCGAGCTCGTTGCCTGCCTTGTGGGCGCCTCTCCTGTCTGAGCACAGCTGGGTGCTGTGCTGGGCCTGTGCCCGCCCGACCCTGACACCCTGTGTTGTCCTCTCCCCTTCCAGCAGCGTCGCCCACAAGCCGAAAAACTGGCCAGCACAATGGGAAAAAAACAGAACAAGAAGAAAGTGGAAGAGGTCTTAGAGGAAGAGGAGGAGGAATATGTGGTGGAGAAGGTCCTGGACCGGCGGGTGGTGAAGGGCAAGGTGGAATACCTGCTGAAGTGGAAAGGCTTCTCCGAGTAAGTGGCTGCGGGGCGGGCGCTGGGCTGTGCTGCTGGGAGCGGCTCTGCTGTCAGCTCCCGGAGCTCTCCGAGCAGCTGGCTGCATCTCCCTGGGCCTCCTCATCTGTAAGGTGGAGCTACCAGGCCAAGAGCAGTCAGAATTACACATACAGTAACAGAACGGCAGTGCTCAACGGCCTGAGCTCTAATCGGGGTGCTGTGAGCACAGCCTAGTGGGGCTTCCACCCCTTCAACGGAGTGTGAAACAAGCGGCTGGGTAAAATGAGCTGCTTTTCCTTTCCTGAGAAGGGAAACACCTGCCCTGGCCCCTGGCATCCCTGCCCTGTTCCGTGGGGCGAGGACACCATCGTCCTGCTGCTTCCCTCCGCGTTTCTGCTCGCCCTGGTGTCCGGGGCTTTGTGCGTGGTCCCTGTGTGTAAACCGAGGCCGTTGTCTGTGGTTGCAGTGAGGATAACACATGGGAGCCGGAGGAGAACCTTGACTGCCCAGACCTCATCGCTGAGTTCCTTCAGTCCCAGAAAACCGCCCATGAGAGCGAGAAGTCCGAGGGGAGCAAACGCAAAGCAGAATCTGACACAGAGGATAAAGGGGAAGAGAGCAAACCAAAGAAGAAGAAGGAGGAGGTGAGACGGGGTGGGGTGTCTGTGCTCGGCTCCCCAGCTCTGCACAGAGAACCCAGAGCTAGTGCTAGCACTGAACTGAGACCAGTTCTTGAACCAAAAAGCCTGGAGCCGCAGCTGCTCTGGAACATCCGCACAGGGGGATGAAGCGGGAGGCAGGGTTGCCCCTTCAGGAGAGGGAACGAGGCGAAGCAGAGCCTCGCAGGGCGCTCATAGCTGCTTGGGGCAAGGCCGTGCAGCCTCCTCTGCATCCCAGGAGCTGCTGGATCGTGGCCAGCCCGGGTTTGAGTGGCCAGGCCTGGGCAATCCGATCTCTGCAGCACGAGCAGGGTGTGCTGTCCCGGGGCAGCTCAGCTGAGCGCAGTTGCACCCGCGTTGTCTGCTCGGCGCCCCGCTGCCCTTAGTCCCTGCAGCCCAAAGCTCGGTGCCTTTGTGAGCAGCCCGCGGCGCGTCCCTAAGCTGGAGCAGGGCTGTGGCTGCCGCCCCTCGGTGCTACAAGTGGGAACTCGTCTCTTGCAGTCGGAGAAACCGCGAGGCTTTGCCCGGGGCTTTGAGCCGGAACGGATCATCGGTGCCACGGACTCCAGCGGGGAGCTGATGTTCCTGATGAAGTGGTGAGTGCGTCTTGGTGTCTGTCATTTCTTCACTTATTCTGTGCCAGAGAGGGAAGGACCTGCGCCCGGGGAGTCCCTGCTACCTGGCATGAGATCTCTTGCGATGGCGCTGCTGCCTGAGGTGACCCTCTGCGCTGAGGCTAACGTGGATGTGAAGCGAGCAGGTAGGGCCCTCGGGGTTGCGCGGCTCTTAAGATGTCCCCGCAGCAGGCGCGAGCTTGGGGCGAGAGAGGGGCTCGGTGTCGTGGTGCGGGCGGCAGCTCGGACGGCTGCGCCCCAGGAGAGCCGTGACGATGACCGCGTCCCCGTCGGCCGTCGTGGAGCTGGGCTTGGCGCAGGTGGGAGCCGAGGCAGCCGGGCAGGGGAGCCGCCGCCTCCCGCGGTGCCTCAGGAGCACGGAGCGGCCGGGGCAGGGCTGCGATTCGGCTGCCGTCCCCGTGCCTGACGACGCAGAGCCCGGGCTCAGTGCTGCTTCTCCCGGCTCCAGAGCCACCCAGGAAGGGTTTGCCAGGATCCCCCGAGCGGCCCGGGCACCGCTCGGTTTTCCAGCTGTTTCTTGATGTTCTCCGGTCTCCGTTTCTGCCTCCTCTCCTCGGCAGCCCCCTAACTTGCACCTCTGCTCTGGCCTGTAGGAAGAACTCTGACGAGGCCGACCTGGTCCCTGCCAAGGAAGCCAACATCAAGTGCCCCCAGGTGGTGATCTCGTTCTATGAGGAGCGGTTGACATGGCATTCCTACCCCTCGGAGGACGATGACAAGAAAGAGGACAAGAACTAACCCCTGGCGCCCGCTCTGGCCAGCCTCTGTGTAAAGATCTGAACTGTGGGTTTGAGCAGGAGGGAGAGAACGCAGCTCGGCTCGGTCGGGAGCGTAGAGATGGCTGGAGAAGATGCCCTTTGAAGAGACCAGTATGGTTTCTGTGCCCTGCAGCTGCTCAACGGCTTTGTGCGGCTTCATGCTGCGTACAGATTCCAAGCAGCCCGGCTCACGGGGGGGGAGGGAAGGGCGGGGGGTGCGGGGTGCAGATGTTTGTTTCCAGGCTGTCCATTCTGCGGCTCGTGGGAGAGGAGGCAAAGCCCCTTCCACGGAGGACTGGCACTGGGGGTGGGTGGGCTGGGGAAAGGGAGTGCAGACGGATACTGCTTGTTCTTCAAAGACCATCTCAGCAACCCACAGCCTTCTTCCCAATAGTGTTAACTCTGCATTTTTACGGCGTAGCATGTGTGTAGATTTTTTTTTTTTTTTTTTTTGTTCTTTTGCTATTTACTGGTGTATCGGTTTGGGGGGGCTGGGGGGAGGGATGTGGGGAAATCGGTCTCTTGTTTAATTGGGGAGGGAGGGAGATGAGGTCTGGTGACAATGTTCCAGATCATTTCCAGATCTTTTTTAGAACCTGAGTTCAAAAAAAGAAAAACAGGAAAAAAAAAAAGAAAAAAAAAAAGAGCCCAGTATTGATGACAGAACTAGGGAGACAGGGACACTGACACGAGACTGAAACTGTGAATGTCCAAAGCTCTGGAGCCAAGGTCCTCAAAGCCCTGGAAGCAGTTTTTAGGGGGGGAGGGGGGAGAGGGGAGACTTGTGAAAATGCAAACTTGTGATTCGTATTGTCCTGAAGCAGAACTGCCAGTTACTGACACATGCATTGTATGTGGGGGGTGGGGGGGTGCGGGGTAGGAAGGGATTTTTAACCTCTTAAAAGCCTTTCTACCCTTCTTTCCATTACAAGGTGCTATTTCTCAAAATCGGGGGGAGAGAGACTTCTGACTACTTGTTCCTTTTCTCACCTTAATTTGAGTGTCCAGCCAGCAGCATGGGGAACCCTGCAGTTTTATCGCATGGGGGAGAGAGGAAACCAACAGCAGCACAAGGAAAATCAATTCCACGTTCTCCCATACCAAGTGATTGTAGGAAGCCAGACGTTGGTGCTGGTGCCAGATGAGTTACCCTGAATCTTCTGAGGGTTTTTTTTTTTTTTTTTAATCCAATTTATTACAAATACTGAACTATTTAATGTCTGGAGTCATGAGCCCCACCAGACTCCTGGCACCTCCTCGTAGGGTGGTATGTATCTAGACTTGCATTGTACAAACCTTTTTTTAAAGCATGTGTTTAGGTTTCTGTGAAAACGTTGTTTAAATGTAAAGTACGTGTTTGGATTTTAACTTCATACCAAGCTCCGTCAGTTTTTTGTCTCAATAAAATTTTAGATTTATAATCCTGATTTTTTTCTTCTCTACCTTGCTCCTTCCTCCAGCTCTTTGTGCGTGAGATCAGTGACGAGGTGTAGAGCAGGTCACAGAGGGCAGTTAGCCTGCAGTCGCGGTTCGTGCTGAGCAGGGGTAGCTCTGATGCAGCCCGAGGTGGCCGCTGGCTCTGATCTAGGTGGCGGCAGCGACGGGAGGTTCGGAGCAGCCGGTGGCAGCTTCTGCCTCAGTGTGACCTCCAGCTGAAGAGAGGTGTCGCAGAGGAGCTCAGTGTCCAGAGGCCCGAGGCAAGGAGGCTCCTGGAGGCCAGAAGAGCAGCTCTGCTTTGGGACCCGTTTGAAGTGCTCCAAATTCCTGCTTGAACGGGAAGCGTGGCTGCAGCTGCCCAGGCGCCGGGCTCCCCTGCGGGGCGGGTAAGTGCCCTTTCCTTCGGTTCTCGGACCTTGAGCAGACTCTGGCACTTTGTGCTTGCGGACGGGTTTTTAAAGCTCTGGCACTGGTTCTGGTGACCGGCTGAAGATGGCAAGGGCAGCGCTTCACGCTTGGTTTGGCCTTGCTGGAAGGCCACAAGCTCCTGTGGAGGGACCCACCCAAACCCACCCAGCCCTGCCCAGGCCGTGCGGTGACAGCGGCGGGGGCAGAACTGTCCCAAGGAGGATGGTGCTGTCTGGCACAGAAGGTTCCAGCATTCGCAGGGTGGGGGACGGAGCAGGGAGCAGCAGGGAGGTTTTGGGTGGTGTTCGGCCGCTCTGCCAGCGCCTGCCAGCACTTAGGGCTGCGAAACTATGCAGCCCATTGAAAGCCGGGCTCCTTGCATGGCCCCTACCCAGCGGTGCGGGGAAATGCCTGCCCTGCCCCAGCAGCAGCAGCAATTAAACCCGTATTAATCACTAGAGTTGGAAGGAGTAACGTCCACTTAATTGAGCGTAAGAGGGCTGCGGCTCCCCGGGGAGGCGCTGGGGCGATCGATGGCCACGGGAAGCTGCGAGCGGGGCCCCGGCACCACGGCTCTGGCTGGGGCAGGGGGCGAGGGGGATGCGGCACCGCCCGGGGAGCTGGAGCCGGCCCCGTGGGCACTGCGGGTGCTTTGTGCCTGGGAGCTGGGTGCGGGGTCTGCCCCGCTTGGCTGCGGGCTCCTCGCTCTGGGCTGGGTCGGGCCGGGCCTGCTGCTGCCTGCACTGGGGGCGCCCACAGCCGGACGCTCGTTAAATCCAGGGCGCTCACCGAGATCAGAGGCAGGAGGCCCCGCTGGCGGCTGAGTGCTTCCTGCCTCGGAAAATGAAAGGTCTGCTCTTCACCTGATTAGGGGCTGGCAGGCAGCCTGCGCCTCCGACAGCGCGGGGCACGCCGGGGAAGGGGCAGCGCTGCCGCGAGCAGCTCAAACGCGCGTCTGGCCAGCCCCTCACGGCCCCCGATGGCCGGGGTCGGGGTCCAGGCAGGGAGCCAGGGCCCAGGGCGGCGCATGGGGACACCTCCAGCTCTGCCGGGCAGCTGCTGTGGCTCACAGCGGGGCTGGAGGTGCAGAGGCGTGCGGGCGAGGGCGGGCTGCCAGCAGGAGCAGACACAAAGGTCCCGTTCTGCAGAGGCAGAAATGGCACCGCTGCCCCCGCTGCGCAGGGCTGGGCCCTTCCCTGAGCGCCACTGGGGCGGGGGAAATCCTCCGGGGTTTTTTTTTTGGTTTTCTTTGCAAGCTGATACTAAGTTCTAAAACAGGCCCTGAAGTAAGAGCTGAAATAAATCCCCCAGGGCCCGGGAAGAGACTGGAACCACCTCCGAGCGAGTATTTTAATGCTTTGCGTTCCCCTTGGCTGAGCTGTTCGCTTGTGTGGAGCTGGCCTGGGCTCCGCGCCCAGCTCCCGGCAGCAGCAGGCGAACGGCTCCGTGGAATGGAGGCAGGGAAGGGCCGGGCCTGCAGGGGACGTTCAGGCCCGGGGGAGCCGCGTTTGCCCCAAGAAGGCCTCGGTGGAAGGCCCAGAGGGCAGCAAAGCAGCACGGGTCGTGGGTGTGGGCCTGGGAGGGGGGGGACACGGCTTTGGTGCCCCCCGAGGGCCTTGCTGCTGAGTCCTGGCTTTCAGGGGTGGGCTCTGCGTGGTTAAGGCTCGTTCTGAGCTCAGGAGCAGCTGCACCCAATGCTGCCACCCCCCCATTAGAGGCCAGGTGAGGGAAAGGCAGTGTCTGCACCAGCGAGGTGGGGTACCGGGGCCTTGGGGGGGCAGCTGGAACTAACACCCCACGGCTCCGGGTGCAAACTGCTCGGTGAGCCCCAAGGCAGGGGGGCTGAGGGCTTCCCCACCAGCCCAGCCCCGTGCTGGGGCCTGGATGTGGCTGAACCCGGGGCTGTGGCCAGGTGCCCGTTTGTGCGCCCCGGGGAGCGCCCTGGAGCTGCCTCTGGGAGCCTGGGGCCATGGGGGGGTGGCAGGGGGCTGCACCCCTCAGCCTCCAGCCTGTTTCCCTTCCACAAGCCAGGCGAGGCTTTCCCCTTCCCCTCCCCGAGGCCGGTACCTGCAGGGCAGCAGGAGGCAGACCCGACCTGCGCCCAGCTGCAGCACAGCGGAGGGAGCCAGGAGCCGCTGGGGGTGGGCAGGACCCACGCAGAAAGGGTTTGGTTTCCCTGACATGCTTCAGCTTAAAAAAAAAATACTAATAGGCAAATAAAAAACATGAACCAAATGCTTGTACAGTGAATAAGCCGTTTTATTTTTTTGTCCTGTGCTCACACAATCTCTCTTCTTTCCCTGACAGGTCACAGATCATTAAAATAAAGTATATAAGAGTAAAATAATTTAAAACATACACGCAGGGCTCCATTCCAACCTCCCCACACCCACATCGCCACCACTTGTGCTTCATCTCACGCGTAAGTAAAGCTGTTGGGTCGCAGGAGTCCGGGATGGGGGAGCCCCGCCGTGGCTGCCACGCGCCCCTCGGGGCCCCCCCACGCCGCACCCCGAGCCGCAGCTCCTTTCCCCACAGCCTGGAAAAGGTGTGCCCACGCCAGGCGCCTTCCTTCTCAGCAGCCCTGCGCTGCCCCAGGCTGCTCCAGCCCCCCCGGCAGCAGCTCGCTTCCTCTGGCATTACCAGGTTTCCTCCATTACCACCCGCGTCTCCGCGCCGCTCCCCTCAGCGCTACGCCCTCACCCCGTATCACATGCACAGGACTGGCTCCGAAAGCCATTTTAAGCTTTTCAGTTGCTGGTAAAGTCGGTACACTCCCAGCTGTGCTATATTGTAAATACAGCTTCTAGGATCGTCTCCATGGCGGAGACCAACAGTGATCAAGGCACTACCCCCACCCCCCTCCTTAAAACAAAGGAAGTCAGACCAACACCTAGGGACAGAAGAGAATCCTATAATGTGATCACACGGTTACACTGAATCTTTATGGCAAAGAGAACATTTAGCAGCTTTGAACGTTTGGGCTTCTCCCTTTTACTCAACACAAGCACTCTAGACCCTATAGGGAAAACAGGGCGGAAGCCCTACAAAATCAAAGCGCGGGTAAGGAACGGGAATCCTACCGGATGGCTACTTCTAGAAGTGACAAGCCCGCGGCCCGGGGGAGGAAGGTGCCGCTCCTCAGGCTGTACCCGCCCCGCGCCCACGGGCCCCGGCTGCCCCCACCCTCCCCACGTCCCCCCAAAGCGGTTCCTCGGCCAGTCAGTGGGAGAAGGCAGCGGCTGCATGCAGGCTACTGCGGTGCCTTCTCAGCTAACGCAGCCCAGCACGGGGCTGGCGCGGCAGTGACATGCTCTGTGAGTGTGGTGGGGATGCGCAGCGCACCGCTCCTCTTAACCCTTCCCAGCCCCCCCTCCTGCCCCCCAGGAGGGCCTCACAGCCCCGCTTGGTGCCCCCAAACCATGCATGGGGAACCCTAAACCCACGGGGAACCCATGGCTCTCCCCCCAGCCCTGCCTGAGCTCCCTCAGACTGGAAAGGGTTAATGGAAGTCGCACCACTTGTGTGTTTCCATGTGTGCACTGGTCTGATCTAGGAAGGGATGTTGGTTAATCTGGAATTAAGTCAGGTCGAATCACACACACCGATGTCAAAACTGGTTCAGGAAAAGGAAAAAAAAAAAAAAAAAAAAAGAAAAACCCAACTACCTGAAATCACAGAACTTTGGAAGTTCAGAAAAATGTCTCTCCTATAGCTTAAGTTCATTTGCTTAAATCTCTTTCTTACTTAAAGCCAGTTTCTAACAGTAGTTTTTCCGCCTCTGCTGATCTCCCCACCAGTGATGCCAGCTTGATTCCTGCGCTCAAAGGATTCCAGGCTGTGGAAGGTGCTGGGCTCGCCAGTGCACTGTCCGCTCCTCCCCGTCCCTCCCCGCAGGGAGCCCTCAAACGCCGCGTGCAGCGCCCGCAGTCCCTCCTGTACACTGACCGGCAGCAGTCATGTTTGAGAAGATATAGTGGATAAGAAGGCATGAAAGTTCCTCTAAGCACTTCCAGGCTCAGCCCTTCTCCAGTTCTACCTTGAGCGAGTCTCCCGCTCCTCCCGCGTGCCCCCCTCACTTCCTCCGGTCCTTCTGTTTCCTCTCCTGCCGCCTGGCCTGCTGGTCGGCCAGGCTGCGAGGTATCAAGATGACGCTGCCGTCGCTGGCGTACTGCAGGGCGTACTGGTTGGGGGAGTAAGGTTGGCCGTTCTCGTCCCGCAGGCGGCCGAACACTTCCTGGTAGAGGTTCTGCACCTTTTGCTTCATCTGGCGGATGGACTTGAGGAACTCCACCTTCTCCCTGAGCAGTTTGGACTTGTCCCTCTGCAAGTCCTCCACGTCCCGTTCCAGGTTCAGGATGGTGTCCAGCTTCCTCTTGCGGCAGTTCTGCGCAGCCATCTTGTTCTTGCCTCGCCTCCTGATGTCTCGGATGAGGCTCAGCTGTGCCTCGCTGAGCTGGTACTTGGAGAGCAGCTCATTGAACTCCTCCACGGGCAGGTTGATGATCTTG
Organism: Anas platyrhynchos; assembly: GCF_047663525.1. NCBI lineage: Eukaryota > Metazoa > Chordata > Aves > Anseriformes > Anatidae > Anas > Anas platyrhynchos. The sequence goes on from NC_092614.1 coordinate 671,549, forward strand.
TCGTTGGTGAAAGGGATTTTCATGGCTCTGGCTCGATGCTCGTCCCTGCTCATCTGCTTGTCCAGGAACTCTGACGGTTTCTCCTTGCTGCTCTTCTTCCCCGCGCTGGGCAATTTGGGCTCCTCAGGATCCAGCGCCCCCGGTGCCATGTTGTAGGTGTGGTTGTGGCCAACGTGCTCCAGGTAAGGCAAGTAGTGGAGCTGCGACGGGTCCTGATAGCTCATGCGGCAGAACTTGCTGTACTCGGGCTGGTACCCAACCGCCCCTTCCGTTTCCTCAAAGTCCACGTTTTCAGAGTCTGAGCTGTAGCCAACAGCTCCTTCCTCGGAAAACGAGGAGGAGGAGGAGGAGGAAGAGGAGGAAGAAGAGGAGGAGGAGGAGGAAGAGGAGGAGGAGGCTTCTGAGCTGCTGAGGGAAGCGGGACTGTGGCCAGAATCGAGAGAAAGACCTGAGTCAGAATCAAACTCCTCTTCCAGCTGCGAGGCCTGCACCGGGTTGAAACCTTCCTCAATAGCCAAGTCCATCAGGCTGATCTCATCCAGCATGGCTTCGTCCAGCAGGCCGCCCAGCGGGTCGGGCAGCTCGGGGCCGGCCGTCTCGTTGACTGTGCTGTTCAGCTGCGGGGGGAAGAAGATGCCGCTCAGGTTGGTGGAGCTGAAGGTGGTGTTGAGGCCGGTGGAGTTGTCCGGCGCCAGCTGGAGCAGGGCTGAGCTGCCGGCCATGGAGGGGCTTTCGATTTCGGAGCTGAAGAGGGAGAAGTCCTGGGAGCAGCTGCCCAGAGAGGCCTGATGCAGGCTGACATTCTGATTGATGGGAGTGTTTGGAGCGAGGCTGTAGTTAGAAGCCAGCAGGTCCCCGCCTGTGCCGTTGTACAGGGTTTCAGCGGTCGTGTTGTTCACTTCCATAGCCTGAAAGAGACGGGAAGCCCTTGGTGAACAAACCTCGCTCTGGCCCTGCCTTTTCCAGTGCCCTTCACCACCAGCACACGCCAAGGAGGAGAGGACAATGCTTCTAGATCCCAGGGAAGGAGCCGGAGCTACGTCTCCAGTGACCCCAGCATCGCCTGCCAGCTGCAGGAGGTTGACGACGCTGCCAGCGACACCCACACGGGCACACGGTGTCACTGCACACACCGGGGCAGAACCAGAGCAGCTGCTGCTAACCCCAACCTGCAGCTCTCCGGGAGTCAGGTGCTGGAACAGCCGCCAAAGCGACCTTAAATGCAGCTGAGCCGAAACGCGCGCCTGGAAGGACAAAAACCTCCCCACAGACACCCCTCAGGATCCCCCCCGGCTGGCAGCAGCCACCTCCGGACGCTGGTCCCACGGCACGGCCGCGGCGAGAGCTGACCTGCATCTCCATGATAGACATCAGGTCCTGCCACTGCTGCTCCAGGTCGAAGGGAGACTCGGTCTCCGGGAGGAGAGGAGACAGCAGGCTGCTCTGGATGCCCGCGGGCCGGCTCTCGCTGGGCACAGCTTCGCTCAGGGTGGAGACATCTGCAGCTGGAAACTAACCACGTGAGGCACAGTCAGTCCCCGGCTGAGCAGCCAGGAAGGCAGCCATCCCCGGGTGCCCTTCCACCTCCGCGCCGGCGACTGCTGCTCCTTTGTTCAAAGCGAACCGGTTGCAGTTATTCCTCCGCAGTTCGCTATGAACTAATTAGAAGCAAAGCCAGAAGTCTTTAATTAATTGTGACCACCCCCCACCCCCAGCCGCTACTTTTGCGGGCGTGATGCCTGGAGCCTCCTTACGCAGCCTAACCCGATTTGCTGCCCGTTCTGC